>NC_141554.1:24810833-25475000 GCF_021556685.1 Rattus norvegicus
ATCCTATAGACAAAACAAACAAAAACAAAAGAGATAAGCTTGCCTATAGCAGTACAAAGAAAATTTTTCTAAACAGGTTTCCATGAGATACCAGTACCTAACGGCAAGAATTTTGAATTTCTTTTTATGGAAAAGAATTCACAACTTGATGAGCTGTTATTCTCTCATGACACCTTTTTAAAATTAGCTATCCACCCAGAATCACCAGGTTCTTCATCCCTTAGGAATGAACCACATACAACACTTTAAAATTCATCTGTCCTGTAGTCATTAATTGAGACTGTCTTTGAAAAGCAACAGTTACAGCTGATTAAACTCCCCAGGATACCTTCCATCTGTAATTGGAGCCATTCTTGCACTGAAGGTAAAGATTAACAATTAGGACATTTAAACAGTTTCATAGAACTGGAATTTCTTCTGGGCAGCTGTCAATTTCTCATTCTTAGGGGCTTGGTGACATGCAAAAGGAAACTGATTGAAGAGCCCCTTGTCTACTCTTGCAAAGTGGCAATTTATAATACCGTGATGCAAATATTATATGAAAACTTCAGAGAATCTGTCATTGATTGGAAAGCAAAAACACACAGAAGAAGACATGGGAATTTGCAGAAAAGAACAGGCCAGTAGGAACGTATGGGGGGAAGACAAATAAAAGAGAGAGGAAACAAAAAAGGATGGCAATTGCAAGCAAAAAAAAAAAAAATTAACGTGCTCCTTGCTGGTGAAATCAGTGTTCATCAGCATGCAAATTTTGATTTTCAGGGGGAATGAAGCCAGAACATGACTGTCATTACCTAGGACACCTGGTATAGAGCATGAGTCATAAACTAATAAAAACAAAGACTCTCAAATGGATTTTTTAAATGAATAGTTTTTAGTCTCTTAGCTAAAGTACACTGTGTTAGCTGACAGACACATTTTCAGGATGAGCAAATCTAATAGCATGCAGAAAACTGGCAAGAGGAGCTGACAGCCCCCCCCCACACACTACTGAATTAATGTTGACACACCGTTATTACACTTATTATTTCAGCTTGTTTCTGAGCATACAGTCCTGTGTTGAAACTGTTTCAAGAATATTGGGAAAGAAGTCGGTGCCAAGCAAACAGCATTCCCTAAAACAAATTAATAGAGGGACTTGCTCGTGTAAGAAAGCAACGAGTGCACATGGACAACTGCCAGAACTGTGGGAGAAGAAGGTGATTAATGAACCCCTGTGGGTGACCTTATCTCTTATATATTTTAAGAATATTGGCGATGATCAGGAAAGGGAAAGAGATTTCTTTTTCCTTGAACCAACTAGAAAATTATTATACAGTCCTATCCTATCTAAAGTTCATTGTGTTTGGTCTCTATTCCTAGAATAAAAGACATCCTACTGAAGCCTTTGAATCCAAGCCATCATAGAGATGCATTGACTGACTGTTTAGAGTGAAAAAGCCAGACTCAGATAGAAGGAAACATTTTTTTTATATTCAGAATCTAGAGGTAAATACATGCACACACTTGTATGTGTGTTTGTGTATAAAGAGCATAAAAATAGACCCCCGAGGACCGACTTCAGGCCTGAGAGCAGAGGTAAGGCCAACTTTTCTGTTCCAAGTGACCTGCCTGGTGGACCCAGGACACACAAAGGCAAAACTCTTCTGGGACTGGACTCTTCTGGTTTCTAGCTGGCGCCCAGACCTCGCTGATCTCAGCCCACAGCTCTCTGCTCCCAAACACCCTGGGAGAGAGAACTGATCACCCAGACCTGTGGGCAATCCTGAAACTGCAGGGCACCAATTCTGCCCACCTTTGCCCACATCCTTGGCCCAAGAGGAAACTGTATTGTGCCTCTGGGCACGGGAAGATTGCAGCAGTCAAGATGCAGAAGCCCCGTGGCCCAGACTGCACCTGGATCTGAAAGGACTGGGTCAAACAGCTCCCTGCACCTAAATCCTGTGGGAGGGAGAGCTAGACCTTCAGAGGGGCAGACATGCCTCGGAAACCAGAGGAGACTATTCTTGGCCCACATTTCTGACTCTAGAGGAAAACTCCTAGTGCCATCTGGGAGCCCTGTGCACAAGGAACCAGGAGAAGTAGGGGCAGGCTCTTCTGGTCCCCTCCCACAGGGACAGCTGAAAGCCAGTGGACAGGAATGACTACACATCTGAGAGCAGAACACTCTGTTCCCATAACTGGCTGAAAGAAAATAGGAAAACAGGTCTATAGCACTCCTGACACACAGGCCTATAGGACGGTCTAGCCACTGTCAGACACAGCAGAAAAAGGAGACACTAGAGACAACCTGATGGCAAGAGGCAAGCACAGGAACCCAAGCAACAGAAACCAAGACTACATGGCATCATCAGAGCCCAATTCTACCATCAAAGCAAACACTGAATATCCAAACACACCAGAAAAGCAAGATCTAGATTTAAAATCACATTTGATCATGATGATGGAGGACTTTAAGAAAGACATAAAGAACTCCCTTAGAGAAATGCAGGAAAACACAAGCAAACAAGTAGAAGCCCTTAGAGAGGAAACACAAAAATCCCTGAAAGAATTACAGAAAAACACAACCAAACAGGTGAAGGAATTGAAAATACAAATAGAAACAATAAAGAAAGCACAAAGGGGGACAATCCTGGATACAGAAAACCAAAGCAAGAGACAAGGAGTCTTAGATACAAGCATCACCAACAGAATACAAGAGATAGAAGAGAGAATCTCAGGAGCAGAAGATTCCATAGTAATCATCGACACAAATGTCAAAGATAATTGAAAATGGAAAATTATACTGGCCCAAAACATACAGGAAATCTAGGACACAATGAGAAGATCAAAGCTAAAAATAATAGGTATAGAAGAGAATGAAGACTCGCAACTCAAAGGACCAGTAAATATCTACAACAAACTCATAGAAGAAAACTTCCCTAGCCTAAAGAAAGAGATGCCCATAAACATACAAGAAATCTACAGAACTCCAAATATATTGGACCAGAAAAGAAACTCCTCCTGTCACATAATAGTCAAAACACCAAATGCACAAAACAAAGAAAAAATAATAAAAGCAGTAAGGGAAAAAGGTCAAGTAACATATAAAGGCAGACCTAGCAGAATCACACCGGACTTCGAACCAGAGACTGTGAAAGCCAGAAGATCCTGGACAGATGTCATACAGACCCTAAGAGAACACAAATGCCAACCCAGGTTACTGTATCCAGCAAAATTCTCAATTAACATAGATGGAAAAACCAAGATATTCCATGACAAAATCAAATTTACACAATATCTTTCTACAAATCCATCCCTACAAAGGATAATAAATGGTAAAGCCCAACACAAAGAGTCAAGATACACCCTAAAAAAATCAAGAAACTAATCATTTTGAAAAAACAAAACAAAACAAAAAAAAAACAAAGAGAAGACAAGCACGCAAACATAATCTCACCTCCAAATACGAAGAGGACGCAACAATCACTATTCCTTAATATCTCTCAACATCAATTGACTCAACTCCCTAATAAAAAGAAACAGATTAACAAAATGAATATGCAATGAGGACCCAACATTTTGCTGCCTACAGGAAACATACCTGAGAGTCACAGACAGACACAACCTCAGAGTAAAAGGCTAGAAAACAACTTTCCAAGCAAAAGGACTGAGGAAGCAAGCTGGAGAAGCCGTTCTGACATGGAATAAAATAAATTTTCAACCAAAACTCATCAAAAAACTGGAAGAGCTTGAAGGGGCTCGAGACCCCATATGTACAACAATGCCAAGCAACCAGAGCTTCCAGGGACTAAGCCACTACCTAAAGACTATACATGGACTGACCCTGGACTCTGACCTCATAGGTAGCAATGAATATCCTAGTAAGAGCACCAGTGGAAGGGGAAGCCCTGGGTCCTGCTAAGACTGAACCCCCAGTGAACTAGATTGTTGGGGGGAGGGTGGCAATGGGGGAGGATGGGGAGGGGAACACCCATAAAGAAGGGGAGGGGGAGGGATTAGGGGGATGTTTGCCCGGAAACCGGGAAAGGGAATAACACTCGAAATGTATATAAGAAATACTCAAGTTAATAAAAAAAAATAAAAATAAAAAAAAGAAATGTTCAAAAAAAGTCATCAAAAAAGATAAGGAAAAACTCTTCATATTCATCAAAGGAAAACTCCACCAAGATGAACTCTCAATCCTAAATATCTATGCTCCAAATACAAGGGCACCAACATACACAAAAGAAACATTACTAAAGCTCAAAGTACACATTGTACCTCACACAATGATAGTAGGAAATTTAAACACCCAACTCTCATCAAAGGACAGATCATGGAAACACAAATTAAACAGAGACATAAACAGACTAACAGAAGTTATGAACCAAATGGACTTAACAGATATTTATAGAACATTCTATCCGAAAACAAAAGAATATACCTTCTTCTCACCACCTCATGGTACTTTCTCCAAAATTGACCATATAATCAGGCACAAAACAGGCCTCAACAGATACAGAAAGATAGAAATAATCCCATGCATATTATCAGAACACCACTGGCTAAAGCCGGTTTTCAATAATAATAAGGAAAGAACGCCCAGATATACAAGAAAGTTGAACAATGCTCTACTCACTGATAACCTGGTCAAGGAAGAAATAAAGAAGGAAATAAAAGACTTCTTAGAATTTAATGAAAACAAAGGTACAACATACCCAAACTTATGGGACACAATGAAAGCTGTGCTAAGAGGAAAACTCATAGCGCTGAGAGCCTGCAGAAAGAAACAGGAAAGAGCATATGTCAACAGCTTGACAGCACACCTAAAAGCTCTATAACAAAAAGAAGCAAATAAACCCAGGAAGAGTAGATGGCATGAAATATTCAAACTCAGAGCTGAAATCAACCAAGTAAAAACAAAAAGGATTATACAAAGAATCAATAGAAGCAAAACCTGTTTTTTTGAGAAAATCAACAATATAGATAAACCCTTAGCCAACCTAACCAGAGGACACAGAGAGGGTGTCCAAATTAACAAAATCAGAAATGAAAAAGGAGACATAACAAAAGAATCAGAGGAAATTGAAAACATCATCACATCCTACTACAAAAGCCTATATTCAACAAAGCTAGACCATCTGAAGGAAATGGACAATTTCCTAGACAGAGACCAGGTAACGAAGTTAAATCAGGAACAGATAAACCATTTAAACAACACCATAACTCCTAAAGAAATAGAAGCAGTCATTAAAAGTCTCCCAACCAAAAAGGTCCAGATGGGTTTAGTGCAGAATTCTATCAGACCTTCATAGAAGACCTCATACGAATATTATCCAAACTATTCCACAAAATTGAAACAAACAGAGCACTATCGAATTCCTTCTATGAAGCCACAATTACTCTTATACCTAAACCACACAAAGACCCAACAAAGAAAGAGAACTTCAGACCAATTTCCCTTATGAATATCGATACAAAAATACTCAACAAAATTCTTGCAAATCGAATCCAAGAGCACATCAAAAACAATCGTCCAGCATGATCAAGTAGGCTTCATCCCAGGCATGAAGGGATGTATGAAGGATATATGGAAAACTATCAACATAATCCACTATATAAACAAACTGAAAGATAAAAACCACATGGTCATTTCATTAGATGCTGAGAAAGCATTTGACAAAATTCAACACCCCTTCATGATAAAAGTCCTAGAAAGAACAGGAATTCAAACCCCATACCTAAACATAGTAAAAGCCATATACAGCATACCAGTCGCTAACATTAAACTAAATGGAGAGAAACTTGAAGCAATCCCACTAAAATCAGGGACTAGACAAGGTTGCCCACTCTCTCCCTACTTATTCAATATAGTTCTTGAAGTTCTAGCCAGAGTAATCAGACAACAAAAGGAGATCAAGGGCATACAGATTGGAAGGAACGAAGTCAAAATATCACTATTTGCAGATGATATGATAGTATATTTAAGTGATCCTAAAAGTTCCACCAGAGAACTACTACAAACACCTTCAGCAAAATGGCCGCGTATAAAATTAACTCAAATAAATCAGTAGCCTTCTTCTACACAAAAGAGAAACAAGCTGTGAATGAAATTAGGGTAACAACACCCTTCATAATAAGTCCCAAATAATATAAAATACCTCGGTGTGACTTTAACCAAGGAAGTAAAATATCTTCACAATAAGAACTTCAAGCCTCTGAAGAAAGAAATTGAAGAAGACCTCAGAAAATGGAAAGAGCACCCATGCTCATGTATTGGCAGGATTAATATAGTAAAAATGGCCATTTTACCAAAAGTGATCTACAGATTCAATGCAATCCCCATCAATTCTTCAGAGAGTTAGACAGAACAATTTGCAAATTCATCTGGAATAACAAAAATCCCAGGATAGCTAAAACTATCCTCAACAATAAAAGGACTTCTGGGGGAATCACTATCCCTGAACTCAAGCAGTATTACAGAGCAATAGTGATAAAAACTGCATGGTATTGGTACAGAGACAGACAGATAGATCAGTGGAGTAGAATTGAACACCCAGAAATGAACCCACACACCTATGGTCACTTGAGTTTTGACAAAGGAGCCAAAACCATCCAATGGAAAAAAGATAGCATTTTCAGCAAACGGAGCTGGTTCAACTGGAGGTCAACATGTAGAAGAATGCAGATCGATCCATGCTTATCACCCTGTACAAAGCTTAAGTCCAAGTTGATCTAGGACCTCCACATCAAACCAGACACACTCAAACTAATAGAAGAAAAACTAGGGAAGCATCTGGAACACATGGGCACTGGAAAAAATTTCCTGAACAAAACACCAATGGCTTATGCTCTAAGATCAAGAATCAACAAATGGGATCTCATAAAACTGCAAAGCTTCTGTAAGGCAAAGGACACTGTGGTTAGGACAAAACGGCAACCAACAGATTGGGAAAAGATCTTTACCAATCCTACAACAGATAGAGGCCTTATATCCAAAATATACAAAGAACTCAAGAAGTTAGACCGCAGGGAAACAAATAACCCTATTAAAAAATGGGGTTCAGAGCTAAACAAAGAATTCACAGCTGAGGAATGCCGAATGGCTGAGAAACACCTAAAGAAATGTTCAACATCTTTAGTCATAAGGGAAATGCAAATCAAAACAACCCTGAGATTTCACCTCACACCAGTGCGATTGGCTAAGATCAAAAACTCAGGTGACAGCAGATGCTGGCGAGGATGTGGAGAAAGAGGAACACTCCTCCATTGTTGGTGGGATTGCAGACTGGTAAAACCATTCTGGAAATCAGTCTGGAGGTTCCTCAGAAAATTGGACATTGAACTGCCTGAGGATCCAGCTATACCTCTCTTGGGCATATACCCAAAAGATGCCTCAACATATAAAAGAGACACGTGCTCCACTATGTTCATCGCAGCCTTATTTATAATAGCCAGAAACTGGAAAGAACCCAGATGCCCTTCAACAGAGGAATGGATACAGAAAATGTGGTACATCTACACAATGGAATATTACTCAGCTATCAAAAACAACGAGTTTATGAAATTCATAGGCAAATGGTTGGAACTGGAAAATATCATCCTGAGTGAGCTAACCCACTCACAGAAAGACATACATGGTATGCACTCATTGATAAGTGGCTATTAGCCCAAATGCTTGAATTACCCTAGATCCCTAGAACAAAGGAAACTCAAGACGGATGATCAAAATGTGAATGCTTCACTCCTTCTTTAAATGAGGAAAAAGAATACTCTTGGCAGGGAAGGGAGAGGCAAAGATTAAAACAGAGACTGAAGGAACACCCATTCACAGCCTGCCCCACATTTGGCCCATACATATACAGCCACCCAATTAGACAAGATGGATGAAGCAAAGTAGTGCAGACCGACAGGAGCCGGATGTAGATCGCTCCTGAGAGACACAGCCAGAATACAGCAAATACAGAGGCGAATGCCAGCAGCAAACCACTGAACTGAGAATAGGTCCCCTATTGAAGGAATCAGAGAAAGAACTGGAAGAGCTTGAAGGGGCTCGAGACCCCAAAAGTACAACAATGCCAAGCAACCAGAGCTTCCAGGGACTAAGCCACTACCTAAAGACTATACATGGACTGACCCTGGACTCTGACCCCATAGGTAGCAATGAATATCCTAGTAAGAGCACCAGTGGAAGGGGAAGCCCTGGGTCCTGCTAAGACTGAACCCCCAGTGAACTAGTCTATGGGGGGAGGGCGGCAATGGGGGGAGGGTTGGGAGGGGAACACCCATAAGGAAGGGGAGGGGTGAGGGGGATGTTTGTCCGGAAACCGGGAAAGGGAATAACACTCGAAATGTATATAAGAAATACTCAAGTTAATAAAGAAATGCAATTTTTATAAAAAAAATAAATAAAAAAAATTAAAAAATGGAGTTCAGAACTAAACAAAGAATTCCCAGCTGAGGAATGCCGAATGGCTGAGAAACACCTAAAGAAATGTTCAACATCTTTAGTTATAAGGGAAATGCAAATCAAAACAACCCTGAGATTTCACCTCACACCAGTGAGAATGGCTAAGATAAAAAACTCAGGTGACAGCAGATGCTGGCGAAGATGTGGAGAAAGAGGAATACTCCTCAAATGTTGGTGGTATTGCAAACTGGTACAACCATTCTGGAAATCAGTCTGGAGGTTCCTCAGAAAATTGGACATTGAACTGCCTGAGGACCCAGCTATACCTCTCTCGGGCATATACCCAAAAGATGCCCCAACATATAACGAAGACACATGCTCCACTATGTTCATAGCAGCCTTATTATAATAGCCAGAAGCTGGAAAGAACCCAGATGCCCTTCAACAGAGGAATGGATACAGAAAATGTGGTACATCTACACAATGGAATATTACCCAGCTATCAAAACAATGACTTTATGAAATTCATAGGCAAATGGTTGGAACTGGAAAATATCATCCTGAGTGAGGTAACCGAATCATAGAAAAACTCACTGATAAGTGGCTATTAGTCCAAATACTTGAACTGCCCTAGATGCACAGAACACATGAAACTCAAGAGGGATAACCAAATTGCAAATGCTTCACTACTCCTTCTTTAAAAGGGGAACAAGAATACCCTTGGCAGGGAATAGGGAGGCAAAGTTTAAAACAGAGCCAGAAGGAACACCCATTGAGAGCCTGCCCCATATGTGGCCCATACTTATACAGCCACCCAATTAGATAAGATGGATGAAGCAAAGAAGTGAAGGCCGACAGGAACCGGATGTAGATCTCTCCCGAGAGACACAGCCAGAATTCAGCAAATACATAAGTGAATGCCAGCAGCAAACCACTGAACTGAGAACGGGACCCCTGTTGAAGGAATCAGAGAAAGGACTGGAAGAGTTTGAAGGGGCTTGAGACCGCATATGAACAACAATGCCAACCAACCAGAGCTTCCAGGGACTAAGCCACTATCCAAAGACTATACGCAGACTGACCCTGGGCTCCAACCTTATAGGTAGCAATAAATAGCCTAGTAAGGGCACCAGTGGAAGGGGAAGCCCTTGGCCCTGCCAAGGCTGGATCCCTAGTGAACGTGATTGTTGGGGGGAGGGTGATAATGGGGGGGAGGATGGGGTGGGGAACAATCATATAGAAGGGGAGGGGGAGAGGTTAGGGTGATGTTGGCCTGGAAACCAGGAAAGAGAATAACATTTGAAATGTAAATAAGAAATACCCAATTTAATAAAGATGGAGAAAAAACAAATAAGCATAAAAAAAGAGCATGAAAGTATAAAGGAGACTATTAAAGGGGAGAGGATGTCTAAACGGCATACTGAATTCTTCTGCCTCCCAATATACCCTCCGCACTCCT
Organism: Rattus norvegicus; assembly: GCF_021556685.1. Classification (NCBI taxonomy): domain Eukaryota; kingdom Metazoa; phylum Chordata; class Mammalia; order Rodentia; family Muridae; genus Rattus; species Rattus norvegicus. The sequence continues at coordinate 24,820,685 of NC_141554.1, forward strand.
TTAATTTCATGGCTAAATGTAATATATTCTTGCACTTGTGTTTGTGCACTACGTTCCTGCAGTGCCTGGGTTGGCCACCAGGGGGCATTGGATTATCAAGGACGTTTATTAATCAAGGTAACATATCCAAGGTGGTATATGGCACTGTGAATTGAATGGTGGTTTCTGTCAGAGTAGTCAGAACTGTAAGCCACGGAGTAAATCTCTCTAGACCCAAGGCATACATACTTTTCTGTAATTGTTTTACTATTTCTTTTTTTTTAACATTATGATTATAGTATTTTTTCCCTAGCCTTTCCTTTCTTCAAACTCTCCAATATATCCTTCCTATTCTCCTTTGATTTCATGGCTTCTCATTTCGTTGTTACTGCATGCATATATATTTAGGTATGCGCGAGCACGCGCGCGGGCGCGCGCGCGCACACACACACACACACACACACACACACACACACACACACACACTCCTAAATATAACTTGCCCGGCCTGTATAATGTTACTTGTATGTATTTTTTTCAGGACTGGCGATTTGGCACTGGACAACCAATTGATGTGCTCTTCCCTGGTGAAGTCCACCCACCCTGCTCCCAGCTTTCCTCAGTTGCCCATAGTTCTGGTTTCATGAAAGCTGGTCATCTTTGGCTCTTGGAGACAGCACTATCAGCCCAGATGAGAAAAATTCATTAAAACAGTATATGTGTATTTAAACACAGATTTATGTGCATTACAGAATTTTAAAGGTAAATAGTTAATAGTATGATTTCTCATGCTTTTTTACACATAATTATTGGTATTTTACTTCCTTCCTCCTTCTTCTTGGTTTAACTTCTTCCTGCACTCTAAGGACATCTTTTTTTCCCATTACCCCCATCAGATCCCTCGTATCCTATTATTGCCTCTCTGTTGCTCCCCATAGCCTAACAACCATCCCTATTTACTTTCCCGATTTCTTTGTTACTGTGGGCTATGTAAGCACATCTGAGGATTTGAAGCTAGGAACCTCCAATGAGAGAAAATATAAGACATTTTTCCTGGGTCTGGGTTACCTTGCACAACACAATCTTTTCTAGTTATATTTATTCATCTGCAAATTTATTTGTTTCATTTTTCTTTACAGCTAAAATGGTGTATATACACATTTTCATTATCCATTCTTCACTTCATGGACATTGAGGTGGTTTCCATTTCCCAATTATTGTGAATAGAGCAGCAATGCATGTGGCTGAGTGTCTGTGGATTGGAATGTTGAGTTCTTTGGATTTTGAGGTAGATCTATTCCCAGATTTCTAAAGAACTGCCATACTGATTTCCATCGTGGCTGTACAAGTTCATAATCCTACCAGCAATGGATAAGTGTTCCACTTTCCCCACATCCTCTCCAGCATGAACTACAACTTGTTTTATTGATCCTGGCCATTCTAACTGGTGTGTTTCTCAGCCATTTGGGTTTCACCTTTTGTGAACTCTCAGTTGAGTTCTATACTTCAATTTTATTTGGTTTTCTTGTTTTATTGATATCCATGTTTTTAGTTCTTTATGTGTTTTATATGCTAACTTCTGGGAGTTCTAATCTTTAGTTGCTGTTACCTCAAACTGATAGGTTGAAACCGGAAGAAGAATGTTGCTTGGTTTTCAGTCTTGGGGCCACTCTGGGTTTTAAGGTTCTAACTTCAGGGATCCTTGGAGTAGGTAATGGCTAGAAGGGAGGGAAGGAGGACTGACTTAGGAAGCTTCTTAAGTAGAACTTGGAATCTGACTCCACAAAAGATGGCAGAGGCAGAATTACTGATGCTCTGGATTTGGCCATTGATTGTGACAGGTCTAAAGAGAATGGAGAAAGACTGGGAGGAGTAACTAAACATGTAGCTGTGGCCAGGATAGGAGTATCCTAGATAAAGAGAGTAGTTTCTTATCTGATTCGGGTGGCTGTGGAGTCCCTGGTAGAAAGCAGTTAGCTCTGTGTGTCACAAAGGAATGGACTACATCTAGGAGGAGTGGTTGACGTGGGTCATAAGAAAGAACAAGGGGGACCCTGGGTCTGCAGCAAAAGACTGAGTTCCAAGTAGATGGAGAAGAAGCAGAGGCTGCTGAAGAGGCAGATCTCTGCTTTTAAATTTTTAACTGATTCTTCAAACACAAGAATAGTACATAGAGTGGGGTACCATGTAATATTCAATATTTATAATATGTATAGTATATGTATAATATATAATGTACATCATATCACACAATGTTTAGTTCATGTTAAACATTATTCCAATATTCATTAATACTTTATGATTAAAATTTTAAAAATTCTTCTAGATTTTTGAAATGCATGAAACACATTATCTTTAATCACATGGCGTTCTATAGTAACCTCAAAATATTTTTGATTCCCACCTAACTATGATTCATACCCATTAATCAGGCATTTTCTCACTCTTGAGTTCCATTTTCCCCTCAGGCTTTTTGTAGTAGCTGTGTTATCTCCAGCTTATCTGAGCTCCATCTGTTTTAGATCTCACATCTGAGCCAGTGTGTGTAGCACATGTCTTTCTGTTCCTGTATATCATGTAACATAATGATCTCTAGCTCCATGCATGTTATCCAAAATGACAGGATTTCATTCATCTTCTATGACTGATTAATCCATTGTTTATCTGTATGGCATTTTGTCTTCATCGTTTGAGGGACATTTTGGTTGTTTCCATTTCCTGGACCTTGGAGAAGGCAGGTCTATCTCCTTTACCTATCTGCTGATTTAGATGATAATTTCATCCCAGAGCACCAAACATGTAAACATGTAAACATCCAAAATATGTTTGGAATAATATTTGGGCTCCCCATGGCCCAATCAATCTACCCGTTGTAAATGTGGTACCCATAAGATCTCCATAAACATCTAATCTTCAGGTAAAGACAATCCATGCTCCCCACTCTCTTCAGTGTGACATCGCTGTCTGGTACAAAACTGGAAACAGGCTGATGAAAAAGTCAAGTTCTAAAGTTCATTTTCCTTGCTATCCTGTAACTTAATTTATATACCTATACCATAAGCTTACTTAACAGCACTAGGATACTGTGTTGTAAAGTTGATTGCATCATGTTACCTGAGAAGGGAATGAGATGGAAGAAAGACGATCTATACACACAAAGCATTCATATCAAGTTAGAAGGAAATATGAAAATTATATTCTTTATTTATGTATGAGGTCATATGGGATTCTAACTACTTTCTTTTATTACCCACTGCAAATTTTCTTGGCCTTCGATGTACACCTCAGCTGACCATGGCTCTGTACGTATTAATATGAACTAATCCATAATTCTTCAACTGCCTAGCTGAGTATTAATTTTGCCTTGATTGTGTTACTGAAGGTATAAATTGAACTCAATCACAACACAGATCAATAAGGGATCTCTTACATTCCACATGTACTTTACCTACATTGTGGAATAGTAATCCAACTTCTCATAGCCCAATTTTGCAAGTCAGTACTGTGACTCAGAGGTGTGACAAGGAGTTTAAAGTGGCTGAATCACACTTTTAACTTCCATTTAAATTGAAAAGTTGTAGTGTTTCTAAGTGGAAGAATTCCTTTTGTGGCAACTAAGGTCTCCACAAGAGTATACAATTTATGAATCACGAATAAAACATTTTTTGCAAGCACATTATTGTGGGTAACAGTGAATATATCACAGAAATAGCATCCTATATTGAACAGCGGTTTAGAGAATATCAAACCTGGAGAACTTTGCACCTGGTATGCAAAATACTGCCACCTAGTGTCTCTAAAAGTTTACTCCACCGTTAAAGCCACTGAATCAGAATGATGGAGAGATGGTAAGGCCAATGAATAGATTACATCCTTCCTGGGCCCACTGCCTTAAATAATTTCCTGGGAAATGAGTTCACCAAAACAATAGTCTTTAGAGTATCACAGCAGTGGCTAGACTGAGCAAAAACAAACCTTAAAAAGTACGTTTCACACTTAATCTTTTGTAAATTCATTCCCACAATGATTTTGAATTCTGTACAAAGCATTATACCACATGATGTAAACATGAAGACAACCGTGGCATTGTTTTAACTCTCGGATAATATTTACATAGACAATGTGGACACTGGTATTTTAGAAAACAATAGGAAAAATGCCAAATATATAAACTTACAACATCAGTAGACAAGAACAAACATGAATTGAGTCTTACACAATGAGTAGAATCCCTTTTACAAACTCTGGAATTGACAGAAGAAAAAGACTCAAGTAAATCCTTAGTTAAGACTTAATGGACACTTGAATAAAAACATCTTCATTTCCTCACAACCATAAGTTGGGTGCTGTACAAGAAATTGTAGACAAGGAAGATTACTAAAGAGATGTCCTTCTTCTCAGAAGACCTCTATAACAACTATAACAAGAAATAAATATTGAAAACTATTTGCTTTTATCCCTCCTCCTAGAGAGTAAGAAAGGCTGAAATCCCTTTGTACACATTCGGCTTTCAAAAATCCCCAAAAAGAGGGTAAATTTGTTTCAGCAGAACCAGGACAGGCATGTGGTATAATGCTTTGTCGTCTTCAACCATCAACTTCAATGCATCCTGAGTCCAAGCCTAGTTGAAAGATAAAATTTTACTGGTGGTTTATGAATAGCTAATTGTAAGTTTGGTGTATGTCAAAGGTCTCATGCCTGGTGGAAGGAAAAGAACAGTAAGTTCTAGTCTATATTCTGCTTGCGGATTTTTTATTGGCCATAGGAGAGCTTGCTTTCCTGAGTAGAAAGGTTGTACAAACAGGATTTCTGTCCTTGAGTCATCTGCAGGGCTGCTTCCTCTTCATTCCCACCCCCACGCCACATGAATTGTCCATGTTTTTTGGCAGACATCCTTTGGGGGGAAAAAAACCAATTAGTACAAATTTAAAGTTGTCACTCAAAATAACAAAAGACACAATGCTGGATTGAAAACAATAAGCTTGTAATTGTCAGCATACATCACTTAACTGAAGCAAGACAGTTAACTGTAAAGGAAACAGACATAGAATGAACCTCATTTGGGTTTTCCTTAAAATGCTACAAGAATATATCTCTCCCATTACTTTTATTTTCTTTTTTTCACTAGTAATATAAATTGAATCTTTTTTCTTTTTAAAATTATTATTAAATATTTCATACAGTATCTTTTGATCACATCATTTCTTCTCTGTCAACTTCTCCCAGATCCTTCTCACCTCCCTACCCATCCAATTTCATGTTCTCTCATCTCACTGCCTCTGCCTCTGCCTCTGCCTCTGCCTCTGTCTCTGCCTCTGCCTCTGTCTCTGTCTCTGCCTCTGCCTCTGTCTCTGCCTCTGCCTCTGTCTCTGCCTCTGCCTCTGCCTCTGCCTCTGCCTCTGCCTCTGCCTCTGCCTCTGCCTCTGCCTCTGCCTCTGCTTCTGTCTCTCTCTCCCCTCTCTTGTCTCAGAATACAAAAGCAGGGATACATTCTGTGTTGGCTAACTATTTCTAGTCATGGGTTATGCACTGGTGTGATATAACCAATATCACTTTATTAGAAAAAACTGATTTTTTTTCTCCCCCAGTTGCAAATAGCTCTCTGGCTTGGGGTGGGACTTTGTTTTACTTCCTCTTCTCAGTGCTGAGACTGTGCCTGGTTTGAACCTGTACAGGTCATTTGCATGCTGTCACAACCCCTTTGAGCTCATCTGGGTATCAGCCCTGTTCTTGGAATTGTCCACCACCTTTGACTCTCACAAGCATTCTGCCTCGTCTTCTGCACAGATCCCTAAGTATTGAGAAGTGGGGCTTGATAAAGGCATCTCGTGGGCTGGAGAGACGGCTCAGCCGTTAAAGATTAGGCTCACGACCAAAAGTAGAAAGTCATCTCATTTAAAGTTAAGTGCTCCAAAGTCTTTCACTTTGTGTAAATTGTCCAGTTGTGTTAATCACCATCAACTGTAAGAAGCTTCTCGGATGAGGGTTGAGCAAAGCAATTTTATGGATAGAGGGGTATGTCATTAAGAGTCAGTTTGTAGTTATGTTCCTTTAACAGGATAATAGTATAAGGTTTTCCCCTAAGACCCATGACCCATCTAGTCTCAGTTTTCTGGCCACTTTGTTGGTATCTGTCTCATGAAATGGGACCTTAAATCCATTTTTTAAAAAAAAAGTGGATATCATTTTTTAAAGTCCTATAACATTTGTGCTACTGCATCACCAGTGTGTGTTGCAGGCAAGTCATTGGAAGCTGCCGTATTTGTAACTGAGGGATACTAATGATTACCTTTGTCCGTTGGTAGTGTGAAAAGTACCTTCCAGCACTGTGAATGCTAATCTATAGGGATGAAGCTTCTAGTTGGGCACTAGCTCAATTTTTCTGTGTTTAATGACATAGGTAAGTGTGTCTTCAGCAGCAGGTTCTTAACATCAGGTTGTAGAAGTTAATCAATATCCTTGGCAGAAGCTGGTGATATTTTGAGTGTGGTGGTGCTCTATGGGACCCCTTTCGGTAATGACTCAAGAAAATGTAGTCCATTCTTGGCATTGCATGTTTTACTTGGTGGAATAGGATGCCTAGTTGGAAAATTCTATGCCCCATTGTATGGTAACTCTACTTAAATGCATTTAATACTTGTATAGAGTTGAGGAAGGTTCTGCAGTAGTAGGTTTACATATGGTTTTTCAAATGGTCTTTAGTGTTAGTTTTCTCTCCTCATAGTCCTTCGTTTAATCTCCTCTCCCATTCCACTTCCCAGTCAATCCTCCAATTCTAGTTTCTCTCTTGTCATGTTATAACATTATGCTCTATTTCCTCCTTCTTGGGAAATCCTCCTGGATGGAGTTAGGAACAATCAAGTAAGGTAACCCAGATCCAGAAATACAAATATTGGTTGTTTTCTTTTATATGTGGATGTTAATTTTTATGTTTTAGATACGTTAGTAATTGTTATTCCTGGAGAAGGAAATATCCATTGATATTTGTTTTACAGTTTATACGCCTCTGTCATTTCAGATGCTAGAGCATGACCTATTTATTGTTCAAGAGGAAGGGGAAGTATGCATTAGGAATGCATAAACACGTAGATATGTGAAGTTTTCTTAAATGGGGGAAAGTTTTGTGTATAAGAGACTACACAAACCATCTCTGGGAAGTCAAAGCATTGAAAATAAAGTCTCTCTTATGAATTTGCTCTTACCTTTTTTCCCCTGGCTGTCTCTGACCATAGTAGACAGCTGTTCTCATCAATATGTGGGTTTTACTTATTGCGCCATTACAAATATCTTATCATGTTGGTCATTGCTGTGCTTTCAACAGAAAACATGCTGAAAAGAGATCCCAGGCATGTTCCCATTTAGAATAGCTTCAAGAATGGTAATATCTTCTAATCAATCTAACCAAGGAAATGAAAGACCTCCACCATGCAAATTTCAAATCACTGAAGAATGAGAGAGATAAAGACACTAGAAAGTGGAAAGGCATCCTGTGTGAATGATAGAATTAATTTTGTGAAAATGACCATTCTATCAAAATCAATTTGCAGAGTCAGCACAACCGGAAACAAACTGTCTAAAATATTATTCACATACATATAAAAACTTCTATAATTCATATATAACCAGGAAAGATAACAGGTAGCCAAAACAATCCTGAGCACAAAGACATCAAGTAGTGCTATATAATAACCATATAATACTAATAATCATATATTTCTATAATAATAAAAACTATGGTAATAGCACAAAAACAGACATGTAGACCAATAAAATAAAACAAAAGACACAAACATTAGTACCAATAACTAAAGCCATCTTTTTTCTTTTGCAACCCACTGCTATGCATTTATTTTTAATCTTAGATTCTTTGCTACATTATTATCCCACCATGGTGAAAGTTAGATAAATAATTTGTTCAAGGATTATATTAATTACAATCCTTCTTAATGAATGAAAATAGAGTGACTAATGCTTTATTACTTGTCAAAATATCTAACACATTTATGTCAAATTATCTATGCCAGTTTTAAAATATAATGAAGCAGTGAAGCCATCAAAACGTATAACGTATGTTAAATGATAAACTATATAAAGATCTCATCAGTTATAATTACTATTGTACAGTTCACATTAGATTGTTTTTCTTTTTTGTTCCCCTCCATTTTTATTAACTTGGGTATTTCCTGCTTACATTTCAATTGTTTTTTTTTTATTCTTTTTTTTTTATTTATTTATTTTTTTTATTATCTTGAGTATTTCTTATATACATTTCAAGTGTTATTCCCTTTCCCAGTTTCCGGACAGACATCACCCTCCCCCCTCCCCTTCCTTGTGGGTGTTCCCCTCCCAAACCTCCCCCCATTGCCACCCTCCCCGCATAGTCTAGTTCACTGGGGGTTCAGTCTTAGCAGGACCCAGGGCTTCCCCTTCCACTGGTGCTCTTACTAGGATATTCATTGCTACCTATGGGGACAGAGTCCAGGGTCAGTCCATGTATAGTCTTTAGGTAGTGGCTTAGTCCCTGGAAGCTCTGGTTGCTTGACATTGTTGTACTTTTGGGGTCTCGAGCACCTTCAAGCTCTTCCAGTTCTTTCTCTGATTCCTTCAACGGGGGACCTATTCTCAGTTCAGTGGTTTGCTGCTGGCATTCGCCTCTGTATTTGCTGTATTCTGGCTGTGTCTCTCAGGAGCGATCTACATCCGGCTCCTGTCGGCCTGCACTTCTTTGCTTCATCCATCTTGTCTAATTGGGTGGCTGTATATGTATGGGCCGCCTGTGGGGCAGGCTCTGAATGGGTGTTCCTTCAGTCTCTGTTTTAATCTTTGCCTCTCCCTTCCCTGCCAAGGGTATTCTTTTTCCTCATTTAAAGAAGGAGTGAAGCATTCACATTTTGATCATCCGTCTTGAGTTTCCTTTGTTCTAGGGATCTAGGGTAATTCAAGCATTTGGGCTAATAGCCACTTATCAATGAGTGCATACCATGTATGTCTTTCTGTGAGTGGGTTAGCTCACTCAGGATGATATTTTCCAGTTCCAACCATTTGCCTACGAATTTCATAAACTCGTTGTTTTTGATAGCTGAGTAATATTCCATTGTGTAGATGTACCACATTTTCTGTATCCATTCCTCTGTTGAAGGGCATCTGGGTTCTTTCCAGTTTCTGGCTATTATAAATAAGGCTGAGATGAACATAGTGGAGCACGTGTCTCTTTTATATGTTGAGGCATCTTTTGGGTATATACCCAAGAGAGGTATGGCTGGATCCTCAGGCAGTTCAATGTCCAATTTTCTGAGGAACCTCCAGACTGATTTCCAGAATGGTTTTACCAGTCTGCAATCCCACCAACAATGGAGGAGTGTTCCTCTTTCTCCACATCCTCGCCAGCATCTGCTGTCACCTGAGTTTTTGATCTTAGCCATTCTCACTGGTGTGAGGTGAAATCTCAGGGTTGTTTTGATTTGCATTTCCCTTATGACTAAAGATGTTGAACATTTCTTTAGGTGTTTCTCAGCCATTCGGCATTCCTCAGCTGTGAATTCTTTGTTTAGCTCTGAACCCCATTTTTTAATAGGGTTATTTGTTTCCCTGCGGTCTAACTTCTTGAGTTCTTTGTATATTTTGGATATAAGGCCTCTATCTGTTATAGGATTGGTAAAGATCTTTTCCCAATCTGTTGGTTGTCGTTTTGTCCTAACCACAGTGTCCTTTGCCTTACAGAAGCTTTGCAGTTTTATGAGATCCCATTTGTCGATTCTGGATCTTAGAGCATAAGCCATTGGTGTTTTGTTCAGGAAATTTTTTCCAGTGCCCATGTGTTCCAGATGCTTCCCTAGTTTTTCTTCTATTAGTTTGAGTGTGTCTGGTTTGATGTGGAGGTCCTTGATCCACTTGGACTTAAGCTTTGTACAGGGTGATAAGCATGGATCGATCTGCATTCTTCTACATGTTGCCCTCCAGTTGAACCAGCACCATTTGCTGAAAATGCTATCTTTTTTCCATTGGATGGTTTTGGCTCCTTTGTCAAAAATCAAGTGACCATAGGTGTGTGGGTTCATTTCTGGGTCTTCAATTCTATTCCATTGGTCTATCTGTCTGTCTCTGTACCAATACCATGCAGTTTTTATCACTATTGCTCTGTAATACTGCTTGAGTTCAGGGATAGTGATTCCCCCTGAAGTCCTCTTATTGTTGAGGATAGCTTTAGCTATCCTGGGTTTTTTGTTATTCCAGATGAATTTGCAAATTGTTCTGTCTAACTCTTTGAAGAATTGGATTGGTATTTTGATGGGGATTGCATTGAATCTGTAGATTGCTTTTGGTAAAATGGCCATTTTTACTATATTAATCCTGCCAATCCATGAGCATGGGAGATCTTTCCATCTTCTGAGGTCTTCTTCAATTTCTTTCCTCAGTGTCTTGAAGTTCTTATTGTACAGATCTTTTACTTGCTTGGTTAAAGTCACACCGAGGTACTTTATATTATTTGGGTCTATTATGAAGGGTGTCGTTTCCCTAATTTCTTTCTCGGCTTGTTTCTCTTTTGTATAGAGGAAGGCAACTGATTTATTTGAGTTAATTTTATACCCAGCCACTTTGCTGAAGTTGTTTATCAGCTTTAGTAGTTCTCTGGTGGAACTTTTGGGATCACTTAAATATACTATCATGTCGTCTGCAAATAGTGATATTTTGACCTCTTCTTTTCCGATCTGTATCCCCTTGATCTCCTTTTGTTGTCTGATTGCTCTGGCTAGAACTTCAAGAACTATATTGAATAAGTAGGGAGAGAGTGGGCAGCCTTGTCTAGTCCCTGATTTTAGTGGGATTGCTTCAAGTTTCTCTCCATTTAGTTTAATGTTAGCAACTGGTTTGCTGTATATGGCTTTTACTATGTTTAGGTATGGGCCTTGAATACCTATTCTTTCCAGGACTTTTATCATGAAGGGGTGTTGAATTTTGTCAAATGCTTTCTCAGCAACTAATGAAATGATCATGTGGTTCTGTTCTTTCAGTTTGTTTATATGATGGATCACGTTGATGGTTTTCCTTATATTAAACCATCCCTGCATGCCTGGGATGAAGCCTACTTGATCATGGTGGATGATTGTTTTGATGTGCTCTTGAATTCGGTTTGCCAGAATTTTATTGAGTATTTTTGCGTCGATATTCATAAGGGAAATTGGTCTGAAGTTCTCTTTCTTTGTTGGGTCTTTGTGTGGTTTAGGTATAAGAGTAATTGTGGCTTCATAGAAGGAATTCGGTAGGGCTCCATCTGTTTCAATTTTGTGGAATAGTTTGGATAATATTGGTATAAGGTCTTCTATGAAGGTTTGATAGAATTCTGCACTAAACCCGTCTGGACCTGGGCTCTTTTTGGTTGGGAGACCTTTAATGACTGCTTCTATTTCCTTAGGAGTTATGGGGTTGTTTAACTGGTTTATCTGTTCCTGATTTAACTTCGGTACCTGGTATCTGTCTAGGAAATTGTCCATTTCCTGCAGATTTTCAAGTTTTGTTGAATATAGCCTTTTATAGTAAGATCTGATGATTTTTTGAATTTCCTCTGAATCTGTAGTTATGTCTCCCTTTTCATTCCTGATTTTGTTAATTTGGACAAACTCTCTGTGCCCTCGTTAGTCTGGCTAAGGGTTTATCTATCTTGTTGATTTTCTCAAAGAACCAACTTTTGGTTCTGTTGATTCTTTCTATGGTCCTTTTTGTTTCTACTTGGTTGATTTCAGCTCTGAGTTTGATTATTTCCTGCCTTCTACTCCTCCTGGGTGTATTTGCTTCTTTTTGTTCTAGAGCTTTTAGGTGTGCTGTCAAGCTGCTGACATATGCTCTTTCCTGTTTCTTTCTGCAGGCACTCAGCGCTATGAGTTTTCCTCTTAGCACAGCTTTCATTGTGTCCCATAAGTTTGGGTATGTTGTACCTTCATTTTCATTAAATTCTAAAAAGTTTTTAATTTCTTTCTTTCTTTCTTCCTTGACCAGGTTATCATTGAGTAGAGCATTGTTCAATTTCCACGTATATGTGGGCATTCTTCCCTTATTGTTATTGAAGACCAGTTTTAGGCCGTGGTGGTCCGATAGCACGCATGGGATTATTTCTATCTTTCTGTACCTGTTGAGGCCCGTTTTTTGACCAATTATATGGTCAATTTTGGAGCAAGTACCATGAGGAGCTGAGAAGAAGGTATATCCTTTTGCTTTAGGATAGAATGTTCTATAAATATCCGTTAAGTCCATTTGGCTCATGACTTCTCTTAGTCTGTCTACATCTCTGTTTAATTTCTGTTTCCATGATCTGTCCATTGATGAGAGTGGGGTGTTGAAATCTCCCACTATTATTGTGTGAGGTGCAATGTGTGTTTTGAGCTTTAGTAAGGTTTCTTTTACATATGTAGGTGCCCTTTTATTTGGGGCATAGATATTTAGGATTGAGAGTTCATCTTGGTGGATTTTTCCTTTGATGAATATGAAGTGTCCTTCCTTATCTTTTTTGATGACTTTTAGTTGAAAATTGATTTTATTTGATATTAGAATGGCTACTCCAGCTTGCTTCTTCTGACCATTTGCTTGGAAAATTGTTTTCCAGCCTTTCACTCTGAGGTAATGTCTGTCTTTGTCTCTGAGGTGTGTTTCCTGTAGGCAGCAGAATGCAGGGTCCTCGTTGCGTATCCAGTTTGTTAATCTATGTCTTTTTATTGGGGAGTTGAGGCCATTGATGTTGAGAGATATTAAGGAATAGTGATTATTGCTTCCCGTTATATTCATATTTGGATGTGAGGTTATGTTTGTGTGCTTTCATTATTATTCCCTTTCCCGGTTTCCGGGTCAACATCCCCCTAACCCCTCTCCCTCCCCTTCTATGTGGGTGTTCCCCTCCCCCCATTACCACCCTCCTCCCAACAATCACGTTCACTGGGGGTTCAGCCTTGGCAGGACCAAGGGCTTCCCCTTCCACTGGTGCTCTTACTAGGAACTAAAGCCATCTTTAATTGACAAAGAGGCAAACAAGTGAAGAAAATACAGCATCTTCAATAAATGGTGCTGAGAAAACTGGATGCCCACGTGCTGAAGAATGAAATTTGACCCACATCTATCACAATTAGCTCTAAGTAGATCAAAGACCTATTTTTGAAATCTGAAACACAAAAACTGCTAGAAGAAAATATGGGCAATTCCATATATACTATAGAGGTGCAGAAAGGACTTTCTGCAAAAGACCTCACTTGTCTAGAAATCAAGACGAGCAATTGGCAACTGAAACTCAGAAAACTAAAAAGCTTCTGTACAGCTAAGGAAACAACCAATGGAATAAAGAAGAAGCCCATAGAATGAGAGGGAATCTTTGCCAGCTCCATATCTGACTGGGAATTAATATCAACAATATAGGAAAAATATTCAAAAATAAAAGAACCAAGAAAAGAAACGAGTTCATTAAAATGGGCTAGTGATCTAAAAAGAGAGTTCTAGATAAAAGGAAAAGAAGTGGTTAATCATTATCTCAAAAAGTGCCCATCATCCTTAGCAATTAAGGGAATGTAAATTAAAGCAACTTTGGGATTTCCTCTTAACCCACTCGGTTAGCTAAGATCAACTGACAAGAGATGATCCTAACACTATAGGAAAGGACTACTTATTTGCTGGTGAGAGAAATGCAAACTGGTGCAGCCACTCTGGAATTCAATGTGGAGCAATCTCAAAACACTAAAAATAACTCTACTATGTGACCCAGCTATACTACTCCTTAGCATATGCTCAAAGGACGTCCTGCTCCACAGATACTTGCTCAGCAATGCTTACTGCTGCCCTATTCTCAACCACCAGTAAATGAAAACAGCAACAACATAAAATGTTCTTCAAAAGATGAGTGGATAATGAAAATGTATACAGTGGAAATGTATACAGTTACAAAGAAAAATGAAAATTTCAGGAAATGGATAGAGCTAGAAGAGATCATATTGAGGGAGATAAGCCACACTTGGAGTAACAAATGTCACATGCTCTTTCTCATTGGAGGGTCACTGCTCCAAATCTTCAGATGTTAAGTATAAACCATAGAGTAACTGTAGGAACTGGAAACGTATAAAAGGACTACAGGGATGAGAGGAAAATGGCAGGTTGTAGGTGACATGAAATGGTAAATAAAAATGGTGGGGCTTCAACTGGGGAGGGCTGTGATGGTCAATACAGGAGGAGGAGGGAAGAGGAACAGGGAACATTGTCGTTTGATGAAGCATCAAGTAATCTTTCAATTTTATATTTACCTAAAATCATACACAATGTGTGGGGAGAGGGAGAGTATGTATGTGTATACTTTAAACTATATATCTTTTTTTTTCTATATTCACATCAAAGTTTATTTTAAATACATTTTTTTTATTAACTTGAGTATTTCTTATATACATTTCGAGTGTTATTCCCTTTCCCGGTTTCCGGGCAAACATCCCCCTCCCCTTCCTTATGGGTGTTCCCCTCCCAACCCTCCCCCCATTGCCGCCCTCCCCCCAAGACTAGTTCACTGGGGGTTCAGTCTTAGCAGGACCCAGAGCTTCCCCTTCCACTGGTGCTCTTACTAGGATATTCATTGCTACCTATGGGGTCAGAGTCCAGGGTCAGTCCATGTATAGTCTTTAGGTAGTGGCTTAGTCCCTGGAAGCTCTGGTTGCTTGGCATTGTTGTACTTTTGGGGTCTCGAGTCCCTTCAAGCTCTTCCAGTTCTTTCTCTGATTCCTTCAATAGGGGACCTATTCTCAGTTCAGTGGTTTGCTGCTGGCATTCGCCTCTATATTTGCTGTATTCTGGCTGTGTCTCTCAGGAGCGATCTACATCCGGCTCCTGTCAGTCTGCACTTCTTTGCTTCACCCATCTTGTCTAATTGGGTGGCTGTATATGTATGGGCCACATGTGGGGCAGGCTCTGAATGGGTGTTCGTTCAGTCTCTGTTTTAATCTTTGCCTCTCCCTTCCCTGCCAAGGGTATTCTTTTTCCTCATTTAAAGAAGGAGTGAAGCATTCACATTTTGATCATCCGTCTTGAGTTTCGTTTGTTCTAGGGATCTAGGGTAATTCAAGCATTTGGGCTAATAGCCACTTATCAATGAGTGCATACCATGTATGTCTTTCTGTGATTGGGTTAGCTCACTCAGGATGATATTTTCCAGTTCCAACCATTTGCCTACGAATTTCATAAACTCGTTGTTTTTGATAGCTGAGTAATATTCCATTGTGTAGATGTACCACATTTTCTGTATCCATTCCTCTGTTGAAGGGCATCTGGGTTCTTTCCATTTTCTGGCTATTATAAATAAGGCTGCGATGAACATAGTGGAGCACGTGTCTCTTTTATATGTTGAGGCATCTTTTGGGTATATGCCCAAGAGAGGTATAGCTGGATCCTCAGGCAGTTCAATGTCCAATTTTCTGAGGAACCTCCAGACTGATTTCCAGAATGGTTTTGCCAGTCTGCAATCCCACCAACAATGGAGGAGTGTTCCTCTTTCTCCACATCCTCGCCAGCATCTGCTGTCACCTGAGTTTTTGATCTTAGCCAATCGCACTGGTGTGAGGTGAAATCTCAGGGTTGTTTTGATTTGCATTTCCCTTATGACTAAAGATGTTGAACATTTCTTTAGGTGTTTCTCCGCCATTCGGCATTCCTCAGCTGTGAATTCTTTGTTTAGCTCTGAACCCCATTTTTTAATAGGGTTATTTGTTTCCCTGCGGTCTAACTTCTTGAGTTCTTTGTATATTTTGGATATAAGGCCTCTATCTGTTGTAGGATTGGTAAAGATCTTTTCCCAATCTGTTGGTTGCCGTTTTGTCCTAACCACAGTGTCCTTTGCCTTACAGAAGCTTTGCAGTTTTATGAGATCCCATTTGTCGATTCTTGATCTTAGAGCATAAGCCATTGGTGTTTTGTTCAGGAAATTTTTTCCAGTGCCCATGAGTTCCAGATGCTTCCCTAGTTTTTCTTCTATTAGTTTGAGTGTGTCTGGTTTGATGTGGAGGTCCTTGATCCACTTGGACTTAAGCTTTGTACAGGGTGATAAGCATGGATCGATCTGCATTCTTCTACATGTTGCCCTCCAGTTGAACCAGCACCATTTGCTGAAAATGCTATCTTTTTTCCATTTGATGGTTTTGGCTCCTTTGTCAAAAATCAAGTGACCATAGGTGTGTGGGTTCATTTCTGGGTCTTCAATTCTATTCCATTGGTCTATCTGTCTGTCTCTGTACCAATACCATGCAGTTTTTATCACTATTGCTCTGTAATACTGCTTGAGTTCAGGGATAGTGATTCCCCCTGAAGTCCTTTTATTGTTGAGGATAGCTTTAGCTATCCTGGGTTTTTTGTTATTCCAGATGAATTTGCAAATTGTTCTGTCTAACTCTTTGAAGAATTGGATTGGTATTTTGATGGGGATTGCATTGAATCTGTAGATTGCTTTTGGTAAAATGGCCATTTTTACTATATTAATCCTGCCAATCCATGAGCATGGGAGATCTTTCCATCTTCTGAGGTCTTCTTCAATTTCTTTCCTCAGTGTCTTGAAGTTCTTATTGTACAGATCTTTTACTTGCTTGGTTAAAGTCACACCGAGGTACTTTATATTATTTGGGTCTATTATGAAGGGTGTCGTTTCCCTAATTTCTTTCTCGGCTTGTTTCTCTTTTGTATAGAGGAAGGCA
This sequence comes from Rattus norvegicus, assembly GCF_021556685.1. Classification (NCBI taxonomy): domain Eukaryota; kingdom Metazoa; phylum Chordata; class Mammalia; order Rodentia; family Muridae; genus Rattus; species Rattus norvegicus. The sequence continues at coordinate 24,837,361 of NC_141554.1, forward strand.
ACTGATTTATTTGAGTTAATTTTATACCCAGCCACTTTGCTGAAGTTGTTTATCAGCTTTAGTAGTTCTCTGGTGGAACTTTTGGGATCACTTAAATATACTATCATGTCGTCTGCAAATAGTGATATTTTGACCTCTTCTTTTCCGATCTGTATCCCCTTGATCTCCTTTTGTTGTCTGATTGCTCTGGCTAGAACTTCAAGAACTATATTGAATAAGTAGGGAGAGAGTGGGCAGCCTTGTCTAGTCCCTGATTTTAGTGGGATTGCTTCAAGTTTCTCTCCATTTAGTTTAATGTTAGCAACTGGTTTGCTGTATATGGCTTTTACTATGTTTAGGTATGGGCCTTGAATTCCTATTCTTTCCAGGACTTTTATCATGAAGGGGTGTTGAATTTTGTCAAATGCTTTCTCAGCATCTAATGAAATGATCATGTGGTTCTGTTCTTTCAGTTTGTTTATATAATGGATCACGTTGATGGTTTTCCGTATATTAAACCATCCCTGCATGCCTGGGATGAAGCCTACTTGATCATGATGGATGATTGTTTTGATGTGCTCTTGAATTCGGTTTGCCAGAATTTTATTGAGTATTTTTGCGTCGATATTCATAAGGGAAATTGGTCTGAAGTTCTCTTTCTTTGTTGTGTCTTTGTGTGGTTTAGGTATAAGAGTAATTGTGGCTTCGTAGAAGGAATTCGGTAGTGCTCCATCTGTTTCAATTTTGTGGAATAGTTTGGATAATATTGGTATGAGGTCTTCTATGAAGGTTTGATAGAATTCTGCACTAAACCCGTCTGGACCTGGGCTCTTTTTGGTTGGGAGACCTTTAATGACTGCTTCTATTTCCTTAGGAGTTATGGGGTTGTTTAACTGGTTTATCTGTTCCTGATTTAACTTCGGTACCTGGTATCTGTCTAGGAAATTGTCCATTTCCTGAAGATTTTCAAATTTTGTTGAATATAGGTTTTTATAGTAAGATCTGATGATTTTTTGAATTTCCTCCGAATCTGTAGTTATGTCTCCCTTTTCATTTCTGATTTTGTTAATTTGGACACACTCTCTGTGTCCTCTCGTTAGTCTGGCTAAGGGTTTATCTATCTTGTTGATTTTCTCAAAGAACCAACTTTTGGCTCTGTTGATTCTTTCTATGGTCCTTTTTGTTTCTACTTGGTTGATTTCAGCTCTGAGTTTGATTATTTCCTGCCTTCTACTCCTCCTGGGTGTATTTGCTTCTTTTTGTTCTAGAGCTTTTAGGTGTGCTGTCAAGCTGCTGACATATGCTCTTTCCTGTTTCTTTCTGCAGGCACTCAGCGCTATGAGTTTTCCTCTTAGCACAGCTTTCATTGTGTCCCATAAGTTTGGGTATGTTGTACCTTCATTTTCATTAAATTCTAAAAAGTTTTTAATTTCTTTCTTTATTTCTTCCTTGACCAGGTTATCATTGAGTAGAGCATTGTTCAATTTCCACGTATATGTGGGCATTCTTCCCTTATTGTTATTGAAGACCAGTTTTAGGCCGTGGTGGTCCGATAGCACGCATGGGATTATTTCTATCTTTCTGTACCTGTTGAGGCCCGTTTTTTGACCAATTATATGGTTAATTTTGGAGAAAGTACCATGAGGAGCTGAGAAGAAGGTATATCCTTTTGCTTTAGGATAGAATGTTCTATAAATATCCGTTAAGTCCATTTGGCTCATGACTTCTCTTAGTCTGTCTACATCACTGTTTAATTTCTGTTTCCATGATCTGTCCATTGATGAGAGTGGGGTGTTGAAATCTCCCACTATTATTGTGTGAGGTGCAATGTGTGTTTTGAGCTTTAGTAAGGTTTCTTTTACGTATGTAGGTGCCCTTGTATTTGGGGCATAGATATTTAGGATTGAGAGTTCATCTTGGTTGATTTTTCCTTTGATGAATATGAAGTGTCCTTCCTTATCTTTTTTGATGACTTTTAGTTGGAAATTGATTTTATTTGATATTAGAATGGCTACTCCAGCTTGCTTCTTCTGACCATTTGCTTGGAAAGTTGTTTTCCAGCCTTTCACTCTGAGGTAGTGTCTGTCTTTGTCTCTGAGGTGTGTTTCCTGTAGGCAGCAGAATGCAGGGTCCTCGTTGCGTATCCAGTTTGTTAATCTATGTCTTTTTATTGGGGAGTTGAGGCCATTGATATTGAGAGATATTAAGGAATAGTGATTATTGCTTCCCGTTATATTCATATTTGGATGTGAGGTTATGTTTGTGTGCTTTCATTCTCTTTGTTTTGTTGCCAAGACGATTAGTTTCTTGCTTCTTCTAGGGTATAGCTTGCCTCCTTATGTTGGGCTTTACCATTTATTATCCTTTGTAGTGCTGGATTTGTAGAAAGATATTGTGTAAATTTGGTTTTGTCATGGAATATCTTGGTTTCTCCATCAATGTTAATTGAGAGTTTTGCTGGATACAGTAACCTGGGCTGGCATTTGTGTTCTCTTAGTGTCTGTATGACATCAGTCCAGGATCTTCTGGCCTTCATAGTTTCTGGCGAGAAGTCTGGTGTGATTCTGATAGGTCTCCCTTTATATGTTACTTGACCTTTTTCCCTTACTGCTTTTAATATTCTTTCTTTATTTTGTGCGTTTGGTGTTTTGACAATTATGTGACGGGAGGTGTTTCTTTTCTGGTCCAATCTATTTGGAGTTCTGTAGGCTTCTGGTATGTTTATGGGCATCTCTTTCTTTAGGTTAGGGAAGTTTTCTTCTATGATTTTGTTGAAGATATTTACTGGTCCTTTGAGCTGGGAGTCTTCACTCTCTTCTATACCTATTATCCTTAGGTTTGATCTTCTCATTGAGTCCTGGATTTCCTGTATGTTTTGGACCAGTAGCTTTTTCTGCTTTACATTATCTTTGACAGTTGAGTCCATGATTTCTATGGAATCTTCTGCTCCTGAGATTCTCTCTTCCATCTCTTGTATTCTGTTGGTGAAGCTTGTATCTACAGCTCCTTGTCTCTTCTTTTGGTTTTCTATATCCAGGGTTGTTTCCATGTGTTCTTTCTTGATTGCTTCTATTTCCATTTTTAATTCCTTCAACTGTTTGATTGTGTTTTCCTGGAATTCTTTCAGGGATTTTTGCGATTCCTCTATGTAGGCTTTTACTTGTTTATTAATGTTTTCCTGTGCTTCCCTAAGTGTGTTCATGTCTTTCTTGAAGTCCTCCAGCATCATGATCAAATATGATTTTGAAACTAGATCTTGCTTTTCTGGTGTGTTTGGATATTCCATGTTTGTTTTGGTGGGAGAATTGGGCTCCGATGATGGCATGTAGTCTTGGTTTCTGTTGCTTGGGTTCCTGCGCTTGCCTCTCGCCATCAGATTATCTCTAGTGTTACTTTGTTCTGCTGTTTCTGACAGTGGCTAGACTGTCCTATAAGCCTGTGTGTCAGGAGTGCTGTAGACCTGTTTTCCTTTCTTTCAGTCAGTTATGGGGACAGAGTGTTCTGCTTTCGGGCGTGTAGTTTTTCCTCTCTACAGGTCTTCAGCTGTTCCTGTGGGCCTGTGTCTTGAGGTCACCAGGCAGCTTTCTTGCAGCAGAAAATTTGGTCTTACCTGTGGTCCCGAGGCTCAGGTTTGCTCGTGGGGTGCTGCCCAGGGGCTCTCTGCAGGGGCAGCAACCAGAAAGACCTGTGCCGCCCCTTCCGGGAGCTTCAGTGCACCAGGGTTCCAGATGGTCTTTGGCTTTTTCCTCTGGCGTCCGAGATGTGTGTGCAGGGAGCAGTCTCTTCTGGTTTCCCAGGCTTGTCCGCCTCTCTGAAGGTTTAGCTCTCCCTCCCACGGGATTTGGGTGCAGAGAACTGTTTATCTGGTCTGTTTCCTTCAGGGTCCGGCGGGGTCCTGCCGCTCCTGGGCCCTCCCCCACGGGAGCCCAGAGACCTTATACAGTTTCCTCTTGGGCCAGGGATGTGGGCAGGGGTGAGCAGTGTTGGTGGTCTCTTCCGCTCTGCAGCCTCAGGAGTGCCCACCTGACCAGGCGGTTGGGTTTCTCTCTCACCGGGTCTGGGAGCAGAGAGCTGCTGAGGGCCGGGATCCGCGGGTGGGGGACTTCCGGTAAACACAGAACGTGCTGGGTCCTAGAGAAATTCTGCTTCCATGTGTCTCAAGCTCACCAGGCAGCTTTCTTGCAGCAGAAAATTTGGTCTTACCTGTAGTCCCGAGGCTGAGGTTTGCTCGTGGGGTGCTGCCCAGGGGCTCTCTGCAGCAGCAGCAACCAGGAAGACCTGTGCCGCCCCTTCCGGGAGCTTCAGTGCACCAGGGTTCCAGATGGTCTTTGGCTTTTTCCTCTGGCGTCCGAGATGTGTGTGCAGGGAGCAGTCTCTTCTGGTTTCCCAGGCTTGTCCGCCTCTCTGAAGGTTTAGCTCTCCCTCCCACGGGATTTGGGTGCAGAGAACTGTTTATCCGGTCTGTTTCCTTCAGGGTCCGGTGGGGTCCTGCCGCTCCTGGGCCCTCCCCCACGGGAGCCCAGAGGCCTTATACAGTTTCCTCTTGGGCCAGGGATGTGGGCAGGGGTGAGCAGTGTTGGTGGTCTCTTCCGCTCTGCAGCCTCAGGAGTGCCCACCTGACCAGGCGGTTGGGTTTCTCCTAAACTATATATCTTAAAGGAAGTTGTGTCAGGCTGACATGAATTAGAGACTAACAAAAATCACCATTTCAGGCACAAGGAGTTCTCTTATGAATGATTGGTGAGGGTAGTCCAAGTGACTTCCAGAACAATATAGACTATTATTGTTGCCCTTTGTTGTCCCTATTGGTGAAGACACTGTACTTGGGTCACAGGACTAAGATGATTCGAGCTGGATCTAACTTGAAACCTCTTTCCTGCAGTCTAAGTTCCACAGTACAAAAACCAACAGAATGAATGAATGAATGAACGAGCAAACGAGCAAACCTATGCAAGCTGCCAAGGGAGAGAAACAATGAACAGTTCTATTCAGCTGCAGTGTCTATGATTTTATAACTTTTAAATACAATATACTAAAATTAAAATGATATAAAATTAATCCCTGTCTGTAATCTTAGCATATGTTTCATTGGCACTGGCATGGTTATTACATTTCTTTTAGTAATAATACACAATTTGCAACTTATCTTTTTAATGTTTCTGTGAACCATTAATGGATTGTGATTCATACTGGAAAGATTATTGCTTAGTTGAGCTTCAAAAAAGGGAAAACCAATCAATCATGGTGTGGAGAAGCTGGCCATATGGGAGATCCAATAGTATAAAAACTAAAACATGGGCTATTGATCTAGATACACCAGAGTTTGGAAACTGAGTCCACTACTTAGTTTCATATCTACAGACATGTTATGCTACCTATAAAGATTTTAATGTCTCCCATAGTACTGTACTTCCTAACTTTTGAGTTAGTCAAGAGGATTAGATACAAAATTTGGTAAATTACTCTCAATGGAGTCATTTTTATTACCTACTATCCTAGAAAGTGAGTTAAAGAATACACTACAGTCTGTGTTCCTTCAAAACATTAGGGCACTGAATTTTCTTTGCAGAGCTGTGGGGTTTTTTTTTAATTATTTTTGTTTTGTTTTGTTTTGTTTTCCTTATCATTACTTTCATTTGTTGCAATAATTGGCCCACTTTATATACTAACCAGGGGAGTTTCATGCAATTGGTAAAATTAGTACAGCAAAACTGTGGTTCAATGAGAGCTTGGCTACGTGTCTAGGTTAGGTTTTACAAGTCAGGCAGTTTATCGATTGAGGTAAATACAGGAAGTAGACTGCAACATCTTGCTGTGGCAAGGCCCTTTCTTTGTGTGTACTGAATATAGCAGAAGAACATGTCCTTCCTGACATTCCCTTTCCATTGTTAACTCAAGGATTTGCCTTGTATTTGTCAGCTCATCCCTGTAACTGTTCTTCCCTCTCCTTAGCCTCTCTTATCTCATCTCAGCAGACTGATTTACAGAGTATCTTTGTGTGCTAGAAATGAGTCCCAGTACTCTCCCATAGAGTTTTTCCATGTATGAGATGAAATATGTGTGTCATGGGTTTTTAAGTTAAGTCCAGTTGACTTGTTATCCCTTTCTACCATTGTCTGCTGGTATGACACTGGAAAAAGTAACTTAACATCATAGTTTCTCATTTAAAAATAGTGATCACAAGTCAGCAATACTTATCCATGTCAATAATATCAGTTCTTAGGACATGGAGGCAGCGGAACCATAATTATGTGTTTAAGGGTAGTCTGGACTAGGTAGCAATTTATAGGCTAACCTGTGCTAGGTGATGTTTCAAAAAAAAGGTCAAAGTAACATGTACCAAACAAGATCTTTCACTGAGACTATGTAATAATAAGGATGTTTACCAAAACAAAAATACTGAAATAGAGCCGGTAAGATAGTTCAATAAATAAAGATGTTTGTTATTCAGGCCTGGCAATCTTGGTTTAATCCCTGGAGCCCACAGTGGAAGAACCAATTCCATAGAGTTGTCCTCTGACCTCCATATGTGTGCCCTAACCCAGACAAGCCTCTTCCCCACATCTCATACACACACACAAACACAAATAATAATAATAGTAATAATAAATACAATAAAAACAATAATCACAAGCACAGAACCTGACATGAAGTATGAATGCACCCAATGCTACTTTTTACTTATAAATGTACCTTTTTATTTATTTCTCTTCATGAAAAAAAACAAAAAGAATTTCCTCTCCTTTCCAAAAAATGAATCTGTCACTCAAGGAGATTTCTTTATATCTTTCTCATGTACTCTGGAGACTGAACTCTAACATTATTCCATTGTTTTTTTTCCTTGAATCTCTATCTCTCTAGCTTTAAGAATTTTAAGAAATAAAACACATGCCTATCATGTTTAAAAACAGAAAAACACCCCTGTAAACCTTATTTTTTGGTCAGGAAATGATCCTGCTTCCTTCCTTTATTCATAAATCAAGTATTTATTGGTCATTGTGTGGCAGGAAGTATCCTAGGAAGATTCAGCATTGCATAGGACATGTAAAAACTTCATCATGAGGTCAGTATTTGGATGGGGGAAATACACAGCCAAGTAACTAAAATAAACTAAATCAACTAAATAGTATCTCAAAGGACACCAAAGCAAGGGAATGAGAAAGTGGTGATAGTATTATTTCATATAAGATAGGCATGGAAGACCTCTTAGAATATTGTTTACTAACTTCAATAATGTGAAAGATAAAACATTTTTTTAAAAAAGATAGGGGCTCTTATTAAATGACTCATTAGGTAATCTATGTTAGCCTCAATTTCACAATCCTCCTGTCTCAGTCTCATGAATACTTGAATTGCAAATGTGTGCCACCTTGTCCAGCTAGTAATGATGATTTTAAAGAGAAGTACATTACAGGTAGATTATTCTTCGGAGGTGCAAAAGATCCTGAGGAAGGAATGATGCCTGAAATGTTCCAGAAGAATAAGACATGAAGGGGAATAGAGCAAGCCAGGAAAGAGTTGGGGGAAGGCCAAGATAGAGATCCAGTTAGGTGTGAATGGAGTAGTTAAAGATTGTGTGTGCAAAATGGGTAATTTTAAAAGTATACTATGTGCCCACATGGAATAGCAAATAAGAGACAAGACTGCTTTTAAATTAAAATAAATGCTTTATAGAAAAAAGAAGGTTGTGTGTAGACTTTAAGGTAATAATAGGGAAATAAATGGGGAACCATGGAAGACTTTTAAGTTAAGGAATGAGGTTAGATTTAAAAAAAAAGATAATTCTGACTTCTATGTGCAGACCAGACTACAAAATGCAGTCAGGAAAAGGAAGGCTGGTACTAAAATCTGTTACTGACCCTCATTCATCAACCAGTGCATCTCCTCCTCTCCTGAATTCACTTGCAGAGAACCTGTTGCATAGATCACTCTTATTTGTGTATGTATCTATTTCTCAGTTAAAGAACGGACCTCACATTGGACTAAGTTGGTAATAATTGGCACTTAAGTTTCATGAATGAGAGAAGGAACCATTCAGGTGACTACTTTTTAATCATAGGCTAGAACCACTCTGATACCATTTTTAGCTCTTCATAATGAATATTCATCCCTTCACATGGTGACCTGTTATTTTGAAATATGTTTGAAGCTTATAGGAATAGCTTGATATCATTTTCTACTATGCCTTCTCAGAGGTATATGAGGTTGAAATTCTCAGCTCTTCTATAATGTTTTTAAGGCATAAGCTCTTTCCTCGCATAATTCATTGATCCCATTTCTAGCTATTTAGTTACCCAAATGAAAGCAGGATCTCGAAGAGATAACCTGCACTCTGTGTTGATGATTGTATTATTTGAAATAGTTAATGTTCCTGTTTACCAGGGGACAAAGTTGGTAAAGAAATGTGCTAAATACATATGACTCTGACTTTTATAAAAGGAAGCACTGCCACATGCAGCAGTGTTGTTGACATCTGAAAATACAGCACATAGGGAAATAAGGTAGGTGCAGAAGAAAAGTGCTTCAGAAGAGCAAATGCGTGATGTCAATAATTGTGATGGCTACTCTTCATTGTCAACGTAATCAGACTTCGAATCTCTCAGGATGAAACAAACAAACAAACAAACACCAAACCTATGAACAGCTCTGGTGAAAGGATTTCAAGGGAAGTTTAAGTGAGTATAGAAGAATCTCCCTAAACACAGGTGGTACTACCCATGGGCCAAAGTGCTCAACTGAATAAAGAGGCGAGAGGGAGTAAAAAGCTACATTCATTCCTTTCTGCTTCCTGATAGTAAATGTTGTGTCAGCCTCCTGAAGCCATGTCTTCCCTCTATGTTGTACTGCACCCTCTGAGCCAAATGTGAGCCAAAAGAAGTCCTGTTTCCTCACATGTCAAACCCAAAACCAAACAAACCAAAACCAAACAAACTAAACAACAACAAAAATCCAACCAGTATTATGGTTGGAAAACCTAAACTATGGTTAATTAATTCTTTGAGTACAGAATGTGGACAAGTTTGAGGGTTAAAACAAGATGGATAAAGGGGTTTTGGAGAGAATGCATATATTTTATGAGTTTTAATGTGTTGTAACAAAGTCCCTGAGTTGGTTAGTTTACTTGTTCTTGCAATGTGAGAGTGATTCCTACCCTCCTAGTATCCTGACTTATATTTTTGCCTTTAAAAGTTGTACCAGCAAAGACATCTCCTAATAAAGAATGAGATTTTTTAAAATTATCCGTCATAATTATTTTCCCTACCAAATTAATTACAGAAACACCATTTCAACCAACTACATTTTTAGCATCTGTATCACCTCAAACAAGGAAACTACATGATCTTGCCTTTATATCAGTTCAAAGGTGGAGCCTTTATATCAGTTCAAAGGTGGAAAGTTCTTTTGCTCATGGCTGCCTTCTTGTGTGTACTAACAGGAGCTGCCAAGGTAATATTCCCTCTCAAATGACTGTTCTTATTTGCCATCCAGCCCACCTTAGTGAGTACTAAGGAGAGGAATTGCATCTCTAGAGTTCTTCCAAACAAATGGTTTAAATCTTCCATAAAACTTCCATTTGCCCACCCCAGATAAGTGTTCCTTACCTTTAAATTTCCTTATTCTGGCATCAGTACTAACATATGTACTACATCTGAAATCAGAATAGTAAGCTGATTGACTGACATGATTGTCAGTTTATTTTAGTTGGCACAAGGTGGAGGGTTTTTATTGTACAGTGGCTAAGGTTTATTAATTTCTTTCAAATTACAGTTGATAAATTTACTGATACTGTATCACCATACAGTGAAGCAGCAGGCATGTTTAAGTAGTGGATTTTCAGACACAGAAAGGCAAATATGATATGTATTTTTTATAGGTGGATGTTAGCTGTTAAGTCATTGATAAGGAAGCTACAACTCACATAAACAAGGAGTTTGGGGATAGAAGTAAGGGACTAGGGCAAGAGAAGGATAATTCTAGGAAGGAGAAATAGGATAGATAATTATAGATGAAAAAGGTGGAGGACTGGAAAGGGACTGGAAAAGTGGGGTTGGGGAGAGGTGGCAAGGGAGGGAATATGGGGAGAACCAGCTAAAACTAAGGGCCATTTGAAGAGTTGTATGGAAACATAATACAGTAGAAGCTTCCTAAAATATATACATATATAGATGTGAGCTAAATAAAGTTGTAAACAACAAGAGGACAGAACCCTAACTGTATATCTCTTATCACCAAATGAAACTTACATTACTGGGAAAGGACTAGATCTAATCGACTTGTCAGCTAAAGGGCTCCCATAGGAACCCCCCAAATAACCCAGCCTATTGGTTGCTCTCTCATATTATATTTTATTTTGTAACATTTTAAAAAATCTGAATGTATGTATGTATGTATGTATGTATGTATGTATGTATGTATGTATATATGAAAACGTAGCCACTATTGCAAAGGTTAACAACTGAACTGTCATTTATAGCTGCTAGGAGAAGGGAAATCAGTTTTCTCCAACAAAGTGTATCACTGGGCATATCAACTACTCCAGGACAGAGCTCATCTTCAGGAGTAACAAATAATAGACTAACAATTTCTGTGTGTGCTTTTGTTTAAATACAGTCTGGTGGGGTTGTTGTGTTTTTTCTTTGGGGGTGCTATATTTTCTCTTTTAGGTTTTTTGGGGGATTGTTATATTGGGTTTTGGGGGTTTTTTTGAGAAAGAACCTAAAGTTGGGTGAGTAGGGAGGTGGAAAGGGTCTGAAAGGACTTAGGGTAGGGGGAGAATCAGTCGCTTCCCTCACGGATCAAGGTTGATCATGAGGCACAGATAGGAGACGCTAACTTAATCAGCTCCCTGTGATCTTACATTCTTCTCTCTGAGCCATTATGTTTCCATATCTTGGAGCTCTTCTGTGGATCCTTCTTACATTTCTCCATAACTGATAAACTCACTGGGCCTGATGTAACCTGCTCAGACATTCTACACAGCCCCATGGTCTTGCTCTCCTCTGCTGCCCCTGCAGATTCCCTGGGTCAGACAGACCCTGGGTTGGTGCTATTCATGGAGCCTCCCTATTCATCATACCTGGCTGTTGAGAGAGGTCTTGAATGGGCAAACCATCTCCAGCTCTAACATCACCTTTTAGTTTTTGGAGGAAAAATGTACCCTCCTTCGAGGATATGTACCCTTTGAGGATAACCCCTTGGACAGGTTTGATCAGTTTCACCTGATGCAATGTTCTATCAATGATGTCTTCTGAGAACTGCTCCTAGGGCTTTAGAGTCTTGTAGAATCTCCTTAGCACAGTTTGGCATTCTATCAATCCCCCAACCTCCTAAGGAACTACAGGGTCCAAAGCTTGTCACATTTGTCCTCAAGGAACCCATGCAGACCTCTTCCTTGGCGTTTTCTTCTTACTATTGCCTCTAGGTTGTTTCCTTACTTTGTAAAACCTCTTTACATGCCAGTCTAAATCGCTGAGCTATGCCAAAGCCCTTCAAAGAACAATGAACCCAGCAAAGCCATCAAACTCCATACCAGCCTTGAGGTCCTTCCTAGATTAAAATTTTCTTTAACTCCTTTGTAAAGATACTTCTATCTGACCAGTGAACCTGGCTTCAAACACAGATTCATTTGTTCCTAATGCCCTCAATAGCAACTGTCCCCTCTATTGTTTTCCATAACCGGTCATTTATGGGGACTTCAGACGTAGATAACCAAGTGTTCCTGATGGTTCTGATAAGCCAGTCCGTCAGAGAGGAAATAAGTTCCATCATACCATCTCAGCTTTTATGAGGATGGGAAGTTACATTACTCAGTTTTTCTGTCCCCCAGCAGTCAGACTAATTACATCTGGTCCCATGCCCCACAGCCTCGCAAGCCAGGCCTGTTTAAACGTCTCCCCCAATTCCATCAGCTCAGGCATTGAGAATTGCCTGACTACCATAGTTTCTTATACTGGATCATTTGAAAGCCTCCTATCTGTACAGATTTGTCCTTTTCTTCTACCAAAGGTCAAAATTGAGGGGGTATTTTCTATTGTTTTCCCACCTCTCTTTTCATTCTTTCTTTTATCTAATTTACTTGCCAAATCAGAGGCTAACGTGGAAGATGTTAATGCATCTTCCTTTATTGTAATTGCTACTTTACACACACAACTTCTGGCCTGGCACTATCTTAGTCTCAGACACATTTCTAACTACAAGAAAGAGTGGCCAGGCAATCTCGGTTGCTGCTTGCTGACAATCTTGACACTTGTGTGCTGATCTCAAAGATTGCAAAGATTTCTCTAAACCTTTCATCAGTTTTCATGGCATCTCCACATTCATGTGGTAGACCTCACTCATTCAGCATACATACCATCCCATACCTGACAGATGAAGACTGCTGTCCTGGGATTCCTCCAACATATACTACTAATCCTGATGGCTCATTGAGAGAGCTATGCAACTGCTGTCAGCACACAGACACACCAACGTGCACCATACAGGAAAGGACAACTCTACCAGAATCTCCTCCCTGGATGCTTCCCATTCAGGCCGATTGGCTTCACATGTATGCCTTACTACCCATAGCCAGGACAACTCTTTCCCAAGTCCGCTTTAGTTCTGTCATGTCCTTGTTCAGGTGTAAATTATGTTGTGTGACAAAACTTTTCCCAGGGAGACACAACACACACACACACACACACACACACACACACACACACACACACACACACACATCCACTCACATGACACACCAAAATGCAGATATTACCAAAATCCAGTTTGGTGAACCAATGAGTTTTATTGGGGCTATTTACTGGAATATGGGTAGGGGTTAATTACAGGAGCAGAAATGACTCAAAGACAGTCCATCACTAAAGTCTACCCTAGCACAGGTGACAGCTCACAAAGCTGGGGACAAGGAGCTCACTACACTGCCTGCAGGCAACACAACCAGTTTGAAACTGTCTTTTACTGGGTGCCACAGTTAGTCTAAATCTCTTCCAGGTACCTCAACTGGTTTATGCTTCTTTCAGATGTTTTGTTAGCACAATCCCGTTGCAGCTAACAATCCCTTAGTCACCACTGAGAGTTTCTATGGGCTTACTTTAGTATTAATTGCCTCTATTAAACGTGTTTACACCCACATCTTACTTTAAAACACACACACGCATGCACACATGTGCATGCACAAGTGCAAAAATGAACACAACCAACTATTTTTAATCCATTAAACTGTTTATGGATGCATAAGCTGATTCTCTAACTGGGCTAATGCCAATAGTTACTGGAATGAACATGTATGTACATGTGTCTCTGGTGTGTTCACTTAGATTCCTTTGGGTATATACACAGAAATGGTATATCTGGAATTATCTGTCTCTTTATTCTTTGTAAATTTTTTGTCAAACTCAGTACAGAGATGATCAGCATATATTGTTATTATTATTATATCTTGTTGATAAATTAATTTTTATTGGCATGTAGTGATCTATTTCCCTTCTGACTTCTTTTTACTTGGTGTCTATCTTTCAAGTATTACTATTTCTAATTGTTTTGCCCCCTTTAATTTGTGTATCCTTTTGATCCTGTCATTTTCTTTTTTTTTCATCTTTATTAACTTGAGTATTTCTTATTTACATTTTGATTATTATTCCCCTTCCCGGTATCCGGACCAACATCCCCCTAACTCCTCCCCCTCCCCTTCTCTATGGTTGTTCCCCTCCCCATCCTCCTCCCATTACCGCACTCCCTCCAACAATCACGTTCACTGGGGGTTCAGTCTTGGCAGGACCAAGGGCTTCCCCTTCCACTGGTGATCTTACTAGGATATTCATTGCTACCTATGAGGTCAGAGTCCAGGGTCAGTCCACGTATAGTCTTTAGGTAGTGGCTTAGTCCCTGGAAGCCCTGGTTGGTTGGCATTGTTGTTCATATGGGGTCTCGAGCCCCTTCAAGCTCTTCCAGTCCTTTCTAAGATTCCTTCAACGGGGGTCCCGTTCTCAGTTCAGTGGTTTACTGCTGGCATTCGCCTCTGTGTTTGCTGTATTCTGGCTGTGTCTCTCAGGAGCGATCTACATCCGGTTCCTGTCGGTCTGCACTTCTTTGCTTCATCCATCTTGTCTAATTGGGTGGCTGTATAGTATGGGCCACATGTGGGGCAGGCTCTGAATGGATGTTCCTTCTGCCTCTGTTCTAAACTTTGTCTCCCTATTCCCTCCCAAGGGTATTCTTGTTCCCCTTTTAAAGAAGGAGTGAAGCATTCACATTTTGGTCATCCTTCTTGAGTTTCATGTGTTCTAGGGATCTAGGGTAATTCAAGCATTTGGGCTAATAGCCACTTATCAATGAGTGCATACCATGTGTGTTTTTCTGTGATTGGGTTACCTCACTCAGGATGATATTTTCCAGTTCCCTCCATTTGCCTATGAATTTCATAAAGTCATTGTTTTTGATAGCTGAGTAATATTCCATTGTGTAGATGTACCACATTTTCTGTATCCATTCCTCTGTTGAAGGGCATCTGGGTTCTTTCCAGCTTCTGGCTATTATAAATAAGGCTGTTATAAACATTGTGGAGCACGTTTCTTTATTATATGTTGGGGCATCTTGTGGGTATATGCCCAAGAGAGGTATAGCTGGGTCATCAGGTAGTTCAATGTCCAATTTTCTGAGGAACCTCCAGACTGATTTCCAGAATGCTTGTACCAGTCTGCAATCCCACCAACAATGGAGGAGTGTTCCTCTTTCTCCACATCCTCATGATCCTGTCATTTTCAATCTGTGTGTGGTGTTTTTGCTACTAAGATTGAAAGTTTTAGGTTATCTATATTTAGAGTTCTGTTTGAAAAGATTTTGATGATTCATTTTGTTTTGCTGTTACTAATTTTTTTCCAAGTTGATTTGATTACTGCTTGTTCTTTTTTCAGCCCAGGCAGTTGCTGGCTTACTGAAATGAATATATTTCATGTTTTTACCCCACATTCTATTTGATTTTTATGGTCCTCTTATGAAATATATAACTTCATGGGTTCAATATTTCTGTCATCTTATTTCAAATACCTATCTTTCTTTTTTATTAGACATTTTA
Organism: Rattus norvegicus; assembly: GCF_021556685.1. Taxonomy (NCBI): domain Eukaryota; kingdom Metazoa; phylum Chordata; class Mammalia; order Rodentia; family Muridae; genus Rattus; species Rattus norvegicus. Next base: position 24,852,410 of record NC_141554.1, read on the forward strand.
TTTATTTACATTTCAAATGTTATCACCTTTCCAAGTTTCCCCTCTGCAAACCCCCTATCCCAACTCCACTCCACCTGTTTCTATGGGGGTGCTCCCCCACCCACTCACTACTGCCTCACTGCCTCAGGGCATCTGGCCTTATCAGGACCAAGGGCTTCTCCTCCCATTGGTGCCCAGCAAGGCCATCCTCTGCTACATATGCAGCTAGAGCCATGGGTCCCTCCATGTGTACTTTTTTGGTTGGTGGTTTAGTCCCTGGGAGTTCTGGGGTATCCAGTTGGTTGTATTGTTGTTCTTACTATGGGGTTACAAACCTCTTCAGTTCCTTCAATTTTTTCACTAACTCCTCTATTGGGGATGCCATGCTCAGTCCTGTGATTCACAGAGAGCACCTGTCTCTGTATTTGTCAGACTCTGGCAGAGCCTCTCAGGAGATAGCTATATAAGGCTCCTGTAAGCATGCACTTCTTGGCGTCTACAATAGTGTTTGATGTTGATGAGTGTATATAGGATGGATCCACAAGTGTGGCAGTCTCTGGATAGCCTTTCCTTCAGTATCTGTTCCACATTTTGCCACCATATTTCCTCCCTTGAGTATTTTCCCCATTCTAAGAAGGACTGAAGCATCCACATTTTGGTCTTCCTGCTTCTTGAGCCTCATACAGTCTGTGAAATGTTTCTTCTGTATTAGGAGCTTTTGGGTTAATATCCATTTATCAGTGAGTGCAAACCATGTGTGTTCTTTTGTGACTGGGTTACCTTACTCAGGATATTTTCTAATTCCATCCATTTGCCTATGAATTTCATGAAGTTATTGCTTTTAATAGCTGAATAGTACGCCATTGTGTAGATGTACCACATTTTCTGTATCCGTTCCTCTGTTGAAGGGCATCTGGGTTCTTTCCAGTTTCTGGCTATTATAAATAAGGGTGCTATGAACATAGTGGAACATGTGTCCTTGTTATATGTTGGAGCATCATTCGGGTATATGCCCAGGAGTGGTATAGCTGGGTCCTCAGGTAGTGTATTATATACAATTTTCTGAGGAACCACTAGACTTATTTCCACAGAAGTTGTGCCAACTTGCAATCCCACAAACAATGGAGGAGTGTTCCTCTTTCTTCACATCCTTGCCAGCATCTGCTGTCACCTGAGTTTTTGATCTTAGCCCTTATGACTGGTATGAGGTAGAATCTCAGGGTTGTTTTGATTTGCATTTCCCTGATGACTAAAAATGTCAAACTTTTTTTTAGGTGCTTCTCAGTCATTCAATATTCCTCAGTTGAAAATTCTTTGTTTAGCTCTGTACCCCATATTAAAAAAGGGTTATTTGGTTCTCTGGAGTCTAACTTCTTGGGTTCTTTGTATATATTGGATATTTGCCCTCTACAGGATGTAGGATTGGTAGAGAACTTTCCCCAATCTGTTGGTTGCAGTTTTGACCTATTGACAGTGTTTCTTGCCTTTCAAGAGCTTTGCAATTTTTTGAGATCTCATTTGTAGATTCTTCATCTTAGAGCATAGGAAATTAGTGTTGCCTTTAGTCATCTGGTTATCGCTGGTGTTAGCTGTTCTTTCTGTCTCTGCCTATAGCTTGTCCTTCCTGTGAGCTTGTGATCTTAGGTGTGTCAACTCTCTTGGGAGACCAGATCTCTCCAAGCGGAATTTGGGTCAGGAGAGCTGTACCCCAGAGTTAACAACTAGTACAGATGGGGACTGGAATGATCCTGTCCCTCTCCCTAGTGGCTCCACAGTTCCTGATCCCTGTGCTCTCCTGGAAGGTTCCTCTTTGGCCAGTTATTGGAGCAATAATGCTTGTCTCACCTGTGAATTTAGGAGTGACAGCAATCCTGGGAGACAAACTTTCTCTAGGTGGCATTTGGGTCCAGAAAGCTGTGCAGCAGGATTAACTCCAGGCTGCAGATGGAGACCGGAAGCTTCTTTCTTCTTCATCTCATCTATTGGTGAGGTTCACTTTAATTTTTATGTAATTTATTGATTTTAAAAAATTTATTCTTAGTTTCAATAATGTGTATGTACGTTGTGGAGTATGTACATGTGATTAAAGAGACTAGAAGAATTTGTTGGATACATCTGGAACTAGAGTTGCAAGAACTTGTGAAGTCCCTGACATGGGTGCTGGAAATCAAACTCAGTTTCCCTGAAGAGCATTTGTTTATTGGGAATTCATTGCTTTTGGTGGCATCTCATCATCTGTTCTGATTTGGACATCAGTTGGCATTTACATGTGTTTCAGGATTTTCGTCATGCCTCTGTCCTTTATACATTATTATTTCCCAGACCTCTCTTGGGGTTATGATCCCCATTGCCACTCAGAAAAATTAAAGGAGACAACCAAAATTACAACAGGAAAACATCAACTTGTAAATAAAACACGAATTGAGATGTTATAAGAAACAATTGGAAACATCAGTATGTCTCCAATGATATTAATGAAGAAAAAAAACTAGAAAATGAAGAAGATAAACTAGACATCTAACAATTAAATCTGGATACTGTAGGGTAAGTTGCCCATCCTGGTCTTTTAGATTTTGGAGTACCTTGCTCCAGGCTCTTCTGATTTTAAAGTTTCAACTGAGAATTCAGTTGTTCCTTTATAGGTGACTTATGGTGTTTTTTTTCTCTCTCACAGTATTCAGTATCCTTTCTTTGTTCTGTATATTCAGTGTTTTAATTATGATATACTATGAGGATTTTCTTTTCTGGTTCTATTTGGTGTTCTCTGTGATTCTTGTATCTAAATGGGTGTGCCCTCCCTTAAATTGGGAAAGTTTTTTATGTGCTCTTTCAGACAATCTGGTCTATTTCATTGTTTTCTGATTCTCTTTCCTCATCTATGTCTACAATAAGGAGATTTGGTCTTTTCAAGGTAGTCCATGGTTCCTACACATAACCTTTAAAAATGAAAAATTATTAAATCTAAACATACTAATAATTAAGTAAACTAAAGAAGAGAGGTGATGTTGTGTGACAGACTTCTCCTGAGAAGATATAACACACATGTCTACTCACCCCAGGTAGGGAGCACACAACAGATCAAAGTACAGATACCAACAAAGTCCAACATGGTGAACCTATGAGTTTTGTTGGGGTTATTTACAGGAGTGTGAGTGATGGGTTATGCACAGAAGCAGAAATGAGTCAAGAACAGTTACATCACCAACTCACCTGACAATATGGGTGACAATTCACAAAAGCTAAGAACTTGGAGTTCACTGTACAGCCTAAGGTAGCTCTGGTCTTAAACCTCCTTCATGCAGCTAGTTGCCATTTCTTTCAGGCAATGGTCTGGTCAATGGGCAACTGGGTTTGTCTTCTTTGCAGCTCAGCTTCCTTCATCTGAGAAGGACTCTCATCTTTTATTGTTTCCTCTTGCAGGGAGGGGCCTAGAGAATCTGATCAATTTCAGGAACTTCCTGAAGCTAGTTTGAGCTGTTTTGTTCCAGTATAAGGAGCTTCCCTGCAGGGTGGGATGCTCCAATTTGAAGGAAACTGTTATACACATATGCTTCATCAGGAATATGATTCTGTCCTTTTGTGGATTTGTTGTCTTTATCTCATTTGGTTACTAGACTAATTATGCATTTATAGACTGAGTTTAGGAGTGATCTTTCTGTTTCTATTTTTGAAGCATTTAAGGATTGGTTATATTTTTGTTTTTTCTTGCTACTTTAGAGTTTGGTTTGTACTCGTGTTGTTTTCCAAGTTCTTAATTTACATCACTAAGTTTTTTATTAGTACTCTTCATGATCTTTTAATGGAGGCAGTTTGCACAATAGGCCTTCCTCTTAGTGCTTCTTTTAATGCATCCCGGAGGTTTTGTTATGCTGTGTTTTCATCTTCACATAGAAATATCTTCCTTTATTTCATGACTTCTTCTTTGACCTAGTGCTCATTCCATAATGAGTTGTCTAATCTCCATGAGTTTATACACTTAACAGGAGTTTTGTTTCCTATTGTTTTTAAATTAAATTGAATTATGTCTGGCCATGATACATAAGATTATTTCATTTCTTTCTGTATTTGATGAAGTTTGTTTTGTGTCTCAGCATATTGTCTACCTAGAGATGCCTTTGTGTGCTACAGAATAGAATGTATATTCTTTGGTGTTTGGGGGGAATATTCTATAGACATCTCTTAGTATAATTTAATTCTTAGGTTTCTCTTCATTTTTTTTGTCCTGAGGATCTTTCTATTGCAACTTAAAGTGGGGTTGCAATTATCCACAATTCTTGATTTGTGTTAATATATATGTGTTTAATTATATTAGTATGTTTAGGAAATCATGTAATCAGGGGTTGTTGCATATATATTTAGTGTTGTGATGTTTTCATAATTAATCGATCTCTTAATTAGAATGCAGTGTTCTTCTTTGTCTCTTCTGATTAGTTTTAGTTGGAAATATAATTTGTCAGATATTATGTGGCACTGCCTTCATAGTTCTTGATCTCCTTTTTTTCCAGTATTTTTTTTTTGTCTTTTCACTCTAAAGTTTGCCTGTTTTTAAAGCGGAGTTTCTTGTACACAACACACACATGATTTTGTTTCTTAATCCATTCATCTATCCTGTGTCTTTTGAATGGAAACTTGAAGCCATTAATAATTAGAAAGAGTATTGAAAGGTATGTGTAACTTATAGTCATTTTGATCCTTTTGCTGGTCTGTGCTCTTAGTTGTACTTTTTATCTCATTAAATTATAGCTTCATTTGCTTTCTTTCTAGAGTCTTTTGGCTGTGCTTAGTTTGATCTCTTGTTTCTAGTATTCTATTTAGTGTGTGAGTGGACGGCATTGGATGTGAATTTTTCATGAACTTGTTTATTTATTCACTTTACATCCTGATTGAAACCCTCCCACCCTCCCCCTCCCTTCTCCTCTGAGAAGGGGGAGGGTACCCTGGGTACCAACCCACCCTGGCACATCAAGTCACTGCAGGACTAGGCACACATCTTCTCCAAATGAGCAGGGGGCTGTTCCTGACTCTTTTGACTGCCTGTGGATGTGAAAAGTCTTAGGCTGGTTTATCATGGAAAATTTTTCTTTTTCTTTCGATTATGCCGCATAGATTTTCTGGGCACAGTAACCTAGGTTGTCAGTCATGGTGCTTTAGAACTTAGATCGTATTGCTCCAGGATCTTCTGGCTTTTGATGTGTTCACTGTAAAATTGAGTATGATTCTAATGGCTTTTTCTTTTATATGTCACTTCTGTTTTTTTTTCTCTAGTAGGTTTCAATATTTTTTAATTTGTTCTATATATTTTTAATATTTTAACTATGTTAGGTCATGGGTGTTTCTTTCTTGATCTTATCTAGTCCAGGTTCTGTGTGATTCTTGTATCTGTATGGTTATGTGTTTCCTTAATTTCAGTAAGTTTTCTTCTATGAAGGAAATTACTTATATAAGAGAGGTGGCTGTCAAAAAGAGTTAGGAGGCCACAGGGTTGAAACAAGGCATGCTTTTAAAAGTTTTATCATTAATAGCTATATGCATATGTATATATAGCTGCCCACAGAGGCCAGAAAAATGAATCAGATCCCTGGAGCTGAAATTATGAGTGACTGAGATCTGATGTGTATGCTAGGAACCAAAAGTGGGGCCTTCCCAAGAGCAATACACACTCTTAAACACTGACAGCAACACTATTGTTGTGTTGAGATTGGTCAATGGCATTATATTCAGTATTTGTTTTATGGAATTAGGTGTTTCAGTGTTTGATGTGTGTGCATAAAGAATTTTTGTGGATTTTTCTTTAATAAATAAGAAGTGTCTTTTTAAAAATTTTTATTGGGATAAGTGTTGTCCATGATGTACATGTGGAAGTTAGAGGACAGTTTGCGGGATTCTCTTCTTTCCTTTCATGGTGTGGGTCATAGGACTCAAACTCAGGTTTTCATGCAGTGACAGTGCCTTTACATTTTGAGCCATCTTGATATTTTCTCAGTCCAGAAAGTGACCTTCTTTACCTCTTTTGAGTAAAATTGATTTGAAGTCTATTTTGCTGAATATTAGCATAACTATACCTACTCGCTTGTGAAGTCTGTTGCTTTGAAATATATTTTTCATACTACTTTTCTAAGGTTGTGTTTGTCTTTGCCAGTAGTGTGATTTTTTTTTATAGGCAACATATAGATGAATCTTCTTTATACGCAGTCAGATAGTCTGCATCTTTGGTTTTGAAGATTTTTTTGGAAAATGTGTATTGATTTTTTTCTCCCAGTTTTTTTGTTTAAAATTCAAGTCCCTTTTTTACACAATATATTTTGAATGTGTTTCCCTGCCATTGAACTCTTCCCAGACCCTTCTCACCTCCTAAACTATCTAACTTTTTGTTATTTCTCCTCTAAAAATATAAAACAAATAAATTGAAAAAGCTACACCACACACACACACACACACACACACACACACACACACACACGCGCGCACGCGCGAAATAGAAAGACACAGAGACAGAGAGACAGGGAAGAAGAGAAGGAGAGGGGAGAGGGAAGAGGGAGAGAGAGAGAGAGAGAGAGAGAGAGAGAGAGAGAGAGAGAGAGAGAGAGAGAACTTGTTTTGTTTTAGCCAACTACTTCTGGTTCTTGCTACTTTGTTATTTCTGCAATGTCTGGTACCTTTCTAATACTTACTTGTTTATATATTGTTCCAATGCAGTTTGTATTTTCAAGTGACCTAATAGATGTAGGTTTGTTTTTCTTTTCAGTTTGTTGAATAGTTTCATGTATATTTTACAGTGTTGGCTGAGTGGTCATAAATTCCTTAATTTATGTTTATCATGAAAAAATTTTCTTCATCCTTCAATTATGAAGGATAGCTTCCTTAGGTATAATAATTCATGCTGACAATTATTGTGTTTCATAAAGACTGATGTACATTGCTCCATGAACTTTTGCCTTTTATACTTTCTGAGAAATCTTCTAAATTCTGGTAAGTTTGCTTAATATTTGACTTTGTGTTTCTGTCAACTCTCAATATTCTTTTGTTCTGTGCATTTGGTGTCTTCACTATAAAATATAGTATAATAAAACATATAACATAATATAATGAGATTCTTTTCTGATCTTGTCTATTTGATATTCTACACACTCCCTGTTTCTGAATAGTCATCTCTTTCGATAAATGAGGGAAAATATTTATAATTTTATTAAATATATTCTGTAATTCTTTAGCCTATATTTTTCCTTCTATTCCATATCTTATAAATTTGATCTTTGAAAGATGTCTCATCAATTTCGCATGTTCTGTTCACATTTTCTTATCGTGTTATCACTATCTATGTAATTTATCTACCTTGTCTCCAAGCCCTGATGTTCTTCCAACTGATTCATCCTATTGTGGAAGCTTGCCACTAAGTTTCATGTTTGATTTATTGAGTGTTTCATTTTTAAAAATTCAATTTGAGTTTTTCAGTATATCTAACTCTTTTTGAAATTCCTCATTTATATCCTGTTTTGACTTCCTTATTTTCTATAGCTCTTTGTTACTATCCCTTTTGAGTTCATTCAGTAGTTTGTGTTTTCTTTGATTTTATTTAACATCTTTATAATCATCTTTTTGAAGTGTTTGGGATTTTGTCTAATCTCTTCTCACTTGGCTCCATTTTTGTGGAACTGGTTATTTTTAAGGACTCAGTTGATCTCGATTTTTCATTTCTTGATTTTCTACATTGAACCTTACACATCTGGGATTAGATCAGTGGTTGGGCTTTTGTCCACCACCCATATTATTTTAATTTAGTTATTTGTAAACTTCAAGTGAGATTAGTCTGTAGTGGGGTCTGCATGTTGTCCTCCTCACTGATCTAAACATCTGACTCGGAGACCCCAAACTTTTAGTCCATCACTACACTGAGCTGCTGTCTCTAGCCATAAATAAGCAATAAGCTGCCATGAAGTAGACCCTAGCTTTTAGACACTTGCCATTGATTTTCTTCTTATGGAAAGTTCCCAACTATCAGTCAGATTTCAATCATATGGAACACTGTATTTTTCTGAACCAAAGAATGCAAGGGAAAACCTCTGTATCTAGAGGTGCTCTGCAAGACTATTCTAAGAGTATGGTCCCATGACACTTGTCCTGGGTTCTACTGTGGACGATGCAGAGTGGGACTTTTGCCTCTCTGTCCTTTTGTCTAGTCCTCCAAAACAGTAATGGACTTTTTTTGAAGTAATGAGGTTTGTGATCAACTCTGTAAATAAATCATCTATCTTGCCCAACATAGAATCATTTAAGACCAACTAGGAAAGATCTCATCCCAGAGCTGAGTGATAGTTAGAACAAATCAGACAATGGTTAGGCTGTGGTATCATCAGAGAAAACTAAGAAGAGATGGTAGTTGTCAAAATTAGAATGAGATTTCCCTGTTTATGGCATCACATTTCCATAATTCCACCCTCGCAAGGTTAAAACAAGAGGATTGTGGTTTTGAGGACATCATAAGCTTCGTAGTGAGAACTTATCTTAATGTCAATAACAAAAGTGAAGTCGTTGTGCCCTTTATAGTAATTAATTTGGGAATTATGGAGAAATTGTTCTTAAGCATGATTACCTGACATTAACTTGGCTCCATCTTGTATTTTGTTTCTAATTCTTCCAGCAGAAGCATATTTCAAGAATTTTCTTGCCAAATCAATTACATCTCCTAACATTTTTTAAGATTGAGGTCTAAAAATAAATAGATGGGACTTAAAACAACCCTGAAAGGAAAACAAATATTCTGAACACAGACATATGTGTCTCCCCCACTTGCTATTGTAGACCCCAGAAAATTAAAATTTCCACAAGAATCCTATGCTACAGGAAGGGAAAGTCTGGAGCTCTGCTGCCTGACAGGAAGAAGATGCCTCTCAGGAAGAGATTTCACACAGTTCTGATGACTTATGAGACCACCTTGCAGGATGGATTCAGGCCAAACAATGATGAGTGGGACCATATTTCGTCTAAAATTGCTTAATTATGCACAATTCCCTTGTACCCACTGGGTTGTATTTTAAAAGTAATGCACGGAGAACAAGTCAGTAAGCAGCGCTCCTCTGTGGTCTCTGCTTCAGTGCCTGCCTCCAGGTTCCTGCCTTGCTTGAGTTCCTTCTTTAGCTTTCCTCAATGGTGGACTCTGATCAGGACGTGCAAGTCAAATAATCCCTTTCCTTCTCAACTTGCTTTTGGTCATGGTGTTGTATCACAGCAATGGAAAGCAAACTAGGACATTTTAATTGGTGTATGGAGGCTGGCAGCCCAGCCTAGCTTACTGCAGCTTCCTTTTATGTACTTTCTTTACAATTTGCTGCCAAAAGCACAAAGGCAACCAAGGCCCAGACCATGAGAGTCTACCAAGAATTCTCTAAATCATAAAACTGAACAATGAGGGTAATGCTGACAAAGAAAGATCAGATAAAAATCTAAAAACCCCCTTTCCTTTCCTAATTCAGCAATATGTGAAGGATCAGGGGAAGTAGGGGACAAGACTTGGAGGAGTTAGAAATTATTTGGCAATTTAACAATTGCAACCCATTAGCCAAGCATTTGCCTCCTGCCTGGCTTCCCCAAAGCTGTTACTAGGCACTTAGTTCCATGAACCTACTTCCTACTTTCCCCCTATCTTAAAAGGAAGCTGCGAAATGGAAACTGGTAGATAATAATGGACTTATTTGCAATTAGAGCCACTTGAGTAGATAGAGTACTTTCCAACTTTCCTATAGTACTGTTACAATTTTAGAGAAAAGGGGAAAACAAAGCTCATGGAAGATGCACATGCATATAATAATTTAACTGTGAGATAAACTATGGGCAAGTTTCTCCTCTTGGTGGCTCAGGGGTTTGAGCCTTTCCCTTTGCTCAGGATGGGATTCATGGGAAATGGTTAGTTCTCTAGAAGCACCATGCTTAAATGATCGGATAATCTAAGGAAGAAACAAGCGGCATTTTTTTAGAATACCTCATATCCCACTGGGGCTCCGAGTGTCTATTGTGGGTTTTGAGTCTCTATTACCATTCTCCCCTCTCTCCTGCCACAGTTTTTATTCCTTCTGTCTCTGTCCCATACAGGCCTGTTCTCTGTGTTTTCTCTTATTGAAAGTACACTGCATTTTCACAGCCTCTATCTTTGAACTTGGTTCCTGCCCTCTGCAGCTGCATTCACTATATAGATGAGGCCAAGGTGTCTCCATTCAGGGCCTAGTCCGCAAAGACGGAACGTTTGCATTCTGTCCTATGTTCTAGAGCTTTTATTCTTTGCTAGTGAAATTTCTTTGACTTTCTGATAACACCCACCTCACATAGTGCCTACTCTCCAGCTGTTTCTGGCTTATTTCCTAGAAATTCTAGCAGTCACTGTGTGAGTATTATTAACCATTTTCTTAAAATCTCTGGAGATCATTAATTCTGATATTTTCGATGTTAACACTCGCTCCGCTGAATTTCCCACTTAGATCGCAAATGGCGTTTTTGATGTTATAAGAGTGAGTATACATTAATTATACAGATAATTTTTATGCACACCTCTATTACTTTTTATGCATGTCATCCACATGCTTGCTAACTCCTTTACTTTCTTTGTCTGTCCTTTTCAATCCCTTCCCATTTTTCTTTCCCTTTCCATAAGCATTCCTATGTATTGTAAGAAACAGGTGAAATGTCTTATTACATTTGTTTATTTGTGCATGCACCCAGATACGCCACGACATTTCTGTGGAAGTCACACAACAACTTGTATCATTCAGTTCTCTACTTCCACCACACAGGTTTTGGGGATCACACTTACATCATTGGGCTTGGAGGCAAGTGCCTTACCCACAAAGCCATCTAACTAGCCTCTGTAGACACAGTTTTGTTTATATGTTTCCTCATCAAATACAAAAATTGTGATAGAGTGTTTCTGTGTATGTCTTGCTTTGCTTAAACTAAGATGCCTACTTGTATTCATTTGCCTATGAATTATATAACTTATGCCTCCTTGTGACTGAATATGGCTGTGATAGTTAACCTTAACTGTCAAATTGACTGCATTAAGAAACACTTCAGAGAGAAGAGACTACACTCTGCCCACATTTCTGACTCCAGAGGAAAACACTTAACACCATCAGGGAACCTGGAACATGGGGGCTCGGAGAAAAGGCAGTGAAGGCCCTCCTGGTTGCCGCCCTCACTGAGAGCTCAAAAGCAGCACCCCACCCCCGAGCAACTTGAGCCGCTGGACCACAGATAAGACAAACTTTCCTGCTCCAAGTGACCTGCCTGGTGGATTCAGGACACACAGGGGCAAAATTCCTCTGGGACCATACACTTCCAGTTTTTAGCTGGATCCCCAACCTCGCTGATCCTGGCCCACAGCTCACTGCCCCCAAACCCCTTGGGAGACAGAGCTCACCGCCCAGACAGGTGGACACTCCTAAGACTGCAGAGTGGGAGAGACCATTACTGCCCACATCCCTGGCCCAAGAGGAAACTATATACGGCCTCTAGGAACCAGAAGATAGGGGCACTCGAACTGCAGATCCCCCGCAGTCCAGACACCACCTGGACCTGAAGCAAACCGGTCAACAGTTCTCTGAACCCAAATCCCGTGGGAGGGAGAGCTAAACCTTCAGAGGGGCAGACACACCTGGGAAACAAGAAGAGACTACACTCTGCCCACATTTCTGACTCCAGAAGAAAACACCTAACGCCATCTGGGACACCAATGCACAGGGGCTCCCGGAAAAGGCGGCTCAGGCCCTCCTGGTTGCCGCCCTCACAGAGGGCTCAAAAGTAGCCCCCCATGAGCAACTTGAGCCACAGGACCACAGGTAAGACCAACTTTTCTGCTCCAAGTGACCTGCCTGGTGGACTCAGGACACAGGCCCACAGGAACAGCTGAAGACCAGTAGACAGGAAAGACTACACGCCCGAAAACAGAACACTCTGTTCCCATAACTGGCTGAAAGAAAACAGGAAAACAGGTCTACAGTACTTCTGACACACAGGCCTATAGGATGGTCTAGCCACTGTCAGAAATAGCAGAACAAGGTAACACCAGAGACAACCTGATGGTGAGAGGCAAGCGCAGGAACCCAAGCAACAGAAACCAAGACTATATGGCATCATCAGAGCCTAATTCTCCCACCAAAGCAAACACTGAATATCCAAACACACCAGAAAAGCAAGATCTAGATTTAAAATCACATTTGGTCAAGGTGATGGGGGGCTGGAGCTGGGGATTTAGCTCAGTGGTAGAGCGCTTACCTAGGAAGCGCAAGGCCCTGGGTTCGGTCCCCAGCTCCGAAAAAAAGAACCAAAAAAAAAAAAAAAGATGATGGAGGACTTCAAGAAAGATATGAAGAACTCCCTTAGAGAAACGCAGGAAAACATAAATAAACAAGTAGAAGCTTATAGAGAAGAATCACAAAAATCCCTGAAAGAATTCCAGGAAAACACAATCAAACAGGAGAAGAAATTAAAAATGGAAATAGAAGCAATAAAGAAAGGACACAGGGAAACAATGCTGGATATTGAAAACCAAAGGAAGAGACAAGGAGCTGCAGATACAAGCATCACAAACAGAATGCAAGAGATAGAAGAGAGAAGATTCCACAGAAATCATCAACACAATGGTCAAAGAAAATGTAAAACAGAAAAAGCTACTGGTCCAAAACATACAGGAAATCCAGGACTCAATGAGAAGACCAAACCTAAGGATAATAGGTATAGAAGAGAGTGAAGACTCCCAGCTCAAAGGACCAGTAAATATCTTCAACAAAATCATACAAGAAAACTTCCCTAACCTAAAGAAAGAGATGCCCATAAACATACAAGAAGCCTACAGAACACCTGATAGATTGATTGGACCAGAAATGAAACTCCTTCCATCACATAATAGTCAAAACACCAAATGCACAAAACAAAGAAAGAATATTAAAAGCAGTAAGGGAAAAAGGTCAAGTAACATATAAAGCAGACCTATCAGAATCATACCAGACTTCTCGCCAGAGACTATGAAAGCCAGAAGATCCTGGACAGATGTCAAAAAGGCCCTAAGAGAACACAAATTCCAGCCCAGATTACTGTATCCTGCAAAACTCTCAATTAACATAGATGAAGAAACCAATATATTCCATGACAAAACCAAATTTACACAATATCTTTCTACAAATCCAGCCCTACAACGGATAATAAATGGTAAAGCTCAACATAAGGAGGCAAGCTACACCCTAGAAAAAGCAAGAAACTAACCATCTTGGCAACAAAACAAAGAGAAGAAAAGCACACAAACATAATCTCTCACATCCAAATATGAATATAACAGGAAGTAATAATCACTATTCCTTAATATCTCTCAACATCGATGGAATCAACTCTCCAATAAAAAGTCATAGATTAACAAACTGGATACGCAATGAGGACCCTGCATTCTGATGCCTACAGGAAAAACACCTCAGAGAAAAAGACAGACACTACCTCAGAGTGAAAGGCTGGAAAACAACTTTCCAAGCAAATGGTCAGAAGAAGCAAGCTGGAGTAACCATACTAATATCGAATAAAATCAATTTTCAACTAAAAGTCATCAAAAAAGATAAGAAGGACACTTCATATTCATCCAAGGAAAAATCCACCAAGATGAACTGTCAATCCTAAATATATATGCATCAAATACAAGGGCAGCTACATACAAAAAAGAAACCTTACTAAAGCTCAAAGAACACATTGCACCTCATACAATAATGGTAGGAGATTTCTACACCCCACTCTCATCAACGGACAGATTGTGGAAACAGAAATTAAACGGAGACATAGACAAAATAACAGAAGTTATGAACCAAATGGACTTAACAGACATTTATAGAACATTCTACCCTAAAACAAAGGATATACATTCTTCTCACCACCTCATGGTACTTTCTACAAAATTGACCATATGATTGGGCACAAAACAGGCCTCAACAGATACAGAAAGATAGAAATAATCCCATGCTTTCTATCAGAACCACATGGGCTAAAACTGTTCTTCAATAACAATAAGGAAAGAATGCCCAGATAAACAAGGAAGTTGATCAATGTTCTACTCAATGATAACCTGATCAAGGAAGAAATAAAGAAAGAAATTAAAGACATCTTATAATTTAATTAAAATGAAGGTACAACATACCCAAACGTATGGGACACAATGAAAGCTGTGCTAAGAAGAAAAATCATAGCTCTGAGTGCCTGCAGAATAAAACAGGAGAGAGCATATGTCAGCAGCTTGACAGCACACCTAAAAGCTCTTGAACAAAAAGAAGCAAATACACCCAAGAAGAGTAGATGGCAAAAAAAAAAAAAAAAGAAAAATGAAACTTAGAGCTGAAATCAACCAAGTAGAAACAAAAAGGACTATACAAAGAATCAACAGAAACAAAAGCTAGCTCTTTGAGAAAATCAACAAGATAGATAAACCCCTAGCCAGCCTAACCAGAGGACACAGAGAGTGTGTCCAAATTAACAAAATCAGAAATGAAAAGGGAGACATAACAACAGGATCTGAGGAAATTCAAAAAAAATCATCAGATCCTACTACAAACGTCTATATTCAACAAAGCTTGAAAATCTGGAGCAAATGGACAATTTCCTAGACAGATACCAGGTACCAAAGTTAAATCAGGAACAGATAAACCATTTAAACGATCCTATAACTCCTAAAGAAATATAAGCAGTCATTAAAAGTCTCCCAACCAAAAAGAGCCCAAGTCCAGATGGGTTCAGCGCAGAATTCTATCACACGTTCATAGAAGATCTCATACCAATACTATCCAAACTATTCCACAAAATTGAAACAGACGGAGCGCTACTGAATTCCTTCTATGAAGCCACAATTACTCTTATACATAAACCACACAAAGATCCAACAAAGAAAGAAAACTTCAGACCAATTTCCCTTATGAATATCGATGCAAAAATACTCAATAAAATTCTTGCAAACCAAATCCAAGAGCACATCAAAACAATCATCCATCATGATCAAGTAGGCTTCATTTCAGGTATGCAGGGATGGTTTAATATATGTAAAACCATCAACATAATCCACTACATAAACAAACTAAAAGATAAAGAACACATGATGGTTTCATGAGATGCTGAGAAAGCATTTGACAAAATTCAACATCCCTTCATGATAAAAGTCCTGGAAAGAATAGGAATTCAAGGCCCATACCTAAACATAGTAAAAGCCATATACAGCAAACCAGTAGCTAACATCAATCTAAATGGAGAGAAACCTGAAGCAATCCCACTAAAATCAGGGACTAGAAAAAGCTACCCACTCTCTCCCTAATTATTAAATATAGTTCTCAAAGTCCTAGCCAGGGCAATCAGAAAAAAAAGGAGATCAAAGTGATACAGATTGGAAAAGAAGAAGTTAAAATATCACTATTTGCAGGAGATAGGATAGCATATTTAAGTGATCCCAAAAGTTCCACCAGAGAACTACTAAGCCTGATTAACACCTTCGGCAAAGTGGCTGGGTATAAAATTAACTCAAATAAATCAGTAGCCTTCCTCTACACAAAAGAGAAACAAGCCGAGAAAGAAATTAGGGAAACGACACCCTTCATAATAGTTTCAAATAATATAAAATACCTCAGTGTGACTTTAAGCAAGCAAGTAAAATATCTGCACAATAAGAACTTCAAGCCTCTTTCAGAAAGGAATTGAAGAAGACCTCAGAAGATGGAAAGATCACCCATGCTCATGGATTGGCAGGATTAACATAGTAAAAATGGCCATTTTACCAAAAGAGATCTACAGATTCAATGCAATCCCCATCAAAGTACCAATCCAATTCTTCAAAGAGTTAGACAGAACAATTTGCAAATTCATCTGGAATAACAGAAAACCCAGGATAGTTAAAACTATCCTCAACAATAAAAGGACTTCAGGGGGAATCACTATCCCTGAACTCAAGCAGTATTACAGAGCAATAGTGATAAAAACTGCATGGTATTGGTACAGAGACAGACAGATAGACGAGTGGAATAGAATTGAAGACCCAGAAATGAACCCACACACCTATGGTCACTTGATTTTTGACAAAGGAGCCAAAACCATCCAATGGAAAAAAGATAGCATTTTCAGCAAATGGTGCTGGTTCAACTGGAGGGCAACATGTAGAAGAATGCAGATCGATCCATGCTTATCACCCTGTACAAAGCTTAAGTCCAAGTGGATCCAGGATTTCCACATCAAACCAGATACACTCAAACTAATAGAAGATAAAGTGGGGAAGCATCTCGAACACATGGGCACTGGAAAAAATTTCCTGAACAAAACACCAATGGCTTATGCTCTAAGATCCAGAATCGACAAATGGGATCTCATAAAACTGCAAAGCTTCTGTAAGGCAAAGGACACTGTTGTTAAGACAAAACGGCAGCCAGCAGATTGGGAAAAGATCTTTACCAATCCTACAACAGATAGAGGCCTTATATCCACAATATACAATGAACTCAAGAAGTTAGACTGCAGGGAGACAAGTATCCCTATTTAAAAATGGGGTTCAGAGCTAAGCAAAGAATTCACAGCTGAGGAATGCCGAATGGCTGAGAAACACCTAAAGAAATGTTCAACATCTTTAGTCATAAGGAAAATGCAAATCAAAACAACCCTGAGATTTCACCTCACACCAGTGAGAATGGCTAAGATCAAAAACTCAGGTAACAGCAAATGGATGGATGAAGCAAAGAAGTACAGGCTGACAGGAACCAGATGTAGATCTCTCCTGAGAGACACAGCCAGAATACAGCAAATACGTAGGCGAATGCCAGCAGCAAACCACTGAATTGAGAATAGGACCCCCATTGAAGGAATCAGAGAAAGGGCTGAAAGAGCTTGAAGGGGCTTGAGACCCCTATATGAACAACAATGTCAACCAACCAGAACTTCCAGGGACTAAGCCACTAACCAAAGACTATACATGGACTGACCCTGGGCTCCAACTGCATAGGTAGCAATGAATATCCTAGTAAGAGCACCAGTGGAAGGAGAAACCCTTGGTCCTGCCAAGACTGAACCCCCAGTGAATGTGATTGTTGGGGGGAGGGTGCTAATGGGGGGAGAATGGGGAGAGGAAGCCTATATAGAAGGGGAGGGGGAGGTGTTAGGGGGATGTTGACCCAGAAACCGGGAGGGGGAATAACAATCGAAATGTAAATAAGAAATATTCAAGTTAATAAAGATTAAAAAAAACTAAAAAAAAAAAGAAACACTCAAGATATTAGTGAAGGTCTGAAAAGATGGCTCAGTGACTGCTCTTCCAAAGGTCCTGAGTTCAATTACCAGCAAGCACATGGTAGCTCACAACTATTTGTAATGAGATCCCAATACCTTGTGATCTGAAGACAGCTTCAATGTACTCAGAAATAAAACAAATGAAAAAAAAAGGATTTTTAGTGAAGCACAACACTGTGTAGATCTGTGGTAATACATCAAATGTAGATCCAGAATGCATGGATGTAGTGAATGGGTTGCTGCCTTGATGAATTCACATTATTATAGCATTGCTGAGGTATGGTGGCAAGCATAAGATAAAATCTCACTGGAGGAAGAAGGTCAGTGGCACTGTAGTTTAGGGGTTAGAGTGTGGCCTCCGTGTACCCTCTTTTCTGTTTCATGTCCACTGTCACATGAACTGCTCTGTTCCCTTCCCTGACATTATGAGTCTAAAACTATGAGTCAAATTATTTTTCTTCTTTTGAAGTTGTTCTATCACATATTTTGTCACAGCAATGAGAAAAATAAGAACAGTAGTACTCTATTACACATACGTGCGCGCACACACACACACACATACATACATACATACACATACACACACATTCTTCTGGGTTTTTAATACATTCTTTATTTCAGATATTATGAATAGTGCAATAAAAAAATTTGAGTATGTGGTCGAGTTGATTTGCATACTGATGTCATTCTCTTTGGATAAATATCCAGGATTGTCTTATGTGAATTTTAGAGTAGTTATACTTTAATTCGTATGTACCTTTACAGTATTTTCCATAGTGATTCTTTTTGTACTTACTTACATTCTCACCAAAAGTGGGTAAGGTTGCTTTTTCTTCAGACTCTCACTTTGTAAATGTTTTTTCTTATAATAAACAGTTCTGACTGAGGAAAAGGTACTTTATAGTATTGAGAGCTGGTTATAAATTGAATTGAGCATTTTTAAATATGTTTATTTGCTATTTACATTGGTTCTTTTGAAAAGTGTCTGCCTAGAACATTTGCCAGCTTTTATCATATTAGGTATTATTTTAAGGTATTCTGATGTTTTATGAATTAGAGATATTAACTCTGTCAGATGAACCATGGGAAGATTTTTCCCCACTGTATTGTTTTCTTTCTGTTTAGATGATTTTTGTAAATGGATATGATCTCATTTTGTTAATTGTTTCCTTAATTTCCTGAACTTTTCATTTCCAAAATTTGAATTTATTTTTTTCAAAATCTGTCTTCTTATTGACATGCTCTTTCATATCTTGTATTGACTTCCTTAATTTATTCAGCTTTGTCATTAGTATCTTCGTTGAGTTCAGTGATCATTTTAATAACATCTTTTGAATTATCTAGCATACAATCTATGTCATAGTGCTTAGCATTTCTTGATAAGGAGTTCTGAACTTTTGTGGGAGGCATGTTGCTTTGTGTCTATGTTGAGATGCATGCTTCTACTCGTATGTAAAAGATGTCTTCTTTTTTCATGTTTTCTGGAATTTATCTCCTTTAACATGGAACATAAAATCCAATATTTCATTGGTGCATTGGGACTGATTCTGGGGAGGCATGTTGCCCCTTCTACCCTTGATATGAAAGTCCCAAGAGATGCTTGCTTTTTAAAGATGCCTTTTGAACCAAAGGTACACGATGTCCATGTAAATCTTAAATCTGATTGTACTCAAGGTATTAATTTCCTGTACCTTGTTTGATTTTATCCACTGGTTTTGACATGATTTTACTATGTTAGAGTTTTGGGATCCTGCTTTTCTGTAGGTCTGACCAGAGTGATAGCATCCCCGTAGTTCTGAGAAATGTTGTGTAGATGGAAGAACATATACTCTATTTTCTCTATGCTTACTCCTCCAAACCTGTGAATGATATATTACCTGAAAGAATATGGGGAGGTCTCTTGTAAGAGCAGTGTCCACAAAATTTGTGTTATTTCAGTCTGTTTTCACTGGAGTAGATAGATGGTCTTGGAGTCAATCCTAGGTGTATTCCTTCTCTGTCTAGCTGTGGTTATGGGCCTTTCTACTTTTTCATATTCATTAAGTTGAAGGCTCTGCTAAAGTTTGAGTGGGGATTCATCCTAAAAGGAGTAAAGTTAAGGTTTCCTCCACTGGGCTGCGAGTGAAGCTTTAGTGCCAGAGCATTTACTTAATATGTTTGAAGTGGTTGGTTTGGTCATCTCATGGCACATATGAGAAAGACAAAACAGAATGTATAAAGGCAAATCAAGGAAAGAAACAAAGCATAGAGCAAATGAAAAGAGCATTCAGAATACCAATAACAACAAAATCAGGAAGAAAAAAAATAAGTGTCACAAAGAACAATGTAAAGTGTTAAAGATAGAAAATAAGCACTGTGGAACCTGCACCATGCAGCTTCCCCTGTCCTCAGTTAGGACTCAGAAAAGCATATCTTTTAATAACAAAACAAAACAAATAAATTCTTTTCTTTATCTAGGGGCAGAGTGGGTACTAGCCAAAGGCTAAGCATCCATTTGCTAGTGCTCTGGGCCTTTTGCTTTTCCCTGAGTCCCAGCTCTCCATTTGTCATGTGGAGAATTGGAGACCTCCCATGCAAACAAGGCTCTCTTCTCTATCTTCCTTCTCCTGGTAGCCACTGAGTGTTATTCTCCCCTGTTCTTCTCAGAATTCCAATAAAATCATCCTCAGAACTTGAAAGACAGGCAGACAGACAGACAGACAGACAGAAAGAAGGAAAGAAAGAAAGAAAGAAAGAAAGAAAGAAAGAAAGAAAGAAAGAAAGGAGGAAAGGATGAAGGACAAAAGGAGGAAAAGAGAGGAAGGGAAGGAAGGAATTAAAAGAGAAGAAAGAAGGAATAGAGAAAGAAAGTGTAATGAAAATAAAAAGTTTAGGAGGAAGAAAACAAAGGATAAGCAATAAAACAAAACAATAGCAAAGCAAAAAAAGTGTGTGTGTGTGTGTGTGTGTGTGTGTGTGTGTGTGTGTGTGTGTGTGTGTGTGTGCAATACACAGAGGAGTCTCTGGGATGGGTGCCATTAAATGCATGTTAAAGGGCATGTGAAAAAAAACAAAAAAACAAAAACATACTCATTAAGGGGTTGGGGATTTAGCTCAGTGGTAGAGCGCTTGCCTAGCGAGCGCAAGGCCCTGGGTTCGGTCCCCAGCTCCGAAAAAAAAAAAAAAGAAAAGGAAAAAAAAAACAAATAAAGGGCATGTGATACAGGTTGTCCTTTGGTGTAGTGGACATATCTAGCCATGGCCATTAATTATATAAGTATTCAGCATAGGAAGCCAACAGTACAGAACACCACAGAAATCAACAAACTGAACTGGTATATTGCAGTGTCTTCTGTTCCCTTCTAGCCAACATGCTCATAGGCGTTGGAGCTTTTGTAGCAGTCACTGCTGTCTTTCCTTTCTTTTTTTTTTTTTGCCATGAGAGCCCCACACCCTAAATCCACCATGAAATTTTCAGTCAATGGAAGTAGCAGCAGTTATGGTGCCCAGCGATACATGCTTCCTGGCAGTGGTGAGCTACTTGTATACTTCTGTATCCCACCACAAGGTTTAATATGAAGAAGTAAACTCAAAAAATGGCACCATACTTCCACAATCCCTTCTGCCAATATCGTTTATATTGTCTACTGCGGCTATAGCAAACACAAGGAAGGAAACACCAATATCTGGGTTGTCCTTTTGGGGTCTTACCACATGAATACTAAAAGAAATATAATATAGCGCCTTACAGTAACTTAATGTTGCTGATTATGCTCATGGTGATATACAATTCCAAAATGAGACTTGAAAATTAGAAACTGCCAGATCACGTGCAACATATTCAATTAATAAGATCAGTATTACAACTCTATCTCCCTGTTTTTGCAAGCAAGAAATTAGGATTTTACTGTCTCTAATATCTGCTCCTTCTTGCAAAGCCTATACTTTTCTGCTGCTCTGAGGAGTAAGGCACACCAAAAAGAAATTGTCTCTTTAAAAGCAAGAACAAGGAGGCTTAGCAGTTAGGAGCATTAGCTGCTCTCTTATAGGACCCAAGTTTGATTCCCAACACCCACATTGGTCAACTCATAACTTCCTGTAACTCTGGCTCCAGTGACGTGGCACTCTGTGTAAAACAGCTTATATGTTGTGTGGTCACTCAGGCAGCATGCACATGTGCACACACAGACACACAGAGTAACACACGTGCATGCACATAAAGTTAATCAATTAATAATTAAATCTTTTCAAAAAATCAAACACGGATATCACACGTAGACAAGTGACTTTTTCTAATCCCTGCCACCTTTCTTCCCCATTTCACATGCACTCACAAAACAGTTTTGAAATTGAAGGACTCAAAATAGTCTCTTATTGCTTCTGCTGAGACAGAAGGTTCCCAGTAAATGTAATAACAAAATTCCTCCTGAGAAAGGAAGAAGTTGAGTCTCAGAGAAATGACAGATGATTAGATTCTCCCGCGGACTTCTCTCCAGCCTGAGTTCCACCCACCACCCCACCCAACTGGGCCTGCCTTTCCCAGGGGAGTATCAAAACTATGAAGACGACATTTCTTTTTTTCCCCCTTTTATCGATTTATTTATTTATTTATTTATTTATTTATTTATTTTATTATTATTAACGTGAGTATTTCTTATATATATTTCGAGTGTTATTCCCTTTCCCGGTTTCCGGGCAAACATTCCCCTTCCCCCTCCCCTTCCTTATGAGTGTTCCCCTCCCCATCCTCCCCCCATCGCTGCCTTCCCCCCAACAATCTAGTTCACTGGGGGTTCAGTCTTAGCAGGACCCAGGGCTTCCCCTTCCACTGGTGATCTTACTAGGATATTCAATGCTACCTATGAGGTCAGAGTCCAGGGTCAGTCCATGTATAGTCTTTGGGTAATGGCTTAGTCCCTGGAAGCTCTGGTTGCTTGGCATTGTTGTTCATATGGGGTCTCGAGCCCCTTCAAGCTCTTCCAGTTCTTTCTCTGATTCTGAAGACGACATTTCAAAGAATTGTTTGACTGTTGCCTACTCAGTTGTGATGCTAAAATAATGGCTAGTTTCTCTGTGTAACTCTGGCTGTCCTGGAACTTGCTCTGTAGACAAGGCTGGCCTTGAACTCAGAGATCTGCCTTCCTTTCCCTTCCAACTGCTAAGATTAAAGGTGTATGGTTTTAATTGCATAAAACTCAATAATTTGTTACATTCAGGTCTTTGCATGTTTACTTTAAGGATTATCTATTTCTGTTTTACAAACAAAATTTCAAAGATGAAAAATCACTATTTTCAAAGTGTAATAAAAACAAAAAAAGGATAAAATAACTAAAGGTCAAAATGATGTAAAATAAATAAAATCTATGAAAAAATTAAATATCCAGTCAAGTCAATCATGACAACTAACTCAACAAAATTTATATAAAATAAAATAAAAGTTTTTTTTAATTGAATGTGGTCTAATACAGACTATCTCAGCACTCTGCTGTCTGGAGGCAGAGGCAGGTGGACAGCTAATTTGAGACAGATCATTGTGAGTTCCTCCCTCAAAAATGTTGATGGGGATGGAAAAAGTGAAATTGAAAAAAAAAATGAATAGGAAGGATAAATATTAACAAGTAAAAGGAGGAAAACAGTGCAGAAAAGAGGAAATTTGGACCAGTAGTTATCTTTCACGACACTACCCCACCTAGTCACCCAGTTCTTTATGTTACTAATCACCTGGAGGAAGCTGTTTGTAGTTGAAGCTCTTTGGGCTTTCATTCACTGCCTTTGCATGTTAGACATTTTTTGTGCTGTCCACCAGTCAATAATGATGTGTGTAGTTCTTTGGAATAGTTGCTCCATAGTGTTTGGCTGCCTGCTATATGGTGCATTAAAGAATAAGCTTAAAGTGCTGAGCTCTCTGGGCAGTGTCTGGACTTTGGGTGGGATGCAAATGCCAAAGCCATGTGAAATGATGGCGTTGTTCTGTAGCTGGTTTGGAATGAAATGCTCATTGAACAGTCTCTCAGTAGTTCCCTCAGGGAAGCTTGCTGTTAGGGTGCAATGAATCTTAGAGTGTATCCCTGGCTCTCTGCTTGGGTAGAAACCAAACATAGATGTGCACTGAGAGGTAGAGTCAGAGATTCCATGTGACCCTGTCTACAGTTCTAGAAGATCAATTGAATCCCACATAAAATCATATATGTTTATTCTCTACAGCCTCTAACAGCAAAATGCCCCTCAGCACCACCACTTTTTACATTTTATTTTTAGGTTAAATCATAATTATATTCCCCCTTCCCATTCTGTCCTCCATCCTTCTCATGTCTTCCCACACCCTCAAGTTCATAGCCTCTTTTTCCTTGATTAAAATTGCATAAACACGCAAACATACACACATATGTTCATAAATATGGCCTGGTTGAGAATTCTGTTAAGCTCTGTACCCCATTTTTTAAAAATTTTTTATTAGGTATTGTCCCACGCGCGACTTCCCGCCGGCAAGAAATACGCGGGTACATAGAAATCCTTACTGTGACCAACTTTATTAATCTTAGAAGAGGAAGTCCCCGCCGCGCCAACACGGCACGCTTATAAACACCCTAGTGCCGCGCACCCACACCTGATTGGTTGTTTACCCATGATCTCATAAGCCACGCCCCGGAGTGGGCAAAGACCTGGCACGAAGGCACTCTTGCACATGCGCACAGTTAAATTCCTGAAAGGGAGCCGGCTGGCGCAGCGAAGGCTGGCGCCAATCTTGTAATGGCGGAGGCTATCCTGGCCTTCCACGTGGGGCGCAGTGGAAGCCAGCGCCATCTAGTGGTGGCGAATGTTATTGCGGCCCTCTACAAGGTATATTTCTTTACTTACATTTTAAAGGTTATTTCCCTTCCCAGTTTCTTGTCCATAAGCTCCCATTCCCTCCCCTCCCCCTCCTTCATACGGGTATTCCCCCTATACATCACCCTTATTGCCCCGCCCCATATTCCCCTGCACTGGCGGTCCAACCTTGGCAGGACCAAGGGCTTCCCCTTCCCCTAATGCCCCAACAAGTCTATTCTCTGCTGTATATGAAGTTGGAGTCCTGGGTCAGTCTTTCAATAGTGGTTTAGTCTCTGGAAGATCTGGTTGGTTGGTATTGTTGTTTTTATGGAGTTGTAAACTCCTTCAACTCTTTCAATAATTCCTCTAATTCCCCCCCAGGGGGGTCCTATTCTCAGTTCGGTGGTTTGCTGCTAGCATTGACCTTTGTATTAGACATGTTATAGATGTGTCTCTCAGGAGAGATCTATATCCAGCATGCATTTTCTAGCTTCATCAATCTTATCTAGTTTTGGTATATATATGGGCCACATGTGGGTCAGGCTCTGAATGGCCATTCCTTGAGTCACTGCTCTAAACTTTGCTTCCATATCCCCTCCTATGGATATTTTTTCCCCTTTTAAGAAGGAGTGGGAGCATCCAAATTTTGGTCATCCTTGAGCTTCCTGTGGTCTGTGGATTGCATCTTGGGTAATTTGAGCTTTTTGGCTAATATACACTTATCAGTGAGTGCATACCAAGTGTGTTTTTCTGTGATTGAGTAACCTCACTCAGGATGATATTTTCCAGTTCATTCCATTTGCCTATGAATTTCATGAAGTTATTGTTTTTGATAGCTGAGTAGTATTCCATTGTGTAGATGTTCCACATTTTTTGAATCATTCCTCTGTTGAAGGGCATCTGGGTTCTTTCCAGCTTCTGGCTATTATAAATAAGGCTGCAATGAACATAGTGGAGCACGTGTCTTTTTTATATGTTGGGGCATCTTTTGGGTATATGCCCAAGAGAGGTATAGCTGGATCCTCAGGCAGTTCAATGACCAATTTTCTGAGGAACCTCCAGACTGATTTCCAGAATGGTTGTACCAGTCTGCAATCCCACCACCAATGGAGGAGTGTTCCTCTTTCTCCACATCCTCTCCAGCATTTGCTGTCACCTGAGTTTTTGATCTTAGCCATTCTGACTGGTGTGAGGTGGAATCTGAGGGTTGTTTTGATTTGCATTTCCCTGATGACTAAAGATGTTGAACATTTCTTTAGGTGCTTCTCAGCCATTTCATATTCCTCAGCTGTGAATTCTTTGTTTAGCTCTGAACCCCATTTTTAATAGGGTTATTTGGTTCTCTGGAGTCTAACTTCTTGAGATCTTTGTATATTTTGGATATTAGCCCTCTATCAGATGTAGGATTGGTAAAGATCTTTTCCCAATCTGTTGGTTGCCGTTTTGTCCTAGCAACAGTGTCCTTTGCCTTACAGAAGCTTTTTTTTAATGAGATCCCATTTGTTGATTCTTGATCTTACAGCATAAGCCATTGGTATTTTGTTCAGGAAATATTTCCAGTGCAATGTGTTCTAGATTCTTCCCCACTTTTTCTTCTATTAGTTTGAGTGTATCTGGTTTGATGTGGAGGTCCTTGATCCACTTGGACTTAAGCTTTGTACAGGGTCATAAGAATGGATCGATCTGCATTCTTCTACATGCTGACCTCCAGTTGAACCAGCACCATTTGTTGAAAATGCTATCTTTTTTCCATTGGATGGTTTTAGCTCCTTTGTCAAAGATCATGTGACCATAGGTGTGTGGGTTCATTTCCTAGGCCAGGTGATAGCCAGTGCGGCAAAAAGCTGTTTGCTGCTCTGTGCTGCCATCTCTTGGCTACCATGAGCCACTACTGATTGATTAACGTGTTACTAATAGCACTGTATAGAGTGGATAAACCTGATGTTGTTCCTTCATTAGTGTAACATATTCAGTGCTACAGCAGAGAATTCCGATTATCTACCTAGGTGCACACTGACCTTGATAAGTCTAGTTCGTGAAGGCTCACTCTGATTTGTCTTGTGTTGTCTTAGCATCCCCAACACCAATCCACATGTTTACAACATAATGTATTGTTTGTCCACCTTGACAGGAAGTATTGAAAAGTATTAAAAATAGACTAAACTCTACTTGTAAGAACTATAACGCTTCTTCCTCTTAAGTGCCTAATAGTCCATTATAGCCTTGTATGTTGATAATGTTTTACTTCCTAATGAAATGGTGTTACTAGTTTAGGTCTTGGTGGATATGTTGGTCTTATGGAACCTTACTGTGTGCATCATCTTCATCAAGCTTCTCGTCCTAAGCTATATTCATTGGAAATAATTTCAATGGCAATCACTTGTCTTATAGTCCATACTTCTCAAGATCCTGTATTTTGGAATGCATGTTACCATTCTTATACAGAACTTGTCTACATGATAATAATTTTGAGAGTACAACCTACAACATCCACAAATTGTTCATTCCCTCCCAACTACTTCCTGCTGTTGTTTGCTCATGTTTCAAGTAGCAGAAAAAGATCATTCAGCCGCAAATCACTTTTGAGAGTCTGAGAGTACACTACTGCCCAAAGATCACCTTCATCCAATGTAACTAAAGCATTGCATTTTTGCCCCTGTGTATTTTCATGTTTATTATGAGTTTTCAAGTATCCTAATTTTTATCCTGGTGCACTATTAGGCTATACATAGCTCTCATTTATTAGGCATATTTTATATAAAATAGCAGTATGTGTTATAAACAAGACTCAAAAACATACATATCTGTATAATTGGGAGACATAAAGGGTCCAGAAATTCTTAAATATTGATAATATCATTTATAAATATAAAATATTGGGAGATCAGTCTTGGTACTGACTCTTAATATTTCAGATTTTTGCCTTTTTACGTATGAAAATACCCTGATTGTTTATTTTTAATAACCAAAATTGGACACACATTCATTCATTTAAAATTTCCTGAAGCAGAGATAAGCAAAAGTAAATAAGTGAAACTTAGGTGAAGTCTCAGTATCCAAACAGAACTGATGTTCTGATGCATAGTCAGATGTTTGAGTACCCTCAAGGCCTTGAACTTTATAGTCAGCCGTTCATTCTCTATTCACATTAAAAGACTCCATCTTCCATCGTCTATATTTTAGGGAGCTTTGCTTATGCTCCTATTTTAGTATTTAAAAAGCAGTTATCTTCTTTAACTCTGTAACTGTAAGTGCATATGTGTACTTGCATGCAAGTTTCCAAGGAAGGCAGGGGCACTGGATCCCTCTAGAGCTAAGTTACAGGCAGTGGTAAACCACTTGATGTGAGTGCTAGGACCTGAACTTAGTGGAACTGAACAGTACTTATAACGGATAACGCACTTCTAGCCCTTGTTTCAGGATTTTTATTTATAGGTAAAGTAAGTCTTGCTTTATCGGATTATTAAATCTGTACTCCGTGCTTTACTTCTTGTATATGTTTTTAAATTTGATTCAAATCTTGGACATGTCCATTCAGTGTTTTTTTCAATTTTTTTTGTTGTTATCAGGGCATTATGTATAGAGACATACTGAAATTATGTCATTATAATAATTATGAAATTATTATTTGAAATAATGCAGTAGTGGTAGATTACAGAACAGCATATTACAAACCTCCAGGATAGAATTATCATCACTCAAAGGCAGGACCCTTCTGGTTGCTCTCTGCACCAAGAGCAGAAACCCAGCTGCCAGGAGCACCTACACACCTGACAGCAGATGTAAAACCAACTTTTCTGCTCCAAGCGACCTGCCTGGTGGACTCAGGACACACAAACTCAGAAGTCCTCTGGGACAGGGCACTTCCTGTTTCTGATTGTGCCCAGAACTGAACTGATCCCATCCTATAGCCACTGCTCCCAAATCCCATGGGGGAGAGAGCTGAACACCCAGAAGTGCGGACAATCTTGAGATGGCAGGACAGACTACCACTTCTGTCCACCTCTGCCCACATCCCTGGTCCAAGAGGAAACTGCATAGTGCCTCTGGACATAGGAATGCAGGAACAGTCAGCTGCAGGTACCTGTGGTTCTGGTCTGCACCCAGAACTGAACTGAACCTGTCAAACAGCTCCCTGCAACCAAATTCCATGAGGGAGAAAGCTGGACCCTCAAAAGTGCTGACACTCCTGAGAAATCAGGGGAGATTACCCTCTGCTCATGTTCCCAACACAAGAGGGAATCGCCCACCTAGTGCCATCTGTGTCACCTGGATGCACAGACCTAGGAGCAGTCAGGGGAAGGGCAATTACAATTCCTGCCTGCTCCAAGAGCTGAAAGAGAGTCACCAGGAGTGCCCACATACCTGAGAAAAGAGCACTCTGTTCCCAGAAATGTCTGGAAGAAAACAGAAAACGGGTCTACATGAGTGCTGACACAGAGGTCTAAAGGGGAGTCAAGCCACTCTCAGAAACAGCAAGACAAGCTAAAACCAGAGACAACCTGATAGGAGAGGCAAGCACAGGAACCTAAGCAACAGAAATCAAGAATACTAGGCATCATCAGAGCCCAGTTCCCCCACCAAAGCAAATAAATACTGGACATCTGCACTCACTGGAAAAGCAAGATTTCAATGTAAAATCACATCACATGTTGAAGATAAAGGACATGAAGAAGGACACAAATAACTGCCTTAAAAAAATACAGGACAACACAGGTAAACAAGTAGAAGCCCTTAAAGAGGAAACTCAAAAATCCCTTAAAGAATTACAGGAAAACACAAGCAAACAGGTGAAGGAATTAAACAAAGCCATCTATGATTTAAAAATGGAAATAGAAACAATAAAGAAAATACAAAGGGAGACAACCCTGGAGATAGAAAACCTAGGGAAGAGATTAGGAGTCATAGATGCAAGCATCACCAACAGAATATAAAAGATAGAAGAAATAATCTCAGGGGCAGAAGATACCATAAAAAAGATCAACATAACTGTCAAAGATAATATAAAATGCAAAAAGTTCCTAGCCCAAAACATCCAGGAAATCCAGGACATATTAGAAGATCAAACCTAAGGATAATAGGTATAGAAGAGAGTGACGACTCCCAAAGTAAAGGGCCAATAAATGTCTTCAACAAAATTATAGAAGAAAACTTCCCTAACCTAAAAAAAAGAGATGCCCATAAACATATAAAAAAGCCTACAGAACTCCAAGTAGATTGGACCAGAAAAGAAACTCCTCCTGTCACATAACAGTCAAAACACCAAATGCACAAAACAAAGAAAGACTATTAAAAGCAGGAAGGGAAAAAGGTCAAGTAACATATAAAAGACAGATCTATAAAAATTACACCAGACTTGTCACAAGAGACTATGATAGCCAGAAGAACCTGGACCGATGTCATACAGACACTAAGAGAACACAAAATGCCAGCCCAGCCTACTATATTCAGCAAAACTGTCAATTAACATAGATGGAGAAAACAAATATTCCATGACAAAACCAAATTTACACAATATCTTTCTGCAAATCTAGCCCTATAAAGGATAATAGATGGAAAAGCCCAACACAAACTACACCCTAGAAAAAGCAAGAAAGCAATCCTGCAATGAAACAAAAAGAAGAGAGACACACAAACATAATTCCACCTCCAAATATGAAAATAACAGGAAGCAAAAATCACTATTTCCTAGTATCTCTCAATATCAATGGACTCAATTCTCCAATGAAAAGACAGACTAACAGACTGGATACTTAAAGAGGACCCAGCATTTTGCTGCATACAGGAAACACACCTCAGAGACAAAGACAGACATTACCTCAGAGTAAAAGACTGGAAAACAACTTTCCAAGCAAATGGTCTGAAGAAGCAAGCTGGAGTAGCTATTCTAATATCGAATAAAATCGATTTTCAACCAAAAGTCATCAAAAAAGATAAGGAAAAACTCTTCATATTCATCAAAGGAAAAATCCACCAAGATGAACTCTCAATCCTAAATATCTATGCTCTAAATGCAAGGAAACCTACATTCATAAAAGAAACTTTACTAAAGCTCAAATCACACATTGCACCTCACACAAAAATAATAGCATATTTCAACACCCCACTCTCATAAATGGGAACCTCATGGAAACAGAATGAAACAGAGACATAGGGAAACTTACAAAAGTTATGAATCAAATGGACTTAACATATATTTATAGAATTGTCCATCCTAAAACAAAAGGATGTATCTTCTCATCACCTCATGGTACCTTCTGAAAAACTGACCACATAATCAGTCACAAAACAGGCCTCAACAGATACAAGAAGATCGATATAATCCCATGCATCCTATCAGATCACCACAAACTAAGGCTGGTCTTCAATAAAAACAATAACGACAGAATGCCCACATATATATGGAAGTTGAACAATGCTCTCCTCTATGATAAGTTGGTCAAGGAAGGAATTAAGGAAGGAATTAAAGACTTTTTAGAAATTAATGAAAATGAAGGTACAACATACCCAACTTATGGGACACAATGAAAGCTGTGCTAAGAGGAAAACTCATAGCGCTGAGTGCCTGCAGAAAGAAACAGGAAAGTGCATATGTCAGCAGCTTGACAGCACACCTAAAAGCTCTAGAACAAAAAGAAGCAAATACACCCAGGAGGAGTAGAAGGCAGGAAAAAATCAAACTCAGAGCTGAAATCAACCAAGTAGAAACAAAAAGGACCATAGAAAGAATCAACAGAACCAAAAGTTGGTTCTTTGAGAAAATCAACAAGATAGATAAACCCTTAGCCAGACTAACCAGAGGGCACAGAACGTGTGTCCAATTTAACAAAATCAGAAATGAAAAAGGAGACATAACAACAGAATCTAAGGAAATACAAAAAAACCAACAAATCCTATTACAAAACCTTATATTCAACAAAACTGGAAATCTGGAGGAAATGGACAATTTTTTAGACAAATACCACAGATCTGGAACAGATAAACTAACTAAAGAACCCCATGACTCCTAAAGAAATAGAAGGAGTTATTAAAAGTCTCCCAACCAAAAAAAGCCCAGATCCAGATGGGTTTAGTGCAGAATTCTATCAGACCTTCATAGAAGACCTCTACCAATAATATCCAAACTATTCCACAAAATAGAAACAGACGGAGGACTACCAAATTCCTTCTATGAAGACACAATTATTCTTATGCTGAAACCACACAAAGAAACAACAAACATAGAGAATTTCAGACCAATTTCCGTTATGAATATCAACACACAAATACTCAATAAAATTCTTGCAAACTGAATCCAAGAGCACATCAAAACAATCATCCATCATGATCAAGTAGGCTTCATCCCAGGCATGCAGGGATGGATTAATATAAGGAAAACCATCAACGTAATCCACTATGTAAACAAACTCAAAGAAAAAATTCCACATGATCATCTCATTAAATGCTGAGAGAGCATTTGACATAATTCACAACCTCTTCATGAGAAAAGTCCTGGAAAGATCAGGAATTCAAGGACCACGCATAAACATAGTAAAATCAATATACAGCAAATCAGTAACTAACATCAAACTAAATGGAGAGAAACTTGAAGCAATCCCACTAAAATCTGGGACTAGACAAGGCTGCCTACTCCCTTCCTATTTATTCAATATAGTTTTCGAAGTTCTAGCCAGAGCATTCAGACAACAAAAGGAGGTCAAAGGGCTACAAATTAGAAAGGAAGAAGTCAAAATGTCACTACTTGCAGGTAATATGATAGTATACTTAAATGACTCCAAAAGTTCCACCAGAGAACTACAAAACCTGATAAACAACTTCAGCAAAGTGGCTGAGTATAAAATTAACTCAAAGAAATCAGTAGCCTTCCTCTACTCATAGAATAAACAGGCTGAGAAAGAAATTAGGGAAATGACAACCTTCACAATAGTCCCAAATAATAAAAAATACCTCGGTGTGACTTTAACCAAGCAAGTGAAAAATCTGTACAACAAGAACTTCAAGATTCTGAAGAAAGAAATCGAGGAAGATCTCAGAAGATGGAAAGATCTCCCAGGCTCATGGATTGGCAGGATTAATATAGTAAAAATGTCCATTTTGTCAAAAGCAATCTACAGGTTCAATGCAACCCACATCAAAATTACAACTCAATTCTTCATAGAGATAGAATGAGAAATTTGCAAATTCATTTGGAATAACAAATAACCCCGGATATCGAAAACTATCCTCCAAAATAAAAGACTTCTGGGGGAAATCACCATCCCTGACACCAAGCAGTATTACAGAGCAATAGTGATAAAAAACTGTATGTTATTTGTACAGAGACAGGCAGATAGATCAGTGGAATAGAATTGAAGACCTAGAAATGAACCCACACACCTATGGTCACTTGATCTTTGACAAAGGAGCTAAAAACATCCAATGGAAGAAAGATAGCATTTTCAGCAAATGGTGCTGGTTTAACTGAAAGTCAGCATGTAGAAGAATGCAGATCGATCCATGCTTATCACCCTGTACAAAGCTTAAGTCCAAGTGGATCAAGGATCTCCACATCAAACCAGACACACTCAAACTAATAGAAGTAAAAGTGGGCAAGACTCTCAAACACATTGGCACTGGGGGAAATTTTCCTGAACAAAACATCAATGGCTTATGCTCTAAGATCAAGAATCCACAAGTGGGACCTCATAAAACTACAAAGCTTCTGTAAGGCAAAGGACTCTGTCCTTAGTACAAAACTGCAACCAACAGATTGTGAAAAGATCTTTACCAATCCTATATCCAATAGACAGCTTATATCCAAAATATACAAAGAAGTCAAGAAGTTAGATTCCAAAGAGCCAAATAACTTTATTAAAAATGGAGTACAGAGCTAATCAAAGAATTCTCAGCTGAGGAATATTAAATGGATGAGAAGTACCTAAAGAAATGTTCAAAATCCTTAGTCATCCAGGAAATGCAAATCAAAACAACCCTGAGATTTACCTCACACCAGTCAGAATGGCTAAGTTAAAAAAAAAAACTCAGGCAACAGCAGATGCTAGTGAGGATGTGGAGAAAGAGGAACACTCCTCCATTGTTGGTGGGATTGCAAACTGGTACAACCACTCTGGAAATCAGTCTGGACGTTCCTCAGAAAATTGGACATTGCACTAACTGAGTACCCAGATATAACACCCCTCGACATATACCCAAAAGGTGCTCTAACATACATCAAAGACACATCCTCCACTATGTTCATAGCAGCCTTATTTATAATAGTCAGAAGCTGGAAAGATCCCAGATGCCCTTCAACAGAGGAATGGTTTCAAAAAAAATGTGGTACATCTATACAATGGAATACTACTCAGCCTTCAAAAACAAGAGACATCATGAAATTCATAGGCCAATGGATGGAACTAGAAAATATCATGCTGAGTGAGGTAACCCAATAATAGAAAAGCACACATGGTATGCATTCATTGATAAGTGGCTATTAGGCCAAAAACTCAAATTTCCCAAGATGCAATCCACGGACCACATGAAACTCAAGAAGGATGACCAAAATGTGGAAGCTTTGCTCCTTCTTAAAAAGGGGAATAAACATATCCATAGGAGGGTATATGGAGGCAAAGTTTAGAGCAGAGACTAAAGGAATGGCCATTCAGAGCCTACTCCACATGTGGCCCATATATATATATATATATATATATATATATATATATATATATATATATATATATCCACAAAAGCCAGATAAGATTGATGAAGCTAAGAAGTGCATGCTGACAGGAACCAGATATAAATCTCTCCTGGGAGACACAGCCAGAGCATGTCAAATACAGAGGAGAATGCTAGCAGCAAACCACTGAACTGAGAACGTGGTCCCCGTTGGAGGAATTAGAGAAAGGATTGAAAGAACTGAAGGGGCTCGCAACCCCAAAAGAACAACAAAAGCAACAACCAGAACTCCCAGGGACTAAACCACCATCCAAAGTCTGTGCATAGAGTGACCCATGGCTCCAGCTGCATATGTAGCAGAGAATGGCCTTGTTGGGCACCAGAAGCCCTTGGTCCTGCCAATGTTGGAACCCCAGTATAAGGGATTATTGGGGAGGTACAGTAAAGGAGGTTGATGGGGGGATCACACTTATAGAGGGGGGGGGATATGGGGCTTAGGGACAGGAAACCAGGAAAGGGAAGAACATTTAAAATGTAAATAAATGAATATCCAATAAAAAAGAATCATCATCATCATTCATTTACTTGTTGGCCATTGCTACAGTAAGGACTCTCTTTCCCTATTAGACTCTCTGCTCCCCAGCCCACATAATTTACCATTTCTCTTCTGAAGCAACCTGAAAAAACACAAATTTTATTTCATCTTATTTGGCTTATTAATCTAAATTCCTTCAATATACTTTATCATAGAAAGATTTCTTATGTTTCCTTCAATTTTAATAGTTTCTGTGGGTATAATAGTCTGGATTGGTACCTGTAGTCTTTTGGAACTTGGAATGCAACTTCACAGGCTTTTCTGGATTTAGAGGTTACTATCAAACAATCAAGTATTATTGTACAAGTTTTACCTTTAGAGGTGACCTGACCCTTCTCTCTCAAGGCTTTCAATACCCTTTCTTTGCTTCGTGTGGTTAATGTTTTCACTTTCATATGTCATGGAGAATTTCTTTTCTGGTCTTGTTTATTTGGTAGGCCTCTTGTACCTGGAGTGGCATCCCTTTCTCTAGGTTTGGGAAATTTTCATCTATGATTTTACTAAAGATATTCTCATTACTTCTGCTACAGTTTTTTTCTTCTTATACTCCCGTAACTCAAAGGTTAGGACTTTTTCTTTCTTCTCCTCCTCCTCTTCCTCCTCCTCCTTCGGGTGTGTGTGTGTGTGTGTGTGTGTGTGTGTGTGTGTGTGTGTGTTTCAAGGCAGGGTTTCTCTGGGTAGCTTTGAGTTGCTTCATAGACCAAGGTGGCCTTGAACTCAGGGATCCACCTGCCTCTGCTTCCCAAGTCCTGGAATCAAAGGCCTGTGCCACCAACACCTGGTGTGGTTAGGACATTTTATGGTGCCCCAAAACTCTTTCATGTCCTTTTCCAAAATTTTTCTCATTAACCTTTATTTAAAAAGCCCATTCCTTTATTTTTTTTCTCATCCCTAATTCTTAGTTTTCAACGTGATCCAACAGGCTGACCGCTCTGTTTTTTGATTGCCTTCCTGAGTCTTTCATTTCCAACGTTGTTTCACTTTGGGTTTATAAAAATGTTTTTCGAGCTGGAGCCCCAACCTCGCTGATCCTGGCCCACAGGTCACTGCTCCCAAACCAGTTGGGAAAGAGAACTCACCACCTGGACAAGTGGGCACTCCCAGGACTGCAGAGAGGGAAAGACCACCAATACTGCCCACCCCTTCCTACATCCCTGGCCCAAGAGGAAGCTGTATACGGCCTCTGGGAACCAGAAGATAGGGGCACTGGAACGGCAGACCCGACCCCCCACAGTCCAGACACTGCCCGGACCTGAAGGGAATCACTTAAGAGTTCTCTGCACCCAAATCCTGTGGGAGGGAGAGCTAAACCTTCAGAGGGGCAGACACGCCTGGGAAGCCAGAAGAGACTACACTTTACCCACATTTCTGACTCCAGAGGAAAACACATAATGCCATCTGTGACACCAGTGCACATGGGCTCTGGGGAAAGGTGGCTCAGGCCCTCCTGGTTGCTGCCCTGACCAAGAGCTCAAAAGCAGCCCCCCTCCACGAGCAACTTGACCTCGGGACCACAGGTAAGACCAACTATACTGCTCCAAGTGACCTGCCTGGTGGACTCAGGACACAGGCCCACAGGAACAGCTGAAGACCAGTAGGCAGGAAAGACTACATGCCCGAAAGCAGAACACTCTGTTCCCACAACTGGCTGAAAGAAAAGAGGAAAACTGGTCTATAGCACTCCTGACACACAGGCCTATAGGACGGTCTAGCCACTGTCAGAAATAGCAGAAAAAGGTAACATCAGAGACAACCTGATGGCCAGAGGCAAGCACAGGAACCCAAGAAACAGAAACCAAGACTACATGGCATCATTGGAACCCAATTCTCCCACCAAAGCAAACACTGAATATCCAAACACACCAGAAAAGCAAGATCTAGATTTAAAATCACATTTGATCATGATGCTGGAGGACTTCAAGAAAGATATGAAGAACTCCCTTAGAGAAACGGAGGAAAACATAAATAAACAAGTAGAAGCCTATAGAGAGGAATCACAAAAATCCCTGAAAGAATTCCAGGAAAACACAATCAAACAGGTGAAGGAATTAAAAATGAAAATAGAAGCAATAAAGAAAACACAAAGGTAAACAACCGTGGATATAGAAAATCAAAGGAAGAGACAAGGAGACACAGATATATGCATCACCAACAGAATGCAAGAGAAAGAAGAGAGAATCTCAGGAGCAGAAGATTCAATAGAAATCAACGACACAACTGTCAAAGATAATGTAAAATGGAAAAAGCTACTGGTCCAAAACATACAGGAAATCCAGGACTCAATGAGAAGATCAAACCTAAGGATAATAGGTATAGAAGAGAGTGAAGACTCCCAGCTCAAAGGACCAGTAAATATCTTCAACAAAATCTTCCCTAACCTAAAGAAAGAGATGCCCATAAACATACAAGAAGCCTACAGAACTCCAAATAGATTGGACCAGAAAAGAAAATCCTCCCGTCACATAATAGTCAAAACACCAAATGCACAAAATAAAGAAAGAATATTAAAAGCAGTAAGGGAAAAA
The DNA here is from genome assembly GCF_021556685.1 of Rattus norvegicus. Classification (NCBI taxonomy): domain Eukaryota; kingdom Metazoa; phylum Chordata; class Mammalia; order Rodentia; family Muridae; genus Rattus; species Rattus norvegicus. The sequence goes on from NC_141554.1 coordinate 24,889,229, forward strand.
GGTCAAGTAACATATAAAGGCAGACCTATCAGAATCACACCAGACTTCTCACCAGAGACTATGGAAGCCAGAAGATCCTGGACAGATGTCATACAGACCCTAAGAGAACACAAATGCCAGGCCAGGTTACTGTATCCAGCAAAACTCTCAATTAACATAGATGGAGAAACCAAGATATTCCATGACAAAACCAAATTTGCACAATGTCTTTCTACAAATCCAGCCCTACAAAGGATAATAAATGGTAAAGCTCAACATAAGGAGGCAAGCTACACCCTAGAAAAAGCAAGAAACTAACCATCTTGGCAACAAAACAAAGAGAAGAAAAGCATAGAAACGTAATCTCACATCCAAATATGAATATAACAGGAAGCAATAATCACTATTCCTTAATATCTCTCAATATCAATGGTCTCAACTCTCCAATAAAAAGACAGAGATTGACAAACTGGATACGCAATGAGGACCCTGCATTCTGCTGCCTACAGGAAAAACACCTCAGAGAAAAAGACAGACACTACCTCAGAGTGAAAGGCTGGAAAACAACTTTCCAAGCAAATGGTCGGAAGAAGCAAGCTGGAGTAACCATACTAATATTGAATAAAATCAATTTTCAGCTAAAAGTCTTCAAAAAAGATAAGGAAGGACACTTCATACTCATCAAGGCAAAAATCCACCAAGATGAATTCTCAATCCTAATTATCTATGCTCCAAATACAAGGGCACCTACATACATAAAAGAAACCTTACTAAAGCACAATGAACACATTGCACCTCACAAAATAATAGTAGGAGATTTCAACACACCACTCTCATCAATGGACAGATCATGGAAACAGGAATTAAACAGAGACATAGACAGATTAAGAGAAGTCATGAAACAAATGGACCTAACAAGTATTTACAGAACATTCTATCCTAAAACAAAAGGATATACCTTCTTCTCCCCACCTCATGGTACTTTCTCAAAAATTGACCATAGAATTGGTCATAAAACAGGCCTCAACAGATACAGAAAGATAGAAATAATCCCATGTGTCCTATCAGACCACCACAGGATAAAGCTAGTCTTCAAACAATAAGGGAAGAACCCCCACATAAACATGGATATTGAACAATGCTCTACTCAATGATAACCTGGTCAAGGAAGAAATAAAGAAAGAAATTAAAGACTTCTTAGAATTTAATGAAAATGAAGGTACAACATACCCAAACTTATGGGACACAATGAAAGCTGTGCTAAGAGGAAAACTCATAGCGCTGAGAGCCTGCAGAAAGAAACAGGAAAGAGCATATGTCAGCAGCTTGACAGCACACCTAAAAGCTCTAGAACAAAAAGAAGCAGGAGTAGAAGGCAGGAAATAATCAAACTCAGAGCTAAAATCAACCAAGTAGAAACAAAATGGACCATACAGAGAATCAACAGAACCAAAAGAGAAAATCAACAAGATAGATAAATGCTTAGCCAGACTAATGAGAGGACACAGAGAGTGTGTACAAATTAATAAAATCAGAAATGAAAAGGGAGACATTACTACAGGATCAAAGGAAATTCAAAAAATCATCAGATCCTACTACAAAAGCCAATATTAAACAACACTTGAAAATCTGGAGAAAATGTATAATTTCATAGACAGATCCCAGGTACCGAAGTTAAATCAGGAACAGATAAACCATTTAAACAACCCCATAACTCCTAAAGAAATAGAAGCAGTCATTAAAGGTCTCCCAACCAAAAAGAGCCCAGGTCCAGATGGGTTCAGTGCAGAATTCTATCAGACCTTCATAGAAGACCTCATACCAATACTATCAAAAATACTCAACAACATTGAAACAGATGGCTCACTCCCGAATTTCTTCTATGAAGCCACAATTACTCTTATACCTAAACCACACAAAGATCCAACAAAGAAAGAGAACTTCAGACCAATTTCCCTTATGAATATCAACGTAAAAATACTCAATAAAATTCTGGCAAACCGAATCCAAGAGCACATCAAAACAATCATCCACCATGATCAAGTAGGCTTCATCCCAGGCATGCAGGGATGGTTTAATATACGGAAAACCATCAACGTGATCCATTATATAAACAAACTGAAAGAACAAAACCACATGATCATTTCATTAGATGCTGAGAAAGCATTTGACAAAATTCAACACCCCTTCATGATAAAAGTCCTGGAAAGAATAGGAATTCAAGGCCCATACCTAAACATAGTAAAAGCCATATACAGCAAACCAGTTGCTAACATTAAACTAAATGGAGAGAAACTTGAAGCAATCCCACTAAAATCAGGGACTAGACAAGGCTGCCCACTCTCTCCCTACTTATTCAATATAGTTCTTGAAGATCTAGCCAGAGCAATCAGATAACAAAAGGAGATCAAATGGATACAGATTCGAAAAGAAGAAGTCAAAATACCACTATTTGCAGATGATAGGATAGTATATTTAAGTGATCCCAAAAGTTCCACCAGAGAACTACTAAACCTGATAAACACCTTCAGCAAATGGCTGGGTATAAAATTAACTCAAATCAGTAGCCTTCCTCTACACAAAATAGAAACAAGCTGAGAAAATAATTAGGGAAACGACACCCTTCATAATAGTCCCAAATAATATAAAATACCTCGGTGTGACTTTAACCAAGCAAAGAAAAGATCTGTATGATAAGAACTTCAAAGCCTCTGAAGAAAGAAATTGAAGAAGACCTCAGAAGATGGAAAGATCTCCCATGTTCCTGGATTGGCAGGATTAATATAGTAAAAATGGCCATTTTACCAAAAGTGATCTACAGATTCAATGCAATCCCCATCAAAATTCCAATCCAATTTTTATAGAGTTAGACAGAACAATTTGCAAACTCATCTGTAATAACAAAAAACCCAGGATAGCTAAAACTATCCTCAACAATAAAAGGACTTCTGGGGGAATCACTATACCTAAACTCAAGCAGTATTTCAGAGCAATCATGATTTAAAAAAATGCATGGTATTGGTACAGAGACAGATATATAGACCAGTGGAATAGAACTGAACACCCAGAAATGAACCCACACACCTATGGTCATGTGATTTTTGACAAAGGGGCCAAAACCATCCAATGGAAAAAAGATAGCATTTTCAGCAAATGGTGCTGGTTCAACTGGAGGTCAGCATGTAGAAGAATGCAGATCGATCCGTGCTTATCACCCTGTACAAAGCTTAAGTCCAAGTGGATCAAGGATTTCCACATCAAACCAGATACACTCAAACTAATAGAAAAAAAAGTGGGGAAGCATCTCGAACACATGGGCACTGTAGAAAATTTCATGAACAAAACACCAAAACACTGGCTTATGCTCTAAGATCAAGAATCAACAAATGGGATCTCATAAAACTGCAAAGCTTCTGCAAGGCAAAGGACACTGTTGTTAGGACAAAATGGCAACCAACAGATTGAGGAAAGATCTTTACCAATCCTACAACAGATAGAGGGCTTATATCCAAAATATACAAAGAACTCAAGAAGTTAGACCGCAGGGAGACAAATAACCCTATTAAAAATTGGGTTCAGAACTAAACAAAGAATTCACAGCTGATGAATACCAAATGGCTGAGAAAGACCTAAAGAAATGTTCAACATCTTTAGTCATCAGGGAAATGCAAATCAAAACAACCCTGAGATTTCACCTCACACCAGTGAGAATGGCTAAGATCAAAAACTCAGTTGACAGCAGATGCGGGAGAGGATGTGGAGAAAGAGGAATACTCCTCCATTGGTGGTGGGATTGCAGATTGGTACAACCATTCTGGAAATCAGTCTGGAGGTTCCTCAGAAAATTGGACATTGAACTACCTGAGGATCCAGCTATACCTCTCTTGGGCATATACCCAAAAGATGTCCCAACATATAACAAAGACCCATGCTCCAGTATGTTCATAGCAGTCTTATTTATAAGAGCCAGAAGCTGGAAAGAACCCAGATGCCCTTCAACAGAGGAATGGATACAGAAAATGGGGTACATCTACACAATGGAATATTACTCAGCTATCAAAAACAATGACTTTATGAAATTCATAGGCAAATGGAAGGAACTGAAAAATATCATCCTGAGTGAGGTAACCCAATCACAGAAAAACACACATGGTATGCACTCATTGATTAGTGGCTATTAGCCCAAAGGCTTGAATTACCCTAGATGCACAGAACACATGAAACTCAAGAAGGATGACCAAAATGGGAATGCTTCACTCCTTCTTTAAAGGGGGAACAAGAATACCCTTGGCAGGGAATAGGGAGGCAAACTTTAGAACAGAGGCAGAAGGAACACCCATTCAGAGCCTGCCTCACATGTGGCCCATATATATACAGCCACCAAACTAGATAAGATGGATGAAGCAAAGAAGTGCAGGCCGACAGGAACCGGATGTAGGTCTCTCCTGAGAGACACAGCCAGAATACAGCAAATACATAGGCAAATGCCAGCAGCAAACCACTGAACTGAGAATAGGAACCCCATTGAAGGAATCAGAGAAAGTACTAAAAGAGCTGAAGGGGCTCGAGACCCCATATGAACAATAATGTCAAGCAACCAGAGCTTCCAGGGACTAAGCCACTAACCAAAGACTATACATGGACTGACCCTGGGCTCCAACTGCATAGGTAGCAATGAATAGCCTAGTAAGAGCACCAGTGGAAGGGGAAGCCCTTGCTCCTGCCAAGACTGAGCCCCCCAGTGAACGTGATTGTTGGGGGGAGGGTGGTAATGGGGGGAGCATGGAGAGGGGAAGCCATATAAAAGGGGAGAATGAGGGGTTAGGGGGATGTTGGCCTGGAAACCGGGCAGGGGAATAACAATCGTAATGTAAATAGGAAATACTCAAGTTAACAATGATAAAAAATAACTGACTGAAAAAAAAATAAAATAAAAATGTTTTTCAAACTCTGTTTTTATGTCAGGTATTGACTTCCTTGTTTCTGTAATCTCTTTGTTTTGTCCTCATTGAGTTGTTGGACCATAATTATAATCATATTTTTTAACTCTTCATCTGGAAGTTTTTTGGGGTCAATTTCATTGGAGGCTATTACATGACTTTTGTACTTTTTAGAGTGGTATGTTAGTTGGGTTTTGATTTGTCATTATTTCTGTGTTGTGATTTGCACATATGGGATTAATTAGTTGGCTGGTGTTTTCCTTCTTTTTTGTGCAAGCCGCCTTTGTTCTTTCAGCAGACGTGTTTACAGTGTTCAGGTGGGTGCTAATTCATAGTGGGGTTGAGATGTCTATTTCTTCTGTTTGTCTGATATTTTGGGATACATCCTCCATCCAGATCTTCTGGGTCTCTGCTGTAGTCTGGTGCCTTAAGCAGTTTGGTCAAAGAGTTTGGAACAAGTTTCCTCTGGCACTGTGGACTGGTCCTGGGTTTCAGGGCAGGAAAGGGCATCAGACAAGTCCCAGTAGAATAGCAGATCTGGGTCTCCAAGTCACACATGGTGGCCAGAGGATTCCTGGGAAAAAGCAGCCTGGGATATCTTGAGTTCCAAAGGGAAGGAACTAGGCCAGAAGTAGACTGTGGTTCCTGGAAAGCAGCTGCAAGGCTTGTACAACCCAAATGGGAGAGTGTAACCAGGAAGGACACTCCAGGTAACCCAACTGGGTCCACACCATTTGTGTTGGCTAGAGAGTTTTTAATCAAAGGTTTTGAATAGGTGATACAGTCACATAAACTTCTGTCTATACATGTATGGACATATGTTTGTATATTCCAATAAATAAATACATAAGAATTAAAAGTATCCTTATCTTTTTATTCAATTCAAAGGGCATACATAGTATTCCCTTGTGTAAACTAAAGTAAATTTAGTTTTCTGAAAAATATTCACTTGTGAATTTGTTATAAAAATGACTACCTTATAGAGGTATTATGGTTATCATAAATCAAATGTATGAAAAAAAACATTTACCATTACTAGAAACCCAACACATTACTAGAAACCCAACACATTTTAGAGTTTGGTGGTTTTTGCTTTTTTTTTTTTTTTTGTAGATTTCAGTAGAATAAAACTAGGTAAGAAAGGATTTTTTAGGAAAAGAGAAAGTAGAGAATTAAACAACTATAACAATGGGCTCTGTATTCCTTGAAAGTGTAATTTCTGAACATCTCAAATGTCATCAATTTCCAGTAAAGGGGGAATATTCTATTAGAGCAATGGGGTTTGATGACGTATGTATTTAACATCTCAAGTCATAAACTTAGGAAAGTTTAAACTGAACTTCAGATCTTAAAGAAGAATTGAAATAGATTTACTGGAATTATAAATTTGTAAAAAACAAAACAAAAACAAAAACAAAAAAGCAAGGGATAGGTGCAGTTTGGACCGTGATAGGAAAAATAAACAAAGGACTGGAGAGATGGCTCAATATTCCAAAGCAGTATGTGCTCTTTCTGAGGTCTTGAGTTCAATTCCCAGTTGCTCACAACCCTCTCTAATGGGATCTGATGCCCTCTTCTGGCATGCAGGTGTACATGCCGATAGAGCACTAATATACATAAAATAAATAAACCTTTTTTTAAAAGAAAAATAAACAAAAAGACATGTTGAAATGGCTCCAATGTTAAGAGCACTGAGTGTTCTTCCAGAATTCCTGAGTTCATCCTAGCAACCACATGGTCACTCACAACCATCTGTAATGGGATCTGATGCCCTCTTCTCCAGTGTCTGAAGACCGCTACAGAGTAGCATATGCATAAAAAAAAAAACTCTTTAAAGCTTTAATGATTGATTGCTTGTTTTCTCTGTGCAGCCCTGGCTGTCCTGGAACTAAGCTTTGTAGAGCAGACTGGCCTCAAACTCACAGAAATCCACCTGTTTTTGCCTCATGAGTGCTGGGGTTAAAGGTGTGGGCCACCACTGCCCAGTAAAGAAGACTGCTCTTTACTGTGGTGCTTAACAAATGGAAGAAGGAATAACAGGATTTCAGGCAATGTAGTCTGGGTTTCAAAGGGTATGTGACCATGTCTGCAGATAATTGAACTTTGGTTGCCCTTACTAGACCCATCTCTCCCCAAATGACACAAAGTAAAGACAAATTTTAATGCCATGGCAAAGGTCTAATTTAAAAAATCACTCCAGAGCTGGAGAGATGTATCAGCAATTAAGAGCTCTTCCAGAGGTCCTGACTTCAATTCCCAGCAACCCCATGGTGGCTCACAACCATCTGTAATGGGATCTGATGCCCTCTTCTCCTGTGTCTGAATACAGTGAACATGTATTCACATACATAAACTAAATACATAAATCTTTAAAAAAAATCACTCCAGATGCCAGGTAATAACTCCACAACTCTACAACTGTGCTGCCCAATAACTACACACTAGTAGTGCATGACTACTGAGCACATGAAAATTTATATATATATATATATATAATCTCCTTTAATAATAAAAATAAGCCTTGTTTTTTAAGAGAAAAGGAAAAGAGAAAGAACTATCTCACAAGACTTACATCTGGAAATTGTGATAAAAATATCTTATGGTGATTCAATAATTCTGAAACCAGGAATGTCACTGTGAGATAGCTACAGATGGGCTCGCTTTTCAGTGTTACCATGTTCATAATTCTCATAACTTCGTTCCAAGTTACAGGAAGATGACAGATGGGCTGTGTTGGAACTGTAAAGGTGAAGAAAGAACATAGCCAGAGTAATGATAGAGACCTATGAATGAATTTATCATGAAATGAACTAGAGACTGCAAAGGTGCAATGGTCAATATTGCTCAGCAAACTATCCTGTGTGGGATAATACTAAAAGGTGTTTGAGTCATTGAGTTTTTCTGCCAGGGCTGGAGAGGTGCCTCAGAGGTCAAGAGTTCAAATCCCAGCAACCACATGGTGGCTCACAACCATCTGTAATGAGATCTGATGCCGTCTTCTTGCCTGCAGGCATATATATGGCAGAACGCTATATATGATAAATCTAAAATGCGAAAAACAAAATAAGAAAGATTTTTGCCTATATTAATATGATAATTCCATTTTGTAATGCTTTATTTTTGTGCAGCATTACAGTTTTTCTGTCTATATGGCACTGAGAATTGAGTTCGCAGTCTTCGGAATGCTGAGCAAGTGCTGTACCACTGAGCTATGTTCCCAGCACCAACACGAACTGATTTTCATTTCAGACTTTTGTCTCTATATTTAGAAGATGTGTTGGTTCAGAGTTTTCTTGTGTGTCTTTGGTTTTGGTGTCAGAATAACACTTGCCCCATACAATAGAGTGTTTTTAATTTTTTTTTTATTTTTGTAAATGTTTGGGAAGCATTGGCGGTAGAAATCCATAGTGAAATAAACTTGTTCTGAACTATTTTAGATCTGAGGGCTTTTAAAAATTAATGGTCCTGGTTTTTCTTGTTATATATCTGATAAGGTTTTTCATTTCCATTCTTTCTTAAGTTAGATTTGGTAACTTGTGTTTTTTGAGGCATTTATCCACTCACCTAGGTTACATCATTTCTGGTATATAGTTGTTCAGATTACCCTCCTGTTCTTTGTCAATTAAACTCAACAGTAGTAACCCTCCTTTCCATTCTTATTTAAATGATTGTTTTTGTGCTATTGGAGATTGATTTAAATATTCTTGTACGCACTCTTCATTGGTTCAAGAAATCTGCTCTTTCTCATGACTGCTCTGGCTATTCTGGGTCCATTGCATGTTTTTGGATATTAAGATTACTGGACAGTCTATGAAAAATACAATTGGGCTCTTCTTACTGATTTATTCAATTAAAAGAGTATTTTCATCTCAGGTTCTCTAATAAATGAAACATAACAATGTTTCTGTTGATTTATGAGTTCCTTAATTTCTTCCAGTACTGTTTCTCAGTTTCAAGTAGCCATCATTTTATTCTTAACTTCTACATAACTAGATTTCTTTTTATAACATGCAGTTGAAGTCATACAATATTTGTCTTTCTGACCTTTGCTTATTTTAGTGAATACAATAACCTCCAATTTCATTGCCCTTGTTGTAGAAAGAACTTTATTCTTTTTAACTACTGGGGAATGATCCATTGTGTACTTGTATCACAGTCTTTTAAATCCATTCATCAGCTCATGAATACTACTTGTAATAAATACATGAATGAAGATGTTGCTTTGATGTACAGATGTACTGATTTCATTTACTTTAGATGTACATTCCCTCACCCCCAGAAGCATAGCATATGGTAGATCCATTTGTTGAGAAAATTCCACACAACTTTCAATAATAACTGGACCTTTTTATATCCCCAACCGTGTACAAGTTCCTGTCTCTCCAAATCCTCCTTAGTGCCTTTTCTATAAAAGCACTTTTAGTACAGTAAGGTAATATGTTATTGTGATTTTGATTCATGTTTTCCCTGTGATTAGCATGTTGAGTCTTTTCTCATATAACTGGTACACGTTCACATGCCTTCTTATTACATATGTCCATTTAGGTTTCCAGAACTTTTTTTGTTTTTGTTTTTTTTTGTTTTGTTTTTTTTTTTTGTTTTTTTTTGTGATATAAATATTGATGACTTTTATTAAAAATAACATTTCTATTGTAATAGTTTGCATCACAACTTCATTGTAATCTATTCAACAATGGAAGGATGGTTGAGTATTCTCTCTAAAGATATATGTCCCTATAAATTACCTGATTAAATCAGATGGCATTCTGGCTTTTATTGGCATTAAATTCTAAGTAGATAGGATGAGGAAACAATCAATCATCGTGGAAGATATTCTATTTTGTTCCACTGGCTTCTGGACACAGTATTATTACAAAAAGAACACTGGAAACAAAAGGTGTCTGTTGAATATCTCTATATTCTTATTGAAATTAAATTTTCCAGAACTTTTTTTTTACCCACCCCCCCCCCTGGGGCTGGGGACCCAACCCAGGGCCTTGCGCTTCCTAGGCAAGCACTTTACCACTGAGCCAAATCCCCAACCCCTCCAGAACTTTTTAAAATCGAGATGTTCTTACATTTGTTCACCTGATTGGTATGGCACTACTTGAGATCGATACACATTCTGAATATTAATGTCATTTTAAGTGAATGGTTTGCAAATAATGTCTCTCATTCTTTAGGTTGTTTTTCCCTTTTGTTATTTTCTTAGCTATGCAAAAGCATTTTACCTTGATGTAATCCCATCTGCTTGTTTGCTCCTATTTCTTGTGCTTTTGAATTTTGTCCAAAACAGTATTGCCTATTCCAATGCTATGACTATTCCAATGCCATTAAGTGCTATCACTGTGTTTTCGTCTAAAAGTTTTAGAGCTTCAAGTCTTATACTATTTTATTTTATTTTATTTTATTTTATTTTGCTTTGTTTTGTTTTGTTGGAGTTGAGTCTAGTTTTTATTCTTCTGCCTGTAATGACCCACTTTTCCATGTATCATTTGTTGAAAAGAGTTTTCTTTCTTTAAAGCATATGATTAGCATATTTCTCAAGATCAGTCAATTGTATATGTTTGCATTTTTGTTTCTAAGTTATATATCCTCTGGCATGGGCCCATGAGTCTTTTTCATGAATGCTAACATCATATTGTTTCAGCTAGTACACCTTTTCAGTATATTTCAAATCCAAAGATTACGATGTTTCCAGATTCATTATCCTTGTGCAAAATGCCTTTGACTATTTTGAGGTTTGTATTTTTAGAACATTTTCTAGTCCTATGAATAGATACTGTTTTACAGATCACTTTGGTAGTATGGATAACTTGACAATGATTTTTTTTCATATGTGTGTGCCCTCTTCAGTTAGATCTCTTATTTTTATGGCTATTATAAGATGTGACTTTTTCATAATTCCTATTTAAGAGAATTGTATACAGGAATGTACTGATGGCTGTATGCTGTTTTCTTTTATTTGAAAATATATTTTCCCTCACACAATATATACTGACTACAGTTTTATTTTATTATTTATTATTATTTATTAATTTTATTTTTATTATTTATTATATTACAGTGTAATATATCCTGATTACAGTTCTTTCCTTCTATCCCTTCAGTCCATCCCCAATGTCCCATCCCATCTAGACCCAACCCCTTTCTGTGTCTCATTAGAAAGCAAACAAGTAACCACTCTGAAATCAGTCCGGAAGTTCCTCAGAAAATTGGACATTGCACTACCTGAGGACCCAGCTATACCACTCCGGGGCATATCCAAAAGATGCTCCAACATATAACAAAGACACATACTCCACTATGTTCATAGCAGCCTTATTTATAATAGTCAGAAGCTGGAAAGATCCCAGATGCCCTTTAACAGAGGAATGGATACAGAAAATGTACATCTACACAATGGAGCTATCAAAAACAGTGACTTCATGAAATTCATATGCAAATGGATGGATCTAGAAAATATCATCCTGAGTGAGGTAACCCAGTCACAAAATAAACCACACATGGTATGCATACACTGATAATTGGATATTAGCCCAAAAGCTCGTATTACACAAGATACAATCCACAGACCACATGAAATTCAAGAAGAATGACCAAAGTGTGAATGCTTCAGTCCTTCTTAGAAGGGAGAACAAAAATATTCATAGAAGGAAATATGGAGACAAAATTTGGAGCAGAGATTGAAGGAATGACCATTCAGAGCCTGCCCTACTTGGGTATACAGCCCATTTATATACAGCCACCAAAACTAGATAATATTGATGAAGCCAAGAAGTGCATGCTAACTGGAGCCTGATATAGCTGTCCCTGAGAGGCTCTGCCAGAGCATGACAAATACAGAGGTGAATGTTCACAGCCAACCATTGGACTGAGAATGGGATCCCTGTTGGAGGAGTTAGAGAAAGGATTGAAGGAGCTAAAGGGGCTTCAAACTATAAGAACAACAATGCCAACCAACCAGAGCTCCCAGGGACTAAACCACAACCCAAAGAGTACACATGACAGACCCATGGCTCCGGATGCATATGTAGCAGGGGATGGCCTTGTTGGGCACCCTTGGTCCTGCCAAGGCTGGACACCTCAGTGCAGGGGAATGTTAGGTGGATGGGAAAAGGGGGTGGTTGAGGAGGGGGAGGGGACAGTTGGCTTATAGCTGGGAAACGGGGAATGAGTATAAAATTTGAAATGTAAAGAGAAATATCCAAGAAAAAAGAAAGAAAAAAGTAAACAGGTCTATAAGGTACAATAATAAAATAAAATAGTACATGAAAATAGGACAAAACAAATGAAAGGGGGAGAAAAAGAAGGCACAAGAAACAGAAAAGTGCTGAGAGACACTCATTTGCACATTGAGGAATCCCATTAATTCAGAAAACTGGGACCCAGAATGTATATGCCAAGGACTTGAAATGTGAAAAGAAAGAAAAAAAATTAAAAATGTATACAAACAAGATTTTTAAAATAAGATGAAAAAAAAGCTCTGACAAGGAACCTCTGTAGATGCCACCAGGTTCATTTTCTGTTTAAACACTGCTGAGCATGACTCCCTTGGAAAAAGCTACATTTTCATTTGCAAGTGTTTATCAATTGGAGATAGCTTCTGGATTAGGGATGGAGGTAGGTCCATTTCTCTTTTCAGCTCTAGGACCCCGACTAAGGCACACCATACAGGCCCTGTGCAAGCCACCTCTGTTACTGTGAGTTCATAGGAGCCTTGCTCAATTGATTTAAAGGGCCTTGTTTTCCAGTGTCCTTAATCTTCTCTGGATCTTTCACTCTTTCTGCCTCCTCTTCTTCTGGGTTGCCTGAACACTACGGGAACACTCAAACTCTCAGATAAAGTCTCCCGTCCTTATGTTTAGTCCCATAGTTGTAGAAGAAAACTTCTCTGATGAATGCTGTGCAAAGCACTGAGCTACGGGTGTAATAGAATGTTAGTAGTAGTCACTTTTATTGCTATGTTCTTTTAGTGGAACTGTATTTGGTTTTACCTAGGTCCTTGGAATATCTAGTCTCAAGTAGCATCAGGTATGTGTTTCATCTCACAGAAAGGGCTTTCAGACTAATCACATATTGTTTGTGCTACTTGCACAAGTTTTATGCCACCATGGCACTAACATATCCCGCAGGCAGAGCACCATTGTAGATCAGAGGATTTGTGGCTGGCTTGGTGTTTATATTTCTCCTTTTGCAGCATGCCCAGTACTTTGCTGTACCAAAGACAGCAGCATTTAGGGGGTCCCTATGTAGGAACCAAATCAACATCTCCATGTTCAATGAGTTGTATAAGTGTTGTCTTCAGCAATAGGGCTATGTCTTCAGGGAGTTCCCATGGGACCCCTTTGGTCAACAACTCAATTAGATGCAACCAATTTATGGTACTGAGAGCTCCATAGGGTGACAAGCAATATTTAGTTGGGGATATGTCACCTCAATTATTTGGCAATTTCACTTAGATCATCTACATATGTGCATACATTTTTAAAAGAATTTTCTCGTTTTTTAGCTGGAGCCTGAACCGCAATGATCCCGGCCCACAGCTCCCTGCTCCCGGACCCCGTGGGAGAGAGAGCTCACTGCCCAAACAGGTGGGCACTCCTGAGACTGCAGAGCAGGAGAGACCACAAATACTGCCCACCCCTGCCCACATCCCTGGCCCAAGACGAAATTGTGTAGGGCCTCTGGGAACCGGAAGATAGGGGCACTCAAGCAGGAGGTCCCCTGCTGTCCAGACAACACCCAGACCTGAGGGGAACCGGTCAACAGTTCCCTGCACCCAGATCCCGTGGGAGGGAGAGCTAGACTTTGGAGGGGCAGACACGCCTGGGTAGCCAGAGGAGACTCCACTCTGCCCACATTTCGGAATCCGGAGGAGGGCACCTGACGCCATCTGGGATCCTGGTACATGGGGGCCCCACGAAAAGGCAACACAGGCCCTCCTGGTTGCCGCCCTCACGGACAACTCAAAAGCAGCCCCTCAGGAGCAACTTCAGCTGTGGGACCACAAGTAAGACCAACTTTTCTGCTCTAAGTGACATGCCTGGTGGACTCAGGAGACAGGCCCACAGGAACAGCTAAAGACCAGTAGACAGGAAAGACTACACACCTGAAGGCAGAACACTCTGTTCCCATAACTGGCTGAAAGAAAACAGGAAAACAGGTCTGCAGTGCTCCTGACACACAGACCTGTGGGACAGTCTAGCCACTGTCAGAAATAGCAGAACAAGTTAACACCAGAGACAACCTGATGGCAAGAGGCAAGCGCAGGAACCCAAGAAACAGAAACCAAGACTACATGGCATCATCGGAGCCCAATTCTCCCACCACAGCAAACACTGAATATCCAAACACACCAGAAAAGCAAGATCTAGACTTAAAATCACATTTGACTGTGATGATGGAGGACTTCAAGAAAGACATAAAGAACTCCCTTAGAGAAACGGAGGAAAACATAAATAAACAAGTAGAAGCCTATAGAGAGGAATAACAAAAATCCCTGAAAGAATTCTAGGAAAACACAATCAAAACAGGTGAAGGAATTAAAAATGAAAATAGAAGCAACAAAGAAAGCACAAAGGGAAACAACTCTGGATATAGAAAACCAAAGGAAGAGACAAGGAGCCGTAGATGCAAGCATCACCAACAGAATACAAGAGATAGAAGAGAGAATCTCAGGAGCAGAAGATTCAATAGAAATCAACAACACAATTGTCAAAGATAATGTAAAATGGAAAAAGCTACTGGTCCAAAACATACAGGAAATCCAGGACTCAATGAGAAGATCAAACCTAAGGATAATAGGTATAGAAGAGAGTGAAGACTCCCAGCTCAAAGGACCAGTAAATATCTTCACCAAAATCATAGAAGAAAAACTTCCCTAACCTAAAGAAAGAGATGCCCATAAACATACAAGAAGCCTACAGAACTCCAAATAGATTGGACCAGAAAAGAAACTCCTCCCGTCACATAATAGTCAAAACACCAAATGCATAAAACAAAGAAAGAATATTAAAAGCAGTAAGGGAAAAAGGTCAAGTAACATATAAAGGCAGACCTGTCAGATTCATACCAGACTTCTCACCAGAGACTATGGAAGCCAGAAGATCCTGGACAGATGTCTTACAGACACTAAGAGAACACAAATGCCAGCCCAGGTTACTGTATCTAGCAAAACTCTCAATTAATGTAGATGGAGAAACCAAGATATTCCATGAAAAAACCAAATTTGCACGATATCTTTCTACAAATCCAGCCCTACAAAGGATAATAAATGGTAAAGCCCAACATAAGGAGGCAAGCTACACCCTAGAAAAAGCAAGAAACTAATCGTCTTGGCAACAAAACAAAGAGAAGAAAATCACACAAACATAATCTCACATCCAAATATGAATATAATAGGAAGCAACAATCACACTTCCTTAATATCTCTCAACATCAAAGAACCCAACTCCCCAATAAAAAGACATAGATTAACAAACTGGATACATAATGAGGACCCTGCATTCTGCTGCTTACAAGGAAAACACCTCAGAGACAAAGACAGACACTACCTCAGAGTGAAAGGCTGGAAAACAACTTTCCAAGCAAATGGTCTGAAGAAGCAAGCTGGAGTAACCATTCTAATATCAAATAAAATTGACTTTCAACCAAAAGTCATTAAAAAAGATAAGGAAGGACACTTCATACTCATCAAGGCAAAAATCCACCAAGATGAACTCTCAATGCTAAATATCTATGCTTCAAATACAAGGGCACCTACATACATAAAAGAAACCTTACTAAAGCTCAAAACACACATTGCACCTCACACAATAATAGTAGGAGACTTCAACACCACACTCTCATCAATGGACAGATCATGGAAACAGAAATTAAACAGGGACATAGACAGATTAAGAGAAGTAATGAAACAAATAGACTTAAAAGATATTTATAGAACATTCTATCCTAAAACAAAAGGATATACCTTCTTCTCCCCACCTCATGGTACTTTCTCCAAAATTGACCATAGAATTGGTCATAAAACAGGCCTCAATAGATACAGAAAGATATAAATAATCCCATGCGTCCTATCAGACCACCACAGGCTAAAGCTGGTCTTCAACAACAATAAGGGAAGAGCCCCCACATATACATGGAAATTGAACAATGCTCTACTCAATGATAACCTGGTCAAGGAAGAAATAAAGAAAGAAATTAAAGACTTCTTAGAATTTAATGAAAATGGAGGTACAACATACCCAAACTTAAGGGACACAATGAAAGCTGTGCTAAGAGGAAAACTCATAGCTCTGAGTGCCGGCAGAAAGAAACAGGAGAGAGCATATATCAGCAGCTTGTCAGCACACCTAAAAACTCTAGAACAAAAAGAAATAAATAAACCAAAGAGGAGTATAAGACAGGAAATAATCAAACTGAGAGGTGAAATCAACCAAGTAGAAACAAAAAGGACTATAGAAAGAAACAACAAAACCAAGAGCTGGTTTGTTGAGAAAATCAACAAGATAGATAAACCCTTAGCCAGACAAACCAGAGATCACAGAGAGTGTTTCCAAATTAACAAAATCAGAAATGAAAAGGAAGACACAACAACAGAATCCGAAGATATTAAGAAAAATCTTCAGACCCTAGTACAAAGGCCTATATCCAAACACTTGAAATTCTGGAGAAAATGGACAATTTTCTAGACAGATACCAGGTACCAAAGTTAAATCGGGAACAAATAATCCATCTAAACAACCCCATAATTCCTAAAGAAATAGAAGCAGTCATTAAAAGTCTCCCAACCAATAAGAGCCCAGGTCCAGATGGGTTCAGTGCAGAATTCTATCAGAACTTCATAGAAGACCTCATACCAATACATCTAAACTAGTCCACAAAATTGAAACAGATGGAGTGCAATCGAATTCCTTCTATGAAGCCACAATTACTCTTATACCTAAACCACACAAAGACCCAACAAGGAAAGAGAACTTCAGATCAATTTCCCTTATGAATATAAATGCAAAAATACTCAATAAAATTCTTGCAAACTGAATCCAAGAGCACATCAAAACAATCATCCACCATGATCAAGTAGGCTTCATCCCAGGTATGCAAGGATGGTTTAATATATGGAAAACCATCAACGTGATCCATCATATAAACAAACTGAAAGATAAAAATCACATGATCATTTCATTAGATGCTGAGAAAGCATTTGACAAAATTCAACATCCCTTCATGATAAAAGTCCTCAGAAGAACAGAAATTCAAGTCCCATACCTAAATATAGTAAAAGCCATAAACAGCAAACCAGTAGCTAACATTAGACTAAATGGAGAGAAACTTGAAGCAATCCCAGTAAAATTAGGGACTAGACAAGGCTGCCCACTCTCTCCCTACTTATTCAAGATAGTTCTCGAAGTCCTAGCCAGAGCAATCAGACAATAAAAAAAAATCAAAGGGATACTAATTGGAAGGGAAGAAATCAAAATATTACTATTTGCAGATGATATGATAATGTACTTAAGTGACCCCAAAAATTCCACCAGAGAACTACATAACCTGATAAGCAACTTCAGCAAAGTGTTGGGGTATAAAATTAACTCAAACATAACAGTAGCCTTCCTCTACTCAAAGGATAAACAGCCTGAGAAAGAAGTTAGGGAATTGACACCCTTCACAATAGTCCCAAAGAATATAAAATATCTTCATGTGACTTTAAAAAAACAAGAGAAAGATCTGTATGACAAGAACTTCGAGTTTCTGAAGAAAGAAATTGAGGAAGATCTCAGAAGATGGAAAGATCTCCCGTGCTCATGGATTGGCAGGACTAATATAGTAAAGATGGCCATTTTGCCAAAAGTGATCTGCAGATTCAATGCAATCCCCATCAAAATTCCTACTCAATTCTTTAGAGAGATAAAAAAAGCAATTTGCATTTTCATTTGGAATAACAAAAAACCCAGGATAGCAAAAGCTATCCTCAACAATAAAAGAACTTCTGGAAGAATCACCATCCCTGACTTCAAGCAGTATTATAGAGCAATAGTCATAAAAACTGTATGGTATTTGCACAGAGATAGGAAAATAGACCAATGGAATAGAATTGAAGTCCCAGAAATGAACCCACACACCTATGGTCACTTGATCTTTGACAAAGAAGCTAAAACCTTAAAAAAAATTCTGGAATGAAGCCTACCTGATCATGGTGAACTATATTATTTATGTGTTCTTGGATTTAGTTTGTGAAAATTGTATTGAGTTGATTTTGCATCAATATTCATAAGTGAAATCAAAGTAATCAGGGAAGGCAGAGGGATGGGGGAGAGATCTAAGTTGGAAGTGGGAGAGAGAGGAAAAAGGGGGTCATGATCAGGTATGGGTGTAGAATGGAGAGAAGCCCAGAGGGCCAGGAGAATGCATGGAAATATGCAACTTCCAAGGTGGGAGGAACCTCTAGAATGTTCCAGAGACATGGGATATAAGGCAATATGCTCCTAGGACTCAATGGCAGTGACCTTAGTTGAAATGCCCAACAGTGGGTAGATGGACCCTGTAGAGACCACCTCCAGTATTAGTCAGGACTCCAAATAGAATGATGGGGTTACCAATTCTTGTCCAAAATTTTTGATTCAGAATCGTTTTTAAATGTCCCTAAAGGTTTAGAATGTCCCTAAAAGAAATGTAGGCACAAAATTGGAGCTGATACTGAAGGAAAGGTTGACCAGTGACCAGCCCAACTTTGGATTATCCCATGGGCTGGCACCACTGATGCTATTTCTGATGCTATGTAATGCTTGCAGACAAGAGCCTAACATAGTTGTCCTCTGAGAGGCTCTACCAGTAGCTGAGTGAGACAGATGACAGATGCAAATACGTACAGCCAATCATTGGACTGAGAATGGGGACACCTATCAAAGAGTTAGAGGAAGGTCTGAAGGAGCTGAAGAGGAGTGCAACTCCAGAGGAAGATCAACAATGACAACTAACCCGGACCCCTCAGAGTTCCCAGAGACCAAGCCTCCAACCAAGGAGCATACATGGGCTGGTCCATGGCCCCCAACACATATGTAGAAGAGGACTGCCTTGACTGGCCTCAGTGGGAGAGGATGAGCCTAACCATGTAGAAGCTTGCTGCCCCAGGGGAGGGGATATCCTCCCAGAGGTGAAGGGGAAAGGAGTGAAGAACTCTGGTAGTGGGGTACTAAATGGGGACAACATTCTGGATGTGAATAAATAAAATAATTTAAAAGCTTAAAAAAAAAGAAGCTAAAACCATCCAGTGAAAGAAAGATAGTATTTTAAACAAATGGTGCTGGTTCGTCTGGATGTCAGCATTTAGAAGAATGCAAATCTATCCACTCTTATCACCCTGTACAAAGCTTAAGTCCAAGTGGATCAAGGACCTCCACATCAAACCAAATACACTCAAACTAATAGAAGAAAAAGTGGGGAAGCATCTCGAACACATGGGCACTGGAGAAAATTTCGAAAACAAAACACAAATGTCTTATGCTCTAAGATCGAGAATCGACAAATGGGGCCTCATAAAACTGCAAAGCTTCTGTAAGGCAAAAGACACTGTTGTTAGGATAAAACGTCAACCAACAGATTGGGAAAAGATCTTTACCAATCCTACAACAGATAGAGGGCGTATATCCAAAATATACAAAGAACTCAAGAAGTTAGACTGCAGACAAATAACCCTATTAAAAATTGGGGTACAAAGCTAAACAAAACATTCTCAGCTGAGGATTATCGAATGTCCAAAAAGCACCTTAAGAAATCTTCAACATCCTTAGTCATCAGGAAAATGCAAATCAAAACAACCCTCAGATTCCACCTCACACCAGTGAGAATGGCTAAGATCAAAAACTCCGGCAACAGCAGATGCTGGTGAGGATGTGGAGAAAGAGGAACACTCCTCCATTGTTGGTGGGATTGCAGACTGGTACAACCACTCTGGAAAATTGGACATTGAAATACCTGAGGACCCAGTTATACCTCTCTTGGGCATATACCCAAAAGATGCTCCAATATACAACAAAGACACATGATCTACTATGTTCATAGCAGCCTTATTTATAATAGCCAGAAGCTGGAAAGAACCCAGATGCCCTTCAACAGAGGAATGGATACATAAAATGTGGTACATCTACACAATGGAGTACTACTCAGCTATCAAAAACAATGACTTCATGAAATTCATAGGCAAATGGAATGAACTAGAAAATATCATCCTGAGTGAGGTAACCCAATCACAGAAAAACACACTTGGTATGCACTCATTGATAAGTGGATATTAGCCAAAAAGCTCGAATTACCCAAGATGCGATCCACAGACCACAAGAAGCTCAAGAAGAAGGATGACCAAAATGTGGATGCTCCCACTCCTTCTTAAAAGGGGGAAAATATCCATAGGAGGGAATATGGAAGCAAAGTTTAGAGCAGTGACTCAAGGAACGGCCATTCAGAGCCTGCCCCACATGTGGCCCATATATATATATATATATATATATATATATATATATATATATATATATATATCCTCCAAACTAGATAAGATTGATGAAGCTAATAAGTGCATGCTGAAAGGGACCAGATATAGATCTCTCCTGAGAGACACATCCATAGCATGTCCAATACAGAGGTCAATGCTAGCAGCAAACCACTGAACTGGGAACAGGACACACTAAGGAGAAATTAGATGAAGTATTGAAAGAGTTGAAGGAGCTTGCAACCACATAAGAACAACAACGCCAACCACCCAGAGCTTCCAGGGACTAAACCACTACCAAAAGTCTATACATGGACTGACCCAGGGCTCCAACTACAATTGTAGCAGAGAATAGCCTTGTTGGGGCACCAGTGGAAGGGGAATCCCTTGGTCCTGCCAAGGGTGGACCCCCAGTGCAGGGGAATATGGGAGCAGTAAGGGGGATGTTTGGGGGCTATACCCATATGGGGAGGGGCAGGGGAGAGGATGGCAACTTATGGGTAGGAAACCAGGAAAGGGAATAACATTTGAAATGTAAATAAAGAAATATATCTAATAAAAATTTTTAAAATTGGGGTACAGAGCTAAACAAAAATGCCCAACTGAGGAATATCGAATGGCTGAGAAGCACCTAAAGAAATGTTCATCATCCTTAGTCACCAGAAAATTGCAAATTAAAACAACCCTGAGATGCCACCTCAGATCAATCAGAATGGCAAAGATCAAATCTCATGTGTCAACAGATACTGGAGAGGAAGTGTAGAAAGAGGAACACGACCCGCGGATCCTGGCCCGCAGCAGCTCTCTGCTCCCAAACCCCGTGGAAGAGAGACCTCACCGCCTGGTCAGGTGGGCACTCCCGAGGCTGCAGAGCGGAGGAGATCACCAACACTGCCCACCCCTGCCCACATCCCTGGCCCAAGAGGAAACTGTATAAGGACTCTTGGTTCCCGTAGGGGAGGGCCCAGGAGCGGCAAGACCCCTGCGCCTGAGACACCGCTGGAACCTGAAGGAAACAGACCAGATAAACAGTTCTCTGCACCCAAATCCCGTGGGAGGGAGAGCTAAACCTTCAGAAAGGCAGACACGCCTGGGAAACCAGAAGAGACTGCACTCTGCACACACATCTCGGACGCCAGAGGAAAACACCAAACGTCATCTGGAACCCTAGTACACGGAAGCTCCCGGAAAGGGCGGCGCACATCTTCCTGGTTGCTGCTGCTGCAGAGAGCTCGTGGGCAGCACCCCGAGAGCAAACTTGAGCCTCGGGACCACAGATAAGACCAACTTTTCTGCTGAAAGTGACCTGCCTGGTGAACTCAAGACACAGGCCCACAGGAACAGCTGAAGACCTGTAGAAAGGAAAAACTACACGCCCGAAAGCAGAACACTCTGTCCCCATAACTGGCTGAAAGAAAACAGGAAAACAGGTCTACAGCACTCCTGACACACAGGCTTATAGGATAGTCTAGCCACTGTCAGAAATAGCAGAACAAAGTAACACTAGAGATATTCTGATGGCGAGAGGCAAGCGCAGGAACCCAAGCAACAGAAACCAAGACTACATGGCATCATCGGAGCCCAATTCTCCCACCAAAATAAACATGGAATATCCAAACACACCAGAAAAGCAAGATCTAGTTTCAAAATCATATTTGATCATGATGCTGGAGGACTTCCAGAAAGACGTGAAGAACTCCCTTAGAGAACAAGTAGAAGCCTACAGAGAGGAATCGCAAAAATGCCTGAAAGAATTCCAGGAAAACATAAATAAACAAGTAGAAACCCATAGAGAGGAGACACAAAAATCCCTGAAAGAATTCCAGGAAAACACATTCAAACAGTTGAAGGAATTAAAAATGGAAATAGAAGCAATCAAGAAAGAACACATGGAAACAACCCTGGATATAGAAAACCAAAAGAAGAGACAAGGAGCTGTAGATATGAGCTTCACCAACAGAATACAAGAGATGGAAGAGAGAATCTCAGGAGCAGTAGATTCCATAGAAATCATTGACTCAACTGTCAAAGATTATGTAAAATGGAAAAAGCTACTGGTCCAAAACATACAGGAAATCCAGGACTCAATGAGAAGATCAAACCTAAGGATAATAGGTATAGAAGAGAGTGAAGACTCCCAGCTCAAAGGACCAGTAAATATCTTCACCAAAATCATAGAAGAAAAACTTCCCTAACCTAAAGAAAGAGATGCCCATAAACATACAAGAAGCCTACAGAACTCCAAATAGATTGGACAAGAAAAGAAACTCCTCCTGTCACATAATAGTCAAAACGCCAAATGCATAAAACAAAGAAAGAATATTAAAAGCAGTAAGGGAAAAAGATCAAGTAACATATAAAGGCAGACCTATCAGAATCACACCAGACTTTTCACCAGAAACTATGAAGGCCAGAAGATCCTGGACAGATGTCATACAGACCCTAAGAGAACACAAATGCCAGCCCAGGTTACTGTATCCTGCAAAACTCTCAATTAACATAGATGGAGAAACCAAGATATTCCATGACAAAACCAAATTTACACAATATCTTTCTACAAACCCACAACTACAAAGGATAATAAAGGGTAAAGCCCAACATAAGGAGGCAAGCTATACCCTAGAAGAAGCAAGAAACTAATCGTCTTGGCAACAAAACAAAGAGAAGAAAAGCACACAAACATAACCTCATATCCAAATATGAATATAACAGGAAGCAATAATCACTATTCCTTAATATCTCTCAACATCAATGGCCTCAACTCCCCAATAAAAAGACATAGATTAACAAACTGGATACGCAACGAGGACCCTGCATTCTGCTGCCTACAGGAAACACACCTCAGAGACAAAGACAGACACTACCTCAGAGTGAAAGGCTGGAAAACAACTTTCCAAGCAAATGGTCAGAAGAAGCAAGCTGGAGTAGCCATTCTAATATCAAATAAAATCAATTTCCAACTAAAAGTCATCAAAAAAGATAAGGAAGGACACTTCATATTCATCAAAGGAAAAATCCACCAAGATGAACTCTCAATCCGAAATATCTATGCCCCAAATACAAGGGCACCTACGTACGTAAAAGAAACCTTACTAAAGCTCACAACACACATTGCACCTCACACAATAATAGTGGGAGATTTCAACACCCCACTCTCATCAATGGACAGATCATGGAAACAGAAATTAAACAGAGACATAGACAGACTAAGAGAAGTCATGAGCCAAATGGACTTAATGGATATTTATAGAACATTCTATGCTAAAGCAAAAGGATATACCTTCTTCTCAGCTCCTCATGGTACTTTCTCCAAAATTGACCATATAGTTGGTCAAAAAACGGACCTCAACAGGTACAGAAAGATAGAAATAATCCCATGCGTGCTATCACACCACCACGGCCTAAAACTGGTCTTCAATAACAATAAGGGAAAAATGCCCACATATACGTGGAAATTGAACAATGCTCTACTCAATGATAACCTAGTCAAGGAAGAAATAAAGAAAGAAATTAAAAACTTTTTAGAATTTAATGAAAATGAAGGTACAACATACCCAAACTTATGGGACACAATGAAAGCTGTGCTAAGAGGAAAACTCATAGCGCTGTGTGCCTGCAGAAAGAAACAGGAAAGAGCATATGTCAGCAGCTTGACAGCACACCTAAAAGCTCTAGAGCAAAAAGAAGCAAATACACCCAAGAGGAGTAGAAGGCAGGAAATAATCAAACTCAGAGCTGAAATCGACCAAGTAGAAACAAAAAGGACCATAGAAAGAATCAACAGAACCAAAAGTTGGTTCTTTGAGAAAATCAACAAGATAGATAAACCCTTAGCCAGACTAACGAGAGGACCCAGAGAGTGTGTCCAAATTAACAAAATCAGAAATGAAAAGGGAGACATAACAACAGATTCAGAGGAAATTCAAAAAATCATCAGATCTTACTATAAAAGCCTATATTCAACAAAACTTGAAAATCTTCAGGAAATGGACAATTTCCTAGACAAATACCAGGTACAGAAGTTAAATCAGGAACAGATAAACCAGTTAAACAACCCCATAACTCCTAAGGAAATAGAAGCAGTCATTAAAGGTCTCCCAACCAAAAAGAGCCCAGGTCCAGACGGGTTTAGTGCAGAATTCTATCAGACCTTCATAGAAGACCTCATACCAATACTATCCAAACTATTCCACAAAATTGAAACAGATGGAGGACTACCGAATCCCTTCTATGAAGCCACAATTACTCTTATACCTAAACCACACAAAGACCCAACAAAGAAAGAGAACTTCAGACCAATTTCCCTGATGAATATCGACACAAAAATACTCAATAAAATTCTGGCAAACCGAATCCAAGAGCACATCAAAACAATCATCCACCATGACCAAGTAGGCTTCATCCCAGGCATGCAGGGATGGTTTAATATACGGAAAACCATCAACGTGATCCATCATATAAACAAACTGAAAGAGCAGAACCACATGATCATTTCATTAGATGCTGAGAAAGCTCCGAGAAGAACGAGAACAAGGGCATCTCTTCAGAAGCTTCGACCCGCGTTTGACCTTCTTCTTCAGCTTCATTCTTTTGGCTGATCCTGCTGCTGACTCAGCTCTAGGCCTGGGGGCTTTCTTAGCCGCCCCTGCCATGGCAGAGCTCTCCCAGAGACTGGCCCCAGAGCTCTGAGCACCCTGCTTATGTACCTGCTGAACAATGGAGGACCACACCCCTCAGTCCTGATTGGTCAGCAAAGTCCTCTCTAGCCAATGGCAGCTAAGGAGTGGCTTAGACCTCACAAAGCCTTACCTCTGACCCCTTTGAGGATATCTAACCTATGCCAGGTATGGTTTGAAGGCTTGCAAGTACATAGGTCATGTAATGTGTGCCTGCTGCCAAGGTCCCTAAATTTATGTTCATCGATCCTCTAACTCTTTCAAAACATAATCTCCCTATTAAATTCTTTCCTTTACAATTTGCATTGGTCATGATACCCCTTCACTACAACAACAAAAAAATAAGACTGGGACAGGGATGAGAAGTTGATATGCTAAAATAATATGTCTTATATGTGTGGGCTAAAATTATCAAGGACTGAATTTTTAAGGGAAAAAGAACATTGCTGAATGGTATTGTGCAGAATGAAAATGACAAAGAACACATCAGTGAGCTTTGAGGACACATCAACATATTTGTCCTACTTAAACTAAGATATCCTCTATTTTATGTTAAGTGTGTAGGTGTCCTGTCTGTATGACTGTCTATGCACCTATTCATGCAGAGTTCCATCAGGGATCATCATCATCATCATCATCATCATCATCATCATCATCATCATCATCATCATCGCATTTTGTTTCTAAACATAATTTGATTAGCTCATATAATGGTACCTGCATGTATGTTTTCAGGGATGTCACTTTGTCACTGGACAGTCAAGTGTCACATTCTTCACTGGGGAAGACTATTTCTCCTCTCAGCATTTCTCAGTTCCCTATAGTTTTTTGTGTAGGCTTGAGGCCTCATAGGCATTTTCTTGTCCACTTTGGAATGCTGTTTGTGTGATCCTTCTTTAGCTCATGTTTGCGCAGTGATGCTGGTGAGAGTTTAGCTTTTGACATGAAAAGGAGATGCAATCTTACAGCAAATTCCCTGATCTCTGGCTCTTACTCTGTATTTGCAAACATAAACTCTATATAATTAATTTACTGTATATACTATCTAATTTAGACTTGTTTTATCTTGAGTTTGACTTTTATGCTTTTTAGTGGAATATAGTTTCCATCTGTGTCTAAGGTACTGATAATATAAAAGTTAGTTCTTTTTTGTAATCTGATAAGATCCCATGTTTGCAATTTTATTTATTTTTTCCATTTTTATTGAATTGAGTAATTCTTATTTACATTTCAAATATTATTCCCTTTCCCAGTTTCCTGTACATCAGCCCTGTAACCCCTCCCCTTCCACTTCTACACTGGTGTTCCCCTGTCCATCCACCCCTGATTACAGCCCCCCCAACATTTCATTTTGAATGAATAATTTTTTCCCATCTTTATTAAATTGGGTATTTCTTATTTACATTTCAAATGTTATTTTTTCCCAGTTTCCATGCCCCCTAACCCCTCCCCTTCCTCTTCTATATGGGTGTTCCCCTCCCAATGATCCCCCCATTGCCACCCTCCCCTGAAGAATCCCATTCACGCGGCAGGAACAAGTATTTCCCTTTCCGCGGGTGCCCTTACTAGGCTATTCATTGCTACCTATGAAGTTGGAGCCCAGGGTCAGTCCATGTACAGTCTTTGGGTAGTGGCTTAGTCCCTGGAAGCTCTGGTTGGTTGGCATTGTTGTTCATATGGGGTCTCGAGCCCCTTCAAGCTCTTCCAGTTCTTTCTCTGATTCCTTCAACGGGGGTCCCATTCTCAGTTCAGTGGTTTGCTGCTGGCATTTGCCTACGTATTTGCTGTATTCTGGCTGTGTCTCTCAGGAGAAATCTACATCCGGTTCCTGTCAGCCTGCACTTCTTTGCTTCATCCATCTTATCTAGTTCGGTAGCTGTATATGTATAGGCCACATGTGGAGCAGGCTCTGAATGGGTGTTCCTTCTGCCTCTGTTCTAAACTTTGCCTCCCTATCCCCTCCCGAGGGTACTCTTGTTCCACTTTTAAAAAAGGAGTGAAGCATCCACATTTTGATCATCCTTCTTGAGCTTCATGTGTTCTGTGCATTTAGAATAATTCAAGCATTTGGGCTAATATCCACTTATCAATGAGTGCATACCATGTATGTCTTTCTGTGATTGGGTTAGCTCACTCAGGATGATATTTTCCAGTTCCATCCATTTGCCTATGAATTTCATAAAGTCATTGTTTTTGATAGCTGACTAGTATTCCATGGTGTAGATGTACC
This sequence comes from Rattus norvegicus, assembly GCF_021556685.1. Taxonomy (NCBI): domain Eukaryota; kingdom Metazoa; phylum Chordata; class Mammalia; order Rodentia; family Muridae; genus Rattus; species Rattus norvegicus. Next base: position 24,916,541 of record NC_141554.1, read on the forward strand.
ACATTTTCTATATCCATTCCTCTGTTGAAGAGCATCTGGGTTCTTTCCAGCTTCTGGCTATTGTAAATAACACTGCTATGAACATAGTGGAGCATGGGCCTTTGTTGTATGTTGGGGCATCTTTTGGGTATATGCCCAAGAGAGGTATAGCTGGGTCCTCAGGTAGTTCAATGTCCAATTTTCTGAGGAACCTCCAGACTGCTTTCCAGAATGGTTGTACCAGTCTGCAATCCCACCAACAATGGAGGAGTGTTCCTCTTTCTCTACATCCTCGCCAGCATCGGCTGTCACCTGAGTTTTTGATCTTAGCCATCTGACTGGTGTGAGGTGGAATCTCAGGGTTGTTTTGATTTGCAATTCCCTTATGACTAAAGATGTTGAACATTTCTTTAGGTGCTTCTCGGCCATTCGGCATTCCTGAGCTGTGAATTCTTTGTTTAGCTCTGAACCCCATTTTTAATAGGGTTATTTGTCTCCGTGCCATCTAACTTCTTGAGTTCTTTGTATATTTTGGATATAAGCCCTCTCTCAGTTGTAGGATTGGTAAAGATCTTTTCCCAATCTGTTGGTTGCCATTTTGCCCTAACAACAGTGTCCTTTACCTTACAAAAGCTTTGCAGTTTTATGAGATCCCATTTGTTGATTCTTGATCTTAGAGCATAAGCCGTTGGTGTTTTGTTCAGGAAATTTTCTCCAAGTGCCCATGTTTTTGAGATTCTTCCCCACTTTCTCTTCAATTAGTTTGAGTGCATCTGGTTTGATGTGGAGGTCCTTGATCCACTTGGACTTAAGCTTTGTACAGGGTGATAATCATGGATCGATCTGCATTCTTCTACATGTTGACCTCCAGTTGAACCAGCACCATTTGCTGAAAATGCTATCTTATTTCCATTGGATGGTTTTGGCTCCTTTGTCAAAAATCAAGTGACCATAGGTGTGTGGTTTCATTTCTGGGTCTTCAATTCTATTCCACTGGTTTATCTGTCTGTCTCTGTACCAATACCATGCAGTTTTTATCACTATTGCTCTGTAATACTGCTTGATTTCAGGGATAGTGATTTCCCCCAGAAGTCCTTTTATTGTTGAGGATAGTTTTAACTATCCTGGGTTTTTTGTTATTCCAGATGAATTTGTAAATTGTTCTGTCTAACTCTCTGAAGAATTGGATTGGAATTGTGATGGGGATTGCTTTGAATCTGTAGATCGCTTTTGGTAAAGTGGCCCTTTTTACTATATTAATCCTGCCAATCCATGAGCATGGGAGATCTTTCCATCTTCTGAGATCTTCAATTTCTTTCTTCAGAGGCTTGAAGTTCTTATCATACAGATCTTTCACTTGCTTTTTAAAGTCACACCGAGGTATTTTATATTATTTGGGAATATTACGAATGGTGTCCTTTCCCTAATTTCTTTCTCTGCTTGTTTCTCTGTTGTGTAGAGGAAGGCTACTGATTTATTTGAGTTAATTTTATACACAGCCACTTTGCTGAAGGTGCTTATCATGTTTAGTAGTTGTCTGGTGGAACTTTTGGGATCACTTAAATATACTATCATATCATCCGCAAATAGTGATATTTACACTTCTTCCTTTCCAATCTCTATCCCTTTGATCTCCTTTCACTGTCTGATTGCTCTAGCTAGGACTTTGAGAACTATATTGAATAAATAGGGAGAGAGTGGACAGCCTTGTCTAGTCCCTAATTTTAGTGGGATTGCTTCAAGTTTCTCTCCATTTAGCTTAATGTTAGTTACTGGTTTGCTGTGTATGACTTTTACTATGTTTAGGTATGGGCCTTGAATTCCGATCTTCTGAGGACTTTTATCATGAAGGGGTGTTGAATTTTGTCAAATGCTCTCTCAGGAGCTAATGAAATGATCATGGGGTATTGTTCTTTCAGTTTGTTTATATAGTGGATTACGTTGATGGTTTTCCATATATTAAACCATCCCTGCATACCTGGGATGCAGCCTACTTGATCATGATGGGTGATTGTTTTGATGTGCTCTTGGATTCAGTTTGCAAGAATTTTATTGAGTATTTTTGCGTCAATATTCATAAGGGAAATTGGTCTGTAGTTCTCTTTCTTTGTTGGATCTTTGTGTGGTTTAGGTATAAGAGTAATTGTGGCTTCATAGAAGGAATTCAGTAGCGCTCTGTCTGTTTCAATTCTGTAGAATAGTTTAGATAGTATTGGTATGAGGTCTTCCATGAAGGTCTGATAGAATTCCGCACTGAACCCATCTGGACCTGGGCTCTTTTTGGTTGGGAGACCTTTAATGACTGCTTCTATTTCTAGGAGTTATGGGGTTGTTTAAATGGTTTATCTGTTCCTGATTTATCTTCGGTACCTGGTATCTGTCTAGGAAATTGTCCATTTCCTCCAGATTTTCAAGTTTTCTTTTTTTTTTTTTATTTATTTATTTTTTTATTAACTTGAGTATTTCTTATATACATTTCGAGTGTTATTCCCTTTCCCGGTTTCCGGGCAAACATCCCCCTCCCCCCTCCCCTTCCTTATGGGTGTTCCCCTCAAACCCTCCCCCCATTGCCGCCCTCCCCCCATAGACTAGTTCACTGGGGGTTCAGTCTTAGCAGGACCCAGGGCTTCCCCTTCCACTGGTGCTCTTACTAGGATATTCATTGCTACCTATGGGGTCAGAGTCCAGGGTCAGTCCATGTATAGTCTTTAGGTAGTGGCTTAGTCCCTGGAAGCTCTGGTTGCTTGGCATTGTTGTACTTTTGGGGTCTCGAGTCCCTTCAAGCTCTTCCAGTTCTTTCTCTGATTCCATCAATAGGGGACCTATTCTCAGTTCAGTGGTTTGCTGCTGGCATTCGCCTCTATATTTGCTGTATTCTGGCTGTGTCTCTCAGGAGCGATCTACATCCGGCTCCTGTCGGTCTGCACTTCTTTGCTTCATCCATCTTGTCTAATTGGGTGGCTGTATATGTATGGGCCACATGTGGGGCAGGCTCTGAATGGGTGTTCCTTCAGTCTCTGTTTTAATCTTTGCCTCTCCCTTCCCTGCCAAGGGTATTCTTTTTCCTCATTTAAAGAAGGAGTGAAGCATTCACATTTTGATCATCCGTCTTGAGTTTCGTTTGTTCTAGGGATCTAGGGTAATTCAAGCATTTGGGCTAATGGCCACTTATCAATGAGTGCATACCATGTATGTCTTTCTGTGATTGGGTTAGCTCACTCAGGATGATATTTTCCAGTTCCAACCATTTGCCTACGAATTTCATAAAGTCGTTGTTTTTGATAGCTGAGTAATATTCCATTGTGTAGATGTACCACATTTTCTGTATCCATTCCTCTGTTGAAGGGCATCTGGGTTCTTTCCATTTTCTGGCTATTATAAATAAGGCTGCGATGAACATAGTGGAGCACGTGTCTCTTTTATATGTTGAGGCATCTTTTGGGTATATGCCCAAGAGAGGTATAGCTGGATCCTCAGGCAGTTCAATGTCCAATTTTCTGAGGAACCTCCAGACTGATTTCCAGAATGGTTTTACCAGTCTGCAATCCCACCAACAATGGAGGAGTGTTCCTCTTTCTCCACATCCTCGCCAGCATCTGCTGTCACCTGAGTTTTTGATCTTAGCCAATCGCACTGGTGTGAGGTGAAATCTCAGGGTTGTTTTGATTTGCATTTCCCTTATGACTAAAGATGTTGAACATTTCTTTAGGTGTTTCTCAGCCATTCGGCATTCCTCAGCTGTGAATTCTTTGTTTAGCTCTGAACCCCATTTTTTCATAGGGTTATTTGTTTCCCTGCGGTCTAACTTCTTGAGTTCTTTGTATATTTTGGATATAAGGCCTCTATCTGTTGTAGGATTGGTAAAGATCTTTTCCCAATCTGTTGGTTGCCGTTTTGTCCTAACCACAGTGTCCTTTGCCTTACAGAAGCTTTGCAGTTTTATGAGATCCCATATGTCGATTCTTGATCTTAGAGCATAAGCCATTGGTGTTTTGTTCAGGAAATTTTTTCCAGTGCCCATGTGTTCCAGATGCTTCCCTAGTTTTTCTTCTATTAGTTTGAGTGTGTCTGGTTTGATGTGGAGGTCCTTGATCCACTTGGACTTAAGCTTTGTACAGGGTGATAAGCATGGATCGATCTGCATTCTTCTACATGTTGCCCTCCAGTTGAACCAGCACCATTTGCTGAAAATGCTATCTTTTTTCCATTGGATGGTTTTGGCTCCTTTGTCAAAAATCAAGTGACCATAGGTGTGTGGGTTCATTTCTGGGTCTTCAATTCTATTCCATTGGTCTATCTGTCTGTCTCTGTACCAATACCATGCAGTTTTTATCACTATTGCTCTGTAATACTGCTTGAGTTCAGGGATAGTGATTCCCCCTGAAGTCCTTTTATTGTTGAGGATAGCTTTAGCTATCCTGGGTTTTTTGTTATTCCAGATGAATTTGCAAATTGTTCTGTCTAACTCTTTGAAGAATTGGATTGGTATTTTGATGGGGATTGCATTGAATCTGTAGATTGCTTTTGGTAAAATGGCCATTTTTACTATATTAATCCTGCCAATCCATGAGCATGGGAGATCTTTCCATCTTCTGAGGTCTTCTTCAGTTTCTTTCCTCAGTGTCTTGAAGTTCTTATTGTACAGATCTTTTACTTGCTTGGTTAAAGTCACACCGAGGTACTTTATATTATTTGGGTCTATTATGAAGGGTGTCGTTTCCCTAATTTCTTTCTCGGCTTGTTTCTCTTTTGTATAGAGGAAGGCAACTGATTTATTTGAGTTAATTTTATACCCAGCCACTTTGCTGAAGTTGTTTATCAGCTTTAGTAGTTCTCTGGTGGAACTTTTGGGATCACTTAAATATACTATCATGTCATCTGCAAATAGTGATATTTTGACTTCTTCTTTTCCGATCTGTATCCCTTTGATCTCCTTTTGTTGTCTGATTGCTCTGGCTAGAACTTCAAGAACTATATTGAATAAGTAGGGAGAGAGTGGGCAGCCTTGTCTAGTACCTGATTTTAGTGGGATTGCTTCAAGTTTCTCTCCATTTAGTTTAATGTTAGCAACTGGTTTGCTGTATATGGCTTTTACTATGTTTAGGTATGGGCCTTGAATTCCTATTCTTTCCAGGACTTTTATCATGAAGGGGTGTTGAATTTTGTCAAATGCTTTCTCAGCATCTAATGAAATGATCATGTGGTTCTGTTCTTTCAGTTTGTTTATATAATGGATCACGTTGATGGTTTTCCGTATATTAAACCATCCCTGCATGCCTGGGATGAAGCCTACTTGATCATGATGGATGATTGTTTTGATGTGCTCTTGAATTCGGTTTGCCAGAATTTTATTGAGTATTTTTGCGTCGATATTCATAAGGGAAATTGGTCTGAAGTTCTCTTTCTTTGTTGTGTCTTTGTGTGGTTTAGGTATAAGAGTAATTGTGGCTTCGTAGAAGGAATTTGGTAGGGCTCCATCTGTTTCAATTTTGTGGAATAGTTTGGATAATATTGGTATGAGGTCTTCTATGAAGGTTTGATAGAATTCTGCACTAAACCCGTCTGGACCTGGGCTCTTTTTGGTTGGGAGACCTTTAATGACTGCTTCTATTTCCTTAGGAGTTATGGGGTTGTTTAACTGGTTTATCTGTTCCTGATTTAACTTCGATACCTGGTATCTGTCTAGGAAATTGTCCATTTCCTGAAGATTTTCAAATTTTGTTGAATATAGGTTTTTATAGTAAGATCTGATGATTTTTTGAATTTCCTCCGAATCTGTAGTTATGTCTCCCTTTTCATTTCTGATTTTGTTAATTTGGACACACTCTCTGTGTCCTCTCGTTAGTCTGGCTAAGGGTTTATCTATCTTGTTGATTTTCTCAAAGAACCAACTTTTGGTTCTGTTGATTCTTTCTATGGTCCTTTTTGTTTCTACTCGGTTGATTTCAGCTCTGAGTTTGATTATTTCCTGCCTTCTACTCCTCCTGGGTGTATTTGCTTCTTTTTGTTCTAGAGCTTTTAGGTGTGCTGTCAAGCTGCTGACATATGCTCTTTCCTGTTTCTTTCTGCAGGCACTCAGCGCTATGAGTTTTCCTCTTAGCACAGCTTTCATTGTGTCCCATAAGTTTGAGTATGTTGTATCTTCATTTTCATTAAATTCTAAAAAGTTTTTAATTTCTTTCTTTATTTCTTCCTTGACCAGGTTATCATTGAGTAGAGCATTGTTCAATTTCCACGTATATGTGGGCATTCTTCCCTTATTGTTATTGAAGACCAGTTTTAGGCCGTGGTGGTCCGATAGCACGCATGGGATTATTTCTATCTTTCTGTACCTGTTGAGGCCCGTTTTTTGACCAATTATATGGTCAATTTTGGAGAAAGTACCATGAGGAGCTGAGAAGAAGGTATATCCTTTTGCTTTAGGATAGAATGTTCTATAGATATCCGTTAAGTCCATTTGGCTCATGACTTCTCTTAGTCTGTCTACATCACTGTTTAATTTCTGTTTCCATGATCTGTCCATTGATGAGAGTGGGGTGTTGAAATCTCCCACTATTATTGTGTGAGGTGCAATGTGTGTTTTGAGCTTTAGTAAGGTTTCTTTTACATATGTAGGTGCCCTTGTATTTGGGGCATAGATATTTAGGATTGAGAGTTCATCTTGGTTGATTTTTTCTTTGATGAATATGAAGTGTCCTTCCTTATCTTTTTTGATGACTTTTAGTTGGAAATTGATTTTATTTGATATTAGAATGGCTACTCCAGCTTGCTTCTTCTGACCATTTGCTTGGAAAGTTGTTTTCCAGCCTTTCACTCTGAGGTAGTGTCTGTCTTTGTCTCTGAGGTGTGTTTCCTGTAGGCAGCAGAATGCAGGGTCCTCGTTGCGTATCCAGTTTGTTAATCTATGTCTTTTTATTGGGGAGTTGAGGCCATTGATATTGAGAGATATTAAGGAATAGTGATTATTGCTTCCCGTTATATTCATATTTGGATGTGAGGTTATGTTTGTGTGCTTTCATTCTCTTTGTTTTGTTGCCAAGACGATTAGTTTCTTGCTTCTTCTAGGGTATAGCTTGCCTCCTTATGTTGGGCTTTACCATTTATTATCCTTTGTAGTGCTGGATTTGTAGAAAGATATTGTGTAAATTTGGTTTTGTCATGGAATATCTTGGTTTCTCCATCAATGTTAATTGAGAGTTTTGCTGGATACAGTAACCTGGGCTGGCATTTGTGTTCTCTTAGGGTCTGTATGACATCAGTCCAGGATCTTCTGGCCTTCATAGTTTCTGGCGAGAAGTCTGGTGTGATTCTGATAGGTCTCCCTTTATATGTTACTTGACCTTTTTCCCTTACTGCTTTTAATATTCTTTCTTTATTTTGTGCGTTTGGTGTTTTGACAATTATGTGACGGGAGGTGTTTCTTTTCTGGTCCAATCTATTTGGAGTTCTGTAGGCTTCTTGTATGTCTATGGGTATCTCTTTTTTTAGGTTAGGGAAGTTTTCTTCTATGATTTTGTTGAAGATATTTACTGGTCCTTTGAGCTGGGAGTCTTCACTCTCTTCTATACCTATTATCCTTAGGTTTGATCTTCTCATTGAGTCCTGGATTTCCTGTATGTTTTGGACCAGTAGCTTTTTCCGCTTTACATTATCTTTGACAGTTGAGTCAATGATTTCTATGGAATCTTCTGCTCCTGAGATTCTCTCTTCCATCTCTTGTATTCTGTTGGTGAAGCTTGTATCTACAGCTCCTTGTCTCTTCTTTTGGTTTTCTATATCCAGGGTTGTTTCCATGTGTTCTTTCTTGATTGCTTCTATTTCCATTTTTAATTCCTTCAACTGTTTGATTGTGTTTTCCTGGAATTCTTTCAGGGATTTTTGCGATTCCTCTCTGTAGGCTTTTACTTGTTTATTAATGTTTTCCTGTGCTTCCCTAAGTGTGTTCACGTATTTTTTGAAGTCCTCCAGCATCATGATCAAATATGATTTTGAAACTAGATCTTGCTTTTCTGGTGTGTTTGGATATTCCATGTTTGTTTTGGTGGGAGAATTGGGCTCCGATGATGGCATGTAGTCTTGGTTTCTGTTGCTTGGGTTCCTGCGCTTGCCTCTCGCCATCAGATTATCTCTAGTGTTACTTTGTTCTGCTGTTTCTGACAGTGGCTAGACTGTCCTATAAGCCTGTGTGTCAGGAGTGCTGTAGACCTGTTTTCCTCTCTTTCAGTCAGTTATGGGGACAGAGTGTTCTGCTTTCGGGCGTGTGGTTTTTCCTCTCTAAAGGTCTTCAGCTGTTCCTGTGGGCCTGTGTCTTGATTTCACCAGGCAGCTTTCTTGCAGCAGAAAAGTTGGTCTTACCTGTGGTCCCGAGGCTCAAGTTCGCTCGTGGGGTGCTGCCCACGGGCTCTCTGCAGTGGCAGCAACCAGGAAGACCTGTGCCGCCCCTTCCGGGAGCTTCAGTGCACCAGGGTTCCAGATGGTCTTTGGCTTTTTCCTCTGGCGTCCGAGATGTGTGTGCAGGGAGCAGTCTCTTCTGGTTTCCCAGGCTTGTCTGCCTCTCTGAAGGTTTAGCTCTCCCTCCCACGGGATTTGGGTGCAGAGAACTGTTTATCCGGTCTGTTTCCTTCAGGGTCCGGCGGGGTCCTGCCGCTCCTGGGCCCTCCCCCACGGGAGCCCAGAGGCCTTATACAGTTTCCTTTTGGGCCAGGGATGTGGGCAGGGGTGAGCAGTGTTGGTGGTCTCTTCCGCTCTGCAGCCTCAGGAGTGCCCACCTGACCAGGCGGTTGGGTTTCTCTCTCACCGGGTCTGGGAGCAGAGAGCTGCTCTCAAGTTTTCTTGAATATAGGCTTTTGTAGTAGGATATTATGACTTTTTGAATTTTCTCTGATTCTGTTATGTCTCCCTTTTCATTTCTGATTTTGTTAATTTGGACACACTCTGTGTCCTCTGGTTAGATTGGCTACGGGTTTATCTAACTTGTTGATTTTCTCAAAGAACCAGCTTTTGGTTCTGTTGTTTCTTTGTATAGTCCTTTTTGTTCCTACTTGGTTGATTTCAGCTCTCAGTTTGATTATTTCCTGTCTTCTACTCCTCCTTCGTGTATTTGCTTCTTTTTGTTCTAGAGCTTTTAGGTGTGCTGTCAAGCTGCTGATATATGTTCTCTCCTGTTTCTTTCTGCAGGCACTCAGAGCGATGAGCTTTCCTCTTAGCACAGCTTTCATTGTGTCCCTTAAGTTTGGGTATGTTGTACCTTCATTTTCATTAAATTCTAAGAAGTCTTTAATTTCTTTCTTTATTTCTTCCTTGACCAGGTTATCATTGAGTAGAGCACTGTTCAACTTCCACATATATGTGGGCATTCTTACCTTATTTTTATTGAAGACCAGCTTTAACCCGTGGTGGTCTGATCAGACGCATGGGATTGTTTTATCTTTCTGTATCTGTTGAGGCCTGTTTTATGACCGATTATATGGTCAATTTTGGAGAAAGTACCAGGAGGTGGTGAGAACAGAGTATATCCTTTTGTTTTACGATAGAATGTTCTATAAACATCTGTTAGGTCCATTTGGCTCATGACTTCTCTTAGTCTGTCTATGCCTGTGTTTAATTTCTGTTTCCATGATCTGTCCATTGATGAGAGTGGGGTGTTGAAATCTTCTACTATTATTGTGTGACGTGCAATGTGTGCTTTGTCCTCTCTAAGGGCTTCTACTTCTTTACTTGTGTTTTCCTTCATTTCTCTAAGGGAGTTCTTTATGTCTTTTTTAAAGTCCTACATCATTATGATCAAATGTGATTTTAAATCTAGATCTTGCTTTTCTGGTGTGTTTGGATATTCAGTGTTTGCTGTGGTGGGAGAATTGGGCTCCGATGATGCCATGTAGTCTTGGATTCTGTTGCTTGGGTTCCTGTGCTTGCCTCTCGCCATCAGGTTGTCTCTGGTGGTACCTTGTTCTGCTATTCCTGACATTGGCTTGACCATCCTATAGGTCTGTGTGTCAGGAGTGCTGTAGACCCGTTTTCCTGTTTTCTTTCAGCCAGTTATGGGAACAGAGTGTTCAGCTTTCAGGCGTGTAGTCGTTCCTGTCTACTGGCTTTCAGCTGTTCCTGTGGGCCTGTGTCCTGAGTCCACCAGGAAGGTCACTTGGAGCAGAAAAATTGGTCTTACCTCTGGTCTTGGGCCTGAAGTCACTCCTCGGTGCTAGGTTTCAGCTCTCCTTGAGGGCAGTAACCAGAAGGGCCTGCCCCTCCTTCTTGTGGGTCCCTGTGCACAAGGGGCCCAGATGGTGTCAGGTCTTTTCCTCTAGAGACAGAAATGTGGGCAGAGGGTAGTCTCCTCTCATTTCCCAAGCGTGTCTGCCCCTCTGAAAGTCTACCTCTCCCCCCTATGGGATTTGGGTGCAGGGAGCTGTTTGAGCAGGTCCCTTCAGATCCGTGCGCAATCTGGACCGCAGGGCTCCTGCCTCTTGTGTGCCCCTATCTTCCTGTTCCCAGAGGCCCTATATAGTCTCCTCTTCAGTCAGGTATGTGGGCAAGGGTGGGCAGTACTGGCAGTCTCTCCTGCCCTGAAGTCTCAGGAGTGCCCACAAGTCTGGGCAATCAGTTCTCTCTCCCACGGGGTTTGGGCTGAATGAATAATTTTTGAAACTTGAGTTTTATTCCCAGAACACACATGAAAGCCTATAATTCCAGTTTTGTGGGATCTAACACCCTACTCTGCCCTCATGGGGCATTGTAAAAATTTTATCACCAAAAAATAAGTACTTTATGATATTCTCCTATAAAATAACTAGAAATTAGTTGTTATTTCTGTGCCACAGACCTATGAATTATTTCTGTTGATGTTTTTCTTTTATACTTTTTTTCACATTTTATAAAAACCTGATATGTTACTTTTATAAAGTCAAAGAAAATATTTAAAAATAATTTAAAAAAAACAAAACAAAGGCAGTTCCTGTGTTTCTTTTCTGCCACCGTGGCTCAGTTCCTACCAGAGGCCTTGCCAGTTGCTTTTCTAGCCTCTCATGCCCTGCCAGTTGCTATTCTAGCCTCTCATGCTGCTTCTCTGCAGAGAAGAACAGATGTTCTTTAAGCTAGTGCTTATTAAAGATTCAGAAAGGTAGGCTGTCTGCTACCATTGCTCCTTTGTACCCTTTCCACCATCTGAAGCTAATAGGATTGTATAGAAGAAAAGATGGTGGTCACCTCCTACCGCTCCTACAGAGTGCTCTATAGAGCTCCTTCTCTTATTGTTTTTGAGGGAGCAGACTGTATAAACCCTTAAAGACTAAAGTTTCAGTGTTTGTGCATGCATGCACAAATGTATGCATGGGGGGATGAAAGGACTGTGTGTGCGTGTGTGTGTGTGTGTGTGTGTGTGTGTGTGTGAGAGAGAGAGAGAGAGAGAGAGAGAGAGAGAGAGAGAGAGATGAGCATAACCAACTGAGTGGTCTATGTCTGTTTATATTGTTCTCTACTTTCCTTGATTCTTTACCACTTATAATACATAGTGTTAGAGTATAACCTTGAAGACTATTCCATTTTTTCATCTTGCTGATGATAAGTTTTATGTAAAGAAGATAGCACATAATCTGTGTAAATTAACACAGCATGTTACTGATTCTGACTTTTGTGTTTCCAAGGTCTTTGAGTAAGCTTTCCCTCATAAGATGGTCCTTCTTTATTGGCATATGCCAACCTCAGATAAACATCTTTGATATATTAATTTTCCTGAATTAGTGCTAATTTACCTATGATTGTAGGCTAAATACAATATTTAGCTCATCATTAAAAAACTTTTATGTTCTCTATTTCCCTCCCTCCTTCCTTGTTTCTTGAATTTATTTATTCAGGAAATATTTATTAAACAAACTATTTATTAATATTTATTAAACCAACTATTTATTACTATACAACAGATACTGCTCCTTACTACTGGTATTAATCAGCAGTTTGAATGTGAGCATATATGGCTCTTACTGTCCAAAGACATGGCAGAATATTTAAAAATAAATCTTGATACATGCCATAATACTCTTACAAAGGAAGATATTAACTTAGAATATCCTAAGTAGATGTTTTAAAACATTCTTTTTGTGATAGAGATATTTTTTGCAGTCTGGTATCATCTGTGAATCTTTTTCCAGAATAAGGTTTATATTTGTTTTGGATTTACTTATTTTATTTTAGGTGCATGGAATTTTGCCTGCGTGTGTGCATATACACTACATGCAAGCCTAGTGCCCACAGAGGTCAGAGGTGTAGGAGCCCTTAGAACTCGAGTTGCAGATGATTGTGAGCCACCACCATGTGAGTATCACAAATCAAAACTGAATCCTCTGCAAAAGAACTATGTGTTCTAAGCTGCTCAGTCATTTCTCCAGTCCTCAGCATAAGTTTTTAAATACATACAATCAAAAAATGGGATTAGCCTTTCTGCCTGGTCATTTCTGTTGGGGCTGACTGCTAGCTAGTCTGCTCCCTGAAAGAGGCTATATCTTCAGACATACCAGAGGATCTGCTGTACTCAACATTTGGTAAGAACCACCCACCCAAGTCCTACAGCAACTGCTTGGGCCAGTGGACTCCGGGACCCGCCACCTCCCCAAACCCCCTACCCATGGAATACCAATCCCCTTCCACCTGGTCCTTTCTGCTGGAACAGACTGCTATCAAGTCTGCTCCCTGGAAGAGGCTATATCCTTAGACATACCTAAGGATCCACTGTACTCAGAATATTTGATACCACTTCCCGAGGCATCCCAGGAGATCTGCTAAACCAAGGATATCTGACACCACAACTGGAGATATCTCAGGAGATCCACTGCACCCAGAACACCACAGCTTGAAGGCATCCCACGAGTTCCTCTGTACACAGGGCAACTGGTCAATCAACACAATAGTCTGAAGACCTGCCAGGGCCTTTGATGCAAAAGACTGAAAGCCTCCCTGGAGTGTGGCTGCACACAAGGAAACCGAAAGCACCGTCCATTGACCCTACCCCCACACCCAGAGAACAGCTTCTCACAGGACAACCGTGTGACTGCTCCTCTTAAGACCCTACAGTCTGAAAATCTCCCAGGAGATCTACTGCAGCCAGGGAACAAATCAGCAGCTTCTCTGCCTTTCTGAACACCCTCAGGTTGGAAGCACACAGGAGGTCTGCTAAGCCACCCAGACCAGCAACATTAGGGATATCCAGATGGTGAGAAGAAAGCACAAGATCAGGAAGTTGACCTAAAATCCTATCTCATAAAGATAATAGAGTCCTTTAAGGAGGATATAAATAATCCTGAAAGAAATACAGGAAAACACAGTTAAACAGGTAGAAGCCCTTAAAGAGGAAACAAATAAATCCCTTAAAGAAATACAGGAACACACAATCAAACAGGTGAAAAAATTGCATAAAGCAGTCCAAGACCTAAAAGTAGGAGTAAGAACAATAAAGAAAACACAAATGGAAGCAAATCAGGAAAGGGAAAACCTAAGAAAGAGGTCAAGAATTACAGATGTAAGTATCAAGAGAATACAAAAGATAGAAAAGAGAATCTCGGGTATAGAAGATATTGTAGAAGAGATTGACACAATGGCCAAAGAAAATTCAAAACATCCATGAAATTCAGTACACAATGAAAAGTCCAAATCTAAGAATAACTGGAATAGAGGAGAAGAAAGATTACTAGCTCAAAGGACCTGAGAACATCTTCAACAAAATCATAGAAGAAAACTTCCCCAACCTAAAGACAGAGATGGCAATAAAGGTACAAGAAGCCTACAGAATTCCAAATAAATGGGTCCAGAAAAGAAAATTCTCTCATCACATAATAGTCAAAATAGTAAACACACAAAACAAAGGAATAATATTAAAGGTTGGAAAAGTGACAAGTAACAGAAAAAGGCAATCCTATCAGAATTACACCAGACATGTTAAGAGAGGCTCTAAAAGCCAGAAGAGCCTGGTGGGAGAAAGAGGAGCACTCCTCCATTGTTGGTAGGATTGCAGACTGGTACAACCTCTCTGGAAATCAGTCTGGAGGTTCCTCAGAAAATTGGTCATTGCACTACCTGAGGATCCAGCTATACCTCTCTTGGGCATATACCCAAAAGATGCTCCAACATATAACAAAGACACATGCTCCACTATGTTCATAGCAGCCTTATTTATAATGGCCAGAAGCTGGAAAGAACCCAGATGCCCTTCAACAGAGGAATGGATACAGAAAATATAGTACATCTACACAATGGAATATTACTCAGCTATCAAAAACAATGATTTCATGAAATTCATAGGCTAATAGAATTAACTAGAAAATATCCTGAGTGAAGTAACCCAGTCACAGAAAAACACACATGGTATGCATCATTGATAAGTCAATATTAGCCTAAATGCTTGAATTACCCAAGATGCACAGATCACATGAAACTCAAGAAGGATGACCGATGCCTCACGCCTTTTTTTAAAGGGGAACAAAAATACCCATAGAAGTGGATAGGGAGGCAAAGTTCAGAACAGAGACAGAAGGAACGGCCATTTAATGCCTGCCCCACATGTGGCCCATACATATACAGCCACCAAAACTAGATAAGATGGATGAAGCTAAGAAGTGCAGGCTGACAGGAACTAGATGTAGATCTCTCCTGAGAGACACAGCCAGAATACAGCAAATACGTAGGCAAATGCCAGCAGCAAACCACTGAACTGAGAACGGGACCCCTGTTGAAGGAATCAGAGAAAGGACTGGAAGAGCTTGAAGGGGCTCAAGACCCCATATGAACAACAAGGCCAACCAACCAGAGCTTCTAGGGACTAAGCCACTACCCAAAGACTGTACATGAACTGACCCTGGGCTCCAACCTCATAGGTAGCAATGAATAGCCTAGTAAGAGCACCAGTGGAAGGGGAAGCCCTTGGTCCTGCCAAGACTGAACCCCCAGTGAACGGGATTGTTGAGGGGAGGGTGGTAATTGGGGGTGGATGGGGAGGGGAACACCCATATAGAAGGGGAAGGGGAAGGGTTAGGGGGATGATGGCCTGGAAACCAGGAAAGGGAATAACATTTGAAATTTAAATAAGAAATACCCAATTTAGTGAAAATGGAAGAACAAAAAAGAACAAGGACATCCTGAGTTTTGTAGGCAAATGGATGGAACTAGAAAATGTCATACTGAGTGAGGTAACTCCAACCCAAAAGGACATGCATGGTATGTGCTCACTAATAAGTGAATATTTCCCCTTCCCCAAAGTACAGAATACCCACCATACAGTCTACAGAACCCAAAAAGGTCAACAAGCTGAAGGGCCCACGTGAGAACGCCTCAGTTCCACTGAAGATGAAGAAGAAAGCAACCACAGGTGGGGGGGAGGGAGGCACAGGGAGGGGATGGGTGGGGGGAGGGGAACATGATCTGGTATTGGGTGGGAGGAAAGGACCCGAGGTCCAGCAGAAAGAATAGAAACAGGCAACCTCGGGAGGAAGGATGTTAGGGGGACCCTCTAGAATGTACCAGAGACCTGGGAAGTGAGAGACTCAGGACTCAAAGCGGGGGACCCTAGATGAAATGCCCTACAGTGTGGAGAAGGAACTTGTTGAGCCCACCTCCAGCAGAAAGACAGGGCATCAAGTGAGGGATGGGGTTGCTATCCCACAGCCAAAGCTCTGACCCATAATTTTTCATATCTGAAATAAATGCAGGGACAGAGAAGAGCCTGAGAAAAATGGAGGTCCAGCAACAGGCCCAAAGCAGGATCCAGCTCAAGCAGAAACTCTAAGACCTGACACAATTACTGAGGCTATTGGGCATCACAAAAGGGGGGGGGACCTACCATGACTGCCCTCCAAAAGACCCAACAAGCAACAGAAAGAGTCAGATGCAGATATGTGCACCAACCAATGGACAGCAGCTGCTGACCCCTGTGGTTGAATTAGGGAAAAGCTGGAGGAAGCTGAGGAAGAGGGGCAACCCTGTAGAGGACCAGCAGTCTCAATTAACCTAGACCCCCGAGATCTCTCAGACACTGGACCACCAACCAGGCAGCATACACCAGCTGATATGAGGCCCCAACACATATACAGCAGAGGACTGCCAGGTCTGGACTCAGTCAGAGAAGATGCACCTAACCCTCAAGAGACTGGAGGCCCCAGGGAGTGGAGAGGTCTGGTGGGGTGGGTAAAGTGGGGACAGGGGTCAGGGAGGAGGTATGGGATGTGGAACTCTGGGGAGGAGGTAGACCAGGAGGGGAATAAAATCTGGAGTGTGAAAATAAATAAATTAATTTAAAAAATAAAAAAATAAATGGGATTACCAATGTACAAAAATCCATACTGAAAAACAAAATAAGTAAGTAACCTCCTCAAAATAAAAAGTAGCCTCAAAATAATACCTAGAAATAAACTTAACAAAAGCATGAAAGACTTCTGAAATAGTCTTTCAGACTACTGAAACTTTTGAACCATTGAAAAAAGAAATTGAGAAACTGAAGAAGCCACTGTGAGATGGGAGGGGAATATTGTTTTTACTTGTGCATAAGTAAGAGATTCAAAATTGGGGAAATGGCCACTTTACTGAGAGCTATATACGATATTAATCAAATTTCCAACTATATTCATTAACAATTACAGAAACTAACCCTAAAATCCATATGCCTACAAAGACAAGACTACACTGATGCAAACAATTCTAGAACAGGAATGGAGACAGTTATTTTCAACTGGCTTGCATTTTTCTTATCCTTCAATTTCCATGCTTCAACACCATAGCCAGAAGAGTAATGCTGTCTGTGGATCAGGTCTTTAGTTGATTGAATGGATTTTTCTGTCATATTTTATTTATACTTTAGTGAACAGCACTGTCTTCTGGGGGATGTATCTTGTACAGGGCCTAATCTCTTTTGCCATAGGATTTGTTGCACATAGAATAAAATATTTCTTCTTATGCTATGAACTGTATTTCTTCCAACATTTCTTCCTTATAGCAATGTGAAATGACCTGGCTATCTACAAACCTGCAACTTCAGTGAAAATTATTGATACCAGAAGACAATTTGACAAAAGGCAGAGCTTCAAAATTAAATGTAAGTGTGCTTTATGTATAAACACTATTTCTGTTCTTCCCATACTTATTTATAGTTTATTAGTTTTGCACATTTGTATATGTGCCATATTTAAAAGCTTTGCGTACACTTGGGATACACTATGAAATTATTTCAGTAAATTGCCGTCACATGTAGTTAATCAGTGTTTTGTATAATTGAAAGAACAGAGTGATAAACAGTCATCTAGCATGTTAATGTTTCTGACTTGACTGTTACTATAATAAAATTACATTATTAATCTTCTCTATTGCTTTAGATTCATCCAGTATTTCTATGCATCAAGTATTCTTTCTAATTAAAGCATGTTGTGCTGATTACTAGAAAGAATTTGTCAGATTCTTAAATATGATATTATTTAGGAAAACTATAAATAATCATGCATGAGTTATTTTGTCTGTTCTCTTCTTAGAAAATATAGTTAAGTATATTTCATTCATTTTCTTTTTTTTTTTTTTTTTCCGGAGCTAGGGACCGAACCCAGGGCCTTGCGCTTCCTAGGCAAGCGCTCTAACACTGAGCTAAATCCCCAACCCCTCATTCATTTTCAATAAACAAACTAAATGCATTAATACAAACTTACTAAGAGAGGGAATGGTTTAGGAATAACTAAGAAATTGTGAATACAGTTAGAAGCCTTTAAAAGTTTAAGGAACAATACTAGTTTTAAAGATTTTCTTTTTTTAAAAAATAATTATTTATTTTAAATATATGAGTAGTACACTGTAGCTGTCTTCAGACACACCAGAAGAGGGATCAGGTCCCATTACAGATGGTTGTGAGCCACTATGTGGTTGCTGGGATTTGAACTCAGGACCTCTGGAAGAACAGTCAGTGCTCTTAACCACTTATTGTTTTTGATAGATGAGTAGTTCTCCACTGTGTAGACATACCACATTTTCTGTATCCATTCCTCTGTTGAAGGGCATCTTTCCAGCTTCTGGCTATTATAAATAAGGCTGCTATGAACATAGTGGAGCATGTGTCTTTTTTATATGTTGGGACATCTTTTGGGTATATGCCCAAGAGAGGTATAGCTGGATCCTCAGGCAGTTCAATGTCCAATTTTCTGAGGAACCTCCAGACTGATTTCCAGAATGGTTGTACCAGTCTGCAATCCCACCAACAATGGAGGAGTGTTCCTCTTTCTCCACATCCTCGCCAGCATTTGCTGTCACCTGAGTTTTTGATCTTAGCCATTCTGACTCTTGAGAGGTGGAATCTTGGGGTCATTTTGATTTGCATTTTCCTGATGACTAAGGATGTTGAATATTTCTTTAGGTGCTTCTCAGCCATTCGATATTCCTCAGATGTGAATATTACTCAGATGTGAATTCTTTGTTTAGCTCTGAACCCCATTTTTAATAGGGTTATTTATCTCTCTGCAGTCTAACTTCTTGAGTTCTTTGTATATTTTGGATATAAGCCCTCTATCAGATGTAGGATTGGTAAAGATCTTTTCCCAATCTGTTGGTTGCTGTTTTATCCTAACTACAGTGTCCTTTGCCTTACAGAAGCTTTGCAGTTTTAAGAGGTCCCATTTGTCGATTCTTGATCTTACAGCATAAGTCATTGTTGTTCTGTTAAGAATGTTTTCTCCAGTGCCCATGTGTTCTAGACTCTTCTCCACTTTTTCATCTATTAATATGAGTGTATGTGGTTTGATGTGGAGGTCCTTGATCCACTTGGAATTAAGCTTTGTACAGGGTGATAAGAATTTATTGATTTGTGTTCTTCTACATACTGACCTACAATTGAACCAGCACCATTTGTTGAAAATGCTATCTTTTTTCCATTGGATTGTTTTAGCTCCTTTGTCAAAGATCAAGTGACCATAAGTGTGTGGGTTCATTTCTGGGTCTTCAATTCTATTCCACTGATCTATCTGTCTGTCTCTGTACCAATACCATACAGATTTTTATCAATATTTCTCGGTAATACTGCTTGAGGTCAGGGATGTTGATTCCCCCAGATGGTCTTTTATTGTTGAAGAGAGTTTTCACTATCCTAGTTTTTTGTTATTCCAAATGAGTTTGCAAATGGTTCTTTCTATCTTTATGAAGAACTGGATTGGAATTTTGATGGGGATTGCATTGAATCTGTAGATTGCTTTTGGTAAAATGGCCATTTTTACTATATTAATCCTGCCAATTCAAGAGCATGGAAGATCTTTCCAACTTCTGAGATCTTCAATTTCTTTCTTCAAAGGCTTGAAGTTCTTGTCATACAGATATTTCACTTGCTTGGTAAGAGATTACACTGAGGTATTTTATATTATTTTGGACTATTATGAAGGGTGTCATTAAATTAATTTCATTCTCAGACTGTTTATCCTCTGAGTAGAGGAGGGCTACTGATTTGTTTGAATTAATTTTATACCGAGCCACTTGGCTGAAAGTGTTTATCAGGTTTAGTAGTTGTCCGGTGGAACTTTTGGGGTCACTTGAATATATTATCATATCGTCTGCAAATAGTGATTTTTTTTACTTCTTCCTTTCTAATTTGTATTCCTTTGTGCTCCTTTGGCTGTCTGATTGCTCTGGCTAGGACTTTGAGTACTATATTGAATAAATAGGGAGAGAGTGGGCAGTGTTGTCTAGTCCCTGATTTTAGTGGGATTGCTTCAAGTTTCTCTCCATTTAGTTTAATGTTAGCTACTGGTTTGCTGTATATGGCTTTTACTATATTTAGGTATGGGCCTTGAGTTCATGATCTTCCCAGGACTTTTATCATGAAGGGGTGTTGAATTTTGTCATATGCTTTCTCAGCATCTAATAAAATTATCATGTGATTTTTATCTTTCAGTTTGTTTATAGTGGATTATGTTGATGGTTTTCCATATATTAAACCATCCCTGCATGCCTGGGATGAAGCCTACTTGATCATGGTGGATGATTGTTTTGATGTGCTCTTGGATTAGGTTTG
Source organism: Rattus norvegicus (assembly GCF_021556685.1). Classification (NCBI taxonomy): domain Eukaryota; kingdom Metazoa; phylum Chordata; class Mammalia; order Rodentia; family Muridae; genus Rattus; species Rattus norvegicus. The sequence continues at coordinate 24,936,531 of NC_141554.1, forward strand.
CCAGGATTTTATTGAGTATTTTTGCGTCGATATTCATAAGGGAAATTGGTCTGAAGTTCTCTTTCTTTGTTGGATCTTTGTGTGGTTTAGGTATAAGAGTAATTGTGGCTTCATAGAAGGGATTCGGTAGTCCTCCATCTGTTTCAATTTTGTGGAATAGTTTGGATAGTATTGGTATGAGGTCTTCTATGAAGGTGTGATAGAATTCTGCACTAAACCCATCTGGACCTGGGCTCTTTTTGGTTGGGAGACCTTTAATGACTGCTTCTATTTCCTTAGGAGTTATGGGGTTGTTTAACTGGTTTATCTGTTCCTGATTTAACTTCGGTACCTGGTATCTGTCTCGGAAATTGTCCAATTCCTCCAGATTTTCAAGTTTTCTTGAATATAGGCTTTTGTAGTAGGATCTGATGATTTTTTGAATTTCCTCTGATTCTGTTGTTATGTCTCCCTTTTCATTTCTGATTTTGTTAATTTGGACACACTCTCTGTGTCCTCTGGTTAGATTGGCTAAGGGTTTATCTATCTTGTTGATTTTCTCAAAGAACCAACTTTTGGTTCTGTTGATTCTTTCTATGGTCCTTTTTGTTTCTACTTGGTTGATTTCAGCTCTGAGTTTGATTATTTCCTGCCTTCTACTCCTCCTGGGTTTATTTGCTTCTTTTTGTTCTAGAGCTTTTAGGTGTGCCGTCAAGCTGCTGACATATGCTCTTTCCTGTTTCTTTCTGCAGGCTCTCAGCGCTATGAGTTTTCCTCTTAGCACAGCTTTCATTGTGTCCCATAGTTTGGGTATGTTGTACCTTCATTTTCATTAAATTCTAAGAAGTCTTTAATTTCTTTCTTTATTTCTTCCTTGACCAGGTTATCATCGAGTAGAACATTGTTCAACTTCCACGTATATGTGGGAATTCTTCCCTTATTGCTGGTGAAGACAAGCTTTAGCCCGTGGTGGTCCCGTAGGGCACATGGGATTATTTCTATCTTTCTGTATCTGTTGAGACCTGTTTTATGAGCAATTATATGGTCAATTTTGGAGAAAGTACCATGAGGTGGTGAGAAGAAGGTGTATCCTTTTGTTTTAGGATAGAATGTTCTATAAATATCTGTTAAGTCCATTTGGTTCATGACTTCTCTTAGTCTGTCTATGTCTCTGTTTAATTTCTGTTTCCATGATCTATCCATTGATGAGTGTGGGGTATTGAAATCTCCTATTATTATTTTATGAGATGCAATGTGTGCTTTGAGCTTTAGTAAGGTTTCTTTTATGTATGTAGCTGCCCTTGTATTTGGGGCATAGATATTTAGGATTGAGAGTTCATCCTGCTGCATTTTTCCTTTGATGAATATGAAGTGTCCTTCCTTATCTTTTTTGATGACTTTTAGTTGAAAATCGATTTTATTTGATATTAGAATGGCTGCTCCAGCTTGCTTCTTCAGACCATTTGCTTGGAAAGTTGTTTTCCAGCCTTTTACTCTGAGGTAGTGTCCGTCTTTTTTCTCTGAGTTGTGTTTCCTGTACGCAGCAGAATGCAGAATCCTCATTGCATATCCAGTTTGTTAATCTATGTCTTTTTATTGGGGAGTTGATTCCATTGATGTTGAGAGATAATAAGGAATAGTGATTGTTGCTTCCTGTTATATTCATATTTGGATGTGAGATTATGTTTGTGTTCTTTTCTTCTCGTTGTTTTGTTGCCAAGACGATTAGTTTCTTGCTTTTTCTAGGATGTAGCTTGCCTCCTTATGTTGAGGTTTATGATTTATTATCATTTGTAGCGCTGGATTTGTAGAAAGATATTGTCTAAATTTGGTTTTGTCATGGACTATCTTGGTTTCTCCATCTATGTTAATTGAGAGTTTTGCTAGATACAGTAAACTGGGCTGGCATTTGTGTTCTCTTAGGTTCTGTATGACATCTGTCCAGGATCTTCTGGCTTTCATGGTCTCTGGTGAGAAGTCCAGTGTGATTCTGATAGGTCTGCCTATGTTACTTGACCTTTTTCCCTTACTGCTTTTAATATTCTTTCTTTGTTTTGTGCATTTGGTGTTTTGACTATTATGTGATGGGAGGGGTTTCTTTTCTGGTCCAATCTATTTGGAGTTCTGTAGGCTTCTGGTATGTTTATGGGCATCTCTTTCTTTAGATACGGGAAGTTTTCTTCTATGATTTTGTTGAAGATATTTACTGGTCCTTTGAGCTGGGAGTCTTCACTCTCTTCTATACCTATTATCCTTAGGTTTGATCTTCTCATTGAGTCCTGGATTTCCTGTATGTTTTGGACCAGTAGCTTTTTCTGTTTTACATTATCTTTGACAGTTGTGTCAATGATTTCTATGGAATCTTCTGCTCCCGAGATTCTCTCTTCTATCTCTTGTATTCTGTTGGTGATGCTTGTATCTATGGCTCCTTGTCTCTTCCTTTGGTTTTCTATATCCAGGGTTGTCTCTCTTTGTGCTTTCTTTATTGCTTCTATTACCATTTTTAATTCCTTCACCTGTTTGAATGTGTTTTCCTGGAATTCTTTCAGGGATTTTTGTGATTCCTCATTATAGGCTTCTACTTGTTTATTTATGCTTTCCTGCATTTCTCTAATGGAGTTCTTTACGTCTTTCTTGAAGTCCTCCATCATCATGTTCAAATGTGATTTTAAATCTAGATCTTGCTTTTCTGGTGTGTTTGGATATTCAGTGTTTGCTTTGGTGGGAGAATTGGGCTCAGATGATGCCATGTAGTCTTGTTTCTGTTGCTTGGGTTCCTGCGCTTGCCTCTCGCCATCAGATTATCTCTGGTGTTACCTTGTTCTGCTATTTCTGACAGTGGCTAGACTGTGCTATAGGCCTGTGTGTCAGGAGTGCTGTAGACCCGTTTTCCTGTTTTCTTTCAGCCAGTTATGGGAACAGAGTGTTCTGCTTTCATGCATGTAGTCTTTCCTGTCTACTGGTCTTCAGTTGTTCCTGTGGGCCTGTGTCCTGAGTCCTCCAGGCAGGTCGCTTGGAGCAGAAAAGTTGGTCTTACCTGTGGTCCCGCAGCTCAAGTTGCTCGTGGGGGGCTGTGTCAATTCTGAGGGGACAAGATTTGCAGCATGAAAAGCCAAGCTTTTGGATTTGGGGAAATGGGAGAATGGATGGGCTCAAGAGAAAAAGGCACAGAATCCAATCATCTTTCTGAAACACAATTTATCAACACTGCAGTAAGCAGGATGGCAAGTATACCAAGTAAGCACACAAAGCAAGGTGTTCACTTGGAAAGGTTTCTGAGTAAAGGTCATGCATTGTGAAGAAGCAGGCTTACTTAATCTATGACCAATGCTATATGAACAAGGCAAAGGACTTAGTCTATATGATTGAGCCTATGTGACAGGTGTCACTTCTCTAGAAAGAAGAGTGGTTTGGTCAGTGTGTGACGCATACAATGTGACAATAACCAGGCTGTCTTTTACCTCTGGATGACAAGGTCCTGGGTGTGCCCCACCTTTTTACAGCCCTATCTGCTTAGGGTCTGGGTTTTCTACTGTAGTCATTTAACTGAGGAAATTCTTGGATAAAGAAAAAAATGTGGTATCCTTCAGAAGCCCAGCATAGTAAACCATCAATACATTGTTAGTTTCCATATGGCAGTGGAATTCTGACATTAGGAATGGGTACAATGGCTCCTTGAAAATGTTGGCATTTAGCAATAGGGTGTTAGAATTTTGAGTACATCAGTTCACTATTGTGAGAGACCATGCTATCTGCCGTCTGTAATTAGCAAGTCCAGCTTTGCTCCTTAAGGAAAAACAGTACTTTCTACATACTGTAGCAAGTGGGGTAAGAAGAAATGAACAGGGTTTGATTTTCCCAGTATTTGGACAACCACATATTTTCAGGGAACTTAAATGATTGTTCATCATCTAGAGGAAGCACAGGCTATTCTTAATTAATTGTGTCATGTTATGTGAAACTTTAATCCTAATTAATTCTGCCAGTTAATACTGCATGTCAGAGATACCATAACATTTAATTAGTGATAAAGAATATTAACATGACTTATAAACTAATAGTTATTTAAACACAATTTAGTGAGCCATTTTATTATCTCTACAAGAAAGCAATCCAGATAGTATAGTAGTTTAAGAGCCATAGACTCACATCTTGAGGACTTTGATATAGATTTTAATTTTTATATCTATTTCTTATATTTCATATGAGGAATAAATGCATACCATAAATCAAATGCCGAGCACTGTACTTAATACAACGTTTTCAAAAAGGCAGTCATGGTTCTTTCACATAAGTGTGAATGACACACTGCATTTCTGAGTCTATGCTTTTGTGCTTTCCTGCTGTAATTAAATAAGTCATCTCTCTGCAGTTTCTTTGTGTGGTGAGGCAGGCAGTTTCTTTTCTTTCTTTATTTGACCTTTGCTCCCAGTATATGACTTTGATACGAAAAGATAACCAAGAGTTGGTTTATTTCAAACTATGTGCATGCCATTACAATTAGGTGAAACATCAAGAACTTTTCAGTTTCCTAGAAAATAGTACAAGTCATTAGCATGCAGAGTTAGTCACAAGTTGGTCCCTGACAAATTGTATAATACTCTAGGTACTCTCCTTTTAATTGACAGTCCATATCCACAAACCTTTTCTTTTTCCATTTTGTCCCTTAATATTGATGAAAAGAGGAGTTTAATTATCCCATCTTCAAACCACACCTAAGAATGAGAAAAAAATACTAATAGCTCTGCTATATTGAGTGATTGCTTTCTCTCTCTCCCTCACTCCCTCCCTCCCTCTTCCATATATATATATATATGTATGTATTATATATATATGTATGTATGTATAATTGAAATGACTTCTAGGCTGCAGTCCAGCTAATTGAACAATGGCTGACTGTGAATGGAAAGTCCAGGGATCCAGTAGTTTGCTAAGCTCACAAGGCTGACTGAATATCTCAGCTGGTCTTCAGTATATGCAAGAACCCTGAAGAAGTAGGCTCCAATGCCAGTGAAGGATCGGATGTGCTAGCAAAGCAAGAACAAGCAGGCAAAGGTCAAATGCTTCCTTCTTCTATGCCCTTATATGGACTTCTAGCAAAAGGTATGGCTGAGATTAAAGGCCCATGTCTTCCCCTCAAAATGCAGATCAAAGGTATGTGTCTTTCCCACCTCAACTGTTGAAAGTAGAACTGGATTCATCTACTTTAAACCAAAAAATGGAGTCTCTCATAGTTGTGCTCTCCATTTCTGGACTGTAGTTCATGCCAGATGTTAAGTTGACAACCAATAATAGCCACCACAAACATTATTTCCATTCTTTATTTCTGTACATCTCTATAATTGAGGTAGATTGACTTTTTATTGGATATTTTATGTATTTATATTTCAAATGTTACCTCTTTTCATCCTTTCCCATACCCCCTGCCCCTACTTCTATGAAGATGCTCCCACTGCCACCCACCCAATCCCATCTCAACACCCTGTCATCCCCTACACTGAGGAAACAAGATTTCACAGAACCACGGGCTTCTCCTCTTTTGATGCCCAACAATGCCATCCTCTGCTACATATGAGGCTGAAACCATGGGTTCCTCCATGTGTACTGTTTGGTTGGTAGTTTAGTCCCTGAGAGTTCTGGGGGTCTGGTAGGTTGGTATTGTTGTTCTTCCAATGGGCTTGCAGACCCCTTCTGCTCCTTCAGTCCTTTCTCTAACCCCGCCATTGGGGTCCCCAAGCTCAGTCCAATGGTTGGCTGCAAACATCCCCATCTGTATCAGTAAGGCTCTGGCAGAGCCTCTCAGGAGACACCTATATCAGGCTCCTGTCAGCAAGCTCTTCTTGGCATCAGCAATAATGTCTGGATTCAGTGGCTGCATGTGGTAGGGCAGTCTCTAGATGACCTTTTCTTCAGTCACTGCTAGGCATGAAACTCAGGACCTCATATTGGTCACTGAGCTACATCCTAATTTCTGTACACATAATGTTCAGTTTTGTGACTATTGATCTGAATAAAAGTAAGTAAAATACAAACTATACATCAGTACAAAAAGATTAATAAATGTAGAACTAAAGGACTCAGGGGATAAGTGCCTTTTGCATGGAATCTGTAATCAGAATCTCCTATCACTGGGTTCTCTCAAACACTGAAGAAGGGAGTTGGAGAAACGGCTCAATGCTTAAGATCACTTGTTTTTCTTGCATAAGATCCAAGCTCAACTCCTAGCACCCACATGGTAGCTCAAAACTGTCCATACCTCCAGTTCTAGGGGATCTGATGCCCTCTTCTGGAATCTGCAGGCACCCGGCAAGAACATGGTACACGTTACATACAAGCAATCCCCATCAAAATCCAGGTGGCATTTCTTACACAATTAGTAAAAGCAATCCTAAAATTAACATAGAACTACAAAAATAACGTTAAATAACCAGGACAATCCTGAGCAGAAAGTGTAATACTGGAGGTATGACAACACCTGACCTTGAATTGAGAAGCCTTATCAACAAAACTAGCATTTGCTAATCATATCACTGTATGTGAGGGAGTGAGGTAAACAAACCCCTAAAATTATCACTCAAAGGTATGGTTAAGGGGAAGGGTTTTGTGTAAATAAGAGAGAGAGAGAGAGAGAGAGAGAGAGAGAGAGAGAGAGAGAGAGAGAAAGAGAGAGAGAGAGCGGAAGAACCCAGAGGCCAGAAAAGATGGTGGCGGGGTGGAGCAAACTGGATATGGCCAAAGCTATTTGTAAGAGATGGGAGAGCAGCAGCAGCAGGGGCAAATCCTTACCATTATAGAGAGAACAAACAGGTATCTGAGGAGGTGAGAAGAGCTGGAATAGAGGCTCTGAAATGTATATCAAGTTATTTGTGACTTGGGGAGCCTGGAGAGGGGCATGGGCTTTAATATGCAAACTTAAGTAACTGCATGTCTCTGCTTCTCTCTCTCTCTCTCTCTCTCTCTCTCTCTCTCTCTCTCTCTCTCTCTCTCTGAAAAGATGGGGCAGTGCCACCAGTTCCTGGTTAGCTATTATTATCTAACTACCAAAAATATTCCTATAGTCCAATTTGAACCTATTCCTAAGATATTTGAACTGCCTAAGACCTAACAGTCACAAAACAGAAATATAGACCAATGGAACAGAATATAGGACTCAGAAATAAAACCACATAATTTAAGCTACCTAAATTTTGACAAATGCATCTTAGTGAGGTTTTCTATTGCTGAAAAAATAGACATGATGACCAAAAAACATAGATGGAAAATGGGTTATTTCAGCTTGTAATTAGTTTAGTTCATGATGAAGGGACATCAGGGAAGACACTCAAGGAACAACCATAGAGACAGGAACTGAAACATGGAGGCCATGCTTAACTGCCGTGCTCCTCACAGTTTGCTCAGCCTGCTATTGTTTATAGCACCTAGGTCCTTTCCATGCATGGCACCACTCACAGTGGACTGAGCTCACATAAATTACTAATCAGGAAAATTCCTACAGATTTACTTACACACAATCTGATTTGTGAGGCAATTTCACAGTTGAGATTCCTCTTTCTGGACAGCACTAGATTGTTTTAATTTGCCAAATAACTATCCAGAACAGTGAGAAAATGTATACATTGGAATAAAGATAGCCTTTTAAACAAGTGATACTTTGTCTTGTGGTCAGGTTCTATAGTATTGGTGATAATGTGTATATTTGTCTGGGGTGTGTGTGTGTGTGTGTGTGTGTGTGTGTGTGTGTGTGTGTATGAGATTTCTTTAGCCAAAACTCAAAAGAAGTTAATCCGTTCCTAGTGTTGGGGTTTTTATTTGTTAGCATGGGGTCTAGCCAGAGTATTGCCATCTTCTCTGCCCTCATTGTAGTATAACTTTAGTAAAACTCTATTTAGGAAACTTCTATACGTCTAGAGTGTTAGTTACTTCTTCCCTTCCATGTTTTTCCTCTGTCCTGACCTCCCATTCCCCACTCCATCAAATCCTTTCTGTTCTATTATTTCCTTTCCCCCTTTTATATCACTGTGTTCAATGCTCCCTCCCATAAAAGATCCTCTTCTAGCCCATTGTCCCTTACCAGTTACCTAATTTCTCTTGCAATGCAATACAAACATCTAAAGAATCAATATCCACATATGATAGAAAATATGCAGTGTTTATCTCTCTGGGTCTGGGTTTGGTCTGGGTTATCTCCCTCTGAATAATTGCTTCCAGTTCCATCCATTTACCTACCTGTTTCATTTTTCTGAACAGCTGAATAATAATTTTGTTGTATAAATGTATTACAAATTCATTATCTATTCTCCAGTTGCTGGAAATCTAGGTTGTTTCCATTTCCTGGCTATTGTGAATAGAGCAACAATGAACAGAGTATTTCTGTAATAATAGAGTCCCTCTTGCTGAAAATGCCAAACACAGAACATGGAGAAATGAAATTGCTACTCACCTGGACATTTTGTCTCTGCTGGCCAGCTTTCATGGTGCCAGAAGGTGGTGTTATATATGATACTGAGAAAAAAATCATCAATCTCACCCAGCTCTGAAACCTGGGAATAACAATAAAACCTGGCCTGACAAATGCTCCAGTGACAGGAGTGGCACAAATATCATGGAAATAAAAAAATAATAATAAATTAAAAAAATCAGTTTGTGACCTTTTTTGGATCTAAGACCTGCTTCATGAGATGAAACCCATTCCTGGCACTGATAACAAGCCAAGAGCCTGAGGCTAGAGCTAGACAGGCCCTAAGGGAAAATTTAATATATATATATATATATATAATTATAATTGTATATATAACAATATATAATACTTTCTAATGAATAATTGCTATACTCACAGTTCAATGCATCTCTCAGTCCTCAGCAGAGAAGCTTCTCCTTGAAGTAGGTGGAAATTGAAACAGAGACTCTTACACTTTTTTTTTTGGAGCTGGGAACCGAACCCAGGGCCTTGAAGCTTGCTAGGCAAGCGCTCTACCACTGAGCTAAATCCCCAACCCCGAAACAGAGACTTTCAATTGGTCAACGTGCAGAAAATAAGAGACTGTGGATTGTTTAGTGCTAGATGTGAAGCCAATATCACACCCCTTGGTACCAAGCATCAAGTGTTGATTACCCATAACTATCAATTAGAAAAACATCCAAAAGCAAGAGCTAAAGAATCATTCTTAGGTTGTAAAGGAATTGGGAAAGCAAATATTAAAACCATTCACTAATTATATAATAATGGCACATAATGGGTAATTTTTGTGTCACCAATAAACAATATGTTTCAGTGTCAAATTATCAAAGGCTATTCACCTAATGCTAAGATTGCTTCAAATTTTTCATAATCTTAACCGTTGTGTTATTTTATATGTGTTGCTTTGGATTTGTCAAATGCACAGAATATTAAAATGAACTGAAAGGACTAAAGAGAGATGGCATAGTGGCTAAGAGTGCTTACTACTCTTATAGAGGATCTGGATTTAGTTCTCATCACCACAAAGTCCTGGTAATCCAGCTCCTGGGAATCCAATGCCATCTTCTGATCTCAGAGAGTACTATATGCATGTGGTTGGTACACATGCCAGCAAAACATAAATATGAATAAAAAAGAAGAACAAATTAAAGATTTATCAGCATTTAAATGCAAATTCTTATCAAGAACTTGATTCTATCAAAGTGTATTTAAAAAGGAGGAACCAGAGGATAGAGAGATTGGTTGGTGGTTAAGAGCACTGACTGCTCTTCCAAAGGTCCCATGTCCAGTTCCCAGCAACCACATGATGGTTCACAAGCATCTGTAACTCCAGCTCCAGGGAATCTGACACCTTCTGGCCTTTATGGGCAATACATACATGGTGCATAAACACTCATCTCAGCAAAACACCTATATACATAAAGTAAATAAAAATTTTAAAATCATGAAATGATAGGGAAAAACTAAACTTTGCTAACCTTACTGAAGAAAGCTGAAGGATGTGGCTAATAATAATGTTAAATCAATTTTTAAAAATTATAAAGTAACACTGATAAAGAATTAGGAAAGGCAAATGCCAAAGTTAATGAAATACAATTTCTGAAATAAATTTACTATTGACTATGTTCTGACTATTGATAAAAGGTTGGAGTAAGATGTAACAACTGTAAATTTACTGATATATATATAGATATAGACATAGTTATATATACATATATATATATCAGTATATATTCAGCTGAAGCTGAATATTTTCTAAAACTTTGTAGTTGGTATACTGGCTACCCATAAGACTTCAGGATATTTAATTTGTTCAATAATAAAATGATCAGATTCCAGATTTTGGAATTGATATTTATTTTAAGTCCCTTTTACTTCATAACGAACGAGAGGTCTGAAGGGAGGTTTGCATTTGTTTGCTGATGATCTGTCTGCAACATTGAAGGCAAGGAGCTAAAGAAATGAATATCTGGTTACATAGAATCAATAAAGTAATCACATTGCTATCCATTCAGTGCAATAAAGAATTTGGAAATGTAAGAGTTTTATGCAACGAATGCTTTCCCTGACATGTTAGCTGACATTTATTAGCATGCTCACTTATTAGAGGTAAGCAGATGACTGAGCTCATTGGACATTTCTATGTTGTTTGCACCTTTAACCTCTGAAAGTTTGCACAGCATTGCCCGTAATTAATCCTACCAAAGGCCCCTCTTTCCTAAAGAGGCCCTACAAGGTACCCCCTGCCAGGTACAGCTACCAGGGTAAATAGCAGATGAAGCAGGGGAAAAGTTCAGAGGAGACATTTGCAGGGCTCTGCAGGGAGTCAAGGCAGTGGAAACTCAAAGCACTTGCTTATGGAATGAAATAAAATGTTCTTCAGAATGGCTTCCCTGCTGTTTCACTTGGCAGGTAAGCAGGAAGATCCCAAGCAGAGGCCAACATTGAAGGGCAAACTGGAATTGATTATCATTTCTGTTCAGTTAATTAGGCCTCATTTCTGCTGGGTCAGGAATCCAGATCTCTTTGCCATCAGAGATCCGTCTTCTACCTAGGCTGTGCATGGTCAAGAAATAATAAAAATAATAATATCAATTGTGAGACATCTTGTATGCCAACCAAACACTTAAACTTTGTTTTAACATTCAGTCTGCATCAACATGTCAGATAAATCTGTTCAATGGAAGGTGAGGAAGGACATGGATTTGGACCTAATATTTACACCAAGACTTATACTTATTCTAATAGTTTACAGGCTGTGGTCCAGGTAGTCCACCAATGGCTATCCACCAATGAGAAGTCAAAACATCTTGTTATAAGACTAGATTTCTCCATTGGTCTTCAGTATATGCCAGAAGTTTATAAGAGCAGACTGTAATGCTGGTGAGGGCAATAATAGGCTTGTGGCCAGCAAGGCAAGGGCAAGCAGGAAAAGAAAACAAGCTTCCATTTTGTATATCCTTTAGAAAGCATGGTTCAGATTAAAGAAGTGTCGTCTTACTTCAAAGATCCATATAGAAGGAGCTCTTCCCACTTCGAGTTATTTAATTAAGAAACAAATCCCGCCCAGCCTCTTGGGTTTTAGTTAAATCCAGATGTAGTTAAGTTGACAATCAGATGGCTCAACTGAACGGGGTATATAAAACCAGGTAAGTTATTTTATGTGCCACACTTCTGTCTTCTTGGAAATACTTTTGGATCATATTGTTGGAGAGTTGTTAGAACCTGCTCTTCAATTCTTTGAAATTTTCATGCAAAATATATTTTGCCTTATTTACCTCTCCTTTCAACTCCTCTCTTCCTCTCTACCCCTCCAGTTTGTATCTTCATTTATTTTCCCTTAGAAGATAACTACCTTGTAGCAAAGGTCCTGTGCTCAGGCTCCTACACAACTTCCACTGAGCCTTATGTGTGGGTGTTGTGTTGTAGATGAACCAATGGCGGCTGGGCTGTAGTGGTCTTCTGCAGCAAAAAGCAATTTCATTTTTAGAAATGAGAACTACAGCCTTCTCTTGGTATAAGGATGAGTATTTAGAATGCAGTTGCTAACTACTGTTTTAACAGATCTCATTACCTGTTTTACAGATGTAGGAACTGAGACCCCAGGGAAGTACAAAAATTAGGCTAAGAGAATAAAGATTAAAAATAAGCCCAGATATCTTCATCTCTAATAAATGCCTCTCAATATGCCGACATATTAGAGTCAATGAGAGAGGCTTTTAAAGATTCAGATTGGGAGATAGAGAGATGGCTCTGTGGTTAAGAGCACTTGTTCTTCTGGAGGACCTGGGTCTACTTCCTGTGTAGGACAGGACAAAATCTCCTCTAACTCCAGCTCCAGGATACCCAATTCCCTTTTCTGGCCTCCATGGGTACCTGTATACATATGGCATTTGCACGATACATATAATTAAAGTTTAAATTAATTCTTAATTTATTTTATGCTATGTAATTTATTTTAAAATTAAAAATAAATTAGATACCCCAGACTGCTACTGAAATTGGTTTGAAGGAGTTCGCAGGGTATGGGTTGTAGATTTCCGAAAGCGTTAGCTTTATTTTTCACTTTTGTTTTTCCCTGTTCTTTTGAGTTCATTTTAAATATTTTATTATATTTATTTTCTAGCTACACTTTAATAGTTTTATACATGTATACAGTGCATCTTGATCATATCCACCCCCACTCTTTCCCTTCCAACACTCCTGTATGCACACACAAGTTTATGTACTGTATTATTTTTTAATAAAGATGTATATAAAATGCTTCTCAGAAAATTGTAAGTAACTTTTGTAAAACTTTTTTCCCACTACACACATTTTCCCCAGATTTGTCATCATAAAAATTGCTTAAGGTCGCCACACCCGAGGATCCCGGCCCGCAGCAGCTCTCTGCTCCCAGACCCGGTGAGAGAGAGACCCAACCGCCTGGTCAGGTGGGCACTCCTGAGGCTGCAGAGCGGAAGAGACCACCAACACTGCTCACCCCTGCCCACATCCCTGGCCCAAGAGGAAACTGTATAAGGCCTCTGGGCTCCCGTGGGGGAAGGCCCAGGAGCAGCAGGACACCTGCCAGAGACACCGCCGGACCCTGAAGGAAACGGACCGGATAAACAGTTCTCTGCACCCAGATCCCGTGGGAGGGAGAGCTAAACCTTCAGAGAAGCAGACAAGCCTGGGAAACCAGAAGAGACTGCTCCCTGCACACACATCTCGGACGCCAGAGGAAAAAGCCAAAGACCATCTGGAACCCTGGTGCACTGAAGCTCCCGGAAGGGGCGGCACAGGTCTTCCTGGTTGCTGCCGCTGCAGAGAGCCCCTGGGCAGCACCCCACGAGCGAACCTGAGCCTCGGGACCACAGGTAAGACCAAATTTTCTGCTGCAAGAAAGCTGCCTGGTGAACTCAAGACACAGGCCCACAGGAACAGCTGAAGACCTGTAGAGAGGAAAAACTACACGCCCGAAAGCAGAACACTCTGTCCCCATAACTGACTGAAAGAGAGGAAAACAGGTCTACAGCACTCCTGACACACAGGCTTATAGGACAGTCTAGCCACTGTCAGAAATAGCAGAACAAAGTAACACTAGAGATAATCTGATGGCGAGAGGCAAGCACAGGAACCCAAGCAACAGAAACCAAGACTACATGCCATCATCGGAGCCCAATTCTCCCACCAAAACAAACATGGAATATCCAAACACACCAGAAAAGCAAGATCTAGTTTCAAAATCATATTTGATCATGATGCTGGAGGACTTCAAGAAAGACATGAACACACTTAGGGAAGCACAGGAAAACATTAATAAACAAGTAAAAGCCTACAGAGAGGAATCGCAAAAATCCCTGAAAGAATTCCAGGAAAACACAATCAAACAGTTGAAGGAATTAAAAATGGAAATAGAAGCAATCAAGAAAGAACACATGGAAACAACCCTGGATATAGAAAACCAAAAGAAGAGACAAGGAGCTGTAGATACAAGCTTCACCAACAGAATACAAGAGATGGAAGAGAGAATCTCAGGAGCAGAAGATTCCATAGAAATCATTGACTCAACTGTCAAAGATAATGTAAAGCGGAAAAAGCTACTGGTCCAAAACATACAGGAAATCCAGGACTCAATGAGAAGATCAAACCTAAGGATAATAGGTATAGAAGAGAGTGAAGACTCCCAGCTCAAAGGACCAGTAAATATCTTCAACAAAATCATAGAAGAAAACTTCCCTAACCTAAAAAAAGAGATACCCATAGACATACAAGAAGCCTACAGAACTCCAAATAGATTGGACCAGAAAAGAAACACCTCCCGTCACATAATTGTCAAAACACCAAACGCACAAAATAAAGAAAGAATATTAAAAGCAGTAAGGGAAAAAGGTCAAGTAACATATAAAGGGAGACCTATCAGAATCACACCAGACTTCTCGCCAGAAACTATGAAGGCCAGAAGATCCTGGACTGATGTTATACAGACCCTAAGAGAACACAAATGCCAGCCCAGGTTACTGTATCCAGCAAAACTCTCAATTAACATTGATGGAGAAACCAAGATATTCCATGACAAAACCAAATTTACACAATATCTTTCTGCAAATCCAGCACTACAAAGGATAATAAATGGTAAAGCCCAACATAAGGAGGCAAGCTATACCCTAGAAGAAGCAAGAAACTAATCGTCTTGGCAACAAAACAAAGAGAATGAAAGCACACAAACATAACCTCACATCCAAATATGAATATAACGGGAAGCAATAATCACTATTCCTTAATATCTCTCAATATCAATGGCCTCAACTCCCCAATAAAAAGACATAGATTAACAAACTGGATACGCAACGAGGACCCTGCATTCTGCTGCCTACAGGAAACACACCTCAGAGACAAAGACAGACACTACCTCAGAGTGAAAGGCTGGAAAACAACTTTCCAAGCAAATGGTCAGAAGAAGCAAGCTGGAGTAGCCATTCTAATATCAAATAAAATCAATTACCAACTAAAAGTCATCAAAAAAGATAAGGAAGGACACTTCATGTTCATCAAAGGAAAAATCAACCAAGATGAACTCTCAATCCTAAATATCTATGCCCCAAATACAAGGGCACCTACATACGTAAAAGAAACCTTACTAAAGCTCAAAACACACATTGCACCTCACACAATAATAGTGGGAGATTTCAACACCCCACTCTCATCAATGGACAGATCATGGAAACAGAAATTAAACAGTGATGTAGACAGACTAAGAGAAGTCATGAGCCAAATGGACTTAACGGATATCTATAGAACATTCTATCCTAAAGCAAAAGGATATACCTTCTTCTCAGCTCCTCATGGTACTTTCTCCAAAATTGACCATATAATTGGTCAAAAAACGGGCCTCAACAGGTACAGAAAGATAGAAATAATCCCATGCGTGCTATCGGACCACCACGGCCTAAAACTGGTCTTCAATAACAATAAGGGAAGAATGCCCACATATACGTGGAAGTTGAACAATGCTCTACTCAATGATAACCTGGTCAAGGAAGAAATAAAGAAAGAAATTAAAAACTTTTTAGAATTTAATGAAAATGAAGATACAACATACTCAAACTTATGGGACACAATGAAAGCTGTGCTAAGAGGAAAACTCATAGCGCTGAGTGCCTGCAGAAAGAAACAGGAAAGAGCATATGTCAGCAGCTTGACAGCACACCTAAAAGCTCTAGAACAAAAAGAAGCAAATACACCCAGGAGGAGTAGAAGGCAGGAAATAATCAAACTCAGAGCTGAAATCAACCGAGTAGAAACAAAAAGGACCATAGAAAGAATCAACAGAACCAAAAGTTGGTTCTTTGAGAAAATCAACAAGATAGATAAACCCTTAGCCAGACTAACGAGAGGACACAGAGAGTGTGTCCAAATTAACAAAATCAGAAATGAAAAGGGAGACATAACTACAGATTCGGAGGAAATTCAAAAAATCATCAGATCTTACTATAAAAACCTATATTCAACAAAATTTGAAAATCTTCAGGAAATGGACAATTTCCTAGACAGATACCAGGTATCGAGGTTAAATCAGGAACAGATAAACAAGTTAAACAACCCCATAACTCCTAAGGAAATAGAAGCAGTCATTAAAGGTCTCCCAACCAAAAAGAGCCCAGGTCCAGACGGGTTTAGTGCAGAATTCTATCAAACCTTCATAGAAGACCTCATACCAATATTATCCAAACTATTCCACAAAATTGAAACAGATGGAGCACTACCAAATTCCTTCTACGAAGCCACAATTACTCTTATACCTAAACCACACAAAGACACAACAAAGAAAGAGAACTTCAGACCAATTTCCCTTATGAATATTGACGCAAAAATACTCAATAAAATTCTGGCAAACCGAATTCAAGAGCACATCAAAACAATCATCCACCATGATCAAGTAGGCTTCATCCCAGGCATGCAGGGATGGTTTAATATACGGAAAACCATCAACGTGATCCATCATATAAACAAACTGAAAGAACAGAACCACATGATCATTTCATTAGATGCTGAGAAAGCATTTGACAAAATTCAACACCCCTTCATGATAAAAGTCCTGGAAAGAATAGGAATTCAAGGCCCATACCTAAACATAGTAAAAGCCATATACAGCAAACCAGTTGCTAACATTAAACTAAATGGAGAGAAACTCGAAGCAATCCCACTAAAATCAGGTACTAGACAAGGCTGCCCACTCTCTCCCTACTTATTCAATATAGTTCTTGAAGTTCTAGCCAGAGCAATCAGACAACAAAAGGAGATCAAAGGGATACAGATCGGAAAAGAAGAGGTCAAAATATCACTATTTGCAGATGACATGATAGTATATTTAAGTGATCCCAAAAGTTCCACCAGAGAACTACTAAAGCTGATAAACAACTTCAGCAAAGTGGCTGGGTATAAAATTAACTCAAATAAATCAGTTGCCTTCCTCTATACAAAAGAGAAACAAGCCGAGAAAGAAATTAGGGAAACGACACCCTTCATAATAGACCCAAATAATATAAAGTACCTCGGTGTGACTTTAACCAAGCAAGTAAAAGATCTGTACAATAAGAACTTCAAGACACTGAGGAAAGAAATTGAAGAAGACCTCAGAAGATGGAAAGATCTCCCATGCTCATGGATTGGCAGGATTAATATAGTAAAAATGGCCATTTTACCAAAAGCAATCTACAGATTCAATGCAATCCCCATCAAAATACCAATCCAATTCTTCAAAGAGTTAGAACAATTTGCAAATTCATCTGGAATAACAAAAAACCCAGGATAGCTAAAGCTATCCTCAACAATAAAAGAACTTCAGGGGGAATCACTATCCCTGAACTCAAGCAGTATTACAGAGCAATAGTGATAAAAACTGCATGGTATTGGTACAGAGCCAGACAGATAGACCAATGGAATAGAATTGAAGACCCAGAAATGAACCCACACACCTATGGTCACTTGATTTTTGACAAAGGAGCCAAAACCATCCAATGGAAAAAAGATAGCATTTTCAGCAAATGGTGCTGGTTCAACTGGAGGTCAACATGTAGAAGAATGCAGATCGATCCATGCTTATCACCCTGTACAAAGCTTAAGTCCAAGTGGATCAAGGACCTCCACATCAAACCAGACACACTCAAACTAATAGAAGAAAAACTAGGGAAGCATCTGGAACACATGGGCACTGGAAAAAATTTCCTGAACAAAACACCAATGGCTCATGCTCTAAGATCAAGAATCGACAAATGGGATCTCATAAAACTGCAAAGCTTCTGTAAGGCAAAGGACACTGTGGTTAGGACAAAACGGCAACCAATAGATTGGGAAAAGATCTTTACCAATCCTACAACAGATAGAGGCCTTATATCCAAAATATACAAAGAACTCAAGAAGTTAGACCGCAGGGAAACAAATAACCCTATTAAAAAATGGGGTTCAGAGCTAAACAAAGAATTCACAGCTGAGGAATGCTGAATGGCTGAGAAACACCTAAAGAAATGTTCAACATCTTTAGTCATAAGGGAAATGCAAATCAAAACAACCCTGAGATTTCACCTCACACCAGTGAGAATGGCTAAGATCAAAAACTCAGGGGACAACAGATGCTGGCGAGGATGTGGAGAAAGAGGAACACTCCTCCATTGTTGGTGGGATTGCAGACTGGTAAAACCATTCTGGAAATCAGTCTGGAGGTTCCTCAGAAAATTGGACATTGAACTGCCTGAGGATCCAGCTATACCTCTCTTGGGCATATACCCAAAAGATGCCTCAACATATAAAAGAGACACGTGCTCCACTATGTTCATCGCAGCCTTATTTATAATAGCCAGAAAATGGAAAGAACCCAGATGCCCTTCAACAGAGGAATGGATACAGAAAATGTGGTACATCTACACAATGGAATATTACTCAGCTATCAAAAACAACGAGTTTATGAAATTCGTAGGCAAATGGTTGGAACTGGAAAATATCATCCTGAGTGAGCTAACCCAATCACAGAAAGACATACATGGTATGCACTCATTGATAAGTGGCTATTAGCCCAAATGCTTGAATTACCCTAGATCCCTAGAACAAACGAAACTCAAGACGGATGATCAAAATGTGAATGCTTCACTCCTTCTTTAAATGAGGAAAAAGAATACCCTTGGCAGGGAAGGGAGAGGCAAAGATTAAAACAGAGACTGAAGGAACACCCATTCAGAGCCTGCCCCACATGTGGCCCATACATATACAGCCACCCAATTAGACAAGATGGATGAAGCAAAGAAGTGCAGACCGACAGGAGCCGGATGTAGATCGCTCCTGAGAGACACAGCCAGAATACAGCAAATATAGAGGCGAATGCCAGCAGCAAACCACTGAACTGAGAATAGGTCCCCTATTGAAGGAATCAGAGAAAGAACTGGAAGAGCTTGAAGGGGCTCGAGACCCCAAAAGTACAACAATGCCAAGCAACCAGAGCTTCCAGGGACTAAGCCACTACCTAAAGACTATACATGGACTGACCCTGGACTCTGACCCCATAGGTAGCAATGAATATCCTAGTAAGAGCACCAGTGGAAGGGGAAGCCCTGGGTCCTGCTAAGACTGAACCCCCAGTGAACTAGTCTATGGGGGGAGGGCAGCAATGGGGGGAGGGTTGGGAGGGGAACACCCATAAGGAAGGGGAGGGGGGAGGGGGATGTTTGCCCGGAAACCGGGAAAGGGAATAACCCTCGAAATGTATATAAGAAATACTCAAGTTAATAAAAAAAAAAAAAAGAAATACTCAAGTTCAACCAGAGCTTCCAGGGACTAAGCCACTACCTAAAGACTATACATGGACTGACCCTGGACTCTGACCCCATAGGTAGCAATGAATATCCTAGTAAGAGCACCAGTGGAAGGGGAAGCCCTGGGTCCTGCTAAGACTGAACCCCCAGTGAACTAGTCTATGGGGGGAGGGCGGCAATGGGGGGAGGGTGGGAGGGGAACACCCATAAGGAAGGGGAGGGGGGAGGGGGATGTTTGCCCGGAAACCGGGAAAGGGAATAACACTCGAAATGTATATAAGAAATACTCAATAAAATAAATAAATAAATAAATAAATAAAATTTTTAAAAAATTGCTTAAGGTCTTACCCCTCTTGCTCTTTGTTCTTTGCTGCTCTTGTCCCCTTCCCCAACCCCCACCCCATCCACGTGCCCATGGCCCACCACCTTTCTGCTCTTCTATTCTCTCATTAAACCTCTCCACATGGAAAAAAATTGCTTAAGGTGATTGTGAATATAAATATCTATTCTATTTTCCCAGGTATTCTGATTTAGTAGGTACAATTGAGACCTGTCAAGTCCTAGCTTTAACAAATACCACAGGTGATTCTGATGAGGAAAGGTTTACAGAAGAGCACAGGACACTCTACACTTTCTCCTAGTGCCTGCCCTGTACATGTTCAGTACAGCTTTTCTTCCTGAAAAGAAACTTTATCTCTACAAAAGAAAGTAGATAAAACTATTTTGAAACTACTTTGTCAAAAAGTAGATTTTCTTTCTGATAAATCGATGTTCAGGCAGAGAGCCCGTGGGGAGCACCCCACGAGCGAACCTGAGCCTCGGGACCACGGGTAAGACCAAATTTTCTGCTGCAAGAAAGCTGCCTGGTGAGCTTGGGACACAGGAAAGCAGAATTTCTCTAGGACCGGGCACGTTCTGTGTTTACCGGAAGTCCCACACCCGCGGATCCCGGCACGCAGCAGCTCTCTGCTCCCAGACCCGGTGAGAGAGAGACCCAACCGCCTGGTCAGGTGGGCACTCCTGAGGCTGCAGAGCGGAAGAGACCACCAACTCTGCTCACCCCTGCCCACATCCCTGGCCCAAGAGGAAACTGTATAAGGCCTCTGGGCTCCCGTGGGGAAGGGCCCAGGAGCGGCAGGACCCCTGTGCCTGAGACACCGCCAGAACCTGAAAGAAACAGACCGGATAAACAGTTCTCTGCACCCAAATCCCATGGGAGGGAGAGCTAAACCTTCAGAGAGGCAGACAAGTCTGGGAAACCAGAAGTGACTGCTCCCTGCACACACATCTCGGACGCCAGAGGAAAAACCCAAAGACCATCTGGAACCCTGGTGCACTGAAGTTCCCGGAAGGGGCGGCACAGGTCTTCCTGGTTGCTGCCGCTGCAGAGAGCCCGTGGGCAGCACCCCACGAGCGAACCTGAGCCTCGGGACCACAGGTAAGACCAAATTTTCTGCTGCAAGAAAGCTGCCTGGTGAACTCAAGACACAGGCCCACAGGAACAGCTGAAGACCTGTAGAGAGGAAAAAGTACACGCCAGAAAGCAGAACACTCTGTCCCCATAACTGACTGAAAGAGAGGAAAACAGGTCTACAGCACTCCTGTCACACAGGCCTATAGGACAGTCTAGCCACTGTCAGAAATAGCAGAACAAAGTAACACTAGAGATAATCTGATGGCGAGAGGCAAGCGCAGGAACCCAAGCAACAGAAACCAAGACTACATGCCATCATCGGAGCCCAATTCTCCCACCAAAACAAACATGGAATATCCAAACACACCAGAAAAGCAAGATCTAGTTACAAAATCATATTTGATCATGATGCTGGAGGACTTCAAGAAAGACATGAACACACTTAGGGAAGCACAGGAAAACATTAATAAACAAGTAAAAGCCTACAGAGAGGAATCGCAAAAATCCCTGAAAGAATTCCAGGAAAACACAATCAAACAGTTGAAGGAATTAAAAATGGAAATAGAAGCAATCAAGAAAGAACACATGGAAACAACCCTGGATATAGAAAACCAAAAGAAGAGACAAGGAGCTGTAGATTCAAGCCTCACCAACAGAATTCAAGAGATGGAAGAGAGAATCTCAGGAGCAGAAGATTCCATAGAAATCATTGACTCAACTGTCAAAGATAATGTAAAGCGGAAAAAGCTACTGGTCCAAAACATACAGGAAATCCAGGACTCAATGAGAAGATCAAACCTAAGGATAATAGGTATAGAAGAGAGTGAAGACTCCCAGCTCAAAGGACCAGTAAATATCTTCAACAAAATCATAGAAGAAAACTTCCCTAACCTAAAAAAAGAGATACCCATAGACATACAAGAAGCCTACAGAACTCCAAATAGATTGGACCAGAAAAGAAACACCTCCCGTCACATAATTGTCAAAACACCAAACGCACAAAATAAAGAAAGAATATTAAAAGCAGTAAGGGAAAAAGGTCAAGTAACATATAAAGGGAGACCTATCAGAATCACACCAGACTTCTCGCCAGAAACTATGAAGGCCAGAAGATCCTGGACTGATGTCATACAGACCCTAAGAGAACACAAATGCCAGCCCAGGTTACTGTATCCAGCAAAACTCTCAATTAACATTGATGGAGAAACCAAGATATTCCATGACAAAACCAAATTTACACAATATCTTTCTACAAATCCAGCACTACAAAGGATAATAAATGGTAAAGCCCAACATAAGGAGGCAAGCTATACCCTAGAAGAAGCAAGAAACTAATCGTCTTGGCAACAAAACAAAGAGAATGAAAGCACACAAACATAACCTCACATCCAAATATGAATATAAAGGGAAACAATAATCACTATTCCTTAATATCTCTCAATATCAATGGCCTCAACTCCCCAATAAAAAGACATAGATTAACAAACTGGATACGCAATGAGGACCCTGCATTCTGCTGCCTACAGGAAACACACCTCAGAGACAAAGACAGACACTACCTCAGAGTGAAAGGCTGGAAAACAACTTTCCAAGCAAATGGTCAGAAGAAGCAAGCTGGAGTAGCCATTCTAATATCAAATAAAATCAATTTCCAACTAAAAGTCATCAAAAAAGATAAGGAAGGACACTTCATATTCATCAAAGGAAAAATCCACCAAGATGAACTCTCAATCCTAAATATCTATGCCCCAAATACAAGGGCACCTACATACGTAAAAGAAACCTTACTAAAGCTCAAAACACACATTGCACCTCACACAATAATAGTGGGAGACTTCAACACCCCACTCTCATCAATGGACAGATCATGGAAACAGAAATTAAACAGTGATGTCGACAGACTAAGAGAAGTCATGAGCCAAATGGACTTAACGGATATTTATAGAACATTCTATCCTAAAGCAAAAGGATATACCTTCTTCTCAGCTCCTCATGGTACTTTCTCCAAAATTGACCATATAATTGGTCAAAAAACGGGCCTCAACAGGTACAGAAAGATAGAGATAATCCCATGCATGCTATCGGACCACCACGGCCTAAAACTGGTCTTCAATAACAATAAGGGAAGAATGCCCACATATACGTGGAAATTGAACAATGCTCTACTCAATGATAACCTGGTCAAGGAAGAAATAAAGAAAGAAATTAAAAACTTTTTAGAATTTAATGAAAATGAAGATACAACATACCCAAACTTATGGGACACAATGAAAGCTGTGCTAAGAGGAAAACTCATAGCGCTGAGTGCCTGCAGAAAGAAACAGGAAAGAGCATATGTCAGCAGCTTGACAGCACACCTAAAAGCTCTAGAACAAAAAGAAGCAAATACACCCAGGAGGAGTAGAAGGCAGGAAATAATCAAACTCAGAGCTGAAATCAACCAAGTAGAAACAAAAAGGACCATAGAAAGAATCAACAGAACCAAAAGTTGGTTCTTTGAGAAAATCAACAAGATAGATAAACCCTTAGCCAGACTAACGAGAGGACACAGAGAGTGCGTCCAAATTAACAAAATTAGAAATGAAAAGGGAGACATAACTACAGATTCGGAGGAAATTCAAAAAATCATCAGATCTTACTATAAATACCTATATTCAACAAAATTTGAAAATCTTCAGGAAATGGACAATTTCCTAGACAGATACCAGGTATTGAAGTTAAATCAGGAACAGATAAACCAGTTAAATTACCCCATAACTCCTAAGGAAATAGAAGCAGTCATTAAAGGTCTTCCAACCAAAAAGAGCCCAGGTCCAGACGGGTTTAGTGCAGAATTCTATCAAACCTTCATAGAAGACCTCATACCAATATTATCCAAACTATTCCACAAAATTGAAACAGATGGAGCACTACCGAATTCCTTCTACGAAGCCACAATTACTCTTATACCTAAACCACACAAAGACACAACAAAGAAAGAGAACTTCAGACCAATTTCCCTTATGAATATCGACGCAAAAATACTCAATAAAATTCTGGCAAACCGAATTCAAGAGCACATCAAAACAATCATCCACCATGATCAAGTAGGCTTCATCCCAGGCATGCAGGGATGGTTTAATATACGGAAAACCATCAACGTGATCCATCATATAAACAAACTGAAAGAACAAAACCACATGATCATTTCATTAGATGCTGAGAAAGCATTTGACAAAATTCAACACCCCTTCATGATAAAAGTCCTGGAAAGAATAGGAATTCAAGGCCCATACCTAAACATAGTAAAAGCCATATACAGCAAACCAGTTGCTAACATTAAACTAAATGGAGAGAAAC
Organism: Rattus norvegicus; assembly: GCF_021556685.1. Lineage (NCBI taxonomy): Eukaryota > Metazoa > Chordata > Mammalia > Rodentia > Muridae > Rattus > Rattus norvegicus. The sequence continues at coordinate 24,960,508 of NC_141554.1, forward strand.
TCGAAGCAATCCCACTAAAATCAGGGACTAGACAAGGCTGCCCACTCTCTCCCTACTTATTCAATATAGTTCTTGAAGTTCTAGCCAGAGCAATCAGACAACAAAAGGAGATCAAAGGGATACAGATCGGAAAAGAAGAAGTCAAAATATCACTATTTGCAGATGATATGATAGTATATTTAAGTGTTCCCAAAAGTTCCACCAGAGAACTACTAAAGCTGATAAACAACTTCAGCAAAGTGGCTGGGTATAAAATTAACTCAAATAAATCAGTTGCCTTCCTCTATACAAAAGAGAAACAAGCTGCGAAAGAAATTAGGGAAACGGCACCCTTCATAATAGACCCAAATAATATAAAGTACCTCGGTGTGACTTTAACCAAGCAAGTAAAAGATCTGTACAATAAGAACTTCAAGACACTGAGGAAAGAAATTGAAGAAGACCTCAGAAGATGGAAAGATCTCCCATGCTCATAGATAGGCAGGATTAATATAGTAAAAATGGCCATTTTACCAAAAGCAATCTACAGATTCAATGCAATCCCCATCAAAATACCAATCCAATTCTTCAAAGAGTTAGACAGAACAATTTGCAAATTCATCTGGAATAACAAAAAACCCAGGATAGCTAAAGCTATCCTCAACAATAAAAGGACTTCAGGGGGAATCACTATCCCTGAACTCAAGCAGTATTACAGAGCAATAGTGATAAAAACTGCATGGTATTGGTACAGAGACAGACAGATAGACCAATGGAATAGAATTGAAGACCCAGAAATGAACCCACACACCTATGGTCACTTGATTTTTGACAAAGGAGCCAAAACCATCCAATGGAAAAAAGATAGCATTTTCAGCAAATGGTGCTGGTTCAACTGGAGGTCAACATGTAGAAGAATGCAGATCGATCCATGCTTATCACCCTGTACAAAGCTTAAGTCCAAGTGGATCAAGGACCTCCACATCAAACCAGACACACTCAAACTAATAGAAGAAAAACTAGGGAAGCATCTGGAACACATGGGCACTGGAAAAAATTTCCTGAACAAAACACCAATGGCTCATGCTCTAAGATCAAGAATCAACAAATGGGATCTCATAAAACTGCAAAGCTTCTGTAAGGCAAAGGACACTGTGGTTAGGACAAAACGGCAACCAACAGATTGGGAAAAGATCTTTACCAATCCTACAACAGATAGAGGCCTTATATCCAAAATATACAAAGAACTCAAGAAGTTAGACTGCAGGGAGACAAATAACCCTATTAAAAAATGGGGTTCAGATCTAAACAAAGAATTCACAGCTGAGGAATGCTGAATGGCTGAGAAACACCTAAAGAAATGTTCAACATATTCAGTCATAAGGGAAATGCAAATCAAAACAACCCTGAGATTTCACCTCACACCAGTGAGAATGGCTAAGACCAAAACTCAGGTGACAGCAAATGCTGGCGAGGATGTGGAGAAAGAGGAACACTCCTCCATTGTTGGTGGGATTGCAAACTGGTACAACCATTCTGGAAATCAGTCTGGAGGATCCTCAGAAAATTGGACATTGAACTGCCTGAGGATCCAGCTATACCTCTCTTGGGCATATACCCAAAAGATGCCCCAACATATAAAAAAGACACGTGCTCCACTATGTTCATTGCAGCCTTATTTATAATAGCCAGAAGCTGGAAAGAACCCAGATGCCCTTCAACAGAGGAATGGATACAGAAAATGTGGTACATCTACACAATGGAATATTACTCAGCTATCAAAAAGAACGAGTCTATGAAATTCGTAGGCAAATGGTTGGAACTGGAAAACATCATCCTGAGTGAGCTAACCCAATCACAGAAAGACATACATGGTATGCACTCATTGATAAGTGGCTATTAGCCCAAATGCTTGAATTACCCTAGATCCCTAGAACAAACGAAACTCAAGACAGATGATCAAAATGTGAATGCTTCACTCCTTCTTTAAATGAGGAAAAAGAATACCCTTGGCTGGGAAGGGAGAGGCAAAGATTAAAACAGAGACTCAAGGAACACCCATTCAGAGCCTGCCCCACAGGTGGCCCATACATATACAGCCACCCAATTAGACAAGATGGATGAAGCAAAGAAGTGCAGACCGACAGGAGCCGGATGTAGATCGCTCCTGAGAGACACAGCCAGAATACAGCAAATACAGAGGCGAATGCCAGCAGCAAACCACTGAGCTGAGAATAGGTCCCCCGTTGAAGGAATCAGAGAAAGAACTGGAAGAGCTTGAAGGGGCTCGAGACCCCAAAAGTACAACAATGTCAAGCAACCAGAGCTTCCAGGGACTAAGCCACTACCTAAAGACTATATATGGACTGACCCTAGACTCTGACCCCATAGGTAGCAATGAATATCCTAGTAAGAGCACCAGTGCAAGGGGAAGCCCTGGGTCCTGCTAAGACTGAACCCCCAGTGAACTAGACTATGGGGGGAGGGCGGCAATGGGGGGAGGGTTGGGAGGGGAACACCCATAAGGAAGGGGAGGGGGGAGGGGGATTTTGCCCGGAAACCGGGAAAGGGAATAACACTTGAAATGTATATAAGAAATACTCAAGTTAATAAAAAAAATACTACAAAAATAAAAAAAAAACAAAAAAAAAATCGATGTTCAAGGTAGTACCAGTTCATCACCTCTCGAAGTTTTCTGTGCTACATAGCCTATTCTTGGAAATCAACATACCTTCCAACCATCTTCGTATCATTGATATTATATCATAAAAATGATTGTGGCTAATAGAAGTTTGTCTCCCTCTGGTGCCCTATCTTTATCAGTGTAAAAAGAAATAGGGATGGGTTCTTATTCCAGTTCATCCTTTCCTTCCTGTATAAGCACACAATAAATGCATCAAAGAATGAAGCCTTGACATTTTACTTCATTCTAAAAGAGGTATCTTACTTAAACTCAAAAGACTTCAAGAGTGGAGCAGCTAATAAAAATGTTCAGATTATCCATTGGGTAATCTAATAAGGAATGGAGACCTAAATGCTGTATCATGACTAAAGGTTTTGAAATAACCATAAACCTATGGGAAAATATATTTGGAAGCCATTCCTGGCCTCAAAGGACAGTCTCCAAAATGGGAGTCTTTCTGACAATGGATATGACCTGCAATGGGCAGAATCTCAATATATCAACCTGGTTGATGGCAGACATTTGATTTTTTTAATCTTTCAAGGCAATCACTGTGGTGATTTAAATGAAAAAAAAAACCCATATGGAATGGCACTATTAGGAGGTACGGCCTTGGAGAAAGTGTGTCATTGGGGTTAGATTTTAAGGTTTCAGAAGCTCAAGTCAGGTCCAGTGGCTCATTCTCTCTTCCTGCCTCCTGTGGATTCAGATGTCAAATTACCAGTTACCTCTCAAGCACTGTGTCTGTCTGCCTGCCACCATGCTTCCCACCGTGATGATAAGGGACTAAACCTCTCTTCTGTAAGCAAGTCTCAATTACAGGTTTTCATTTACAAGAATTACCATAGTTACTTCTTATTGCTTTTCATGGCAATAAGAAATCCTAACTAAGACAATCACTGATATAATTGGGCTTTAAGTTAGCATTATGGAAAACAAAAGTTGTTTTATACTAATTTCATCACCACAGTCAACTTGGATTTAACGTTCTTGTAGCATTGTCCCTATGACCGCATCTCAATATACGTGAGATAAAGGCATGTGATTCTCCAAAGAGGCAGAAGGAACACGCATTCAGAACCTGCCCCACATGTGGCCCATACATATACAGTCACCAAACTAGATAAGATGGATGAAGCAAAGAAGTGCAGGCTGACAGGAGCCGGATGTAGATCTCTCCTGAGAGACACAGCCAGAATACAGCAAATACAGAGGCGAATGCCAGCAGCAAACCACTGAACTGAGAATAGGACCCCCGTTGAAGGAATCAGAGAAAGAACTGGAAGAGCTTGAAGGGGCTCGAGACCCCATATGAACAACAATGCCAAGCAAACAGAGTTTCCAGGGACTAAGCCACTACCCAATGACTATACATGGACTGACCCTGGACTCTGACCTCATAGGTAGCAATGAATATCCTAGTAAGAGCACCAGTGGAAGGGGAAGCCCTGGGTTCTGCTAAGACTGAACCCCCAGTGAACGTGATTGTAGCGGGGAGGGCGGCAATGGGGGGAGGATGGGGAGGGGAAACCCATATAGAAGGGGAGGGGGTAGGGGTAGGGGGATGTTGGCTCGGAAACCGGGGAGGGGAATAACATTCGAAATGTATATAAGAAATACTCAAGTTATTAAAAAAAGAAAAATACTCAAGTTAATAAAGATTTTTAAAAAAGGAGTGAAGCATTGTCATTTTGGTCATCCTTTTTGAGTTTCTTGTGTTCTGTGCATCTAGGGTAATTTGAGCATTTGGGCTAATATCCACTTATCAATGAGTGCATACCATGTGTGTTTTTCTGTGATTGGGTTACCTCACTCAGGATGATATTTTCCAGTTCTATCCATTTGCCTATGAATTTCATAAAGTTTTTGTTTTTGATAGCTGAGTAGTATTCCATTGTGTAGATGTACCACATTTTCTGTATCCATTCCTCTCTTGAAGGGCATCTGGGTTCTTTCCAGCTTCTGGCTATTATAAATAAGGCTGCTATGAACATAGTGGAGCATGTGACTTTGTTATATGTTGGGGCATCTTTTGGGGATATGCCCAAGAGAGGTATAGCTGGATCCTCAGGCAGTTCAATGTCCAATTTTCTGAGGAACCTCCAGACTGATTTCCAGAATGGTTGTACCAGTCTGCAATCCCACCAACAATGGAGGAGTGTACCTCTTTCTCCACATCCTCGCCAGCATCTGCTGTCGCTGGAGTTTTTGATCTTGGCCATTCTGACTGGTGTGAGGTGCAATCTCAGGGTTGTTTTGATTTACATTTTCCTGATGACTAAGGATGTTGAAGATTTCTTAAGGTGCTTTTTGGACATTCGATTATTCTCAGCTGAGAATGTTTTGTTTAGCTTTGTACCCCAATTTTTAATAGGATTATTTGGCTCTCTGGAGTCTAACTTCTTGAGTTATTTGTATATTTTGGATATAAGCCCTCTGTTAGATGTAGAATTGGTAAAGAACTTTTCCCAATCTGTTGGTTGCCGTTTTATCCTAACAACAGTGTCCTTTGCCTTACAGAAGCTTTGCAGTTTTATGAGGCCCCATTTGTCGATTCTCGATCTTAGAGCATAAGACATTGGTGTTTTGTTCAGGAAATTTTCTCCAGTGCCCATGTGTTCGAGACTGTTCTCTGCTTTTTCTTCTATTAGTTTGAGTGTGTCTGGTTTGATGTGGAGGTCCTTGATCCACTTGGACTTAAGCTTTGTACAGGGTGATAAGCATGGATCGATCTGCATTCTTCTACATGCTGACCTCCAGTTGAACCAGCACCTTTTGCTGAAAATGCTATCTTTTTTTCCATTGAATGGTTTTGGCTCCTTTGTCAAAAATCAAGTAACCATAGATGTATGGGTTCATTTCTGTGTCTTCAATTCTATTACACTGGTCTATCTACCTGTCTCTTTACCAATCAATACCATACAGTTTTTATCACTATTGCTCTCTAATACTGCTTGAATTCAGGGATAGTGATTCCCCCGGAAGTCCTTTTATTGTTGAGGATAGTTTAGCTATCCTGGGTTTTTTGTTATTCCAGATGAGTTTGCAAATTGTTCTGTCTAACTCTATAAAAATTAGATTGGAATTTTGATGGGGATTGCATTGAATCTGTAGATTGCTTTGGGTAAAATGGCCAATTTTACTATATTAATCCTGCCAATCCATGAGCATGGGAGATCTTTCCATCTTCTGAGATCGTCAATTTCGTTCTTTACCATACATGCAACTTCCATGTATATGTGGGCGTTCTTTCCTTATTTTTTAGCTTAAGAACATTATAAACAAAGGGCTATATAGTGAAAATTCGTCTTATTCATTGTGGAGATATTTGAAGTATTTCAAATAATGAATAATGAATACACACATATAACTCAACATTTTTTGTTTTTTTCATCTTTATTAAATTGGGTATTTCTTATTTACATTTCCATTTTCCTTCCCTTTCCCGGTTTCCCGGCCATCATCCCCCTAACTCCTCCCTCTTCCCTTCTCTATGGCTCTTTAGAGGCTTGAAGTTCTTATCATAAAGATCATTCACTTGCTTTGTTAAAGTCACACCGAGGTATTTTATATTATTTGGGACTTTTATGAAGGGCGTCGTTTCCCTAATTTCTTTCTAGGCTTGTTTCTCTTTTGTGTAGAGGAAGGCTACTGATTTATTTGAGTTAATTTTATACTGAGCCACTTTACTGAAGGTGTTTATCAGGTTTAGTAGTTCTCTGGTGGAACTTTTGGGATCACTTAAATATACTATCATATCATCTGCAAATAGTAATATTTTGACTTCTTCTTTTCCAATCTGTATCCCTTTGATCTTTTGTTGTCTGATTTCTCTGGCTAGGACTTTGAGAACTATATTAAATAAGTCGAGAGAGAGTGGGCAGCCTTGTTCGGTTGCTGATTTTTTCTGGGATTGCTTCAAGTTTCTCTCCATTTAGTTTAATACTAGCTACTGGTTTGCTGTATATGGCTTTTATTATGTTTAGGTATGGGCCTTGAATTCCTATTCTTTCCAGGACTTTTATCATGAAGGGGTGTTGAATTTTGTCAAATGCTTTCTCAGCATCTAATGAAATGATCATGTGGTTTTGTTCTTTCAGTTTGTTTATATAATTGATCACGTTTGTTTATATAATCGATCACTTTGACGGTTTTCCGTATATTAAACCATCCCTGCATGCCTGGGATGAAGCCTACTTGATCATGGTGGATGAGGGTTTTGATGTGCTCTTGGATTCAGTTTGCCAGAATTTTATTGAGTAATTTTGTGTCGATATTCATAAGGAAAATTGGTCTGAAGTTCTCTTTCTTTGTTGGGTCTTTGTGTGGTTTAGGTATAAGAGTAATTGCGACTTCATACAAGGAATTCGGTAGTGCTCCATCTCTTTCAATTTTGTGGAATAGTTTGGATAGTATTGATATGAGGTCTTCTATGAAGGTCTGATAGAATTCTCCACTGAACCTATCTGGACCTGGGCTCTTTTTGGTTGGGAGACCTTTAATGACTGCTTCTATTTCTTTAGGAGTGATGGGGTTGTTTAAATGGTTTATCTGTTCCTTTTTTTTTAACTTGAGTATTTCTTATATACATTTCGAGTGTTATTCCCTTTCCCGGTTTCCGGGCAAAAATCCCCCTCCTCCCCTCCCCCCTCCCCTTCCTTATGGGTATTCCCCTCCCAACCCTCCCCCCATTGCCGCCCTCCCCCCCACAGTCTAGTTCACTGGGGGTTCAGTCTTAGCAGGACCCAGGGCTTCCCCTTCCACTGGTGCTCTTACTAGGATATTCATTGCTACCTATGAGGTCAGAGTCCAGGGTCAGTCCATGTATAGTCTTTAGGTAGTGGCTTAGTCCCTGGAAGCTCTGGTTGCTTGGCATTGTTGTACTTTTGGGGTCTCGAGCCCCTTCAAGCTCTTCCAGTTCATTCTCTGATTCCTTCAATAGAGGACCTATTCTCAGTTCAGTGGTTTGCTGCTGGCATTCGCCTCTGTATTTGCTGTATTCTGGCTGTGTCTCTCAGGAGCGATCTACATCCGGCTCCTGTCGGTCTGCACTTCTTTGCTTCATCCATCTTGTCTAATTGGGTGGCTGTATATGTATGGGCCACCTGTGGGGCAGGCTCTGAATGGGTGTTCCTTCAGTCTCTGTTTTAATCTTTGCCTCTCCCTTCCCTGCCAAGGGTATTCTTTTTCCTCATTTAAAGAAGGAGTGAAGCATTCACATTTTGATCATCCGTCTTGAGTTTCGTTTGTTCTAGGGATCTAGGGTAATTCAAGCATTTGGGCTAATAGCCACTTATCAATGAGTGCATACCATGTATGTCTTTCTGTGATTGGGTTAGCTCACTCAGGATGATGTTTTCCAGTTCCAACCATTTGCCTACGAATTTCATAAAGTCGTTGTTTTTGATAGCTGAGTAATATTCCATTGTGTAGATGTACCACCTTTTCTGTATCCATTCCTCTGTTGAAGGGCATCTGGGTTCTTTCCAGCTTCTGGCTATTATAAATAAGGCTGCGATGAACATAGTGGAGCACGTGTCTCTTTTATATGTTGAGGCATCTTTTGGGTATATGCCCAAGAGAGGTATAGCTGGATCCTCAGGCAGTTCAATGTCCAATTTTCTGAGGAACCTCCAGACTGATTTCCAGAATGGTTTTACCAGTCTGCAATCCCACCAACAATGGAGGATTGTTCCTCTTTCTCCACATCCTCGCCAGCATCTGCTGTCACCTGAGTTTTGGTCTTAGCCATTCTCACTGGTGTGAGGTGAAATCTCAGGGTTGTTTTGATTTGCATTTCCCTTATGACTGAATATGTTGAACATTTCTTTAGGTGTTTCTCAGCCATTCGGCATTCCTCAGCTGTGAATTCTTTGTTTAGCTCTGAACCCCATTTTTTAATAGGGTTATTTGTCTCCCTGCAGTCTAACTTCTTGAGTTCTTTGTATATTTTGGATATAAGGCCTCTATCTGTTGTAGGATTGGTAAAGATCTTTTCCCAATCTGTTGGTTGCCGTTTTGTCCTAACCACAGTGTCCTTTGCCTTACAGAAGCTTTGCAGTTTTATGAGATCCCATTTGTTGATTCTTGATCTTAGAGCATGAGCCATTGGTGTTTTGTTCAGGAAATTTTTTCCAGTGCCCATGTGTTCGAGATGCTGCCCTAGTTTTTCTTCTATTAGTTTGAGTGTGTCTGGTTTGATGTGGAGGTCCTTGATCCACTTGGACTTAAGCTTTGTACAGGGTGATAAGCATGGATCGATCTGCATTCTTCTACATGTTGCCCTCCAGTTGAACCAGCACCATTTGCTGAAAATGCTATCTTTTTTCCATTGGATGGTTTTGGCTCCTTTGTCAAAAATCAAGTGACCATAGGTGTGTGGGTTCATTTCTGGGTCTTTAATTCTATTCCATTGGTCTATCTGTCTGTCTCTGTACCAATACCAAGCAGTTTTTATCACTATTGCTCTGTAATACTGCTTGCGTTCAGGGATAGTGATTCCCCCTGAAGTCCTTTTATTGTTGAGGATAGTTGTAGCTATCCTGGGTTTTTTGTTATTACAGATGAATTTGTAAATTGTTCTGTCCAACTCTTTGAAGAATTGGATTGGTATTTTGATGGGGATTGCATTGAATCTGTAGATCGCTTTTGGTAAAATGGCCATTTTTACTATATTGATCCTGCCTATCTATGAGCATGGGAGATCTTTCCATCTTCTGAGGTCTTCTTCAATTTCTTTCCTCAGTGTCTTGAAGTTCTTATTGTACAGATCTTTTACTTGCTTGGTTAAAGTCACACCGAGGTACTTTATATTATTTGGGTCTATAATGAAGGGTGTCGTTTCCCTAATTTCTTTCTCGGCTTGTTTCTCTTTTGTGTAGAGGAAGGCTACTGATTTATTTGAGTTAATTTTATACCCAGCCACTTTGCTGAAGTTGTTTATCAGCTTTAGTAGTTCTCTGGTGGAACTTTTGGGATCACTTAAATATACTATCATATCATCTGCAAATAGTGATATTTTGACTTCTTCTTTTCCGATCTGTATCGGAGAGTTTATAACTGACAATGGCTGTTCGTAACAGTTCTTACCCAGTAGCCTATACATAGCATCTTCTAGGGACTACAAAAAGACAGCCACCAGGGAAGGAGCTTCCAGCTTTGTCCTGGCTTGAATTCTTCAAAGCATATGATCCATCTTTGTTGAGAGTAGATGTTTAGAAACCTCCATAACCAACAACTAATGGGTAGCTGCTCACCTCTGACACTAGGATATTTGTTCAATCTTATGGGCCTTGGCAGTATCCTTTTTTATCCAAGTTGACTGCCTTATTCAAACACCTTAACTACTATTTTTACTGTTATCTCAGATGGTTCTTCAAATTTGTAAGACACTCAGGGTTAGCATTATACAAAACTTTCCTACAGAGGGTAGGTATGATCTCTGAAGTCACATCACTGTCTCTCCCTGCACCCCTACCAAATGCCAATGGGTCTGTGATTCAACAACTAAAACTAAGTAAGATGTTAACAAAGTCTAATACAGCATGAAATGATTCCATCAACTATATGAATTGTTTCATCAAAAGAGCATTGCTGGGTATAACAGCGTGGGTGAAGATTGTTAGCTTATTTAGTTCTAGGCAGTTGAGAGTTATTCTCCACTTCCTTGCCCTGAAGCACTTCCACTGGGGCTGCTAAACAGAGCACTAACCTCAATGCACTCTTTGGGCTGGGTCACACTGCTGGGCGTACATAATGGCCAACACAGAGCCCTTGTCTTCTGCATCTACTGATAGGTAAACAAAAATGGCATTTAAAAAAATCACCACCTGCATAATTGTCTGCAATACAGGCCCATTTTTTGGTTCCCTGTTGAATTAAAGACATTTCTGTACAGAGGAAGACAGCCACCCTAGATTTCTATCCAACATCTCCACAGTTCAGCCTTAGTTGCACTTCTTATCACTTAGAACACAGGCATGCAATTGGCATTACAGCAAGGAGCCACAGCATATATAATCACAATAAGTAAAAGTATCCATGTTAGAATTCCTCAAAAGGTCATTTCCCCTCAAACAAATCAGACTAATTACATGTCTTACAGTCCATTACAGGAGGCAACTTTGGCTATGCTGGCTCATGTTTGGACACCAGTTGTGCTGTATAATTTATCATAGAGAGGTGTAAACAAACATCTGTTCAACCTTGATAAAGAATCAATGAGAGACCAAAGAAATTATTCTACCCAAGTATTGCTCACTAAATCAATGACTTTACTAAGCACGGGAGTATTATATATGAGGGGATGGTTGATTCAAAGGCATCTGCATCACCAAACCTCCACTCAAACATGGGATACAAGTCACCAAACATATATCACTAGAGGTCCCTATTCAACTTGCAGGCAACTTCCAGGAAGAGACTCTTGTCCCCCTGCGATTGTTCACTGTTTATACAAACTTTACGAGCAGCCTTGTAGGATTTATAGCTTTCTGACATTCCTAAATCTTCTGATGCTTTTCTCTTTTCCTGGAAAGACCATTTCAATTCAGAGGAAAGAGCTATAAACAACAAAATCTCTCCCATGTAACAGTCTCCAATAACAGATTCTTATTTTACCATTTTTATCTCCAAACCCCACTAATAGGTAAACAAAAATGAATATTTTTGAAATGTACTATAAGCATTCCAACTCACGTAAGTGTCTATAATTCAGGCCCACTCTTAAGGTCCCTGTTGACTACATTTCTGTATAGGGTTTGCATATGCAACATCTTTCTCATACTTGCTACAAATAAATAAATCTTCTTCCTGAGTGGGGACTTAAACTCTCCAGAAGAGAATAGAGAAACTTATTTCTAGGAAATTTAGTGACAATGCCGAGATGTCTGTTTTATATTCTAAGATAATGATGCTTTGACTCTGTAGAGTCTATAATCCTCTCCAAGGGCCCTATCCCAGGAAAGAAAGCAGAAATGATAATACCTTTGCCTTCAAACTGAAGGAAGCATAACTCTCTTGTTAATACCAGTCACTCCTCTAGCATAAAGTCTCCAGAGAAATCAACTCTCCGAAACATATCTATTAGTGATGAATAATTTAAAAAACAAAATGGTATTTTTCAAAATATTGGCTTTTGACTATAATAATGAAACACTCCTTTCATATCATACAAAGCATCTCCCAGCAAGCACTGGTACTGTATTCCTGGGTTACTGTCCTGGCCAGATCCTTTGAATTGATTTCTACCATTTACATGCCACAGGCCTCTAACTCACCAATGTCATCCCCACTACCTCTGAAGCAAGCTCTGAACACCAGAGAGGAGAAAGACTTAAACCAGAAGGACTACATCTACTCATGTATCTTTCAGTTTCAAGTAGTCACTATCTCTCAAACATACCCTCTTGCCTGTCGTCATCCTGGCAGTGATTGGGGATTTCTGCAGGTTATACTTGCAGGAGGAAAATACTTTCCAAAGTGTAGTGTATATTATAAATCCTGTGAGAATCCAGAGTTTAGACAAGCATGCTGTTGAGATTTTGTGAGTGCAGCTTCCTTGTCATACATAGAAGACACAGTCTTGCAACAGATGTCCTAGTCCTCTGGTTCTTACACTATCCCCTCCCCTTCTTCTCCATGTTCATCGAGACTTAGGTGGAGGGGTTGTGTTGCAGGTTATCCATTGGGCCTGGTCACTCCATGGTTATCTGTATTTTGACCAGTTTTGGCTTTCTGTGATGGTTAGCACTTTCTGCAAAAACAAACTTCTTTAATGAGGAGTAAGAGCCATATTTATCTGTGGTATAACATAGTATTAAAATCCAGTTAAGAATTATACTGATTTAAGAAAGTGGGAATAATAGGTTCTTCTCTAAATTCCATGACCTCACCAGCCACAGAAAGTTTGCTACCCATACAGTACTAGCCATATATTCTCTCTTACGAAGCAGTCCTTAAGTCCAATTAGACAAATGTTGGCTTGGGAATATATTGCCCTGCCATGGTATCTTGCACAAAATCAAACCACTCAAAATTCTAGCATGGATGAGAGACAAGCACATGAGGCTCCATCTCTAGTTGAGAAGCTATTAGATGATTCAATCAAGAAAATATCTCACAGAAGGAACACCCATTCAGAGCCTGCCCCACATGTGGCCCATGCATATACAGTCATCCAATTAGACAAGATGGATGAAGCAAAGAAGTGCAGGCCGACAGGAGCCGGATGTAGATCTCTCCCGAGAGACACAGCCAGAATACAGCAAACACAGAGGCAAATGCCAGCAGCAAACCACTGAACTGAGAATAGGACCCCCGTTGAAGGAATCAGAGAAAGAACTGGAAGAGCTTGAAGGGGCTCGAGACCCCATAGGTACAACAAGGCCAAGCAACCAGAGCTTCCAGGGACTAAGCCACTACCTAAAGACTAAACATGGACTGACCCTGGACTCTGACCTCATAGGTAGCAATGAATATCCTAGTAAGAGCACCAGTGGAAGGGGAAGCCCTAGATCCTGCTAAGACTGAACCCCCAGTGAACTAGATTGTTGGGGTGAGGGCGGCAATGGGGGGAGGATGGGGAGGGGAACACCCATAAAGAAGGGGAGGGGGGAGGGGGATGTTTGCCCGGAAACCGGGAAAGGGAATAACACTCGAAATGTATATAAGAAATACTCAAGTTAATAAAAAAAATAATAAAAAAAAGAAAAAAAAAGAAAATATCTCTCTGGCATGCCCAGCTGTTTGAGTTTTCATTATCACAAATGTAGTCAAATTGACAGCCAAGATTAGCCATCATAAATACACATCTCATTATGTTATGCTTAATTTCTAAATGGAAACAATAACTAGGTCATAATTCTGCCTAACATAACTATCTCACATACAACCACAAATGCATTATATATTTTAGAATAAGTGGCAATGTCTTTTACTGTCTTATAACTTGATAACCATAATTCTTATAGTGTTATATTACATGATAAACAGAGGAAGTAAAATGTAAACATCACTTGATATATATGTTCTTAATAAATGTGTCCTTAACAAAATAGGACAGAAATACTCATGCCAATTACCTCTAATAATGGACTATGCATATGCATGTCTTACTTTATGGATTTCTGGGTCAGATAATTCAAGTTCATAATAGAAAACTCAAGTCATGTGGTAACTTGAGAGCCCATTGTCAAAAATTCAGTTTCCACTAAGGCCCAATGCCAGACCATGCACTACCTCTCAAAGAGAGAATAGTTTTCTGCAGATAATGGTAGATCCTATCTCCAAAATTCCACAGGTCTCTTCTGTGATTCACCCATGTGGTTCCGCCAAAGGCTCCAAACAGCTTCCCTGGCTGAAACCTGGTGTGGGTGACACATGCCTTTAATCCCAGCATTTGGGAGGTAGAGGAGGCAACCTCTGAATTCAGGGCCAGCCTGGTTTTACAGAGTGAGTTCCAGGACAGCCAGGGCTACACAGAGAAACCCCGTCTCGGACAAAAGCAAACAAAAAACAAGAATAAAACCCAACCCAACCAAGAAAGAAAGAGAGAGAGAGAGAGAGAGAGAGAGAGAGAGAGAGAGAGAGAGAGGGAGAGAGGAAGGAAGGAAGGAAGAAAGGAAAGAAAGAAAGAAAGAAAGAAAGAAAGAAAGAAAGAAAGAAAGAAAGAAAGAAAGAAAGAAAGAAAGGAAGGAAGGCAAGCAAGCTGACTGTGTGTGAGCTCAATTAGCCAGTAAGCAAGGATAGAAGCAACTGTGGAGAGGAACCAGCCTTAATCTATTAGACCAACCTCATGTGTTTCATGTAGTAGAGCCATCAAACTGGAGCTGCGTAAGCCTTTGAAGCCAGAAGTTTATAAGGGAATCCTAGTGGTCAGACATTGAGCTATAAGACTTGAAGCTATGCTGCTGGACTTAAGACTGTTTTGGTGCCCTGATCCTTCACTTTTAGAATAAGAAATATTTAACTTGTTTTTTATTTTCTGGGAAAAACATTAAAGTAGTGGAAACATTTTAAAGAGTGTGGAACATGGGCTGAAGACATGGCTCAGTGGTTAAGAGCACTTGCTGCTCTTTAAGATGGTTTGGTTCCTAGCACCTATATGGCTTACAACCATTCATAGCTCCTATCCATGGGATCCAATGCCGCCTTCTGACCTCCATGGGCACTAGATATACACATGGTGCAAATATATGCATGCAGGCCAAACTCTTACACAAAATAAATAAATCTAAATAACATTTTAAATAAAGATTGGGACTTTTAAAGTTGGGATGTTTAATATTGTGGTGTTAATATGATCTCTTGGGGAAAAGAAAAGGTTGTAGCTTAGCAGTGATGTGTTTGTGTGTCAAGTTGATGAGGCATGAACTTGTGATAGCTAGCCTTGGTTGTCAGCTTGATTCACTTGGAAAGATAGAATCCCAAATCAAAGAATTTCCTCCATCAGATTAACCAGTGCCTATGTCTATGAAGAACTTTCCTAATGGTTCATTAACACAGAAGCACCATATTTCCACTGTGGGCGGCGCCATCCCTAGACAGGTGAACCCTAGCTATATAAGAAAAGTAGCTAAACATGAGCCTGGGAGTCAGGAAGCAGCTTTCCTCCATGGATTCTGCTTCAGATTCCAGCCTTGATTTCCTCAGTTATAGTGTGGCACCTCAAACTGTATAAGGAAATAAACCATTTCCACCCCAAGTTGCTTTTGATAATGATGTTTTTCACAACAATGGAAATAAAATTGAGACAGTAACAGACGAAAAAATAGTAAATGTGAACATATTTTTAAAAAAGTAGGTAAAACTACAGTCACAGATGACAAGCCCTAAGAGAAAAATCCTAAAGAATCCAAAAGACTATTAACCAATAAATTATCTAAGGCAAGTTATAACAATCAGTTATATTTTATATAATTATTTTATAGAAAATTTTGTTTTGAAAAGCCAAGAGATCAGAGAAGAGCAAAACAGGACTGTATATTCTAGGGAAAGGAAAGTCAATTTTTAAAGGTTTTGCTCCTGGTAAGTAGACCATGATTCAGTGGATGGCCCTACACCCAGAAGTATATAAATAGCATACATTAGTGTTGATGGGCTATTTAATATTTTTCATAAGAAGACATGAAGTTGGGGATGTAGGGATGTGAGGTGGATATGGGAAGAGATGGGGGAACTGAGGATTCGTATGATCAAAATATACTGTATGAAATTCTCAAAGATGTGACAAAAATATTTATTATAAAGAATACATTGTTATTAACTATGTCTACTGTATTATATAATAGATATTATTCTTTTTTACTTTTTAAAAACTATTTTTGAAATTGTATAGTTACTTTTCTCTCTTCCCTTTCTTCCCTCTAAACCTTCCTATATTTCCCTCCCCACTAGGCTTCAAATTTATGGCCTCTTTTTTATTGTTATTGCAGGCATATGTATATGTTCATGCATACATATATATATTCTTAAATATAACCTACTCAATCCATTTAATGTTATTTATACACGTGCAGATCTTTTAAACATATGCCTCCTATATAACTGAAATTTTGCATCATTTAACTAACACTTGCCTAACCCCATTCACAACCAAGCTCAAAGTAACTAACATTTTTCTCCCCACTTCTATGTATTCAAGTATTTTTAGACTTTGTCTAATTTTAAACAGGCCTTTGTCCTTGTGTTACTGTGTTTGTTGATTATTTGTAAGTGAAATATTATAATATCTATCTTCCTGTGTCCAACAAATATTCTAGAGGCTCATCTAAGTTGTCAATGATGAATACTATATATGGCAATGACATTTTCTTCATCCACTTCCTCTTCATGTTATTGTGATATAATATATAGACAGAGATAAGGAAAAAAGTGGTATTTTGATTCAAAATTCCAGGTTGTCATTCATCGTTGTGGAGAAATCAGAGCAACAGGAACATGACAGTTAATCACATTACGTCTAAGGTAAAGAGTAGAGAGTCATGAATTAATGCATGCCTGCTAATTATCAGCCTGTTTTCTCTACTCTTATATACTCCAGGATCTTCTGCCTAAGGAGTGGTGCCACCCACAGTGTGAGAGTCTTCACAGACACGCCTAAAATCCCTTTTCCCAGATGACTCTAAGCTTTGTCTAGTTGATAAATAGCACTAGCCATTACACACACCTACAGTGATGAACACTTAGGCTGATCACATATCATGGTCATTATGAATAGTGCTAGAGTAAACATGAAAATGGAGACATTTCTTTGACTTTTTTAAATTTATTTTGAATAGATTCCCCAGTAGTGTGATTGTTAAATCATATATATTATAGCTTTATTTTGAAGTTTTGGAGAAACTTATATATCACTTACCACAGTTTTCATTTGAAATAACATTTCAGGGATGCCATTTTCTCCGTGTCCTCTCTAATATATATTATCATTCATCTTTTTGATGTGTTAAGGGATATTTTTGGCCACCTGGTGGTGCTACTGAGAAGCAACTAGATCACGAGGTTGCTAACCGGACCTGTGGCTTCATTAATTCGTAGCTAAAAGACATATAAAGGAGGAGGGACTAAGTAATTGTGGAAACGTCTTTTAAGGATATACCTTGCCTTTTCACTCTTTCTCTTCTCTCTCAATTTGCTTGGAGAGGGTCTTAATCCAATCTAATGAAAATCCTTAGAAAAAACATATAAAAGGAGACAATAGGGATGCTGTGAATGGAGGATGGAGCACAGATGCTGCCATCTGAAAGGCGAAGAGAGAAGCCTCAGAATAAATGAAACCTGCTGACATATTTATCTCAGACCTCCATGCTTTAGAACTGTACAAAAATTGTATTACTTGTCTTAAGACATTTTGCTATGGTTTATGGCAGATGGAAGTCCTACTAGCAAGGCCATACAGCTACTAACGGTCTTTTATTCAATAAAAATAATAGGGTGGTCAGTTCAGTACCTAAAATGTGCTTGTCAGGCAAGTCTCTAGCAACCTGAATTTGATTCCCAGAACCCACATTTGAAGAACAGAACAACTTACATTTTTTTAAAAGGCAAACTTCTGCAAGTTGTCCTCTGACTTTTAAATAAGTAAATAAACAAATAAGTAAATAATTTCAAAGAAATCTTACACTTCAAAAAATTGCACTTTTTTTTTAAGGCAAATCAGAAGCTGGAGAGATGGCCCAGTGCTTAAGAGTACTGGCAGCTCTTCCAGAGGTCCTGAGTTCAACTGGCAGCTTACAAGCAGCTGATTCCAGTTCCAGGGACTCTCAAACCTCTTCTGGCCTGTGCAGACTCCAGGCACACATGTGGTCCATAGATATATGTGCAGTCAAAGCACTCCCAAAAACTAAAATAGGATCTTTTTTTTTTTATTAACTTGAGTATTTCTTATATACATTTCGAGTGTTATTCCCTTTCCCGGTTTCCGAGCAAACATCCCCCTAATCCCTCCCCCTCCCCTTCTTTATGGGTGTTCCCCTCCCCATCCTCCCCCCATTGCCGCCCTCCCCCCATAGTCTAGTTCACTGGGGGTTCAGTCTTAGCAGGACCCAGGGCTTCCCCTTCCACTGGTGCTCTTACTAGGATATTCATTGCTACCTATGAGGTCAGAGTCCAGGGTCAGTCCATGTTTAGTCTTTAGGTAGTGGCTTAGTCCCTGGAAGCTCTGGTTGCTGGGCATTATTGTTTATATGGGGTCTCGAGCCCCTTCAAGCTCTTTCAGTCCTTTCTAACATTCCTTCAACGGGGGTCCTATTCTCAGTTCAGTGGTTTGCTGCTGGCATTCGCCTCTGTATTTGCTGTATTCTGGCTGTGTCTCTCAGGAGCGATCTACATCTGGCTCCTGTCGGCCTGCACTTCTTTGCTTCATCCATCTTGTCTAATTGGATGGCTGTATATGTGTGGGCCACATGTGGGGCAGACTCTGAATGGGTGTTCCTTCAGTCTCTGTTTTAATCTTTGCCTCTCTATTCCCTGCCAAGGGTATTCTTGTTCCCCTTTTAAAGAAGGCGTGAAACATTCACATTTTGATCATCCATCTTGAGTTTCATTTGTTCTAGGCATCTAGGGTAATTCAAGCATTTGGGCTAATAATAGCCACTTATCAATGAGTGCATACCATGTGTGTTTTTCTGTGATTGGGTTACCTCACTCAGGATGATATTTTCCAGTTCCGACCATTTGCCTACGAATTTCATAAAGTCGTTGTTTTTGATAGCTGAGTAATATTCCATTGTGTAGATGTACCACATTTTCTGTATCCATTCCTCTGTTGAAGGGCATCTGGGTTCTTTCCAGCTTCTGGCTATTATAAATAAGGCTGCGATGAACATAGTGGAGCACGTGTCTTTTTTATATGTTGGGGCATCTTTTGGGTATATGCCCAAGAGAGGTATAGCTGGATCCTCAGGCAGTTCAATGTCCAATTTTCTGAGGAACCTCCAGACTGATTTCCAGAATGGTTTTACCAGTTTGCAATCCCACCAACAATGGAGGAGTGTTCCTCTTTCTCCACATCCTCGCCAGCATCTGCTGTCACCTGAGTTTTTGATCTTAGCCATTCTCACTGGTGTGAGGTGAAATCTCAGGGTTGTTTTGATTTGCATTTCCCTTATGACTAAAGATGTTGAACATTTCTTTAGGTGTTTCTCAGCCATTTGGCATTCCTCAGCTGTGAATTCTTTGTTTAGCTCTGAACCCCATTTTTAATAGGGTTATTTGTCTCCCTGCGGTCTAACTTCTTGAGTTCTTTGTATATTTTGGATATAAGGCCTCTATCTGTTGTAGGATTGGTAAAGATCTTTTCCCAATCTGTTGGTTGCCGTTTTGTCCTAACCACAGTGTCCTTTGCCTTACAGAAGCTTTGCAGTTTTATGAGATCCCATTTGTCGATTCTTGATCTTAGAGCATAAGCCATTGGTGTTTTGTTCAGGAAATTTTTTCCAGTGCCCATGTGTTCGAGATGCTGCCCTAGTTTTTCTTCTATTAGTTTGAGTGTATCTGGTTTGATGTGGAGGTCCTTGATCCACTTGGACTTAAGCTTAAAATAGGATCTTAAAGTTTAAAAATATTCGATTTAAAATTTGTACAAAGCTCTATACAATAATTATTTACAACAGCTAAAAAGTGGAAAAATCCAGTCACCAACTTTTTAATTTATGAAAATGCTATATATTTATTTATAGCACAGAACACTGACCAAGCATAAAAAATAAGATCTATGATTTATTGACTACCGTTCAATCTCAACATTTTGCTAAATGAAATAAATTAGACATACAGATCATATATTATATTATTCCATGAAAATGAAATTTCTTAACTGCTAAGGCCATATAGACAGGATATGTTTATAAAGGACATATTAATAATTAGGCTGCCAGAAGTAGAAGAGTGGGCTTCTGGGAAAGAGAAAGATGTTGATAAATAGACACAGGATTTTCTTTCAGAGGGATAGAAACATTTCGGAGTGACATGGGAGAGATGGTTGTACAATATCAAATAACAGAAATGTCACTGCACTTTCACTTTGAAATCAGAAGTACTCATATAACATTTGAATTCTACCTCAATAAAAATAAAGATCGCATATCCCCAAAGCACGAATCAATCTCAGGAAATTAATAGAAAGTGAATTAAACTAGACAAACATGTCTTTGATCACTAAGGAGAGAGATTTAGAAGGCAGAAAGTCACAAAATATGACCTTCTCTCCCTGTACTCCCTACTAGAAAAAAAAAGTCAGAAAATTTAAAAATCCAGAGAAAATTACATTTATGTGACTACAGAAAGGAAAAGATGAAGATTGCATTAAAGTAGTCCAGTGTTGCCCTAGAGCATAAATAAATGCCAGAACAACAAAGAATGCCAAGTTCCATAGATAACAATGTTTCTAGAGCCAAGTGTTAGCATGGTACTTGTTAGGAAAACAAATGATTTGAGATGAAGTATGTTCATATGGAGGGGTGATCTGGAAGGAGGAGCGGTCAGCTTGACCACTTTCACAAAACTTGTGCCACAAATGTTATATGAGTACTTCTGATTTCAAAGTGAAAGTGCAGTGACATTTATGTCATCTTTCTCTTTCCCAGAAGCCCACTCTTCTACTTATGGCACAAGACTTTCACAAAACTGCCCTGACTGGCATCATCTAGGTGAATTCATCAAGTTCAGTGACCTTCCCTTCATCCTTCAGATTTAGCTACTTTTGACTGAAAGAGTCCTCTGATTTCATGTTCCTTGAAACCAGATCAAGCAAGAAAAGCTTGAGTCTCCAGGTAAACTGGAATAGGTACAGGTAAGAGGTTGAAGAGAAAACACTTCCTTAAACTGTAGCATATTTTTCCTTAATGGAACAGGACAGAGTCTTGATTCAGATACACAACCAAAAGTCCACATCCCCCAGTCATATCAGAAACAATGTGGATGGCCAAGACAGCACATCTCCCATCAAACCCATTAGTCCTATAGAAATGTTTTCTAGTGGGAATTACCTAGATGAACCCCAGGACAAAGAATCTAAAACAACAATAAAATCCATCAGAAAAGAAGTCACAGCATTTAAAGAAGACAGAAACAGTTCAATGAATTTAAAGAAAATAGCAATAAACACTTTAGTGGTTCCCAAGAAAATACAAATACACAGCTCAATTAAATGACCAATAGGATATACACATTTGGAAATGAATTTGATAAAGAGAACTATTCAAGGGAATACAAGGAAGTAAGAATGGAATGGAAATTTGCAATAACCGAATTGGGAGACTCAGGGGAAATCCTCACAAGAAGTGTCAACCAAGTAGAAGATAGTACCAAGGCCTGATGATGAAGTAGAGGACTTATACAAACAATGTAAAAACCAGAAACAAAAGAAGGAGTATACAGGAGATGTGGTGGGACCATCGAAAGACCAAATCTTCAAATAATTGGTTGGTGAAGGAGAATTCCAGGTCAATGGCATAAAGCAGATCTTCAACAAAATCACAGAAGAGAACTTTCCCCAATCTAAACAAAAGGCATAGCCACTCAAATACAAGAAGTACACAAAATAGGAAATAATACACAAGATCACAAAAGAATTCTCCTGGGAATATAATAGGTAAAGCATTAAGTATACTAAAGGCTATGAGTGAGAAAAAAAAACATGTCACATGTAAAGGTAAAAGCTGGTTTCTCAATGGAAACTTTGAAATCCAGAAAAGCCTGAAGCAATGCACTCTAAGTCCTAAAAGACCACAACTTCTAACCTAGACTACTGTAATTCACAAAACTGTCTGCCATAATTGAGGGGAGAAAAAGAAACCTTTGCATGATGCAAACAGGATAAAAAATTCTACTTACAAAAAGCAGTCCTAAAGACAATATTGAAAGCAGTACTTTGGAGTGAAGAGAGACATAAACATATTTGAGAGTCTCTAGAATGAAGACATATAAAATTATAAGTATTGAAACGTAAAACGTGATTAAGAAACATGACTAAGAGCACAAATAGCCAAAAAAGAAAGAACAAAATGAATGCACTCAATATACACTTATAAAAATTAATAAATGAATAAATGCACAAATATCACACAGAGAGAGGGAGAGGGGGGAGAGAGAGAGACAGAGACAGAGACACAGAGAGAGAGAGAGAGAGAGAGAGAGAGAGAGAGAGAGAGAGAGAGAGAGAGTTTGTAACCCTGGCTGGCCTAGAACCTACTTTGTAAAGTCCTCAAACTAATAACGATCTGCTTGCCTCTGCCTTCAGGGTGCTGGTATTAAAGGCATGTACCACCATGCCAGGTCAACTTTACATATTGATGATATCAATTCTTCAATAAAAGCCACAGGATGACTGAATAGATTAAGAAACAAAATCCATCTTTCTATTCTCTACAAGGAACGTAACTTAGCTTGAAAGATATGTACCAACTGAAAGTGAAAATATGAAAAAACAAATCCCTCAGCCAGAGCCTGACAAATACAGAGGTGAATGCTAGCAGCCAACCATTGAACTGAGAATGGGATCCCCATTGGAGGAGTTAGAGTTAGAGAAAGGATTGAAAGAGCTGAAGGGGTTTGCAATCCCATAAGAACAACAATGCAAACCAACCAGAGCTCCCAGGGACTAAACCACTACCCAAAGACTATACATGGACTGACCCATGGCTTCAGCTGCATATGTAGCAGAGGATGGCCTTGTTGGGCCTCAATGAGATAAGAAGCCCTTGGTCCTGCCAAGGTTGGACCCCCAGTGTAGGGGAATGTCAGGGCTGGGAGGTAGGCAGGGGGGGGGGTAGATGGGGAGGGAGGGGGAGCATCCTTATAGAAGAAGAGGAGGGAGATAGGGTAGAGGGCTTATGGACAGGAAACCGGGAAAGGGAATAAGATTTGAAATGTAAATAAAAAACATCCAATAAAAAAACAGAAAAAAAAAGAATGAAAAGAAAAAACAGATCCCAGATGACAGGATTAGGAAAAAAGCAGGTGTTATCACCCTAATTAATATCTAACAAAATAGGCTTCAAATTAAATTGATTACAAAAGACAACGAGAGGTACTTCATTCTAATCAAGTGAACAAGTAATCAAGAAAATATTATAATACTAAACATATATGTACCAAATTCTTGTGCACCCAGTTTCATGAAAAGCTATGGCAATTAAAGACAGAGTTGAACTCCACACCCATAATAGTGACCATCTCTTCAACAGACAAGTCATTTAGACAAAAAACAAACCAAGAAACTTCAGAATTAAATGGCATTATACATCAAATGAGCCTAAAACATATATACAGAATATTCCACACAAACACAAAAGAATACCCATTCCAAGAGTTTCTCTAAAACAGATCATATCCTGGACACAAATCAAATCATTAGAAATTTAAAATGTTGAAATAATTCCATATATTCTATTTGACACCAATGTAATAAAGCTTAAAATTGACAGCACACAAAAATCTTGGAGCAAACAAATTCATGGAGATACACTCACTACTGAATGGTGAATGAATCAAAGAACAGAGCAAACAAGCAAGAAAGAAATTTCTTGAATCTAAATGAAATTAAAAACACAGCAAAATCTCTGAAACACATTAACTTTTAATGTGTTTATTAACTTTTAATGTGTGTCCTATGAAGGACACATATTTCTAAGTGACTACATTAAAAATCACAGAGTGCAAACAAATGATTTAATGATACAATTTCAAAATTTGGAAAAACAAACTAACTAACTCTAATAACTGATGGGAAGATTTAATAAAAATCAGGCTGGAGAGATGGCTCAGAGGTTAAGAGTACTGACTGCTCTTTCAGGGGTCCTGAGTTCAATTCCCAGCAACCACATGGTGGCTCACAACCATCTGTAATGGGATCCGATGCCCTTTTCTGGTGTGTCTAAAGACAGCTGCAGTGTACTCACATACATAAAAAAAAATGTCACTACCTACTCCTACTCTTGAAATGCTTTTTTAAAAGAAAAAGAATTAATAAAAATCAGAGCAGAAATTCAGGAAATAGAAACAACACAAAGGATCAGTGAATCTAGGGAACTCATTCTTTGAGAAGCTACGCAAGCTTGACAGACCTTTGGCCCAATTAACCAAAAGAAAGAAAAACTCAAATGAACTAAGAAATGAACAAAGAGACATTCCAACAGACACCAGAGAAATTCAGAAATGCTCTAAGGGAATATTCTCAAAACCAGTAAGGTGGAAAACCAAAAATAAATGGACAAAATTTTAGACTCAACAAAACCACCAAAATTAAACCAAGAACTCAACAACCTAAACAGACCCATAACCAACAAGGAGATTGAAATAGTCAAAAAAAAAAAACCCCAAACCAAAAACCTTCCAGCTGAAAAATGTCCACGGCTGGATGGATTTATAAACTATTCTATGAACTCAGCATCACTCTACCATCCAAACCAAGGTAAGACACAGCAATCTTCACATGTACGTATATAACATGGGATAACTACAGAAGCCAGGAAAGGATTAAGGAAGCTCTGGAAGGGAGCTTGAGAGGAAATACAAGACATGAAGGGGGAGATGGGAAAAATGGGAAGTAGGCTCTAATTAGGGCAAGTAATTACAGAAAGAAGAGGGATAAGAGATAGCACCAAGGTTGTTTGACAAAGCCTCAAGGAAGAATATGCTTTTATATTTACCAGAATTACATATATATCAGAAAATGAAACTATGCCACTTGGGTTGACAATGCTCCCTATAAGAGCCATAGACTAACAAGAGCCCGGTAACAGGCATGAGAAACTGCTACTGGAGTTGTGGTCAGGGCAGGTCAAGTGACTCTCAAAAGAATATAGCCGATTGTTGATGTCCTTGGTTGCATTGCAGATTGTGAAGCTTCTGTTGTGTGAAGACAATACACACTTAAGACACAAGACTCTGATGATTCCAGCTGAAATCCACCTTTCTATAGTTCCGCTTCCATTAAGAGTAGACAAGACTATGCAAGCTGCCAAAGGAGAGAAGTAATCAACAATCCTATCCAGCTGTGATGCCTATGAACCATAACAGTGATGAGCATGACAAGATACTCCTAAAAGTGCAACAATGGTTGTAGTGGTTTGAATAGCAATGGCCCTTATGGGTTCCTATATTAAATGTTTGGTCATTGGGGACTGGCACTACTTGATAGTGATAAAGAGGTGTGGCCTTGTTAGAATAGGTGTGGCCTTGCTGGAGGAAGTGTGTCACTGGGGGTTGGCTTTGGGGTTTCAGATGCTCAAGCAAGGTCCAGTGTCATTCTCCTTCCCGATGCCTGCAAACGCAGGTGTAGAACTCTTAGGTCCTCTAGCACCATCTCTGTCTATGTGCTACCATGCTTCCTGCCATGATGACAAATAGGCTAAACATCTGAACTGTAAGCCAGTCCCAGTTAAGTGTTGTCCTTTATAAGAGTTGCTTTGGTCACGGTGTCTGTTCACATTGAAACAACTGACTAAGACAGTGGTATGTTGGTAGTAACAAACTGCTGTCTAATTTAGACTAGGGCTTACTTAACTGAAGGGAATTTATTCCAGGTACAACAAACCTAGTCAACTACCAGGGGTTAGGGTGCTGATGGATCATAGAAGAAAACCTAATACTGCCACTTTATTGGACCAGCATAATTCCTAACCCACGGAAAAGTGTCATTCTCACCCCTCATCAAAAGAAAAGCTTTTCTTTACAGTAAATAGAGACCATTACACAAAACCACAACTGGACACAAGGCAGAGGGAAATGAATGATCCTGGGCTGCTCAGCCCCAGTGGATACATCTACAATGCAATAGCTGCACCAAAGGCTGAAAGAACATTATGGAAGAGGGTGGCTGAAAGATTGAAAGAACCAGATAACTAGGACATCTGCTGTGTGTCTTCTACATGATGTCCTAAACAACACATGAACACTGACAATAGCAGTACACCTGCTAACATGGAAGGTAAAATCCTTAAGGACTCCCACCCCCAGAAGAAGAACTATATAGGCAAATAATGACTACTGAGAGAGGGAGAATTAGTCTCCCTCAGGGTTGAACTTCCTATCTGGTTATTCAATTCTAAGTGGTCATCCCTGAAATCACATACATATAAACAATTAAAATGGCCTAGCAGATTATATATATGTATTTGTACATATATGCAAATATATGTAACAATAATAGTAAAAGAAAAAGAGGGTCTCTATTTGAAATGGAGTAAAGGAAAACGGGGGAGGTTAGAGGACAGAAAGTGAAAAGGGGACTCGAGCCATCGGTTTTGATGCCGAGGGCCTTTATCCACTGCGTGATCTTGCCAGTTCATCAGCTGACTTCCGATAAATGCTATTTATCTCAATGTTCAGAGTCGAATATTTACTTTTCAAATCTCACAAGACGTTGAGAGATATTACATACAATATGTAGATTAACGTAAAGAACATAGACTTTTTTTTTGCAGAATGGGGACCTCCATAGTGGAAGCAGAGAACTGACTAGTCCTATGACCTTCATACATGTGCCCATAGCACCTAAGTGTGCACAAACACACATGACAGATTAATGTAATAACATTTTTTAGAAAAACAGTCCTTCGGAAGTATACTTGCAATATCAAATGTATTTCTTTTTTTTTTCTTTTCATCTTTATTAACTTGGGTCTTTCTTATTTACATTTTGATTGTTATTCCCTTTCCCGGTTTCTGGGCCAACATCTTCCTAACCCCTCCACCTCCCCTTCCTTATGGGTGTTCCTCTCCCCATCCTCCCCCCATTACCGCCCTCCCCCAACAATCACGTTCACTGGGGGTTCAGTCTTGGCAGGACCAAGGGCTTCCCCTTCCACTGGTGCCCTTACTAGGCTATTCATTGCTACCTATGAGGTCAGAGTCCAGGGACAGTCCATGTATAGTCTTTAGGTAGTGGCTTAGTCCCTGGAAGCTCTGGTTGCTTGGCATTGTTGTTCATATGGGGTCTCGAGACCCTTCAAGCTCTTCAAGTTCTCTCTCTGATTCCTTCAACGGGGGTCCTATTCTCAGTTCAGTGGTTTGCTGCTGGCATTCGCCTCTGTGTTTGCTGTATTCTGGCTGTGTCTCAGGAGCGATCTACATCCGGCTCCTGTCTGCCTGCACTTCTTTGCTTCATCTATCTTGTCTAATTGGATGGCTGTATATGTGTGGGCCACATGTGGGGCAGGCTCTGAATGGGTGTTCCTTCTGTGTCTGTTTTAATCTTTGCCTCTCTATTCCCTGCCAAGGGTATTCTTGTTCCCCTTTTAGAGGAGTGAAGCATTCACATTTTGATCATCCGTCTTGAGTTTCATTTGTTCTAGGCATCTAGGGTAATTCAAGCATTTGGGCTAATATCCACTTATCAATGAGTGCATACCATGTGTGTTTTTCTGTGATTGGGTTACCTCACTCAGGATGATATTTTCCAGTTCCATCCATTTGCCTATGAATTTCATAAAGGCATTGTTTTTGATAGCTGAGTAATATTCCATTGTGTAGATGTACCACATTTTCTGTATCCATTCCTCTGTCAAATGTATTTCTAATGAAGTCAGTAACAAGATACAAAATGTCTCCAGTTTCTACCATTACTCAACGTTGTTCTGTAAATTCTACCAATACAACATGAAAGAGAAAAGATGAGAGCTATCTTTCAGCAGACATGGAAGCCCTTAATCCTGAGATATGGAAGGCGAGCAGGAAGGAGAGGTCAGCCTGATCTACAAAGTTGAGTTGCAGGCCAGGCAGAGCTCAGGTGGAGGAATGGGGAGTGGGGGTGGGGGGTGGAGAGGAGTGTAGAGAGAGAAAGAGAGAATTTAACAAAGGAACACTGTTTTTTAAATATACTAGTAATAACCAATTAGGGAACATAATAGTATTTTTTCATTATCAATAATTATGAAATACATATAAATAATTCTAAGAACTTTAACATTAAAGAACAGGTAGAGAGAACTAATTTAGCATGTGCAAAGTCCTGCGTTCAAGACTATATTCCGCAAAAAAGGATATATATATATATATATATGGATATATATATATGGATATATATATAAAACATAAAACTTAACTGAAAGGAATAAAAGAAAAATTGAAAATCATGCCATATCCATAGAAAATATCACTCTGCAAAAAAAAGTTTTTACATTAATCTACATATTGTACGTAATATCTCTCAGTCTTCTGAGATTTGAAAAACAGATATTTTTCTGTTTTGTCTGGCAGAAAACACCAAGATGTTGAGGTGTAAATGTGTTCTTGAAAATCCCTGCATTAGAAATGTAATACCCCAGTCAGGCTTGGTGGCACGTGCCTTTGATCCCAGCACTTTGGTTCAAAGCAGAGGCAAGCAGATCTCTGTGAGTTCAAGGCCACCCTGGTCTACAAAGCCAGTCAGGGACAGCCAGGGCTATGCAAAGAAACCCTGTCTCAAAGCAAACAAACAAAACAAATAGAAAGAAAAAAATTTAATACCCAATGCTGAAGAGATGGCTCAGCAGTTAAGAGCACTCCCTGTTCTTCCAAAGGTCCTGAGTTCAATTCCCATCACCTACATGACAGTTCACAACTTTCTGATGCCATCTTCTGGTGTGCAGATGAACATGCAGAAAAGTACCAATATCTATATAAATACATAAACAAATCTTTAAAATAATACATCAGAATTTTTTAGATGGCAATTACACCATGAGTATTTGTTCTTTATACAATACTTAGACTAGGGTATTTTGTTATAGCACCATAAAACAAACTAAAACAAAGACTTAGTAAAAGAACTACCATAAAGAGGACACTTCTACAGAAGTACAAACATCTAGTAAGTGATAGGAAAATACACAAACATGTCAGAGCAGAGTCTTCAGAATCAGAAAAATACATATGCATACATTCAATCAAAGATAGGCACATGTCTTGAAACCAATAGAGGGGGGAATATTAAGCAATCCATTAAATAATTTTAGGAAAATTAACTATCCATTTGTATTGGCAGTCTCCTATCTACAACCATATATACAAGCAAAATTCAGATGGAACAAAACTTTAAATATAAAAGGGTATTAATAACAGAAGAATGTTTCTCATGTTGCCATTATAAAAACCTATGCCAAGAGCCTGGGAGATTTGTTTATTAAAAAAAGAAAAAAAGAAAAAATCAGTAACTGCCATGATTTCACTATGGCTTATTTCTTATAAAACATGCACGATGAAGTTTACTTCCCAATATAAGAGTGTTGAGAGATGATGGGACCTTTAAGAGGTCTCAGAGTCTTAAATACGAAAAGTGAAAGGACTAATTCCTCGTTCAAAGGACTACCTTAATTCTCATGGGAATGAGAAAATCCCCACTCGTGAGACTAGATTAGTTGCCATAGAAGTGACTGCTTTGCTTACCTTTGATTTTTCCATGCACTCCCATCTGCCTTTTGCACAGCTCTGCTCCAACATGGCTGCTCAATGCTGGACGTCTAATCTCTAGAACTGTGAACTACATATGTCTCTTGTATTCATTCTCAGGTATTGCTATAACAGTGAAAATAAGTCATTTACACAACCAAAGCCATTTTATACAAAGGTAAGGTAAATGATAAATTGGGAAAAACACATTATGGAGACGAAGTGTGAGACAAAGAACTCACATACTTAATATATAAAGATATCTCTGTTTTAATGTGAGGGGGAAAACAAATATTCCAATGAGAATACAAACTGATTATAAATAGCTACTTATATAAGAAGAGAAGAAATTGTCATTGAGTATATGGGAAAATATTAACTTCATTCATCATCCAAACATGCAGAATAAAATGGTGAACATGTACTTTTTCCATATTAAATGTCACAGTTTGAAGGTGAGACAATGTTGAGAAGTAAATGGAAAGGTTGTTCTTTTGGGTGGATATCTCAATTAGAGGCAGCTTTCCTAGGGTACAAGCTGGTGCCATCCATATTGTAAATGTGTGAATGTTGTTGGTCTGCCACTCTACTTTGATGACAATAACTAAGGTAATCGAAGAAAATGATCAAAGTTAAATTCATACATGCAGTAACCGGAGTGATGTCTATAAGGAAAAACTGGGGACGACCTCAAGGTTTGTTTGTCAATATTAATAAATGTAGTACATTAAAATACTGAAATTATTTGTATATTGAAATAGTTTTAACAGAAAGGAATAAATGAAATACCTATCTGTTGAGTTAGAAAATCATACATGCACATTGACAAATTGTACTGTCTGCCCATCATTAATCTATCCTGTGGATGGAAAGGAGCTTTTATCTTTATTTATTTCTGAATTCTTTTTTATAATAAGCATATGCCATTTCTGAGTTCTATTTGTAATAATCATATGCCATTTTAACTTCCCTTTTCATAACAGTAAAATTTGAAAATAAAAGAAAAATATGTCTGTAATATAAACTCAAAGAAACAATAAAATGCTTTACTTATAGCATGATCATGTTTTTAAATATGTATATTAAAATACATAAAACAGTACAGATAATACCAAATTTATAATAGTGATCATCTCTGGTTCTGAGTGTTTTTTCTTCACTATATTTTACATTTTAAATTTATTTTATGACTACATATTCTAAATTAATCAGTATTATATTATTGGAATATGTTAAATATGCAAAGTAAAGTTTCATTATCAGAGGTCTATTTTCATATTTAATTTACTTTTTCAATGGTTAGAGGGAAATATGAATTTCAAAAATGGCATATAAGGGCTGGAGAGATGGCTCAGCGGCTAAGATTGCTCTTCCACACGTCCTGAGTTCAAATCCCAGTAACCACGTGGTAGCTCACAACCATCCGTAATGAGATCTGATGCCCTCTTCTGGTGTGTCTGAAGATAGGTACAGTGTACTTATATACAATAAATAAATAAATCTTTTAAAAATGGCATATAAAATCAAAGTGACTACCCACATGTGAATTTTATAGCAGTTGTACTTATAGCCATGGAGGTTTAGAACTGCTACCCTTAGGTGGTAAGATAAACAAACTGGGGTTTAGCCAATAAAAAGAAATTTTATCCTTACCCCATAAGTAAGAATCCAGGACTGATTCTGAGCAAATTCTAGGCAGTTTATATACTATATGATTCCAAATACCCTTTGGAAAAATCAAAACCAGAGTGGTAATAAAAGTTCAGTAGTTTCCATGGTTCAGAGTATTGAATAGATGAAGCACAGGGTAGTTTTTCTTTATGGCAATTGAACTATATCATATGATACCATAATTATAAATGCATGACAGTATTCATTTTTCAAAATTCATAGATTTTTAGAGAACCAAAAGAGAAGCTTCACGTATCTAAAAACTTTTATAAATTACATTAAGAAATTGATGGGGGATCCTATGGATGAAAATGAAATATTTCAAAACAATGCAACTATATCCAAAAGTCTAAATCAGAGTCATGGGAGGGTGCTCAGTATCTAAGAGTGCTCCATGGGTAAGCAGGAGAGTCTGAGTTCAAATGTCCAGAACCAACGACAAAAAGTACATGTGGTTGTGTATGTGCCTGAAACGCCAGTGCTGTGAAGACAAAGACAGAAAGATCATAGGGCTTGTAGGCTACTGCCCTTCCAGGTACAGTAAGAAACCCTGTCTCAAAGAAATAAGGGAAAGGATTATGGAAGAGAGCACTGACATCTCCCTCCGGCTCATGGGATAATGGAATGGACACCCTCATACACATTTGTGCACAACACACACACACACACACACACACACACACACACACACACTGTATGAAACAACTTCACTGAAGATATCGAAATAAAGGTGTTGACTTAAGTAACTTTGGGAGATAAATGGAGTCTATGATGTTAATGATAAAAACAAAATACACCATAGTATTCGAGCTCGTTTGATAAAGCTGTTTTCAATGAGACTGGATTGATAATTCTGATACGTAAATGTGTACAGGGATTAAATAATTAAGTGAATGAATAATAAATGGTAGAACCTAGGCTCGTTACTTTTCCAGTGAGAGATTATAAATAGATAAGGGCACAGAGTTGGATGAGCACTGTGGGTTACCAATAGTCATTTGGGCACCAGATTAAACTTAAAACATCAATGAGATCTCATGACTTCCCTAATAGAGACACATAATTTTGTATAGAAAGAGGATTTTGAACTGTGTGCACACATGGGTCAAAGAGATGCGTGTTTCTTTGCTTTGTTAGCTGAAAGACTCTGTCTAGACTTAATGTACCCCAGCAGTAACAAGCACAGCTAAAATCCAGATCTTGACTTTTAATAAAAGTCTACAGAAAATGGAACCAGTGCTCTTCAGAGAAGCAAGCCAAGAGCTATACAATGTAACCTTAAAGAATCGTGTGGTATCAGAAAGTAAAAGATGCTCAAATAATGATATGCATTTTAGGCCTGAGGGGTAAACTTCAAGAAGTACCCAGTGACCAAAACTGAAAGGTGTAAGCAACAAAATACAGTATTGGGTTATAATCCAATATAGAAATAGAAATAAATGGTGTCAGAGAGATAAATCTCCCTTTACGGAGAGCTCTAAATAAATTCTGTAGATACACCACCCTCAAGCAGACAGACCATTACAAGAGCTGCACATGGCAACTTTCTCCAGGAGTACAGTATGGAGAGGATGGAGAGAAGCACTTCACGGTGGATATTAACACGATAGTGTTCTCCAGCAAAGGGATCAAGGTCAATAGCAACTGGAAGAAGCCACAATGACTGTACATGCTTGATAAGACATGAGAAATAAACATGGTAGTTTACTCACGACAGTCCTTTAAAAAATCCATAAGCACAAGAAAAATGTCAGGCAAATTCCAATAGAGGGACATTAGACAGAATAACTGGCCAGTACTCTTCAAATCTATCAGGGTTATTAGAAACAAGAGAACTCTGAGATGCTACTCCAGTCAGGAGGAGTTCTAAGAAGATGTGATGAATAGATAGAATGTGGTGCCTGGATAAATTGCTTGAACCCACAAAGAAGACTAGGTAAAATCTAAGGAAATCTAAGCCAAGTATGGACTGAATAATAATTTACCAACTTGCTTCATTAATTACAATACATACACCATGTCAACCAATGTAAAATGACAATAATAGAGGGAAGCTGGGTATGAAATTTATGGGAACTCTACGATATATATGCTAGCATCCTTTTTCCTGCCATTTGAAAGCCATTTTTAAAGTCATTTATGTAAAAGGAAATTAAAGGAGCTGAAGTCATTTACATATAGGGATCTATTTATAGACATGGACAAGGTATGGAGTGAAGAAGGGAAGACCATTTTCTTATGACTTCTAGTAACATAAAGGTCACCCAGGTCAAGGCTCAGACAGAAAACCAAATCTATGGGGAAATGTATCAAGGCAGTTCATCGATGCACCTATGCACAGGAAATTGA
The DNA here is from genome assembly GCF_021556685.1 of Rattus norvegicus. NCBI lineage: Eukaryota > Metazoa > Chordata > Mammalia > Rodentia > Muridae > Rattus > Rattus norvegicus. Next base: position 24,994,061 of record NC_141554.1, read on the forward strand.
CTGAGCTGTCATATACACATACACAAACACTCATACAAATATTGAAATTCAATTCACATTCCTCAAATAAGGGCTATGTGCCATGAATTTTAGTCTGGCTATTAATTCTAGAATAGTCTTTTCCATATTCTTCAGAATCGTAGGGTACACATCTTAATCCCAGCACTTGGGATTAAGACAGGCAGATCTCTGAGTTGGAGGCCAGCCTGGTCTACAGAGGGAGTTCTAGGACAGCCAGGGTTACACAGAGAAACCCTGTCTTAAAAAAAAGAACCTAGAGCATAGTGTAGTGACTTAGATTTTTAATGTGATTCCATGTAATAATTCTGGTGTCATGTAAGGAAAAGCATAGTTTTATTCTCTAAATAGATCTCTAAACAAAGAATTATTTTATATATGACACCTTTTAAAGTACCTTCTGCCATTGTATCTTACATTCCACTCTCAATGTCTGGTTAATCACACCACCTTAAGCATCACTACAAACGAGAAAGTATTTAGGAATAACATCAAGAAGATTAGGTCAGACCCTACCCACTCACCCACCCAACCCTCCAACCATAGTCTTTCCACCTAAGTATCCCCTCTCTGTTACTAGTCTTAAGCTCTTAGCAGTTTGTGACATTCAGGTTAAGAATGTTTAGTTTAGGGGTTGGGGATTTAGCTCAGTGGTAGAGCACTTGCCTAGCAAGCGCAAGGCCCTGGGTTCGGTCCCCAGCTCCGAAAAAAAGAAAAAAAAAGAATGTTTAGTTTAGGTCCTTTGCTCATGTACAGCATTTAAAAGAATATTGGTAATAAATCTACCTATAGCATATACATCAACAATGGTAACACATCTTATTTTTACATTGCCATTTCTTAAACTATGAAATGCAGATATTTGTGCCATGATCCAAATGGAGAACGACTTTTATCCCAGACCTTGAAGCTCTGCTTTTCAACTGAAAAGTCCACTAGAAGAATATCAACTTTCCTAAGAATCTTTTTTTTAAAGAATTGGTGAGTGTTGTCATCACTGATAGTATAAAGAAGCCAAGTTTGTTAATTTCTCTTTATTAAAGTAATGCATTTACATAATCTTTACTTGGGAGAATTTTATATATGTATGCAATGAAATACAATCATTTCTGCTCCCATTTTCTTCCTCTAACTCTCCCTATAGTCCACACACACACTTCCATCCCAACTCCATGTCTTCTTTTTAAATAAAGATTCTCTATTCTAGAGTTGTAACTGATAAACGAAACCATTCTGTTTTTTTTTTCTTTTTAGATTTATTTATCTTATGTATGTGAGTACACTGTGGCTATCTTCAGACACACCAGGAGACAGCATCAGATCTCATTACAGATGGTTGTGAGCCACCATGTGGTTGCTGGAATGAACTCAGGACCTCTGGAAGAGCAGTCAGTGCTCTTAACCACTGAGCCATCTCTCCAACCCCATAAAACCATTCTTGATCATTTCAACAGCAGGCTTCTGCTTCAATTAGCTTGGAAGTTATCTTTGATTAACTGCTACAAAGTCTCTAACAACAGGCCAAATTTCAGGTTTCTTGTCTTGTCTTCGTTAATCTGCCCTCTGGAGGTACTCCAAGTAAAATGTTACTGTTCTCCTGCATGGCGGGCCTTCCACTACTTGAAACTACCTACCATCTCTTTAGATGAAAGCATTCCTGACCTTTTCGATAATTGTTGTCTGTTTGGAACCCACTCACCATCCTGGCCAATTTCCAGGTTATCTATGTACATCTTAATTGTAGCACTCTGATATGGCCCAGACTCCCACATAAACTATCAAGTACAGAACAAAACATTCTTTGTTCTGGGCATCATGCCTCTTCTAACAAAGTCTAAAATTTCATTACATGTATGGACACTGTGACCCCACACAGCTAGCTTATCTTGAACTTATAGTAAGTAAAAACCACTCTTCTTCACATATGCGGCACTCAAGCTACATAACCACCTACCTCTTGGTAGCTCAATTCTGAAACGAGTAAGTCCTATTAGAATGAACCCTAGTAGATTCAATCTTTCCCCTAGCCTCCCTGCCTTCTGTGTACATCTGTAATCAGAGAGGAAACTTCTATCCACATTGATTGGCACACACATGTTGACTGACTGAACAGTCAGTCCAAAGCACTAACCATGTACTGTCTGTTATCTGTATTTATTATCATCTAGCTCAGTGGTTCTCAACCTTCCTAATGCTGCGACCCTTTAATAGAGTTCCTTGTGTTGTGGTGACATTCCAACCATAAAATTATTTTTGTTGCTACTCCATAATTGTAATTTTGCTACTATTATAATGTAACTTTTTACTTGACATACAGGATATCTGATATTCGACCCCTGTGAAAAGGCCATTCGACACCCCTCAAGGGCCTTCGACCCACAGGTTGAGAACCCCTGATCTAACTGTTGCTATTCCATTTTACTTTCAAGGCCATTTAAAGGAACTGTCAAATGCCTCAGCAAGGTACACAATTGCTATTGTCTCCTGAGGTCTCTAGAGACAACACATCAGAAAGCAGACATCCTCCAGGGCAGCTAGAGCACGAGTGATTGCCAACTTCAGACATACCACATGTATTAGGCCACTGTAAACAGATGTTATTAAAAAGCAGTTTCAAATATTGTCTTAACTCAAATGTCACAAAGGCATTGCTTTTTCATTTATGACAAAGATGGTTCTCAGGCGTGCGTTTTTATGTAACCTGTTCCAGGGTAAATAGCAGCAAAGATGCATTTATTTAACAAGGGATAAGCGTCTACCAAGCAATACCAGGCCACCTAATATAAAACTATACAGTCTCTTTGATAGATTAGTAGATGGATCTATTTAATAGATATAATGTGGTATAGTATACTATAAACATTAGTACAGTATAGTATAGCAAAATTACAGCTATGGAATTGTTAGGAAAATACTCTGGAATATTAGATTTGGGTTCAAATCTTGAGTTTGACACTTTGATAGATAGCAATGCAATATTAAGGAAGCTATCTAGACTTATCTATAAACCAAGGAACATAAAAATGGTACTATGTGAGATATGTTCTAGAGCTGGGCTGCCTTATTTGGTGTCAGTGGGAGAGGAAGCACCTATCGTTATCACAGAGACTTGAAGTGCCAGGGTTGGGGAGATACTCAAGGACCTCCATCTGCTCAGAGGAGAAGGGGAGGGTGGATGAGGGAAGGATTGTGGGAGGGGATGGCCAGGAGGGAGGCAGTGCAGGATTTAAAGTGTGGGATAAATAATTAAAAAGAATAATTTTTAAAAAGTGGTGCTATCAAATAAAGTTGTTATGATAACAATGACTTTGCTAGGGATTATTACTATTCCAATGCAACAGAGAAATTAACTATATGATAAGATGGTACATCAGTTTTATCATGCACATGAATAATTTTTAATAGTCAACTTTAGAATATTTTCTGAAATTAGCTTAAATTTGCTAAGATACACATTAGCCCAAGAACACCCCCCGGGTGTGTGTGTGTGTGTGTGTGTGTGTGCGCGCGCGCGCGCGCGCGCGCGTGTGCGCGCGTGCCTTGTGTGTGATGCATACACATGTATGAAGGTACACATAAGCCTGTAGAGGCCAGAGCAGTCTCGGGTGTTTTCCTCTATTGCTTTCTGCGTATTGCCTTGAGATAAGGTCTCTAACTGAAGCAGAAGCTCACCTTTGGGATAACCTGACTGGCCAGCAAGCGTTTGGGATGTCTCCACCCCAGATTTCAAGGCTTTAGAGGCATAAATAGCAATGCCTTGCTTTTTACATGGGTGCTGGGAATTCCAATTCAGGTCCTCATAATTACACAGCAAGGGCTCTTACCCACAAGGTCATTACCCCAGCCTCCAGTCTAAGAAGTCCTGAAGTTGGATTTTTGAAACTGCTGTCTTAAAAAGCCTCCAATTCAATACAAATGAAGCTATATGTTTCAATTCCTATTTGCTGAATGTTATGGCCATTAGAAGTTGAGAGGAAAAAAATTTATTTCAAAGGTTGGATTTTGTAAACCTTTGACTTTCTTGGTTTAAAGAGCTTTTAACCAAATCTTTCAGGGGTGAGGGAGTCCAAAACCAAATTCCAAGCCAGCATGTATATCACTTGATAAAATTTGCTCCTTCTGTGTGGTCTGTCTGCTGCTTGATGTCTGCCAAATCATATTTCTCCTTTCTATTTTTATAAAATTGTTTTTCCCTCAAGTGTCCCAACAGATTTCTGGGAAGACAGAAGCATAAGAACAGGTTCTTAATTCTTTTTCTTTCTCTACCACATTGACAAAAGCAATAGAAACAAAAATTGGGCAAAACCTGTTCAAATAAAAAGGGCAACAGGACTCTCAAGGAATTTCTGGAAAATACGTTGAGAGTGTCATATGAAACCTTAGGAAATTCTGTGACATCTTGACAAATTACAAAAAACCATGGCACAGCTAACTAACCTGGTTCCGTGGGGCTCAGAGAGACTAAGCCACTAACTAAAGAGCATACGGGGACAGCACTTATGTGCCCCCACCTCCCGCACATATGTAACAGATGTGCAGCTTTGTCTCCATGTGGGTTCCTTAACAATTGGAGCAGGGGACTGTCTCTGACTCTGTGGATTCCTTTTCCCTAGCTGTGCTGCCTTGTCTGGCCTCAGTGGAAGAGGGTGTGCCTAGTCCTGCTACTACTTGATTGGAGTGTGTGTGTGAGGGTGTGAGATGAGGGGAGGAATTAGTAAGGGTGAGACTGGGAGGAGAAGAGGGAGTGGGGCTGCAATAGGGATGTAAAATGAATACATAAATTAAGAAAAAGGATCACTCTGAGGTAAAGAAAAAACCCTCATGGCACAAACCTATTATGACTTTATAGTTTAAAGGACAAGGATTGGACAAGGGAAGTATCTGAAGGAACAGTATAATTTCTATCTTAATTATGCCTCCCGGAATTTTTAGAAGAAAACAATATCAAAGTAAAAAGGTCAAACTTACCAGCATTTAAACTTCTTACTTTTACTAAATTAAGATTTATGCTAAACATCATTTAGTAGGTAACTAGCTATTTGGCTGGAGTTACTAGCAATCTGAGGACAAAGACTAGATTTGAGTCACTTTGTAAATGTAAGACATGGGTCCCAGGTCTGACCCCTATATTAGGCCCTGATAATAATGACTCCTTTTTGCTCTGATTTTGGCAGAATTTAAAGCACATTCCCTTCTATAAGAAGGCAGGCTCGGGTATATTCCAATACAGGGCTTCTCTACTAACATGAAGGCCTGCACCAGAGGCAAGCGTCTCTTTTTTTTAATGAAGCAACGGGATTTGTTTCACTGTTGTGTATCTTTTCCTACTACCTGTCCCCACTCCTCATAAATGGAAGTGTATATACGTTTGCATACATGAAGGAGAGGCCAAAGGAGCAAAAGAGAAGTTTTCCTGGTGAAGCTCTCCTGCTGGGAAGGCAACTGGCTTGAGCTCCCACCTCATTACCACAGGCTGCTGAATCCTGTTTGTTTGCCACCCAGCAAACTGAAGGAGACTGTGCCTCCCCTTCACTGAGCAGAGGAATAGCATATCAGGCTATACCTTCCTGGTCCAATGGTGACAGCGAAGTGCATACACTGTTCAGCAGATGAAAAGAACCCCAAATAAAGAGACTACCAAAAAAAAAAAAAAAACCTGCAATCAAATACTACAAACTATACAACATACGGGAGGCAAAGCAGCTAAAAGTAATTTAGAGTGAGGCCAACATACAGATAATAAACTATAAAGTTGGGGGAATAATAGATTTAATTGACACAGATCTTTTCTGGAATTACACAGCACACTTTTAAAAATGTATATTTGGCAAAGCTCGAGGATTCTCCGTTCCCGGGATGCTTTGAATACATGTATCTGCTTAATTGCCTGAGCCAGGCCTCAGTCAGCATCCAGCTTCTCCTGTGATGACAGATTTACTGCTAGTTTTCTATGCCCCCAGTTTTAGTATTTACTTCTAAAATCATTCACATCATTAAGTTAAATTTATTACTATAGGCTATCTCTGTGTGATCTCAAATCCTCACTACCACAGAGCATGGAGCTAATAAATCACCATTTCCTAACATGTCGTTCTGAGAAACATGGATGAATCAAATGTTACTAGGTAAATTTAAAAGAAATTATTTAAAAATAATCATGGCTAATATTTACTGTACACTGAGTCTTACCAGGAATCAAGTATTCAGAATTTTGCACTTACTGCTCATCTCCCAGAGAACTGTTCTTCACAAAACAGAATTGCTGCAGCAAACACATTCTGGCTATAGAAAAAAAAGCTTCTCCCATCCTTATTAGCAGTGCTATATGCTGTGCAGCACATGCAATTAGTGCCCATGCTATTATACATTTGGCAGAGGGCATTCAACTTACCGATGATAGAGCAGGAAAAAGGTCAAAAAAGCCAACCAGAATTTTATGAAATAGGTGCTGGTGACTGTTAATCTGAAAATAATTTTCCTGTAAAAAATGATCACATGAGCACATTAGAAGCTCCCATTAGTAGCACAATGTGCTTCCTAGTATAATACCTAGGAGTACAATTAGCAGAAACTAGACAGGACTTCAAGTATATAAAAAGAGCCTGCTTTTAAAAATCCTCCCACTACCCCACCCCTCGCCCTAACTAAATAATCCATATAAACCAACATTGTTTCTAGAAAACAACCCAGCCACATTCCCAATGTGTGTGTGTATGCACGCGCGCGCTCGCATGTATGGGGCTGGATGGGGGAAATACTAATTAATAATTGATTAACCTGTGGGGGCAATAATTAGAACATCTAAATTTGCATATAAAAAAGTTCCCATAGAACAACACTGTTAAATAAACACCTGTGGGGGGAGCTAACCCTTCTAGATGTGATTCTAGGGCCAAAAAGCAAAAAGAAAGAGCTTTCTCCATTTTTTATTATTTTTTTATTTTTTTAGTCATTTTAATGCATTTTTCCCTGTGCACAAGAGAAATAACTGATAGAGCCAAAAGATACACTTTCCTTTATACATAGCAGTTAAAAGTAATGCAAACATCACATGACACTTCCAGTAAAAGTTACATTTCCAATTACAAATCAAAATGCATTATGAAGGTCTCTTCATGGGAGAAGCTGAGGAACTCTTAGGTAAAAAGCACTTTCCTGGCGTCACTACACTGATCCTTCAGGCTGCACAAAGATTAAGGTCATATACAATCAATCTGCAACTGTTGACACAATGTTACACTGTAAGTTTTCTGTACAATTAATGTATACTTAGAGAAACCAGGATAAACATTTCTACTATATTTTAACTGAACTTGCCTAGCCAACATTTTCACTGAGAAATTTATCAAATATGCTGTAAGATTCTACAAAATTGTGAGACATACCTAGCTTCAGGATTATTTCTTATACTCTTTCTTATTTTGGTTACACATAATCTGCTCAGATTCTACAGTAATGCTTCTAGATGTACAATTCCAGTTGTGCTTACTGTACTGTGTACAAATAGCAAAAACAACCAATGAATGGTATAAATCTTACAGCATTTGCTAGCAAAAATACATGCCAAAGTCACAATAAGCAATATTTTACCACAAATTAGAGAGCTTCAAATAATTTGCTTCTGTTTTGTAATATCTTCATTCTACATTAAATTACTATCATAGGCTAATGTTTAAAATGCAAAGAAACTGGACATCTGTAGGACAAAACTTGTTCACCCAACTGTGAAGGCTGATACCTGTTTCCAAAAATCACAATAAATGCAGAATAAAGAGAAGTGTTTGCATGCAACACCTTTGAGTGAAACAGTATTGATTCCCACCATTCAAATCAGAGAAGGAAGGAAATCAAAAGAAAAAAAAAAGAAAGGAATGAAGGAGGGAAGGAAACAAAGAGGGGAGAGGGCAGGCTAGAAGGGGAGAGGGTGGGTGGGAGGCTGGGGGAGGGGGGGAGGAGGAGGGGGAGGAGGAGGAGCAGGAAGGGAGGGACTCCACCTTAAAATGCTTCGTTTTAGATTTATACGTAGACAGATTTAAAAGAATCAAAATAAAAGTAAAGCACGATTTTGTGTGTTTAAAGATTTAAGAGCCATTATCAAAAATAAGATACATTTTTTTCAAGGTACAGAAACGGAATTAGGATGGCTGAGAGCCCAGCAGCCTCTCAATGGCCGCGTTGATGTCGCCTCCTGTTGCTATTAGGGCCTGCAAGTTTGCTTCGCGGTTTAAGAACCCCATGGCGTTGAGCTGTTCCAGTTGCTGCTGAAATCTCACTTCAGGATTCGGCGGCTGTGGAGGACTTCCTCCAGTGAGAGCCTGCACCATTTGCTGAATGAACTGCTGGCTGGGTCCAGATTCTGATGTTGGACTTATGGTTTCAGTAGGTGCAGAGCTGGACACAGTGGTTGCAGGCGGGATCCCGGTGCCGGTCGAGCCAGGGGAGCTGGCAGGGCCAGTGGGTCCTATAGGCCCGATGGGGCCTATGGGGGTGAAAGGAACGATAGGACCGATGGGCCCTATGGGAGTGACTGGGCCCACAGGGGTTATGGCCGTTCCCAGCACTCCCACCCCCACACCTGGAGTGAAGCCTGGAATGAGGCCAGGTGCTTCAGTGGCTAGTGTCTGTAGCCCCTGCTGGATCTGCAGTAGCGCTTGCATCGCTCTCGGGTTTGACATGGCCGCGATGGTTTCTGGACTCTGCATCTGCTGCAGGAAATTCGGGAGCTGTGGACGCATCTGCTCCTGCAGCTGAGGATTCGCCGTAAACAGTGGGCTACTCAGCATCATCTGGGCAGCCATATCTGGATTCTGGCTCAGCGACTGCATCATGCTTCTCATGTAGGGTGCAGACAGCATATTCTGAATCAGCTGGGGATTTTCAGTTATCTGCTGCAGCAGGCTCTGCATTCCTGGGGTGCTGAAGATGCTGGCCACATAATTAGCTGCAGCCATGGTGTTCCCGGCCGTAGTGCTGCTGGTGTTGCTGCCAGCCACAGTGCCACTGCTTGTGGTCGTGGTGGTGGTCGTCGCAGAGGTCTGGGTAGTTGGCGGTGGTGCCCAAGGATTAGGCAGCGGATCCCGATTCTCCGTGCGGGAAGGCTGAGTACCTTCCCCTGAGGAGGAACTGCTCCCCACCGTGGCAAACGGATTGCCCCCAAACTGCTCCTGTGCGGCATTCAGCATGGGTTCTTGAATGTCAGTGTACATGCGCCGCAGAGCATTGTAGCCACCTGGGATGCTTTCGAGATTACTGAGAGCCAGGTCTTGATTTCTCATCATCTCTTGCATCATGGCAGGATTCCTGGCGATTTCGAGAGTCTGCCTCATTATATCTGGGTTGTTCAGTAGGTGGCTGATTTCTGGGTTTCTCTGGATCAATTGTTGCATCTGTGGATTGGCCATGATGAGCTGCCTCATCAGATCAGGATTCGAAAGCATGCTCTGAACAAAGGGATTTTCCATGATCTGGATCATCATCTCGGGGCTGGCCAAGAGCTGCTGCTGCATCTGGTTCTGAAGCTCGGTGAAGTTGGACGAGTTCAAACCCAGGTTACCAAGGCTGGCAAGGCTTCCGAGCCCCAAGTTGCTGCTATTTGTGGTAGTAGCTGTGGTGCTACACCTGGGAGCCGATGATGTAGTCGCCGCCGGCGGCGCCGCCGCCGTGGTGGTGGTCGTGGTCGTCGTGCTCGTTCCCGCAGTAGTGCTGGGCTGCGTGGTGGCCTGGCCCTGCGGACGGTTCTGGCTTTTGATAACCAGGTGAACAGTCAGTCCATCATGGATGCCATGCTGGATCAAGGTGTCTTGATCTTTCAGGATTTTTCCAGCGAAAATCAGCACGAGCTGATCGGTTTGCGATTTGAAGCGTTTAGAAATCGCTTCCTTGAACTGCTGCACGGTGCTGTTCTCGGGCACCGCGAACTCCTCCTTCTCTTTGGGGGTCTTCACAGTGACTTTGATGATTTTGGGCTCGGCTGGCGGGTTGGCCGCGCCTGGGGCCGCAGCAGGGCCGCGGGAGGGGCGCGGGGGGCCGCTGCTCTCGCCGTTCTCAGCCATGGCGGCCGCGGTGACGCAGGCTCACAGGGAAGGCGCTGGTGAGCGAAGAGGGCGCGAGGGAAGGAGGCGCCGCGGCAGCGGACTGGGGCGGCCCGGCGGGCAGTGCGGAACACAGTACCTCAGAGATGAGGGCTGCGGCTCCTCCCGGTCGTCGGCTGCGCACTCGGTTCGGCGTAGGCCTCGGCTAAGGGCTGAGAGAGCAGGTCCTGCAGGCCGTCTCTGCCGCCGCCGCCTTGTGATCTGCCCGCGCGCACTCCCAGCGACTCCTGCAGCTGCGGCGCCCGCGCTCCCGCCCCGTCCCGCCCCCGGCCGCGCCCCGCCCCCTGCTGACGCGGCGCCAGCCCAGCGAGCGTCTCGCAGCCGAGCGCAAAACTCCTGCCCTGCAGAGGAGGGGGGGCGAAGAGGGGAGAGGGAGAGGGAGGGAGAAATAAACAAAGAGAGGGGGAAAGGGAAGGAAAAGGAAGGAGGCTGGAGAGAAAAGCGAGGGGACCGAGGCGAGGCGAGGGGGGGAAGGGAGGAGGCCGGGAGGTGGAAGAGGGAGGCAGCTTCTTTAGCAGCCTCTGAAAGACCAATGGAGAATGTGGGTTCGCAATCTGGGAGGCAGTGAAAGGATGAAAGCCTGAATTGAACCGATCCCAGGCAAAGGACGAAAAATGAATAGTAAAGAACTCTGACAAAGCAAAAAGGGAGAACGAGCACCCGAGTGGGGGAAGGGAAGGCATGGCGGGAGCGAGCATTTTACAAAAGGAGCCTAAAAACGACCAACAGGCTTCTGAAAATATGAGGCTCGCTCCTAATCAAAGGGATTCAAATAAAACAATGAGATTTTTTCCTTCGGGTTTATCATATTGGCGCCGATGAAAGAGAACGTTAAACCTTGTTGACCAGGAGCCGAGAAAATGCACTCTCATGCTAGTCGTAGTAGGAATTGTAATCGGGCAGTTTGAAAATACAAATGGACATTTTAAGTATTTGCACCTTTGTTTAGAAAGACCTAATAATCGATTCTAAAATCATATATATACATATATATATATATACACATACAACGTAGCATTTATAAACACAGCGTTTAGCTAGTTAAATGTGTCTGTAGCAGGAATACTATGATTTTGCCATACAATAAAATAATCCCTGTGTCTAAAAGATGGTGGCTAATTCATGTAGTATTACGTGTCTCTAAAAGAATACATTAAATGCACTGTAGTTAGGAGGAAATAATAGACGATATTTGGGGTTATATTTTCTATGGATTTATGTTTTTCTTAACAAATGGAAATAATACAGGCGTGTAGGTGTCAATATCAAAAAGCTTGTAGACTATATGTGTGAAAAATAAATCTGAAGGGTGAGACTCCATTATGATAAAGGTAATTATTAATAGGAGATGAGATTGTGAATAAGGCTTATTTTTTATTTTTATAAGACTTTCAATTTTATGGATAAATATGCATTGCATTTATGATTTTTAAAAACTACAAATATATTTTCAGACAAAAATAAAGGTAAAAATTGACAGGCACACAATCGTGGCAGAAATGAACATAATCATTACAGATTAAATAAAGAAAATAAAAATGGAGTATTAGTGATATAGAAAACCTGAATTATAAAAGAAATAATTCTGAAATCATTTATGTTTATTTCTCTTGCTTCGAACACAGAAAATCCTTTTCCCATACAAAAACCTAGTGATGATTTAACAGCATTTCAAAATCATTACATCACAAATACCTCAATAAATCTCAGTGTAAAACAAAATACAGAGTCATTATGTCCATGAATTAGTATAAAAATGATCATATATACTAGGTCTCATACTAATATAATATACAATGAAAAGTGAACTTGCTTTAAATACAAATCTCAAAACATAATTAATTGACACACATCAAATGTAAATATCTATGGTGTTTAAAACATATGTTCGTATGTATGCAAAATATTATATTAGCTAGACAGGCTGGACTGTGGCTCACTGACGGAGCACATGCCTACCGTGTGTAAAGAGACCCTGGATTCAATGCCTAGAACTGAAAAAAAAAAAAGAAAACAAGAGAAAATAAATGGGCAAGAGGCAGTCATCCTAAACATCTAGCCACAAGGAAGAGGAAATGGTACAGGATTCAAGACAATGACTACACAGAACTGGAGTTAGAGCTGTAAAAATGTGCTTTGTCTCTAAAATATAGGCAAACATGACAAGCTACCAGTAATGGCTGATTTTAGATAGTAACAGTTCACATCTGTTTACAATGTGTTTAACTTTACTGAAAATAAAGAGAAATTTAATATTATATCACAGGTTATCTTTAATCACCCTTAAAGGTAAATACTATTAACAAAAATGGGGAAGAAGAAAACACTTAAAATTTAAAGAAAACTAAAGACTTTTGAGACAGAACAAATTGAAATTCTTAGTAGAATGAATTGATGAGCATAATTATAATGAGAATATATGTCTCAATAATTGCCATAAGATTACTCTATAGGTAGTTTAAGGAACTTGGTACTAATAGACATTTCTAGGCCCCACTGAAATAAGTGGTGAACAAGAATCTGCATTTTTAGCAGGTTCACCTTTAATAACATTTGATTTATGGGGTATTATGTGAATGAACTCCGATTCAAATTTATACATTTTAAGGCTTTAAATGCCAAATAATAGCAAAAATAAGTGTATTAGACATTCAAATAAAGGAGACAACAGAGAAACCAGAAAAAGTTACCTAACATGCCAGCCATAAAATGAAAACAGCAAAGATAAACAAACAATATTCCTCTTCCTTCATCCTTTTCTCTTGCTGCAACATTTTCCTTTTTGTGAGATACTAGAAAGACATTTTATCTTGTTTAAATATGAAAGCAATGGATCACACCATCTATAAAGCTGCAAAAGAGCTGAGCCAGAGTATATACAAAGTCCCACGGTTCCATCCGCAGCACCAAAAAAATCAAAAAAAAAGTAAAGATGTGAAAGACAGTGTAATGCTGGAGCTTGACAGAGCTGCTACAGAATGCTTAAGTCTGCTCTTCATAAGCATTACCTGAATTACTTTTAATAGCTATGGCAGGAAACAAGAACTTCATATTCCTCTGGGAAATGAAGGCCAACTTGCTAACCAGTACTGAAAATATACTGAAACATTCAATTTTACTGAGGACTTCTAGGTTATGGCTGTATCCTAAAAACCTAAGTCCTGCATTAGTAAAATGCATTGTCTACCTGGAGTGGATCTACAGAACTCAAAGAAAATTTTTATCATTCTTCACTCTTGTGGATGCACATGGCAGAAAATTAATAATAATCATCATCACCATCACCATCATCATCATCATCATCATCATCATCATCGTCCCGTTACAACTAGAGAAACAGTTATGTAAAGAGGGCAAGATGTGAGTCAATGACATTGGAATAAAAACTCTACCACAGTCACGGATAGCTGTGTGATGTTAGAACAGTAATCATTTCTCTATAGTGTAAGTTCTCTACCAGCTACAATGGGACAAAGAAACATGTTCTTAAAGCTGCACTAGTTCATGAGAGAGAGAGACAGACAGACAGACAGAAACATAGGGAGACAGAGATAGACAGAGACAGAGAGATAGTGACAGAGAGAGAAACAGACACAAAGAAGGTAATTACTGTTATATTTCCCTTTGGGAAAATAAGAACAATGAGATAAATTTACTCTTGGAAAATCAAATTACACAATTAAATCTAAAAATAACAAATGACACAAAAGAGCAAATGTACAATTTACTTAGCACATAGTCTGCTCTGGGGTGATATTTTCTACCTTCATGCTCACTGCAATCTTTTAATAATTTTTGCTTTGTTCATTTACTTTATATATAAATAAGCAATGTGCAAGTCAGTCTTTCTTGAACTCCCAGAAATTCTAGTGTTGCATATCCACTTTAATCTCTGGGATGTAAGTTATGAACTGGCAATTCATGTGCTGTCTTTGGCCTGCCAACACCTAAAACTTGGCAAGTTTCCCAAACAGAGATTTATGACTTCAGTTTCAAAACTAGATGATCTGGTTACATTGGGTTCATACCATGCCATAATTTGCCTGGAGGTGAATAGTGGCTACATTCTTTAGATAAGGTGTGAATGCTGATTTGCAAGTTGGCTACCATTGAGCTTTATTGATTTTCTTATCAGGTTGGGTCTCCACGCTTTAGAATGTTTGATGCTCTTAGCAGGAGCCTCTGTTTTGCTTTCTTTTACTCTGTCTCTTAAAAACTTAAAGCCATGAACTACTGGAGTAAATTGCACAAGACCAAGAAGATAACTAGTTCACTTTCTTGGAAAGGTGTGGTAGTTACTTTGGGGGAATATAATTATGTTGGTAAGTAGCATGCAGGTCCTCATGGTGATGATGGTAATGATGAAAAGCTATTATCTTTCCTTCAATTTTTGTATTCATAGTTTTCTCGTCAGAAGTATATGATTTTGAAGAAAACTGGCACTTGAAAAAAAATGAGCTGAAAGTGACCATCTGCCCCTCTGTGTTACAGACAATACAAGAACCTAAAATTCATGACAGACTTCCAAAAGAATTCAAAATTAAGTTTGCTCAAGATTTACAAAATCCGGCTCTAGCCACATATGTAGCAGAGGATGGGCCTTGTAGGGCATCAGTAGGACTGGAGGCCCATGGTCCTGTGGACATTTGATGCCCCAGTGTAGGGGAATGCTAAAGTGCTAAGGCAGGAGTGGGTGGGTGGTTGGGTGGTGGGGAGCACCCTCATAGAAGCAGGGGAAGGGGGAATGGAGGGATGTTTGTGGAGGGGAAACCTGGAAGGGCAACAACATTTGAAATGTAAATAAAGAAAATAACCAATAAAAAATTACAAAATCAATGGGAGGTTGAAAGAAAAAAAGAGACGAGAGGGAATTCTTAGATTAAAACATTAAAATAAAAATAATATGGAGGCCTGGCTATGAAGAAGAAACCTTTTCTGGTAGGGCAGAAATGAGTAAAACTTTGTTTGTTTGTTTGTTTGTTTGTTTGTTTGTTTGTTTGTTTTTCAGTCTGATTCACATCCATAAAGAAGACAAAGTCGAAATATCCAGATAAGACAATCCTACCATTTTAGTGGTCATCCAAGAATAATATCTGTAAGAGTAGAGCAGAATCTGTAGGAGATTCTGTAGCCATGAAAAATACTCTGGGGATGGTAACATAGAAAATTCAAACTCTCATACTGATAATAAAGACCAGGTTGAGTCAAGAGGTCTGTAAGCAGGATCATTCAAGGCAATAGTCTATAAAACTATCAGCATCGTCTTTTAAAAAGGAGAATACAGACAATTTCAAAGCAAACATTTTTTAAAGATTTATTTATTATATATAAGTACACTGTAGCTGTCTTTCAGATACACTAGAAGAGGGCATCAGCTCTCATTACAGATGGTTGTGAGCTACCATGTGGTTGCTGGGACTTGAACTCAGGACCTCTGGAAGAGCAGCCAGTGCTCTTAACCACTAAGCCATCTCTCCAGCCCCAAAGCAAACATTTTTAAATACTGAATTTTCGTAGATCTTCTTTCTTAAAATTGAATGGCTAAGATAAGTGCCCGAAGGCAACCATCTTCTTTTGCAATTAACCTATACAAAGTAAAGACATCTTTCAGTTATGAGCTCACAGTTTCACTATAGTTTATTTTGCATTGCCTCCATATGTAAAATCCCAGAGCAAACAAAGAGACTTTTTGAAATATATATTGGTGTACATATTGAAATGACTCTAATAGCTACATAACACATCCTTATGTAAATGACAGAACTGAGTTGTTAACTGATAGGATCATTAAAATAATTGATAAAGATAGATCATTATATTGGCTTTAGCATACTGTTTGGAAAGAAAGGATATTGTTATAACAATGTATTAATATTCACATCTATTTAGTAACAGATTCCATACCTTATATTCATAAAAGTAAGTAATGAAAATACTGTTAGCAATTTATGTTAGGGTATACTCTAATAAAAATAGCCCCTAAGGGGATTTCTAATTAAACTTACTTTTTATTCTTAGTATTTTTCAAAGATGGTAATAGTCATATTTTGGCTGTTTGTACATTTCCAATAATTATGTTAATACAGAACATCTTAATGTTTAAATTTAAATTTAGTAGCCATAATTGTTACAGAAGAGAAATAAGAGTGGGTTGGTTGATGAAACACTGAAATAAAATCTAGATAAAATTAGAAGATTTCTGGAGGAAGAAAAAATAAATTGCAAAAGGAACAATTTTAAATTTCTCACTCCTCAAGAGTAGTCTAATAATGTATTTTAAATATGATGGATGTGCATCTCCAAATTGCTGTTGCACTAAGAGTCTGTTAAATATATATGCAAATGATGTAATGTTTTATTTATTTCAAAATATCTGGACTCATAATATCACACAAATTGAAATTTAATTATAATTCTTCCAATTAAATGTGTATATATGTACATGCATATATATATATATATATACATACATACATATATACACACACACATGACAAATGTTAGGTGTTAACTTAAATATGTATTAAGGTATATGCAGTTTATAAAAGTTCTTTTGGGGGCCACAAGAAAAAATGTTTAAAGATTCCAGGGTTGTCTTATAGACTGTGGTCCTCTGCTTTACAGATCCAGATGTTCACTCATGCCATTAGGCAGGATGACATCACACGAGTGAAGATGCTCCTGAGAGGAGATTAACTTCTTAATTTTCAATGAGAAGCAGCATCATGATACCTCCTGCAACTGTTTGTCTCTATGCTTTCAGTGAACTTTTCCCCTGCAAACCCAAAGGGAAGCTTAAGGAAAATTAAACAAGAAAGTGACGGCTAATTGATTGCCTGCTGAACATATATATTGTGACTTCAGCACATCATTACTCAGAGCAGATTGATGCAAAATGAAGATTGCTAGATGGGTTTAGTGGGATGGTCGCTGAGTAAAGGATGATTCACAACCAAATTTAATGGTGTAAATCTATTCCAGTGCCAGATCTTCTAGCCAAGATGGTTTTGCTTACTGGTTAGAAATGCTAGAAGCTGAATAGGTAAGACTTGTTATTCACTAGAATCCTGCCAATGTTAACTCTGGGTACCTATTTTTCCTTATGTTTTTGTGGTTCTTTCCTTCTTGGGATGCTAATGCAATAAGATCGAAGTAGATTTATGCCTTTGGGGCCTGAGTCATTCTGCATCTTCACAAGAGTTTGCATCTATTTTTGTTGGTTAATGATCTATTTTTCTTACAATTTAATTCTCAGAAACACTGAAATACATTTTCATTTTTTAGCTCTCAATGTAGGCTTTGGTGAAAGGGAATCTTATAATAGTCTCTTACTTCAGAAAACAAACAGGCAAAAAAAAACAAGAATAAAAGATAAAAGAAAAATCTCATAAAACACACTAAAGAGATAGAGAAGCAGGTGTAAAGTTAGATGGGTGAGGAGGTGGGAGGGCCTGGGAGATGTGCAAAGGAAACCATGATCAGAATACATTGCATGAAAACAATTTCTATCCAATAAAAAAATAAATGAATGAAATGAAAAGAAGTCTTTTCAATGTGGCAGAACTCAATCAACAACATCACTTTTACTGTATTAGCATATCATATCATCCACATAAAGTTATCATTATTAAAGGGCTGAATAATTTTATCAAACAATAGGCTCCTACTTGAAGTGCTTCTTAGGAAGAACAGCATCTATGAAATAAGGAATCCAGTCTATTTTCTCCTTGTAGAAGTTAATACATTAGTAACACATTGTATTGGTTGAAACTCATCGGGTTGTGATGCCAAATAAAATACACAATACAGATGTAGGCAAAACATTAAATTTATAATATCTCAGAATATTTTTTATAATTAAAGAGCAAAAAAATCTGGTAAACAGACATTTGAAAGAAAAAGTGGAGAGGAAATAAACCTCGCTTGTTGGGAGAAAAACTATAAAAAACTAGACAGAAACATCGAAAAAGCAAGCTTTTGTGAAGAAATGTAGCCAGGATATATTGGTCAACATAAGTGTATTAGATGATGTTGACATAGGTAGGATACTGTAACAAAGACTAGTTTAATGGCAATGCCATTGTAAGTGGAGTTCGAAATCCACAGCACAGGCATGATGGGTAGAGATACCTTTGGGGATCTAAAAGAAGAGGGTACAGGCACCATTCTAAGAAACCAGGTTAAACACAAATAGCTCATACAGTTTTGTACCTGCTTCCAGATTAGGGGACCACCCCAGTGGTTATTAGGCCAAATGAGAAAAAAACGATTGTTTGTTGGATTTTTTAAAAAAAGTTTTTATTGGTTCTGCTCAGCATAACATAATAGAAAATGCAAATGAGTAAATTTTTCCATTTATAAGGCCAGCTAAAATCTGCTTTCTGAATGACACAGCTAAAGGATCCAAGCTCTGTGGCCTTGAACTAAGGGTTGTAAAGTGCTGCGGGATTAAAGAGAATGTGTAGAGCTGCAGGCACATAGAGCATACTTTGTTCCACCACAGAGACATTGTCAGGCACCCAGATACAGGAGGGCATACACAAGTTGCACATAGATGGGTACATGCACCCATAAGTAGGCTTGTGAACTCAAAGGTTAAAGACTAAAGGCTTCTGATGTCAAGGCCACATTCCTACAAAGCCCAGGCTAGGTGGAATTCTGCCAGGAATTGTAAGAGATTGTATCCCTTTTTACTTTGGGGGAAGATCTGTTGTCAGCCATCTTATGCTAACTCATACTGGACCCCCATGATCAAGAACTGCCATCTTGAATTGTGTTGGATGTCTATAACAGTGTTGTGTTGTCTAAAGACAAACTAGCCCTTACAGCTCTCTGTTCTCTACAAAGTCTCATAAAGAGAAGCAGCCATGATAAGGGAGAAAGACACCAAAAGCTAATTTTGGCATTTCGTTATTCATCTAAACAAAGGAAAAATCAAATGATTTTTGGGACATTTCAGTTATATAAGTTTGAATAAAGGAATGAAGACAATAAATGAAAGGATGCATGTGGTGATGGTACTAAAAACAATGGTATGCTGGAGTATTTTAGTAAATATAAATTTTACGTAGAGCCAGAAATTTGCGACTATGAATGTAGACTTTGAAGACTTACCATGACACTTTCTTTCTACAAGTTTAGATGAGTAACAATTGTGAGGGCAATATTTTTGTTGATTTGAAATCTCAGGGGTTTTTGTAGCCATACTTCAGATTTTTGGAAGCATTACACAAAACTTTCTAGAAGATACAGAGAATCTAACAATATGTCTCATGAATGAAAGTGACTAATGGCACAAGACAAGTTATGATACTAATTAGAGTGATAATTATGATGCCTGGGTGATCATTAGGTGAGGGGCAGGAATTAATTCATTATATTCTCTCAAGGATGTATTAGCAGTTACTCATTATCTTTATTTGATAACTGAGATAAATAGGGTATGGAGCTGTTAAGTCACTTGCCCAAAGATAGTAAGCAGCAGAGTGACCCAGGACCTTTGAGTAAAATTAGCAACAATGGTAGTAATTGATTGTCAGTTGCTTATGATAGACACTATATAATAGTTCAATGCTAAAAGCCCTGGCATAAAGAAGATGTAAATTAATACTATCTGTATAGCTAATTTGGCAGGAGTAACTTTAAAATTTATTGAGATAGGACACATACACACTTAGAAACTGCCATACAGCATGTGTGCAGAGTTCAACAAGCATCTGTGCAACCAACACCTGGGTCAGGAAACAAAATTATTATTTATTAGCAGCTCCTTAGTAGCACATGTTCTATTCCTTTCTAGACAGGAACTTCTCCAAAGATAAACATCACACTAATTTCTGACGCTGTGGATTAGACTGTGTCGGTTTTGAATTTTGCATAAATGCAGTCAATCAGTATGTGTTGCTTAGTGTCTGCCATCCTTTACTTGGCTTTTGGTGTGCCAGATTCGCGCCCATTGCATGTAGCTGGAGTTCATACCTTGTAATTTCTCAAAGGGAACACTTTTCAAGATTTCTTCTGAAAGCTTCACATGTAACTTCTTTTGTCTGTACCATGTATGTTCCCTAAAATAGCAGGATGATTTAAATACAAATAGTCAATTAGCACAGTAAAGAAAAACGGTTTGGAAGTCAGTTAAATTTCAGTCAATCTGGAGCTTATAATATTTGTCATAAAATATTATACCCAAAGTTATCTTCCCATTAGCTCTAAACATATTCCAACATGGATTGTTTCTGTTTGTGCATCTTACTTTGATTTAGAAGGACTGCATTCATATAGTTTTTTTTGCTTAAAACTTGGCTTTGTAGTTTCTTCAACCTGGCAATCAATATTTTTAAAATTAGTGCTACATAGCAATGATATTTTATGTCTCCCATGTTGTACTGATGAGCAGAGAATATGAAACTCTGTTGAGAAAAATTGGTAAGGTTTTAGAGGCTCACGTACAGGAAGAATAACAGATGAGTGGAACCTCTGTAGTGGACGCACAGATGATATGTATGTATGCTTGAAGGAGTGGCATTGGGAATGAAAACCAAGGGGTGGGGGGCTCCTGTTACAGAACAAGAAGGTGCTACAACTTAGAAGAAAGAAGATAGTGTCCAAACAGGCAGCTCATTGTGCCCTAAAGACCTAGGAAACTATCCAAATTAAATACAAAATAGCTACTGGTCTTATGAAAAAAATGTACCCTTGAAGAGACATATTTGGCAGTTATTCTGGCCTGCATGATTTGTTTTTTTTTAAAGCATGTGTCAACATAATTTTATCTTAAACGAGTTCCTAGATTTTCTCAAAAATTTTCAAGATAATATATCGAACATTTATTGTGCTATTTTTCCATTTCCTCTAACACAAATGATCTCATTTAAACCTCATATGGGCTCTATGTGAAAGACACCGTTATTAATATTATGGAACTGAAGAATCTCGAAAGAGGCTGAGTGCCTGGTCTTAAGTCACAGCAATAATAACAGCAGAGTTATGTAAAGTCAGAGAACCTGGCTCAGACCTATATTCTAATTTTATTAATATTTAGATTATAGACATTTTCAGGAAGCCAAGTGAGGAGAGAGAATGTCTTCAATCCCAGTAACTGGGACGCAGAGGCAATCAGATGTCTTTACAGAGAAAGTTCCAGGACAGCCAAGGCTACACAGAGAAACTTTGTTTAGAATAAAACAAAACAAAACAAAACAAAAGGTTTTCAGGGAAAAATACAAATTAGTCAAACCAGAGTAATTAACATTTTCATCTTCCTAAATATTTTATATACTTAATTAATGATAAATGTACATATTAGTGAGTTACAATATATTTCAATACATGTATGCAATAGGTATGATCCAAACCAGAGTACTTAGTAATTTCATTTCACTGTCATCATTTTGTGTGTGGATGATTCAAGTTCTTCTCTTCTCGTCATTTATAAAATATGTACTGTTATTGTGAATTAGATATTTCACAGTGCCACAGAAAACTAGAACTGTATTAGTGTTATCCAACTGTGCTTTTGTACTTGTTATGCAAACTCCATTTCCATTTCCATATCCATTCCAAGCTGTAGTAATCACCAAGACTACATTCAAATAGACTTTTTCTTTAACATCCACATTTGAAGGAGATCATGCACAGGTTATCTTTCCCTGACCACTTTTAGTTTCCCTATGTCCCTCTAGGTTCATCCATTTTGTTGAAATAGATAAAATGTTGACTTTTTTTTACAATTGAATAATATTTTTTGTGTGCTTATATGTATATACATAACATTTTTATCTATTATCCATTGATGGCATCTACAATGCTTCCATATTTTAGCTATTGTGAATAATGCAATCATAACAATAAGCTTGGAGGTATCTTTTTGAAATGATGATAGCGTTTCACTTGGATATTAGGCTTAGAAATGGAATTGTTATATCATACAATACATATAGTTTAAGTTTTTAGGAAAGGGGGAATATCCATTATGTTCTTCTTGATGACTGTACTAATTTACATTTCCACAGGTCATTGTTAAGAATTATTTACTCGGGGGCTGGAGAAATGGCTCAGTGGTTAAGAGCACTGACTGCTCTTCCAGATGTCCTGAGTTCAATTCCCAGCAACCACATGGTGGCTCACAACCATCTGTAATGGGATCAGATGGCCTCTTCTGGTGTGGCTGAAGATAGTGACAGTGTGCTCATATATAATAAATAAATAAATCTTAAAAAAAGAATTATTTACTCTACATCTTTGCCAATACAATCAAAGCTACATATGGCACATAGCTTTATAGCAAATGTAGGGGAGAGGTGAAATCCTTTCGTGATATCTACTCTCATCCTGCAGTTTTAATAAAAGAATAGAAGTCTTAGCCAGAGATAATGCACAGAAAAAATTAAGACACAAAGTACAAGGATGAAGGGAAGAAATCTAACTACTCCTGTTTGCAGATGATATGTTTCCGTGTCCAGAAATGTCTGGAGAATCCGTCAGATTCTTTTTTACAATTGAAAGGCTCTTGGTAAAACATGAGCTTTGCTGAGGCAAGTTGCTGGGTACAAAGTCAACACAAAATTAGTACTATTTCATAGACTAGAAACAAGCTTGCTGAGAAAGAACCGTATGAGAAATTAACTTGAGCAGCACTCCAAAGGGTAAAATAAATAAATAGATAACCACAATTTTAACTTTTTTGAGAAACACATATTCCAGATTTCTATAGTTGTTTTATCTACTCTAGCATCTACAGACCAAAATTAAAGTACTGGCCTAAGGATCATGTCCACAGTCTTATATGAAGGCTCTGAAGGAGAATTTTCCTTGACATTTATTCCATGTAGTCACCATACACTTGCTGACGGTTGGTATAGAAGCTTCCCATACTCATTGGCTCTTCTATATCCACAGCCAACCAAAGCAAACCAATCTCTCTCTCTGTCTCCTCCTCTCATCTCTCCTTTGTCCTCTTTTTAAAGGGAAGCCTTTAATCCTCTCCTTCTCTCTTCTCTTATGGTCTTTGCCTTCCTCTTTGGCTCTTAAGAACTGGTTAGACTTATAATTCAAAGTAATGTATATATTAAGATTAGACAATAGCTTGTGGTTAACTTGATAGAATCTGCACAAATGTTCACTTGAATGAGTGGCAGGTGGTTATCTTGAGGGTCCACTCTAGAATTCTGCTCATCGTCTTTCTATTTACCTTATTTGGTTGCATGTCTCCATAGTAGACATAATCATTCGGGTATCAGGTCTGTCATAAGGCAAATAGTATACCCGTGAAGTGTAAAATTCGAAAACCCAGCTATTTTGACCAAAATCCTTCATTTATCCCCCTTTGATTCCTAATCTAGGACAAATTATTGAGTTTGTTTTGTGCAATCTGGAGAGTGACCTATGATGGCCATGTATTTGGTTGTCAGTGAGTGAGTGATATGAAATATACAAGTCAAGTAAAATAATAAATAATAAGAGAGATATGACAGATAGCAAAACAGCATCAAACAGAGCGTTTAAGCAAAAGAACAGCATAAAAGTAACATTACCAAACTAGGAGCTTACAATCATCCAGTGAAAACTAATGAGGAAACCCCATTAAGGCTGCCAGTCAGCTGAAGATCCTGATCTAGAGGATCCCTGGGCAGAGTAGAATGTTCCCACTCGAGGGAAAAAGCTTTTCTATAAAAGAGCAAATAGCATCAGATAAAGATAACATCATTAAATTGAACACTCACAACATCCAGCAGAACCTGCCTGGGGAAGTTGAGACTCTTCTACTCTATTACACTGATCTTCATTTATTTTTATGTGTATTGATGTTTTGCCTACATGTATGTCTGTTTGAGAGTGTCAGATCCTGTGAAACTGGAGTTACACATAGTTGTGAGCTGTCTTGTCAGTGCTGGGATTGAACTCAGTACCTCTGGAAGAGAAGCACTCTCTTAACCACTGAAGCATCTCTCCAGCCTCTCCACTAGTCTTTGTGTCAGGTTTTATAGCAGTACCACGGTGTTTTGTTGCCATGGTTTTATAGTATAGTTCAAAGTCAGGTGTTCTTATAGTTCTACCATTGCTCTTCTTGATCAGGACCATTGTGGATATCTGGACTATTTGAGCTTCCATTTGAATCCGATACTGTTTCATTTTGTTTGATAGAAATGCTTGCTTTATAGTTTTTTTTTTCAGGAGCTGGGGACCGAACTCAGGGCTTTGCGGTTGCTAGGCAAACGCTCTGCCACTGAGCCAAATCCCCAACCCCGCTTTATAGTTTATAATGGTCTGAAACTTGCTACTTAGTTTACACTATCCTCAGTTTTGTGATCCCTCCATGTCCATCTTCCAACTTCTTGGATGACAAGCATGTGCCACCATGGAGATTGCATCAAATCTAAAAATCAGTTTTTGTAATATGGCCATTTTAACTCTACTAATTCTGGGGGTCCAGAAATATTGGCAGGAATCCATCTTCTGATATTTTCCTGATTTGCTTTCTTAATTTTTTAAAATACTTTTCACTGTAGAAGTCTTTTATCTTTGGTTACTTTTAAATCAAAGTGTTTATTATTTTTGAAAATATTGGATATTGTATTTTGTAATTTGTTTCTCAGTGAGTTTGTTATTGGTATATAGAAAAAGTACAATTTTGTGTTAATTTTGTACCCTAGTATGTTGGATTGAATAAGAATGGCTCCCGCAGGCTCATGTTTTAGTATTTGGTCCCTAGTTGGTGGCGCTGTTTGGAATGATTAGGAGGTGTGGCTTCGTTAGATGAGGTGTGTCATGGGGAGGGAGGGCTTTGAGGTTTCCATAGACTCTTCCCATAGACTTTTGCCATTTTTAGTCTCTGTCAGACTCTCTCTCTCTCACTCTCTCCAGCCCTCCTTCTCTACCTCCTACTTGTAAATCAAGATATAGGCACCCAGCTGCTGCCCTGGTGCTGGACCTGTCTGCTGCCAAGGTCTCAGCAATGATACTAATGAACTCTATGCCTTCTGGACCCGTAATCCAGAATAAAAATCTTCCTTCCATAAGTTGCTTTGGTCATGGTGTTCTATCACAGTAATAGCAAAGTAACTATACTTTGTCTTATTAAGTTATCAGGTCAAAAGTCTTTTCATGGAGTTTTTATAACCTTCGAAACAGGATATTATTGGAAAATAGGGAAAACTTATTTACTACTTTGCTATTTCTCTCTTTGTATTTCTTTATCTTGATTTATTGTTCAGGCTAAGGTACCACATTAAATGAAAGTGGTAAAAATAACAACCTTGCCTCCTCCTAGTTTTAGAGAAAGGGCTTTTATTTTTTCCTCATTTGGTGTATTTTGGGGATATGACCCTGTTTTATAATGTTGGAATGCAATTCTTCTCTCCCTAATCTTTTGAAATTTTATAACAAACTGTAAATTTTGTCAATGACTTTTCTTCATCTATTGCCATGGTAATGTTACGTTTGTCATTGATTCTATTTCTATTCAATATTGTGTTTACTGCTTTTTTACGTTAATCCATTCCTTTCAGCCTAGAATGAAAAGATCTTGCTCAGGGTGTATGATCCTTTCATTGCATTCTTGAATTCAGTTTGTAAGGTTTTTTTTGTGAGCATTTTTTGCATATATATTCATCAAGGATGTAGGCTTACACTTTGTTGTATTCTTTATATATTTTCTTGTGTTCTTTAAAGAATATTGCTGGCAGTTTTCTTTAAAGGTCTAGTAGAATTCAGGGAGGAATCTATAATAACTTCTTTGGATACTCTGTGTTATTGTTTCAATCTCACTACTTGGTTGGCCTTTGTACATAGCTCTTGATTCAATATTGGTACCCTAGAGATCTTTCCATTTATTCTGTATTTTCCAGGATACTAGAATAAAAGTTTTTAAAAACTACTTTTGGTGATTTCTGTTGTTGCTATAGGGCTAGATACTCAGAATTGTCTTAAACTAGACATGTCTATTTGGGGCTTAGTCATTAACATTCTTTTTAATCTACCAAATTCTTTGATTTAAAGGATTAGCTGAAGTTTGAACAGGAACAGCTTCTGTGCAGAGTAAGCTGAACTGGTAGATTGCCTATGCAACAGGTGTTGTCCTGAGTTCCCAGCCTTTAATCCCAGCACTCAAGAGGAAGAGGCAAGCGAATCTCTGAATTCAAGGCCAGTTTGGTCTACAGAGTGAATTCTAGGATGGTTTGGACTACACAGAGAAGTCCTGTCTTGAAAAAAGCAAAACCAACAACAAATAAAAATGAACAAGGTACAAAAATAAATTTAAAACCAACCACAATGGCGCCCCCAATGTAAGAGTAACAGTGCCAGGAATAGTTGGTACAGAAACAATATAAACCACAATTTTTATCTTCTTAATAATTTTCATTTTAATTAAGGTTGTAACACCATTTCCCCATTCCCTTTTCTTCCTCTAACCCTTCCATGTCCTCTCCTTCCAACCCTCCCCCCATTCCTAAATTTCTGTCTCTCTCTGTGTGTATATATGTAAGTAAGTACGTATGTATATATATGTGTGTTCTTCCTTCTGAGTTCATTTAATGATGCTTGTACATATATGATTTCAGGACTAACCACTTGGTATTAGACAATCAATTACAAGGCTGGTCCCGGAGGATCATTAGTTGTCTGTAGTTTTTTGTCAAGGGATGGAATCTCTTGAGATTTGCCCCTTCCACATTAGCATGTCTATTACTATTGTCCGTATCTGGTATTGTTTAGGAAGCCATATTGTGGTATAATGGGTATAGCTTCGTTGTCATTTCTAGGAGACAATTGCACAGCAGACTTCACTCCTCTGGGTCTTCAAATCTTTCCCCCTCCTCTCTCTCAATGTTCCCTGAATCTTAGGTTGTGGCCGTTACGTTATAGATATATCAACTGGGGCTAGGCACCACATAATCTGTTTTTCTCTGCATTTTAACAGGTTGCAGTTTTCTGTAATTATTTCTGACCATTGTAGAGAAGCTTCTTTGGTGAGGAGTGAGAGCTACACTTCCCTGTGGGCATAAGGACAAATACAGACTGCTGTTAGAGATTATGTTGATTTAGTAAAGTGGCAGGAGTGGACTTTCCTTGAACATCTAGCTCTGAGTGATTGGTAATGTCTTCTGTTCCAGACATGAGTTGGCTCCTGCTGAGTAGCCCAATCAGACAACTACTAGTTACTGCCAAGATAGGCATTCTACTATTACCCTCTTAGGGACAGCTTACCATGCTGGGTATTGTTGAGTAAACAAAAAAAGTATTATTTAATTTTTTATTTATTTATTTTTAAATTTTATATCTTTATTTACTTGCACGTAGAATGTTTTGCCTCTCATGTGGTCTGTTTGCCACATATGTGCCTGGACCCTGCGGAGGTAGGAAGAAGGCATCGAATTCTCTGGAACAAGGGTTACAGGTGACTGGGAGCCACGTTGTGGTGCAGGTCCTCTTGAAAGACGGAAGCTGAAAGATGGCTTAGTGGCTAAGAGCACTAGGTGTTTTTGCGGAGAATTACTAAAACCCACATGGCAGTTTGCAATTCTCTGTAGCTCCTGTCCCAGGGGAATCCAATACCTTCTTTTACGGGCACTTCATGAATGAGGTACACCTGCAGGAAAAACACCCATACATGTTTTTGAAAAAAGCTGAAACAGGAAATCAGAATAAGGGAAATTAAAGGTCATAATTAACATATGGTATAAGAATGTGTTATGACTGTCCCTTCTCTTCTCCTATTGCTTCTGCTCCTTGCCCCTCTCCACGTGCTCATGGCAGGCCTCTACTCTGTCTCTGTCTCTACTCCCTCAACTCACTTCCCCATGCCCTAAATAAACTGTATACTATATTCTATATAAAAAAGAATGTGTTATGAACACATAAGAAGATGTATACAGGAGAGAGAGACCCAACCGCCTGGTCAGGTGGGCACTCCTGAGGCTGCAGAGCGGAAGAGACCACCAACACTGCTCACCCCTGCCCACATCCCTGGCCCAAGAGGAAACTGTATAAGGCATCTGGGCTCCCGTGGGGGAGGGCCCAGGAGCGGCAGGACCCCTGCCTGAGACACCGCCGGAACCTGAAAGAAACAGACCTGATAAACAGTTCTCTGCACCCAAATCCCGTGGGAGGGAGAGCTAAACCTTCAGAGAGGCAGACAAGCCTGGGAAACCAGAAGAGACTGCTCCCTGCACACACATCTCGGACGCCAGAGGAAAAAGCCAAAGACCATCTGGAACCCTGGTGCACTGAAGCTCCCGGAAGGGGCGGCACAGGTCTTCCTGGTTGCTGCCGCTGCAGAGAGCCCCTGGGCAGCACCCCACGAGCGAACCTGAGCCTCGGGACCACAGGTAAGACCAAATTTTCTGCTGCAAGAAAGCTGCCTGGTGAACTCAAGACACAGGCCCACAGGAACAGCTGAAGACCTGTAGAGAGGAAAAACTACACGCCCGAAAGCAGAACACTCTGTCCCCATAACTGACTGAAAGAGAGGAAAACAGGTCTACAGCACTCCTGACACACAGGCTTATAGGACAGTCTAGCCACTGTCAGAAATAGCAGAACAAAGTAACACTAGAGATAATCTGATGGCGAGAGGCAAGCGCAGGAACCCAAGCAACAGAAACCAAGACTACATGGCATCATCGGAGCCCAATTCTCCCATCAAAACAAACATGGAATATCCAAACACACCAGAAAAGCAAGATCTAGTTTCAAAATCATTTTTGATCATGATGCTGGAGGACTTCAAGAAAGACGTGAAGAACTCCCTTAGAGAACAAGTAGAACCCTACAGAGAGGAATCGCAAAAATGCCTGAAAGAATTCCAGGAAAACACAATCAAACAGTTGAAGGAATTGAGGATGGAAATAGAAGCAATCAAGAAAGAACACAGGGAAACAGCCCTGGATATAGAAAACCAAAAGAAGAGACAAGGAGCTGTAGATACAAGCCTCACCAACAGAATACAAGAGATGGAAGAGAGAATCTCAGGAGCAGAAGATTCCGTAGAGATCATTGACTCAACTGTCAAGGATAATGTAAAGCGGAAAAAGCTACTGGTCCAAAACATACAGGAAATCCAGGACTCAATGAGAAGATCAAACCTAAAGATAATAGGTATAGAAGAGAGTGAAGACTCCTAGCTCAAAGGACCAGTAAATATCTTCAACAAAATCATAGAAGAAAACTTCCCTAACCTAAAAAAAGAGATACCCATAGACATACAAGAAGCCTACAGAACTCCAAATAGATTGGACCAGAAAAGAAACACCTCCCGTCACATAATTGTCAAAACACCAAACGCACAAAATAAAGAAAGAATATTAAAAGCAGTAAGGGAAAAAGGTCAAGTAACATATAAAGGCAGACCTATCAGAATCACACCAGACTTCTCGCCAGAAACTATGAAGGCCAGAAGATCCTGGACTGATGTCATACAGACCCTAAGAGAACACAAATGCCAGCCCAGGTTACTGTATCCTGCAAAACTCTCAATTAACATTGATGGAGAAACCAAGATATTCCATGACAAAACCAAATTTACACAATATCTTTCTACAAATCCAGCACTACAAAGGATAATAAATGGTAAAGCCCAACATAAGGAGGCAAGCTATACCCTAGAAGAAGCAAGAAACTAATCGTCTTGGCAACAAAACAAAGAGAATGAAAGCACACAAACATAACCTTACATCCAAATATGAATATAACGGGAAGCAATAATCACTATTCCTTAATATCTCTCAATATCAATGGCCTCAACTCCCCAATAAAAAGACATAGATTAACAAACTGGATATGCAACGAGGACCCTGCATTCTGCTGCCTACAGGAAACACACCTCAGAGACAAAGACAGACACTACCTCAGAGTGAAAGGCTGGAAAACAACTTTCCAAGCAAATGGTCAGAAGAAGCAAGCTGGAGTAGCCATTCTAATATCAAATAAAATCAATTTCCAACTAAAAGTCATCAAAAAAGATAAGGAAGGACACTTCATATTCATCAAAGGAAAAATCCACCAAGATGAACTCTCAATCCTAAATATCTATGCCCCAAATACAAGGGCACCTACATACGTAAAAGAAACCTTACTAAAGCTCAAAACACACATTGCACCTCACACAATAATAGTGGGAGATTTCAACACCCCACTCTCATCAATGGACAGATCATGGAAACAGAAATTAATCAGTGATGTCGACAGACTAAGAGAAGTCATGAGCCAAATGGACTTAACAGATATTTATAGAACATTCTATCCTAAAGCAAAAGGATATACCTTCTTCTCAGCTCCTCATGGCACTTTCTCCAAAATTGACCATATAATTGGTCAAAAAACGGGCCTCAACAGGTACAGAAAGATAGAAATAATCCCATGCGTGCTATCAGACCACCACGGCCTAAAACTGGTCTTCAATAACAATCAAGGAAGAATGTCCACATATACTTGGAAATTGAACAATGCTCTACTCAATGATAACCTGGTCAAGGAAGAAATAAAGAAAGAAATTAAAAACTTTTTAGAATTTAATGAAAATGAAGGTACAACATACCCAAACTTATGGGACACAATGAAAGCTGTGCTAAGAGGAAAACTCATAGCGCTGAGTGCCTGCAGAAAGAAACAGGAAAGAGCATATGTCAGCAGCTTGACAGCACACCTAAAAGCTCTAGAACAAAAAGAAGCAAATACACCCAGGAGGAGTAGAAGGCAGGAAATAATCAAACTCAGAGCTGAAATCAACCAAGTAGAAACAAAAAGGACCATAGAAAGAATCAACAGAACCAAAAGTTGGTTCTTTGAGAAAATCAACAAGATAGATAAACCCTTAGCCAGACTAACGACAGGTCACAGAGAGTGCATCCAAATTAACAAAATCAGAAATGAAAAGGGAGACATAACTACAGATTCAGAGGAAATTCAAAAAATCATCAGATCTTACTATAAAAACCTATATTCAACAAAACTTGAAAATCTTCAGGAAATG
Organism: Rattus norvegicus; assembly: GCF_021556685.1. NCBI lineage: Eukaryota > Metazoa > Chordata > Mammalia > Rodentia > Muridae > Rattus > Rattus norvegicus. Next base: position 25,025,138 of record NC_141554.1, read on the forward strand.
GACAATTTCCTAGACAGATACCAGGTACCGAAGTTAAATCAGGAACAGATAAACCAGTTAAACAACCCCATAACTCCTAAGGAAATAGAAGCAGTCATTAAAGGTCTCCCAACCAAAAAGAGCCCAGGTCCAGACGGGTTTAGTGCAGAATTCTATCAAACCTTCATAGAAGACCTCATACCAATATTATCCAAACTATTCCACAAAATTGAAACAGATGGATCACTACCGAATACCTTCTACGAAGCCACAATTACTCTTATACCTAAACCACACAAAGACACAACAAAGAAAGAGAACTTCAGACCAATTACCCTTATGAATATCGACGCAAAAATACTCAACAAAATTCTGGCAAACCGAATCCAAGAGCACATCAAAACAATCATCCACCATGATCAAGTAGGCTTCATCCCAGGCATGCAGGGATGGTTTAATATACGGAAAACCATCAACGTGATCCATTATATAAACAAAATGAAAGAACAAAACCACATGATCATTTCATTAGATGCTGAGAAAGCATTTGACAAAATTCAACACCCCTTCATGATAAAAGTCCTGGAAAGAATAGGAATTCAAGGCCCATACCTAAACATAGTAAAAGCCATATACAGCAAACCAGTTGCTAACATTAAACTAAATGGAGAGAAACTTGAAGCAATCCCACTAAAATCAGGGACTAGACAAGGCTGCCCACTCTCTCCCTACTTATTCAATATAGTTCCTGAAGTTCTAGCCAGAGCAATCAGACAACAAAAGGAGGTCAAGGGGATACAGATCAGAAAAGAAGAAGTCAAAATATCACTATTTGCAGATGATATGATAGTATATTTAAGTGATCCCAAAAGTTCCACCAGAGAACTACTAAAGCTGATAAACAACTTCAGCAAAGTGGCTGGGTATAAAATTAACTCAAATAAATCAGTTGCCTTCCTCTATATAAAAGAGAAACAAGCCGAGAAAGAAATTAGGGAAACGACACCCTTCATAATAGACCCAAATAATATAAAGTACCTCGGAGTGACTTTAACAAAGCAAGTAAAAGATCTGTACAATAAGAACTTCAAGACACTGAAGAAGGAAATTGAAGAAGACCTCAGAAGATGGAAAGATCTCCCATGCTCATGGATTGGCAGGATTAATATACTAAAAATGGCCTTTTTACCAAAAGCGATCTACAGATTCAATGCAATCCCCATCAAAATACCAATCCAATTCTTCAAAGAGTTAGACAGAACAATTTTCAAATTCATCTGGAATAACAAAAAACCCAGGATAGCTAAAGCTATCCTCAACAATAAAAGGACTTCAGGGGGAATCACTATCCCTGAACTCAAGCAGCATTACAGAGCAATAGTGATAAAAACTGCATGGTATTGGTACAGAGACAGACAGATAGACCAATGGAATAGAATTGAAGACCCAGAAATGAACCCACACACCTATGGTCACTTGATTTTTGACAAAGGAGCCAAAACCATCCAATGGAAAAAAGATAGCATTTTCAGCAAATGGTGCTGGTTCAACTGGAGGGCAACATGTAGAAGAATGCAGATCGATCCATGCTTATCACCCTGTACAAAGCTTAAGTCCAAGTGGATCAAGGACCTCCACATCAAACCAGACACACTCAAACTAATAGAAGAAAAACTAGGGAAGCATCTGGAACACATGGGCACTGGAAAACATTTCCTGAACAAAACACCAATGGCTTATGCTCTAAGATCAAGAATCGACAAATGGGATCTCATAAAACTGCAAAGCTTCTGTAAGGCAAAGGACACTGTGGTTAGGACAAAACGGCAACCAACAGATTGGGAAAAGATCTTTACCAATCCTACAACAGATAGAGGCCTTATATCCAAAATATACAAAGAACTCAAGAAGTTAGACCGCAGGGAAACAAATAACCCTATTAAAAAATGGGGCTCAGAGCTAAACAAAGAATTCACAGCTGAGGAATGCCGAATGGCTGATAAACACCTAAAGAAATGTTCAACATCTTTAGTCATAAGGGAAATGCAAATCAAAACAACCCTGAGATTTCACCTCACACCAGTGAGAATGGCTAAGATCAAAAACTCAGGGGACAACAGATGCTGGCGAGGATGTGGAGAAAAAGGAACACTCCTCCATTGTTGGTGGGATTGCAAACTGGTACAACCATTCTGGAAATTAGTCTGGAGGATCCTCAGAAAATTGGACATTGAACTGCCTGAGGATCCAGCTATACCTCTCTTGGGCATATACCCAAAAGATGCCCCAACATATAAAAAAGACACGTGCTCCACTATGTTCATTGCAGCCTTATTTATAATAGCCAGAAGCTGGAAAGAACCCAGATGCCCTTCAACAGAGGAATGGATACAGAAAAGGTGGTACATCTACACAATGGAATATTACTCAGCTATCAAAAACAATGACTTTATGAAATTCGTAGGCAAATGGTTGGAACTGGAAAATATCATCCTGAGTGAGCTAACCTAAACACAGAAAGACATACATGGTATGCACTCACTGATAAGTGGCTATTTGCCGAAATGCTTGAATTACCCTAGATGCCTAGAACAAATGAAACTCAAGACAGATGATCAAAATGTGAATGCTTCACTCCTTCTTTAAAAGGGGAACAAGAATACCCTTGGCAGGGAATAGAGAGGCAAAGATTAAAACAGACACAGAAGGAACACCATTCAGAGCCTGCCCCACATGTGGCCCATACATATACAGCCATCCAATTAGACAAGATGAATGAGCAAAGAAGTGCAGGCCCACAGGAGCCGGATGTATATCGCTCCTGAGAGACACAGCCAGAATACAGCAAATACAGGGGCGAATGCCAGCAGCAAACCACTGAACTGAGAACGGGACCCCTGTTGAAGGAATCAGAGAAAGAACTCGAAGAGCTTGAAGGAGCTCGATACCCCTTTTGAACAACAATGCCAATCAACCAGAGCTTCCAGGGACTAAGCCACTACCTAAAGACTATACATGGACCGACCCTGGACTCTGACCTCATAGGTAGCAATGAATATCCTAGTAAGATCACCAGTGGAAGGGGAAGCCCTTGGTCCTGCTAAGACTGAACCCCCAGTGAACGTGATTGTTGGGGGGAGGGCAGTAATGGGGGGAGGGTGGGGAGGGGAACACCCATAAAGAAGGGGAGGGGGAGGGATTAGGGGAATGTTTGCCTGGAAACCGGGAAAGGGAATAACACTCGAAATGTAAATAAGAAACACTCAAGTTAATAAAAAAAAAAAGAAAAAAAATCAATTTAGAATTTATAAACCCAATGTGAATGCCTATAATCTCAACCCACAAAAGGGGCGAGATGACCTGCAGTTTAAGGCCTTTCTCTGTTCCATCATGAGAAATGGAAACCTGGAAAAAATACATGATGTTCTGTCTCAATAAACAAAAACAGAAAGACAACATCAAATAGACAAAGAAAAGCCACCAAACCAGCTTGTGATTATTTTCCATGAGGCTATTTGATGCCTTAAATTACATTTAAAAAAAAAACAAAATAGAGGGTAAAAACAATTATCACTGTGAACAATCAGGAAAGGCATGGATCTATCTTTAAGCTTAAAAATGTTAATCTTTAAGAAGTCCAAGAAATCTAAAACCAAAGGCAGATTATCACTTTAAAAGTCATTTGTTATCTCACCAGCAGAACCAGGTTATTTAAATTGAATTAGTGAAGAAGCTCATATAGACTTTCAGTAGAACCATCCCACCTGGATTAATGGATCACATCTTGTCATCATTTTCTTTAATTTAATGTGTATGTAACTTAAGAACCTATGCTGCAGTATAGACAACAAGTTTAAAATATGAGGTAGACCTCACACTTACTGAATAACAAGATTAACTATCCTAGGAAATTACTCCAGCTTCTTTATTCAATTTTCATACATGTATATGTGTGTGCAATCATTGGGAAGTAGGATAGTGTCTTAGATTTGGTGGTGGGGGAAGAGAATAATTAAGTCTGAATTATAGTGCAGCTGGGGTCTTGAAATGAAATGGAAGAATGTGTTTTTCTTATATCAACACAATGTATTTTCTGAAAATCAAATGAGCGTCTGAGAACCAAGGGCATTAACACTCAGCATGGGCTTCTGTATCTCATGCTCATTGCTCTTCCAGAGGACATCAGTTTGATTCCCAGCATCCATACCTGGGATCTCAGAACCGCTGTGATTCCAGCCAGTAGATCTGACATCTTGTGGCCTGCACAGGCATTTGTACTCATACATGCAGGTGCACATGCGCGCGCGCGCACACACACACACACACAGACACACACACACACACACACACACACACACAGAGAGAGAGAGAGAGAGAGAGAGAGAGAGAGGAGAGAATCTTTAAAAATGGTTATGTATATGCAGCTTTTTGACTTGACTATGTCTTATATATCCCAATGACTCCTACTTGTTCCTCTTACTCTTCCAAAGTACAAACTAGACTGATTGTTGGTTTCAGAAAACTGGTTTCTATATAGTTGTCTCTTTAGCTCTGATTATCTCAATATCACTTTAAAATTTTAGATCATTTCAAATGCCCACAACCATTTCGTATTTGTGTCTGACACACATAGCAATATTTTTGAGACAGGGTCTCACTGTGTAGTCCTAGCTGGACAAGAGCTTGCTCTGTAGATCAAGATAGCCTCAAACTCACAAAGATGCACATACCTCTACTACTCCCAAAGTCCTGGGATTAAAGGCATGTGCTACCTCACCTGGCAAGATTTAGTTGTTTTTATTTTTATGTGCATGAGAGTTTTTCTTGCATGTGTGTATGTACAATGTGCTGGTTTGCGGCATCTCCTGTCTGCCGGGTGCTATGAAGGGCAGAAGAGGGCATTGAATCCTTTGGAACTGGAATTAAAGACCATTGTGGGCCACAATGCTGGTCTTGAAAACCAAGCTCAGATCCTTTGCAAGAACAGAAAGTGTTCTAACCATTTATCCATTTTTTCCCAGACCAAGTTAGCAATCTTTAATGCTGCTGGACAAGATTTTAAAAAAATCCCTAATTTCTGTTACAGTAAGTTTATAAGCAGAGATTGTTCTATTGTTCCTGCTGGAGTTCTGAGGACTCCGAGAATATTACCAGTGGCAATGGACTTCATCTGCCATTTTCTTAAGGAATAATTTGTGCACCTGGTCAAATTCTCCCAGATCCCTCTTCCTTTGTTTCTCTAAGGCATTAACATCCAGGAACGAACGTTTTCTTCTCTCCTACCCTATTTGTCACAGTACATGACCCTTGCGTGCCTTTAACCTACCTGGATAAAATTCTCGATTTATAGGTATATTTATGATTTATAATCTTAAAACCATGCTTACTTTATTTTTCTTAGACTAGAGAGAGAGAGAGAGAGAGAGAGAGAGAGAGAGAATCAATTAGCTTTGAGCTCATTCTCTTGCCTCAGCTCCCTGAATGCTGGGTTACATTTTGTATGGCTTTGAATCTTGAAAAAAAATGCAGCACTCTTTTCTGAGGTCCATTTGGATTTCTGATCCTTGTATGGGTAGACTAAAAGCTGTGTCCCAGCCTCTGTCTCCAGACATATTCACAATTCCTCCTTTGCCTATTCCAATGACTCTCCTCACACCCACCCTCGGTTTTCATGCTTTGACTAGACTCCCTTTAAATGAACTTCAGCTTTCAAAATCTTCCCTGAAAAAAAAAATCTCTAGGCATCCGCTAGTGATGAAAGAACAGTGGCCTTGGTTGCCAAGCTACAATTTCTGCCTGGCTATTATGCCTGCACTCGAGCTAAATCAAAACTCAATCCAAACCGAGGAAAGCTGGGAGAAGGAGGGGTAGCCTTCCCCCGGGAGGAGCACACCAATTAGCTGTTCAGTGCCAATGATCAGCCCGGAAAAATATATCTACGAGTAAGATTATGCAGACTGAATAGGTTATATTTAGGAATATATAAATGTATATGTATATATGCAATAACAATTAGTGAAAGAAGGTTATGCATTTGAAAGAAAACTGGGAAGGGTGTGGGGGACAATTGGAGGCATGAAAGGAAGGGAGATATATAATTAAACTATACTCTCAAAATTTAAAAAAAACCCTCAGCCCATCATTTATCATCACACATCTGAAGCTTTTGTTATTAACTAAACAATAAATGCTATGGTATAGGTTTTCACTTGTGTATGGTCCCTACTTTGTATTCTGCTATATAACTAGTATTTAGGAGAGAGCCTAGCACACAGCAAGCATTCAAGGAGACTTTCATAATTTTGACTCTCTAAATTTTAAAGTTGTTGCTTTCTCTCTTATTACAGATGACTTCAGGAGAGAAATTGAAGATGTTATTACAGCAGAAAATCATAGAAAGAAATGTTAATAGATTTTTGAAAAATGCAATTTTCCCTAAAGAGGCAGTATTCAAAAGAGCAAATCTCAGAGTTTGAGTTCAAGGTCTAGTTTGGTCAGGTAACTTAGTTAACTGTGACTGGGCAAGTTCTTTCAGTCCTCTGACTTTCATAGAAAAAATTTAAAAAAGTCCCTCTCTCATTGAGATGTTGTGATAATTAAATGATAGTATATCCAGTAACAAATACTGGTTGCTCCCTTAATGTCTTCATGGTTTCCTCATCCTCCTCACCTTCCGTTAGAAAAGAAAAAATTACTTCCCGAGGTGGCATATGGAACCTAGTACTGTCTCCAATATCTCCCCCTTGCACCTCAATTCTGGTTGAAACTAACCAAGACCTAATGGAAATTCCAATAGGCTGTCTGGCCTGGAAAGAATTGAGAAAGATCTTCCTTCAAAAAATGCACTGCTCGCTAGGTAAACACACAAAGGTCATCTTAGCAAATCCCCCAGCTCTTTCACAATTTTCCATCCTGCTTCTGGAAGAGAGTCTCAGAATTAATTCTTAATAGAATATACATTCTATCCTATATTGAGCACAATATGTTGGAGTGAGGAAATGGCTCAATATTTTATTTATCTTCTTCAAGAACCCTACATTATTCCTATTTTACAGCTAGAGAGACAAAAAGCTCAGACATGTATCTTGGCCAAAGGACTTAGAGCTAGAATTTGAGGAAGTAGAAATCTGAACTGTAGTCCAAAGTTTTGTACTTGAGTCTCAGCTTAATCACAGTAATTCTCGGTCAACAAGTTAAACTCTGCCCACCATGCTTCATATGACCCCCATTTTGCCAACACCAGATCTACCATTACATTTCTGTCTGCATTTTCCTTTCCACTCTACGCTAAACCCTATATCATCACCAGATTTGCCTCCTTGCCGTTTGAAATATGGATTTTGCTGCAAACTGTGCTTAGATACTTCCTTTCTTTGCAAACACCATTTTCTAGTAACTCAGGTGTTTCTCGGAGTTTATTATGCTTCAGAATTTCCTGATTAGCTTTCTAGAACAGATTTGCACTCCTCTGTGTGTGTCTTCACCATAACCTATCTGTCACATAGCCCTCCTTTTAGAACTTAGATCTCATGTTTTAAAAATGACAAGATAGAAAGAACACAGATGAAAGAAATTCAAATTCTCTGAACAGTGGGGAGAAGAATTTATCCTGTCTACAAGAACTTCAGGGCTTGTGGTCAACAGCGTTCTAACTTTCCTGAAATTCACATATCCAAGACAGGACTCCATTTGTGTTTTACCAGTACACACACACACACACACACACACACACACACACACACACACACACACACGGAGGGAGGGAGGGAGGGAGGGAGGACAGGAGAGAGAGGGAGAGAGAGAGAGAGAGAATCAAACAGAGACATAGAGACAGAGACAGACAGACAGTCAGATAGATGATACACAGATACAACGCCACCAAGAATATCACACTCCCACCCCTACCCAGGCAAATATGTGAGAAAAAGGCAATCTAACAGAACAGAAGTCTCTTTTGACAATGTCCACTCTTCTCCATTATGCAATATCTACATCTCTCTTTTCCTCTCTTCCCAACAGTGGGAGGCTGATACCAAAGTATCGGCTAGCATGGCTACACTGAAGATTCGAACCTCTGGGGTGATGCCACTCACATTTAGGGTAGGTCTTCCCTCCTCATTTAAACCTCTCTGAATCATATGCATAAACATGGCATAGTTTATGACAGACTAAAGCTTAGATGTCTCTTAATATATTAAAGGTGAAAATAAAAATCAACTACCACAGACTGAATCTTTCATTTTTGTTGGTATAAATAAGATAGAACAAAGTTTCCTGAGTAAGAGTTGGTTGACATTCAGTTTCTTACCACCCTTTGTATAGCAAGCTCCAATAGAGAATAACACAGAGACTCCACCAGCAGCTACATGACTGTAGGTGGTTTGGAGCCATGGCTGATCACTACTGGGCATGGCAATTTTTCCAGGCTGCTTAAAAAGACTGGAGATGGGGTTAGCAAGTACTTTATTTTCTCTCTTACTTTGCTGTAATTGAACTGTATAGGAAACTGAGTCATCATCTCCATTTGGAAACAAAAAAGTGGAAGGCTTTGAATAATGGGGTGGGGGTAGAAGGACAGTCTAGTGAGTAGCATTCTTCTTGTATTCCGCCCTCCAACCCTCAGGGAAGGCATCATGTGGATTCTTGTATCCATCATATGACAAGGTAGAAGTGAGTGTCTGCATTCTTATCCACCATTTGGTCAGCTGATTCCAGGAATGGCAGTTTACATACCTATATAGAGATAATGTGTGACTTTGTGACCCAGTTTAAGAAAATGTTGAAAGAGCTGAGAAAAGAGCTCAACTTCTCCTCCCTAGTCAGCATTAAGGATGGGTGAGTCATCACTCCACATTTGCAGTAACAGAATCTGAGGTGCAAAAGGAAAGATAAACACATGTTTTTACATTCTATCGAGCCCTCATGCTGTATCTAAGCAAGGGGCCTATGTCAGAGAAAAGAATAACAATGAGCTCAATGATCTAGGTCCTGAGCTTCTTGGAATTGGAAGGTAGAGGATAGATCTACATAGAGGGTAGAGGTCTGGTCTACATAGTGACTCCCAGAGAGTCATGCCCGTATATCAAGACCATATCTAAAGCAAGATAGCAGGAATTAGTTTGCATGCTTCAAAGATAGCCCTGGTAAACTTTTTCAACTCCTTCAAGGAGGAGTCAGACTGCCATGCTGAAATAAAAACAAACCTTAACTCTTTTTGGTCTGAAAGAAACTCACCTCCCTGCCAAAGTTTTCAAAAACTGAACAGGACAGACAAAGTGATAGATAGCACAAGCAAATGGAACTCAAGCACCTGCTGGAATCAAGTCAAGTAGAACAAAATAGAGTACTACATATAGAATATGATAGCAGTCCACCAAGAAGGTTGTAACAACTGTAAAGATATGTGCACCAAATAGCAGTGTACTTAATTTAATGAAACAAGTATGACTGGACAAAGAGCAACAGCTAGCAGATATAATAGTTTGAGTCACTTCAATGTTCTATTCTTACCAATAGAGAGTTCATCCATGTACAACGAATCAACAAAAACACAGATTAAGTACATGATAGAACCAATAAACTCAAGACATTAGTAAAATAAAATCCATTCAAAGGGTGGAGTCGGTACATTCTTAGCTTCTCAGAAACATTCTTGAATCCAAGTCTTACCAAAAGCAAGAAAATGGAATACAATCTTTTATCTTATCACATCATAATAAAATAAAATTAGGAATCTACACACACACACACACACACACACACACACACACACACACACCAGAAAACTCATTTGCACATGACTGCAAGCCATTTTTCTTGACCTGAACAATCTTCCCCCTCACATATCCAGGGTGTTAAATCAAAGTGTTATTAGTCATGGAAAACACCCACTTTCAAATCTCAATACTTCAAACTTTGACTATGTTATCCTTTATGACTCATCAAATCAAATTCATCAAAAACTTTCTAGTTTTGACTCTAAATGCAAATTACTATGCTTTCTTTGCAATGGCATAAACAGCTGACTCTTTGTCAACACTCATTTTGTTTTTAACAGACTCTATTCTCTCTGGAAGAAAGGACTTTCAAAGCCAACTCTGGGGGGTTTATACTGAAAAACAAGCAATTGAGGGGATTAAGGGAGAAAAGGTGGTACAGGCATAAAAGTTTAGCTAAAGACCGTTACTTCCTGTGGAGAACTGTGTGCTTTATAATGTATAACCCTGCCAAGAAGCTGTTAAAATAATATTCACTAAACTTCATGAGAAAGTCTCATTCTTCTGCACAAATTCTGACAGAAGACACAGAGGGAGAAGACGGGGGCTTTGTGCCTGCCAGTGTTACTTTTATGTTATTATTATAGGGAGGAGAGCAAGAGGCATGGCAAACCCTGTCCTAAGGTGAATCCTATATCACATTACTGATCCATGATAACATTAGAAGCAGATGTGTAAAACAGCCTTAGTGGAGGGTTGCAAGCAACACTCAGGATAGGGTTAAACAAAGTTGGGAGAGGGCCACTGAAGCCATCCCGTATTCCACATGATGTGTTTCTTCTGTGCAAGAAGGACTTGCTGTTTTATAAAGCATGAAAGGCAAAGGCAGCAGTATTGTTTTAAAGCAAGGAAAATGACTTGATTGTGTATTTCACAGGCACTTTATAGGGTTAGAACTAAGAAAGGATAAAGCATTCTGTGGTTCAGTCCTAAGAATAAGTTCATGTGGAATTTAATATAGATCATCGGATGGTTTGCCCAACCCTTTTGCTTTCGATAGGCAAGCATAAACATGTGCCTCCGTCTGAAAACCACAGGTAGCATAGTCTACAGAACTTGAGAAAACACAATATTTATTAGTCTGTAACTTAGGATTTTTAAAGTTATTTTGTTAAATTTTAATATTGTGGCTCTATGAATTATACGGATTACTGATATAGATTGTAGGCCCTTGGGATAGTAAAAGAAAAATAGATGAGGAGACTTCTTCTGGGAATAAGTAGAAGCCACATGGCAAGAAAAGTCATTTTCCTCTGATGTATCCAAAAGATTAGAATTGCTCACATGCAGGCTAACTACTAGGAAATTATAGTAACACACAAGAATAATCCCCCTGAACAAAAACAAAAAGCAGAAAGGGGAACTTTATTCAATGTGGCCGCACTGGGAGGAAAGACAAAGAATTAAGGGATGCCCTCCAATCTGTCCTTGTGATCCTAACCTGAGATTCAAGTTTACACAGAGGGCCAGAGATGCACACATTTGAGCAGTCCTAACAAAAGTCTAGCCCAGCCCATCATTAACCAATCATTTTCTAAGCTCCAGTTTCTCCAAAAAGGTGATCTGGCAAGTTGTTAGCACTCTATAAAATGTCTTCCTGGAAGGCAAGTTTCTGGCTCTGGCTTCTACCAGTCTTCCGCCATTTCCTTCTCCCAGCATGAGATTCTTGGGGGAATTCCAGTTTCTTAGAGTCATATTCTCAACAGTATGACAGTCAGATTGAAAAGCATATGTAATTTTCCCAGTCATTACAGGACTTTAATAAGAGCAAAAGTGGGAAAACAGCAAAGGTATTATGCCTTGTGTAGTTATATTATGTTGTTGAAAATATTGAACATACCTTCTAAAATTCACTTCACATTATAGAAACTTGACCTAAAATTCATGAAACAATTTTCCAAAATTTGTTAGATACATGAATGCTACTATCTAAATCTTAATTGTTGCATTGGAAGAGAATTTTTAAAATGCAACTTAGGCCTTTTAAAATAGCCCATTTTAATTTAACTGGAAGATTAGAAAAACGACTGGAAATGCCATGAATCCGAAACCTAAGAGTGGACAAATATGCACATTTTTGGTAGAGAAAACTGAATCTATCATAACAGTTTAAAAAGTTACTATTTGAACTGCTTTGTAATGAAATACTAGTTTCTGGTATTAAATTGTAGATATATAAAATATTTTAATATAAATTAACATAAAGGTAAATAAATCTTACTAATGTTTACTATGAAGTGATCTCTGAAAATGTTACTGATCATATTCTAAATAATATCTATTTTATACAGGAGTTCTTGGTTAAGAGATTAATTTCCCAAGGTATGTATGCTTTTTTCATAGGGAAATTTTCAGCAATCTCCTGAGATCCACATGGATCATGTCAGCTTGCCACTGTATTTCTAATTTTATTTCAGATACATCTGATGATTACTTACCTGCCAATCAAAAATTCTGTGCATCTTTCTACCTTTAGTTCTGTTTCATTTCTGCTTCATCAACATGTGCTTGAATTATTTTTTAATACTTACAAATCTGAATTACTGTTTCACAAATTCCTGTACCCTAGTCAGGGTTCACTTTGAACCTGATGGTGCCATAGAAAAGCATCAGTTTACAACTAGAAAGAAAACTTCGCTGAGCCATAAAGAATGTTTTGGTTTAATAAATACTTCACAATAGTTTTTAAAGAATAATGCAACACAAATATATAAACACAGACACTGGACAATATACTTTGGAGGGATCAGAGGAATATTAAGGAAATTAAATGGCAAATGTAAAACATCTAAGAATTAAATGAAAGAGGAAATATAATGTATCATAGACTGTGGGATAAAGTCACCACAGCTGTAAGAGGGAGGTTAATGGCTACAAGAACCTACGTTAAAACACTGGACAGGTGGGACTAGAGATACTCAGAGCTTTTGCTCTTGCAGAGGACCTAGGTTCAGTTCACAGCATCCATACGGTGACTCATAGCCATAGTAAGTTCAACAGCCTCCAGCCCCCTCCTCTGACCTTTGCAGGCACCAGACACATTTGGGATGCATGTACATATGTATAGGCAAACACTAATACACACAAAATAAATGTAAAAATATACTAAATTACCAGAGCAATGCCAAATAAATAAGTCCTGATAATCACATGATTATACAAAAATGAGAATAAGTGGGGTTGGGGATTTAGCTCAGTGGTAGAGCACTTGCCTAGCAAGCACAAGGCCCTGGGTTCGGTCCTCAGCTCTGGAAAAAAAATGAGAATAAGTCACAGTCAAAATTCATGGAAGAAAAGAAAAAAACAAAGATCAGAGACAAAAATAGTAAAAATGAAAACCAATGCAACAATGAAGTAATGAGTTACCCTTTAGAAAAGATAAACAGAATTTAAAAACCTTGAGAGGGCTGGAGAGATGGCTCAGTGGTTAAGAGCACTGGCTGCTTGCTCTTCCAGAGATCCTGAGTTCAATTCCCAGCAACCACATGGTGGCTCAAAGTTGTCTGTAATTCCAGGATCTGACCTTCTTACACCGATGTACAAGCAGGCAAAACACTGATGCATGTAAAATAAATAAGTAAACTATAAAAATATATAAATAATTTTAAAAACCCTTTGATATACTTACTAATCAAAGTTCAAAGATAGAAATCATGGCTTAGGCAGTGGTTCCTTAGCAGAACTCTGCTACCTTAGGAAATAGCAACAATTGAGCAGTGGAAGTGTAACAAATAAAAAGGCTTCAGCATAGCAAAGAAAGCAAAGACAGAGAATGATAAATCTTTGCCAGATTTACAGAAAATGTAAGAACATTATAGAAAATGTATGTCCAGGATATGGTACAGAGCCACACACAATGTTCCAAAGACAAAAATGATTTTTGCTAAATCTTACCACTATATCTGCTGCTCAGCACCTTGTGCTTCCCCTGAAGTATGAGCTTCCTTTCTGGCAGTCATCAATGCTAACATTAGCCACCAATGCTGATGCTGGTGTAACCAACACTGGTGAGGCCATCAAAAATGGTGCCACAATCAACACTAGCATGGCCACCAAAGCTGGAGTGGCCACTAACACTGTGCAAGTGGCCAACAGGGTGTGTTTTTTGTACTGGGAGCCTGAGGTCCTGCCACAAATGATCTGTGGGTGGTCACCTCTGCAAAAGGCTTTGTCCTGGTCTGCTAGAACATATGGAGGAAGAACTGACCACTTACCTTCCCATCCACTCATGATAAGCCAGTGTTTCAAATGCCCAGCAGACATGTGTTTTGAACCACCTTCTGACTTCCATGAAGGACATGAACCAGGACATGAAGGACTCTGACCCAGTTCAGGCCATCACCTGTCATTGATCTGGTGACTCTTCCCATGACCCCGTGTACCTGAAGCCCTGAGAACAATGCAAGCTAGAAACCAGAGGACCATTTCCCAACCATCATCCCACCACTTCCTTCCCCACCATGGCACAAGAGTAGTCTAGAGGAGGCACTTCTAATGAAATCCAGTACAAGCTTGGTCAAACAGGACAGTACTGGATAAGTATGACTGTTAACGAAACAAAAGAGAGACTGAAAATGCACCAGAAGCAATTGTCTTGATTAGAGATAATTCTCATTCAGACTGCCTACTAGCAATGTCTGTTAAGATATCAGTGGGAGGTTCTCATTGGATTCTATCATATGTGCATTTTCCAAGCTTAAATAATTCGAGAGTGTGATTCATCTGACTGACTACAGGGTTCCGATGCAAACTTAGAAACATCTTCTTCATTTATATGACCAAAACTGTAACCGTCTTGCCTGGCAAGAATGAAGTTACTCTCAAGAGACAAGTGTGCTCCTCTCTTTGGCTATCAGCGGACACCAAGAAATTATAATTTGCTACAATGCAAGCTCCAGGTTAGTTTCTGCTACATTATACCACTTCTTAAAAACAAAAGAAAGAATATGTTAAAACTTATTAAGCTTAGTGAACTCATTGAAACAGGACATTATTTAGTCATCAAACTGCTGGTGATATTTAGCAGTTTTACTAACAGCACATAAAGATTACTATGAAATTGGATGTATGAGCCCATTTATATGAAGGTTTGGATGGAGATGATAAGGAACTGGTAGTTTCGACCAATGACTGAGGAAATGGGAAACAGTGAAATTTTGCCATTCTTTCCAAATTTCTTATGTGGTGGTTATAATGAATATGTCATGATAAAAGCCTTCAATTTTACAATAGGGATGGCAAATAATGAAAATGAAGTTACCAAATTTCTCCTAATTCCCTGTTCAGAAATTCAAGATGCAAGTACTATTTCTTAAATATTTTTCTTAGGAATTTCTACATGTAAACATCTCTCCCCAGATGCTCCTAAGGACATCAGCTTTGCTCTGTTCACCACTATATCATGGCATCTAAAACACTGCTTGGTGCATAAGAAATGCCCAACATACTTACAATAAATCATTTTTAGAGAGTATATACTGCTTTTTTGTTAGGTGTCTTATTTTTTGAGCATCTGTTATTTCCTCTCTTATTTATCTTTTATTAATCACTTTTTCAGAAGGATAACATTCCTGTGTTTGGATATATCATAAAATGTTCAGCCAATTAAGATTATCCCTTAATTAATAGTATTCATTTGCTGTCATAACTGCTTCAACTGCTAGTCTAAGGCTAATAAAGAGTCTAAGGCCAATAAACATTCCTCTTCGTTTCAATCGCAATGACAAAAATTGACAAAGAATCAAATATGATCTATTGCCATGTAATGAAGGGTACAATAAAAAACAAGATAAACAAGAGGGAGATCATAAGAAGTGGTTAGAAAAAGGCTTGTCTTATGAATATGTGTAATGTCAATATTTTCTTCTCCTACTCCTGATGGTAGCACACCAATCATGGTTAGCTGTATATCCATTTGCACACTTGCCTAGCTCTTCCATTTTTTAATTGGGTCACTTGTTTTCTTGACTCTTTTTTTCCCTTTATATATTCTAAAACAACAACACTTCTTTCCTTCTTTACAGTAAAGTGAGATGGCATCAAGTAGTTAAAAATCTTCTATTAAAGGTTTCTATCAAAAAAAAAAAAGGTTTCTATCACTTGATTGCCTAGATCAGAGTTTCGCAACTTGTGGGTTGTGACCCTATTGGTGTGTCCTGCATATCAGATAGTTATTTACATTATAATTTTAATAGTAGCAAAATTGTAGTTATGAAATAGCAAGGAAAAGAACTTTATGGTTGGGGTTACCACAAAATGAGGAACTGCATTAAAGGGTCGCAGTATAAGGATGGTTGAGAACCACTGGCCTAGCGTCATTTCCTGATGACTCTATTACCTGAAACAACCACTGACATTTGGGTTCCTCTAGTTTGATTTTTTTTCATTTTATACCCAGCAAATATGTCTGTTTACATGTTTATCATCTCTATTAATCTATTCATCATTTCACAACTCCCTGTGGATAGAATTCTAACCTTGAAACATAGACTAGCCAAGCATGAATAGTCAGAGTGTATTTGTCCAATAAGTGACCATTCACAGGGCACAGATCTAGACTACCAAGTCAAGAGTTGTTCTCTTCTAAGGTAACTAACCATAGTTATACTTACTAGAGACCGAACCTATCCAGTTGTAGTAAGTTACCTGTTTTGAAGGCAACATCACTGATCTTCAACCTGCTTATTCCTCTTAAAAAACCTTTCAACTAATATTCTTGTATTTTCTATTTACCATAAATGTTCACAAAGTATAAAATGTGGTGCTCTTCCTGTTGTATTCATTGTAAATACATGTTAAATTAACTTAAATAGCAGAAGAAATGGTGTTTTTATACTTCTTTCCAGGTATATGTAGGTTTTGTGTGTGTGTCTGTGTGTATTTGTGTTTACATATGTATGTACACATGTATGTGTACATGCACATGCTGTGAAGTTCCAAGTTTGATGTTGGGAATCTTTTTCAGTTTCTCTTCCACAATATTTATTTGGGCATGGTCTCACAATCAAACCCAAAGCTCACAGATATGGCTAGTCTTGTTAGTCATTTTGTTCCCCATATCACTACCTTCTAAGGTTGAAAATTCAGATAAGTCACAGGTTCCAGAGATCCTAACTCTGATTCTCTAACTGATCTGGAAAGCACTCTAACTAATGAGTCATGTCCTCAAGCATTATTCAATATTTTAAACAAATCAAATTAAAAAAAAACTGTATTTCAACATGAGTAAATCTTAATTTGTCTTCCGATAATAATTCATTAAATGCCATTTAGCAAATTAAAAGATTAAAAAGATAACATCAAATATAATGAAGTGGTCATCAGCAGAAGGAAACCTGGGACAGGAAATTGGCATAAAGACTTTTGTAGGAAAGTGCTATTGCAGATGGAACAGTATGAAAGAAAACCAGGCAATCGTTCTTATTTCCGAGAGCAACAGATTTAGACAGCAGTGCTGAGGTGTGAAGCTAGAAACTGTTGCTGCAAATGTTTTTCAGCCTCCCCACCTGGTTTCTATTTCCTCAGCAGCAGGAACCACCGCTGAGCCCCTGATATGGCATCATTCCCAGGGCTGACCAGTTAGTGACCTGGTGGCAGGCTGACTAAATTGGACCTCTTCCTCCATGGAAATGACAATGCTTTGTTCTTACTAGATACTTATTCTGGTTATGATTTGCATTCCCTGCACCTAATGCTCTGGCAAAAATCACCATCCATGGACTTAGAGAATGCCTTATCCACCATCCCAGTAGTCTATACAATATTGCTTCTGATCACGGAATTCCTTTCATAACCAGAGAGGTGTGACAGTGGGCCCACAATCATGAAATCCACCCATCTGACCAAGTTGCCCACCATTCTGAAGCAGCTGGTCTGATGGCAAGATGGAATGCAGAGTCTTCAGAAGGCAGGTATATGCTTAGAGTCAGCATCTAAGACAGAGTACAGTTTTCCCTACAGCCAGGATTCGTGAGTTCAGGAATCAAGGTGTAGAAATGGGTGTGGTTCCACTGCCTATCATCTCTGGTGACCCACTATGAAAAATATTGCTTTCTGTTTCCATGACCTCAAATTCTGCTGGCCTAGAAGTTTTGGTTCCAGCACGGTGAACACTCCTAACAGGAGACACAATAAACATTTCATTGACCTGGAAGGTCAGACTTACCCCTGGTCGGTTACTCTGGGCTTCTAATGCCCTTAAGGCAACAGGAATAAGAAAGAAACAACAGTGGCAGAAAGGGTGATAATAGACCCAAATTATCATGAGGAAATTGGATTGCTTCTCCACAATGGAGGTAAGGAAGATAATGTCTGGAAATCCTTTAGGACATCTCTTGGTGTTACCAGGTCCTGTGATTAAAGTCAATGGGAAGACAGCAACAACCCAAGCCAGGCAGGATGACAAAGGGTACAGACTCTTCAGGAATGGAAGGTATGGTAGAGTTAATGACCTAAAAGCCTCAGGTGGACTGAGAAGCTCTGGGCAAGGAATCTGGCTTGACTGGTAACACCCATGGGAGTTTCTGATAAGGAGACACACACACCAAGCCCACCAGTATCTACTACTTCCGGACTGCAGGGCAACTGACCTGCAGAAGGACTCTTATTCTCAAAGTTTCACTCTTTCTGTCCTATGAAGCTCCCAGACTTCCTTGGCATACATGTGTAGTCTCACATTCACCAAGAGACTGTGGCCTTTCAGTTGTTCTGATCAAAGAATTCTGCTTCTGGAGATGCCTGTCTTCTGTCTTTTAGTTCCTCATCGTCTCCATCAATTTTGATTTTATATTTATGGGACACTCTTCCTGAAAATAAAAGACCCATTGACTTGCTTGCTGAGAGTGGGAGAAATACACTACCGTAAAAAAGCGTAATTATAAATACCATCTATGGCCATGTAACCAGGTGCAGAAATGAGAATTATATTGACATGAGTGTTTCTGCTGTGTTTTGTTAAGACCAGGTTTTATGGGTTGGGGATTTAGCTCAGTGGTAGAGCGCTTGCCTAGCAAGCGCAAGGTCCTGGGTTCAGTCCCCAGCTCTGAAAAAAAGAAAAATAAAAGACCATGTTTTATGAATATATATGCATATATTAAATAGATGTTTTTGTTTTCTTTCCTCTGTCTTTATCATGTAGTATAACATCAATTGAGATAGTAACAGTTATCATATTTAAGCTATGAGACACTAAAAGAATACCCCTCATAGGACATTGCCACCTATTCTAAAATATATAATGTGTTTGCAATTGTATGTGGAATAGTGTTTTCAGTTATATTTGCAATGGTTATATCATGTTAGATGTAACTATGACCTCCTTGTTTTCACTTGGAAATTAATCACAACGTAAGGACATACGATTGTGCATCAAGTTGACAAGGAGTGAACTTGTGATAGCTCTTCTTGATTATCAACTTGGCTACATCTGAAACTAACTAAAGCCCAAAACAGGCACAACTGTGGAGAATTTTTCTTGATTAGATTATCTGAGGAGAGATTGATCCTAAATCTGGATGATTTGAGAGGAAAAGACATATCCTAAATCTGGGCCGCATCTTCTGGTGACAGGTCACATAAAAGAACATAGAAGAAACCGTTTGCTTTTGCCTGCTTGTCCTTACTATCTCTGGAAACACACGGTAAGTAGTAGAGGAGGTAACTTTTGTCCTCACTCTCTCTGCACGTTCTTTTATCTTGCTACAGAGGCCATACTTCACTGGCACTAGATCCTTACTTCAATGGAAATTAAAGGCCAGCTGAGTCATCCAGCCACATGGACTGAGTAATTGCTTTATTCTTGGCCTTTACCATTAAAGACAGACATTATTGGATTAGCCAGAACACATTCTTTAAGCCATTCCACTATATCCCTTTTCATATTGAGAAAGAGTCACTGATTAGTTCTCTTTCTCTCTAAAAACCTGCCTGTCTAAGACACATGGTGACTGGTAACTGGTACCTATTTGATTATTTTTGGATGGATTATGTTTTGTTTTTCTTGTCTGTGTTCATAAAAATATGTAAATGAAGGATTAATAAGTGTAATGAAGGCCACCATTCAACATATAGAGACATTTGGAAAGTTATAAAAGAAATCTCCTTTTAAAAAAATTAAAGAACCATTATTGACATCTGTACTAACTCCCACCATTTTATTTATACACACACACACACACACACACACACACACACACACACACACACACAGGGGGGTGGCAGAGAGAGAGAGAGAGAGAGAGAGAGAGAGAGAGAGAGAGAGAGAGGCTCCAAATTAGAAGAAAACTGCAGAAAATAAGTCCTAGTGGGGCATGTAGCCACAACTAAGCCATCCTTCCCCAAGGCTCAGGAATCATTGAGGAAGGGGCAGCAGAAAGCCTGTAGGAGCAACAGGTGTGGGAGGACCAAAACAAAGCTGGGTCTCCTGGACATAATAAGACTACTGCATTTATGAACTAATAGTAGCTATGGTTGCTTGCACAAGATCGAGCTAGTAAAGATTCTACCATGATTCAGGAATTCCCACCCAAATTAAGAAGCTGTGGACAGGTTGGATTTGTGGAGTAGAAGAGTCAGTTTTGTTTCAGGGTGTGGCTCCTGTTAGACTGACCATGCTCCAGCTATGACCTCACAGCTAAAAGTATATGGGCATCACAAACTAGAATTGAGTGCTTATTTAACAAACCAAAAAGGACACAAAGTTGGGGGAGCAAACCTTAATTGGTTATCCAATACCAAGTGATCATCCCTGAAATCACATACATACAGACAACACTACATGGACTAAGCAGTTTGTATTTATATATTTATGCATACCTGTATATATAAAATAACAGAGATGGGGAACATTAATTTTAGAGGGAGCAAGGGAGCATGGGACTCATTGGGTGGGAAAAAGGAAAAGATTGAAACAATATAATTATATTTTAATTCAAAAATGTTATCTAGTTGCATAAATTATATACATACATACACATATGTATATAATGTGTATACATAGTTTAAATGAAACTCCTAAGCTGGTAATGTTTCCCACAAGACCCATAAAATAGAAAACAAAACCTCAATACCAGGCATGAAAAGTTTCCTGAAATTTTTTTCAGAGGAGTCCAAGATGCTCCTAAAACATTACAATGCATTGCTCTTGCCGTCGGTTTCTTCCCAGAGGTGGAATGTATGTTCCATTGCTGAAGATGCCATGCACACTTTAGACAGCAAAACACTGGAGAATAGTCTCCTCGTTTTTATATTATGTGTAAAGGTATTATATCATTCACTCAATGTCAACAACATACATACATATATATAAAATCTGATTTTATTATATATTATATACAACACACATTAAGTACGTATACATATACAAATATATGATTTGGGGAGTTTCTTTTCTGGTCCCCTGTGTTCGCCATTGTGTATGCCTCTCATAGATGCATGGGATCTCTTTCTTTAGATTTTGAAAAGTATATTCTATGATTTTATTGCAAGTATTCTCTATGCCTTTGTAATTGACTTGTCCTTCTGTGGTCATAATTCTTTCATTTTAAATATTTATCTTTATATTCACAGAGAAGCCTTTAGCCTTCAATATAGAGAAACCATTACAGAAAACCACAACTGATCCAAATGCAAAAGGTGATTGTGTGACTCTAGTTCACATTGATCCATCTACAACACAACTCCCAAAGGTTCAGGAAGCATCAAGAGGGGGCAAGAAGATCGTGAGATCCAGAGGGATAGGATGCCTGCTGTGAACCTGTGCCTGCTCGAAATGCTAGGAAAGATACATGTATGAAGTTTCAGTCACTTGGCTGCCTAAAGACTTGAACAAGGCCAATAACAAAAGAAATGCTAATGTGGAAGGGAGAAATCTTGCAAGGCCTGAACTCTAGACAAAGAGCTGCAGGTAACTAAAGAATGCTGAGGAGAAAAATTGTCTTCCCCAGGAAAAAGCCTCCAACCGGTGATCCAATGCCAAGTGATTATCCTTTCAGTCATATACACATAGGTAACATTATATGGATGGAATAGGTTGAATAGGCGCACGCACACACACACACACACACACACACACACACTCACACTCACACGCGCGCGCGCGCTCAAACACTCACATGCATGCATGCGTGCACACATGCTCATGTGCACTAATAATTAGCAAGAGGCCATGAATTTGACAGAGATAAATGGGGTAAGGAACACGAGAGGAGTTTGAGAATAGAAAAAAAGAGAAGAAATAATGTAATTATATTTTAATTTCAAAAAATATATTTGGAACCAGAGCAAACCTATAACCAAACTCACACATCAAAGTAAAAATAATATTAAGAATAATAAAATTTTAAAATTACCAACTTTGGGGAGTAAGGAAGCAGGGTGAGTCTGGAAGGAAATAGGCAGAAGAATTGTGGTGAATGTGGTCAGAATGTATTATATGAAATTCTGAAAGAATTAATACAAAAACTATTATAAATGAAAAAATGTAAAGACAATTGAATAAAGATTGTGCAACCAAACAGAATACCATGTCAAAATAGTATGATAACAAGAAACAGACAGGTAGTCCATTGCCAAGGAAGCTGAAGTGATAGATGACCAGATAAAGGTAGATTCTGTCACAGAAGACAGTTAAAGTAGAATAAATCACCTTCATTGAAAAGCGCACCACTACATCTACACAATGGAATATTACTCTGCTATCAAAAACAATGACTTTATGAAATTCGTAGGCCAATGGTTGGAACTGGAAAATATCATCCTAAGTGAGGTAACACAATCACAGAAAAACACACATGGTATGCACTCATTGATAATGGCTATTAGCCCAAATGCTTGAATTACCTTAGATGCCTAGAACAAATGAAACTCAAGATGGATGATCAAAATGTGAATGCTTCACTCCTTCTCTAAAAGGGGAACAAGAATACCCTTGGCAGGGAAGAGAGAGGCAAAGATTAAAACAGAGACTGAAGGAACACCCATTCAGAGCCTGCCCCACATGTGGCCCACACATATACAGCCATCCAATTAGACAAGATGGATGAAGCAAAGAAGTGCAGGCCGACAGGAGCCGGATATAGATCGCTCCTGAGAGACACAGCCAGAATACAGCAAATACAGAGGCGAATGCCAGCAGCAAACCACTGAACTGAGAATAGGACCCCCGTTGAAGGAATCAGAGAAAGGACTGGAAGAGCTTGAAGGGGCTCGAGACCCCATAGGTACAACAATGCCAAGCAACCAGAGCTTCCAGGGACTAAGCCACTACCTAAAGACTATACATGGACTGACCCTGGACTCTGACCTCATAGGTAGCAATGAATATCCTAGTAAGAGCACCAGTGGAAGGGGAAGCCCTGGGTCCTGCTAAGACTGAACCCCCAGTGAACTAGATTGTTGGGGGGAGGGCGGCAATGGGGGGAGGATGGGGAGGGGAACACCCATAAAGAAGGGGAGGGGGAGGGATTAGGGGGATGTTTGCTCAGAAACCGGGAAAGGGAATAACACTCGAAATGTATATAAGAAATACTCAAGTTAATAAAAAAAAAAAAAGAAAAAAGAAAAGCGCACCACTAGTATAATCTGGGTCATAGATTCTAGCCATAAGAAGCAAAAATAAAGACATATTATTGACTTTAGGGGGTCCGAGGCCCATGTGTTCAATGCAGTTTCTGTTCATAAAGAGCACCGTGTTTGTCATGTTGCTTTAATGGCTACAGCAAGTCTTTTTTCTTATTGCTACCATTACAGAGTGCATTAAAAAGCACAAAACTGCTGTGAACTTTAAGAACTTCAGACTGAGGTTTTTCATATCCTCAAAGGATGGTGAAGCCTGAGATATTAAATAGACATTTAAGAAGCTTTATTGATGTGAGTTGATGAAGCTCAAGGACAGGAAGACCAGGATGCCATCTGTGCTACATTTATAACAAGGATTCAGGACATCAAGACACAAAATAGAGTAAATTTTTTTTTGAAGACTAGGCAATAGATTCAAATAGTCCTTGTGATTTGCCTCAAAAACATGACAAGAGCACTTACCTTAGCAGAAACATGAACATGTGAAGAGAGAGCAGTGGACACTCAAATTGGACTGAGATGTTCTTTGAAAAACACCAACCTGGAACATTCTGTGAAATCCATTCCTCTATCTGCCAGAGAAGGCTGAAAAAGAACATTGAATTTGTATTTCACTTTGTAGCCAAGGGAGAGTTAATTTGTTTTCCCCCCCTCCTATTACAAATAAAAATGGACTGCTCACATTGTTCCCTTTAATAACTTTCCAGCCAGAGTCAACCCACTTGGTCATAAAAACATTTAGTGGCTAAAGTAGTGGACTCCGTAGAGCCATAGAAAGAACACTCTCTTATCAGAGAAGGGAGAGGCAAAAGCAATATTCTGGTTATTTAGCAAGCTAGAGGAGGAATTAGGTGAATAAATGTCTACCCTTGCCTTGATTTTTCTCTGAGAACCTGACTAGATTCTGACTTTTAGCTCTGTAAAATCAATTGAATATTATATGTTTCATATAACTGCTGTGAAGCTTCGCGATTATATGGCTATGTCAATATTCATATGTTTGTATAAGAGGCACTCAATAAGTGGTTTTTCTTTTTCAGTTTCCCTCTATCAGTACACATCTTCATTAGTATTTCTGTACCTAGTTTGTTACCAAATAAACATAATCTTCTCCAAGTTAATGAGTTTTGTTTTAAAACAAACATAAAGGGTCCCTTTTCTTTTTACAAATAAATGCTTAATTTTCTTATCCATTATTCCATCCATAGGCCCAGTTTGGTTTCAAATATTTAATATGAATAATGCTGCAGTAAGCATGAGTGTGGATTTCTCTTCCATATATTAATTTCCTTTCTTCTCATTATTTTTTAATGGTTTGTCAGATTTCCAGGTAATATGGCAAAAAAGGAGATGCCTTACTGTGACCCAGTAGAAGAGAAGAATCAAAACAATAAAAATTCAATGTATTCCAAGGAGAGTAAGAGCATTTAAAATTAACAAAGGGGCAGCACGTGGTGATAAAGGTGGGGAGTGAGCCTGCGTTCATGCAGGGTAGCATGCCCAGCCAGGGGGATTCACACCAAATAGTAGAGAAGGAATGGGTCACTGGTAACTCAGGGCACACGTGGTACACAAACACAAGGAGTCACACTAAGTGGCTGAGGTGGAGACTAGCCTGGAAGTGTATCACCAGGGTCCCTGAAGCCCAACGAAGTATTGTGCAAACCTTAGGAAGGTCAACCTGCAAGGAGGCTTGTATCTGTGGAATGTCCTGCTTTGTCAGCACACAAAGTGCATACTAGCTTCCTCCTTGACCTGAATCAACAGTGACAAAGGACAACTCTGGGACTGGAAAGAACCATGAAATCCCACTAAGGCAAAACCTACTGAGGCCACCCACCTGTCTCAAGATTGTTTTTTTCTTTTTTTCGGAGCTGGGGACCGAACCCAGGGCCTTGCGCTCTCTAGGCAAGCGCTCTACCGCTGAGCTAAATCCCCAACCCCTGTCTCAAGATTTTTAACCCAGAATTGTTCCTGTCCAAAGGAAACACGGGGACAAAAAATGGAATGGAGCCTGAGGAAAAGGCCATTCAAAGACCATCCTACCTAGGGATCCATCCCATACACAGCCACCAAACTCTGACACTATTGCTGATGCCAAGAAGTGCTTGCTGATAGGAGCCTGGTATGGATGTCTTCTGTGAGCCTCTGCCAGAGCATGACAAATACAGAGGCAAATGCTCACAGCAAACCATTGAACTGAGAACAGGGTTCCCAAAGGAAGCGTCAGGGAAGCACTGGGGAGCTGAAGGGGATTGCAATCATAGGAAGAACAACAATATTAACTAACTGGACCACCCAAAGCTCCAAGGGACTAAAAAACACCAACCAAAGAGTACACATGGATGGGTCTATGGCTCCAGCTACATATGTAGCAGAGGATGGCATTGTCTAGCATCAATGGGAAGAAGGCTCTTGGTCCTAGGAGGTTTGATGTCCCAGTGTAGGGGGATGCTAGAGGGATGAGGTGGGAGTGGGTGGGTGGGTGGGGGAGCACCCTCTTAGAGACAAAGGGGAGGGTGCATTGGATGGGGGTATTGCAGAGGGGAAACCAAGGGGGGCAATATTTGACATGTAAATAAAATAACCAATAAAATTTTCAGAACAATATCTTTTAACTTAGGTTAACACACACACACACACACACACACACACACATATATATACATGTATTCATGTATCTGGAATAAATGTAGTTTATTAATAATTTAGGTTAATATTTATTCTATATCTGGAAATAAACGCAGTTATAACTTACCCATCTGTACATAGAACTTGGTTCTATGAGGGACTTCTAGATTAAGGTATTTTATGATAGGCTTTTATCTCATGTTTCAATAGTTGAGTTCTTTATCATATTTAGTTATTCTTTCACAGAACTACCAGCAATTTTGAACCTTAATTGTTAAGATACAGTATCTTTGAGCTCACCAGAAAAGACATTTAGGATTGTCCTTTACCTTTCTACACCTACAAAACTCTTCTTCCCTTCATATTTTTCAGCAACATAGCAATCACTAATCTCACCATGTTTCCTCCCCTATTTTTAGATATATACATGACAATGACTACTTTAGACCACAAAATAGTGTTGGTTCTCCTGTACCCTGTAAGACTATTGATAATTGAGGGGTGAATATTGCATATTGCATAGACCACTGTTACTCTATTTTTACAGTGTATTGACACCTGTATAGTGAATATTTTTGTGGACAGTACCTGACTGCTGAGGCAAACTAGGGATGAAAGATTGGGGTCCTGTCTAGCAGAAGAGAAAACTGACACCTCAACTCCACTATGACTTAGTCCTTTCCTGACCTTTGTAAATAGTCTCACTAAAAGAAAAAAACAGGATACAAATAAGAATGAAAAAAGAAAACTGTCAAGAAAGTGACCCCCGGAGGCACAAGTCACAATGCAGAAACAAAACTAATATAATACTCTAAGATGTGTCTCCTCTAAAAATGGCAAATCCCACAGTAATGTCCTGAAATTGGAATTATATAGACACAATTCTAAACAAAGAATCCAAATGACTGATTAAAAATATGTTCAGAGAGCTCAAAGTGGGCATGGATATTTTCCAGTGAAAAACAGACAGATGAATGAACTAAGGAAGCCAATTCAGGACTTAAAAATAGAAGTCAATAAAGACATAAGAATACTGAAAAAAAGCCAAACTGAAATGAAGCTGGAAGTGAACAATTAGTCAATTAAAATATCAGTGGAAAGCCTCAGCAACACCATTCAGTGAACATCAACAATATGTTTTAAAATGAAGAAACCATTCTTCAATATCCTATTTGAGATGAAAGCCCAAATCTAGGTGTTATGGCCATAGAAGGAGAAGTCCATTACAAAGACATAGAGAATACTTGCAATAAAATCATAGAATAAACTTTTCCAAATCTAAAGAGACTCCATGCATCTATAGGAGGCTTACAGAATCCCAAACACACAGAATCAGAAAAGAAACTCTCCTAATTATATTATAGATATATGATATATAGTTTTATATTATATACCATATAATTATATTATTTATTGAATTTTTAAAATATTAAATATATTGTTTAATTTTAATTTAAATTTTATTATATATTAGATATATTTTAAAGCTATTGAAAGTTTCAAGAGGGAAGGGCCAAATCACATGTAAAGCAAGTCAATCATAGTAACAGCTGATTATTCAATAGAACCTTTTAAAGACAGAAGTGTCTGAAAACATTCATTGTAGGCTTTGAAAGACTTCTAGCCCAGACTAGTACATACAGTGAAGCTGTCATAATTCAAAGAGTAATGAAGACATTCCATGATGAAATCAGACTAAAAGAATATATACGCACCAAGCCATATATCAACAAATGAAACTGAAAAGAATATTTCAGCCTTAGACTAAAGACAAGGATAAAAGCACAGAAGAGGTTATTGGGGGAAATAAACAACACCAGGACAGGTACTCAAAAAGGGGCCTCAGAAAATGCACACACAAAAATCAGTAAAATGGTGTTCTTAATATACATCTCTCAAAAGTAACTCTGAATATTTTAGTATATATTCCTGTAATAAAAAAACAGATTATCAGAGTGTCTTAGAAAACATAACCCATCTTTTTCACCTCTCAAAAAGTACACCTTCCCATGAATAATACCCATTACTTTAGGGTAAATGGATGGAAAGTTATTCCAAACAAAATGAGACAATGAAACAATCAGATATAGATATTCTCATCCGTGACAAATAAAGCTGGCAAATTAAAATTAGTTAAAATAAGGTTTCTTCATGCTACTAAGGGAACAGTCTACGAAGCGTACTAACATAAATATAGCCAATTTCAAAACACAGGTAATACTAGATATATAGTCACAGATTACCCATACCACAGTAACAGAGTGTGACTTTAAAAGCCTCATCTCAATAATAGGTTTGCCATCCTGACAAAATAAGTGGAAAAATTGGAGTGGAAAGATATCATCAACCAAATAGACCTAACATAAATCTATACAGCATTCCATCCAAACATTAAAGAACATGGCTTCTTCTCAGCAGCCACAGAACATTCTCCAAATAGATCATATATTATGAAGCAAAACAAGGTTCAACCAATATAGGAAAATTGAAATTACAGCTTGTACTCTGACAACAATGAAATATAGCTAGATTTTTTTAAAGCCTAAAAAGTACACAAACTCAAGGAGATTGAACAACATGTTGTTGATTGATGGATGACTCACTTAGAAAAATCACGAAGGAAATTAAAAATTCCTAGAATTCAATGGAAATGAAAACACAACATAGCATACTTTATGGAACACAATGAAGGGAGTCTGAAAAGGGAAGTTTATTATTCTCTGGGCTTACATAAAAAATAAAACCCAAAGCAGAACTTGAGCAGTAGAAATCATGGGTCCATGGACGAAGGCCAAAGCAGAACAGAAATACACAGACTACAGGCTCTGAAACTTGGGTCAGCAGAATCCAGAGCTGGGATTCTATTTTGATCTGGGTCAGGAGTAAACTTGCTAAGATGCCCAAGACTCAGGGTGAAAGCCTTGGTCTCAGAGAAAGGGTATTGTTATAGGTTGCAGAGTTCTACATTGGTGGACATGTCGGGGAAAGTGAATTCAGACCTGAACTGACTCAAGGCAGGGCATCCAGACATGAAGAGCCACATTAGAAGGTGGCAGACGATAGAACCAGTCAGGAATGTGCTGATACTTGACTAGTGACCATTGGGGAGGGACAACCCTGACTGATCATTCCCAGGCCCTGGATTTTATTTCCAGTACCACGTAGTGGCTCACAAACATCTGTAACTCCAGTTGCAGGCGATACGATACCCTTTTTTGGCATTCACAGGCATCAAAAAGGATCATACTTTTATCTAGCTACATAAAATTGCATATGATATATACAAGTCTGTGTTTATATGCATAGTTTAAATGATCAGGATTGGATATTGTTGCCCCACAGAGATTGAAGACACCAGGCACTTTGGACACAGTTCACCCAGGAACAGCAGGATCTGACTTAAAAGTCTCCTCGTGGAGTACTAGCTTTCTTGGTATTAGAAGTCACCATACAAGCTTCGAGGGGCGTGGGGGACTTATACCCATGGACAAATGTAGTTCTAGCGCCTCAGCAAAGGAACTTTCTTTGCAACAGAGATCATTACATAAAAGCCATACCCAATCAAAATGCAAAGAGCAAGAGATCATGTTGTGTCCAGTCCCGACTGATCCATCTACTTTACCTAAGGCTCAGAAAATATGGAGGAAAAAGGGTCAGAAAGATTTTAAGAGTCAGAGGAACAGGAAGTTTGCTATGGAATTGTGTCTCCTAGAGATGTCAGAGAAGCTTCACACATGAAGTCTCACCAACATGGTTGCCTAAACAAGACCCAAACAATAATGGCACCAATGGTCACCCAACATGCAAGAGAGGAAGCTTGCAGGACCTCAACCTTAAACAAAAACCTGTAAGTTGCTGGGGAACGCTGAAAGCAAGAGACACAACCTTCCTTAGGGAAAAGCACCCCCCACCCCAACTGGTTATCTAACATCAAGCGGTTAGCTCTGGGAATATATTATATTGCATTTAGATGGACATATGTAACAACAATTAAAGAGTAAAAGGCCCTGCATTTGAGACAGAGCAAAAGGGTGCACTTTTGGAAAAAGTGTAAAAAATATGTTGTAGAATAGACAGCGTCTTCAACAAATGATGCAGGGAAACCTGAATTTCAATTCTTTTTTTTTTTCCTTTTTTTTGGTTCTTTTTTTCGGAGCTGGGGACCGAACCCAGGGCCTTGCGCTTCCTAGGCAAGCGCTCTACCACTGAGCTAAATCCCCAGCCCCTGAAACCTGAATTTCAATGTGCAAAAAAGGAAACAGGGCTCTTAAATCTTATCCTGCACAAAACTCCAAATGGAACAAAGACCTCAACGTAAGACCTAATACTCTGAAAGTGCTAGAGGATGAAGTAGAGGATACACTTCACCATACAGGTGTAGGGAACAATGTTTTGAATAGGATTCCTGTATTACAAGAAGACCAATAATTGATAAGTGGGATCTTGTGAAACTAAAAGCCTTCTGTGCAACAATGGAAACTGTCAATTGAGTGAAGAGGAAGCCCATAGAATAGGAGAAAATCTTTGTAAGCTCCACATCTGAGGAGAATTATTGTCTAGAACATATAAAGAATTTTTAAAAACTAAATGCACATATACACACAAAACAATTTCAAAAGGCTATGAAACTGAACAAGAAGTTCTCAAAAAGAGAGAATAAAATAGAAATGTCTAAAAAAAAACACTTTAAAGATGTTCAAAACCCTTAGCCATCAGGGAAATGCAGATAGAAACTACTTTAAGAACCCAGCTCACTCCAATTAGAACGACAAAGACGCATGAAGGAGCCTCACGGAAATCTACCTTACAAGCTAGTTTAAAATAGAATTATTGTTAAAGGAGTTGAAACAGAAGTACCCTGCATCAGTGGACAATACTGTTCCCAGAAGACAAGGGTTATTAAGTGAAAGTCTCATAGCTAGGCATGGGTTAATTCCCTATAAGGCACTGGCCAGGGAGGCTCCAGATTGCACTCAAAACAACACAAGCTACTGTCACTGCTCTTGGTTGTCCACCTTAACTATTCAATGAGACACCAGTGCTGAAGACATCAGTCATTTTGGATGCAGGATACAGAAAAGTAAACCTCAAAGTGAACAGTAAACTCTCTCCCTGATAGATAGCTTACCTAATGTCATAGGTGCTATGCTGACCACTGAGGGGAGAAAGGACATCAGTGGTCTTACTTTGCATTGGGCCTTGTGTCCTATAATACTGCCTCACCTGAAAAGACGTGCCCCTAGTGCAATAATGGCACAGGGGGCAGTGGGTTGGTAACCAATCACTTTCTCTTACGAGACTTGATCTACATAGACTTCATTCCTGGTACAGTAAATCTGATCAAAAGACCACAACTGAGGTGATAGTAGGTCTCATGGGGAAACCAAGTGTTACTATTTTGCTAAATGGCCATACTGTATGTTTATACCCATAGATTTCAGTTGCTCTCAGCTTTGGTTGGAAAAGCATCTGTTGGCTATGAGTAGTGCCTACCACAGAGACTCATAACTGGCCAGAGTGTGAATATAACTAACACTAAATGCTAAATTGTGATCGAGTCTTTCATGTCAACCTCCCATCATCCAAGGCTCAAGAAACATTACAGAAGGGGGAAGAAAAGAGCTGGTAAATGGGAGCAGTGAAATGCTGATTTCTGGACATGGCATGGCTGTTGCATTCATCAATTCATAGCAGCTGCCTTTACCTGTCCAAGATCTGCCCACAATGAAGACAGTCAAAATTTCAGTACAGATGGATATGGGGCCCACGAGGTTTCAGCCCGATTAGAGGAAATATTAGCAGTTGATTTTGGCTGAGGGAGGTAGAGTCACACTACATTGGTAGGCAGCTTATGTCCCAGTGGATAGCCCCATATAGGCAACACTAATAGGACTCCAGGGATTATTAATAACAATAAAAATGAGAGGACATGAAATTCGGAGGGAAATTGGAAAGGTCACTAGATTGAGCCAGGGGAGAGGGGTGTAGTGGTGTTTAGTATCTGTTCAATGAATATTAGATAAATCTGTGAAACTTTCAAAGAATAAAACCTATAATTTTTCACATCTTCAATAAATATCTAAATGATAAACTCTAAGACCTTGGGGAAACAAGAACAATCACAAAATCTACAGATAGGAAAAATATTTAAGATTGAGGCAAAAAATGGAATAGAAACACTGGCTTGAATTAAATAAAGCATCCTGTGTACCAAGCTAGCTGGCTGTTTCCACATTAGACGTACAACAATGAAAGAAGTCCACATAGTCATATCTCTTTGTGAAAACACTAAAACTAGAAAAAATTAAGAGAGTGAACCTCTGACCCCTACCAAATATAGGAATATTCTCCAATAAGAATCACCTAGATTAAGCCAAGGACACAGAATTTCAAAGAACAATCATAAACTTCATCAAAGAATTCAAGAGTTTTTAAAGAAGACACTAAGAGACAGCCTAATGAACTTGATATAAATAGCAATAAATGCCCCAGTGATGCCCAAGAAAACACAAACATGAAGTTGAAGAACATGATAGCAACACTCCAGGATATGGGACCTGAATTCAATAAATAGACAGAGATATTAAAGAGAGTTCAAGCTAAAATAAAGAGAGAAATTAAAAAACTAAATAACCCAATTAGAAAACTCAGGGGAAGGCCTTTCAAATAGATTGGATCAAGTACAAGATAAAATATCAAGACTAGAGTACAAGCTAGAAGAATTAGAAACACACACACACACACACACACACATACACACACAGGTGCACATGCATGTATATGTGCACACATATACATATAGTTAGAGGATAGATCATAGAAAGGCAGACAGACAGATTTAAATTAATTCGTGACACTATTTGCCTAAGCAACACATATTATCTAATTAAAAAAAGAGCCTAGTTCCAGGCATGGGAAAGCCTCAAGTTTCTGGTGAGAGGAATACAAGACAACCCAGTACAATACAGATTATTGCCATTGTCCTGATTACCTACCCGCAATAAGATTAAACCCCATACCCTTCAGATAGTGGATTGGAGGAATCAAACTGGTAGTAACCTGAAAGCCTCCTTTAGTTCTCATAATACCAGAAGGAGCTATATAAGCTGTTAAGGGAGAAAAGCAATCAGAAAACTGACCAGAATGACAAGATAACCCCCCAAAATGTGTTAGTTACACTTATACACTAGAAAGAGCCAATAGCTATCTAGTTGGACTTAAAACCTACTCACTCAATGGGAGAGAATTCATGTCTATAAACTTAGCTCACTACCCATGACCGGTGAGGCCACAAACCCTAAAAGAGAGCCTACTAGTGCCACTTCATTAAACTGTATTCTAAATACTCACCCCTATACATAAGGGAACTGTAGTTCACCTATCGCCAAAGAAGCTCCTTTTTGCATCAGAAGACATTTTTAAAAAGGCACAACGGGTTGAAATGCAGAGAAAAACTGACTATGGTGATCTCGAGCCCAATTGTTACATCTACAACACAGGGGACATCACACAGGGAAGAAAGATTGTAAAGTCCAGAGGAATCAAGACGAGATGTTTGTTGCAGATGTATGACAGGGAAATCGCACCCAGGAAATCTCAAAAATAAGGCTGCCTGAACAAGACCTAAAAAATAGCATCGGCAACTGATGTGCCCAGCATGGATGTGAGAATTCTCACAAAGCTTCACCTCTAAAAGAAGAAAGAGCTATAGAAAATCAATGGTTGCTGAGAGACGGAGAATCAGTCTTCTCTAGGGACGAGCCCCTGGATAGGTTGACCAGTCCCAAGACATCAGCCCTAAACACATGTGAGCAGCACTAACTGATCTCAGCATGTAGTATTTATAAATTTATATACATACATACATTTACATATATAAACAATTATAATTAAAGAGCAAAAATATAATGAATTTGAGAAGGGGTAAAAGATACATGAGAGTAAAAGGAAGGAAAATACAGAGGGGGAAATCATGAAAATGTAGTACTCATCTATGAAATTACCAATCAGTTAATCAAGTTTGGACATATTTTTAAAAGAAAATATAACAGTTCTAAATATGTATGTGCTGAATGATGGGGCTCCCAATTTCTAAGACAGGAAAAGCAGAGACATCCTGATACAATCATAATAAGTTCAAAACTTTAATACCTTGCTTGAATAAGTCATTCAAATTAAAAACCAAGAAGGATCCCAACATAGGTGAAATAGACCTAAACACACACACACACACACACACACACACACACACACACACACACACACACACACACACATATATATATATATATATATATATATATATATATATATATATATATATATATATACCCATATCCAGAAGTCATTAAATAAACTTTCTTCTTATTGGTTGGCAGAAACTTTTCAAAACTAAGACCACATTCCATGCCACTGTACTGGTCAGGGTTCTCCAGAAACAAAAACAATACAACATGTGTGTGTGTGTGTGTGTGTGTGTGTGTGTGTGTGTGTGTGTGTGTGTGTGTGTACCCAAGCACTTACACTTTTATTTCTTTTTTTAAAGATTTATTTATTTACCTTATGTATATGAGTATACCATCGCTGTCTTCAGACACAACAGAAGAGGGCATTGGATCCCATTACAGATGGTTGTGAGCACCATGTGGTTGCTGGGAATTGAACTCAGGACCTCTGGAAGAGCAGTTAGTGCTCTTAACCAATGTGCCATCTCTCCAGCCCTAAACTTTTATTTCTTGATTGATAATTTCATAAATATGAGATTTATTGGATTGGCTTACAGGATAACATCTTGGTAGTTCAACAATGGTTACCTCACACCAGAGAGGCCGAGGACTCTATAGTTTCTCAGGACATGGGGCTGGATGCCTTGGCAATTCCCAGTCTGGAACTGAAAGCCCCAGTGGATTTCTGGGGAACTGCTGGTCTTTGGTCCATGTAAAATTAAAATTGTGGTTTGTAAGAAAATAAATGAGGAGATCATTATGTCAACTGACACAAGCTAGACTCAAGTAGACAAATTCTGTATTTTCTCTTGTGTGTAGAACCTGCGTTTACAGAAAGAGGGCTGTTTGGGGAGAAGGATGGAATAACAAAATGGGGACAGGTAGGACAGGGGTGACAATGGGGAAAGAAGACAACTCTGACACCACATGTATGTATGAATGTTACCAGGGATCTTAGGGTCAGAGCTTGGGATGAAAGAGACACATGTGCCCTTCTCCTTTGAATATCATATTATTGAAACAACACACCTCAAGAAACTGGCAACAGGTAAATGGCAGGTGTCAGGGAGTGCCAATGAAATACTTTATGACTTGGGTGGAGAGATGGCTCCGAGTGTTTGCTATTCATCCAGAAGATCCACATGTAGTTTCCAGCACCAACATCAGGCAGCTCACACAGGACTCAGCACCTTCTTCTGGCCTCTGTGGGCACCTGACACATGCTGCACACACACACATGAAGGTACATAAAAACACACACACACACACACACATATGCACAAATGAAATGTAAACATGAATCTTAAAAGAAAGAAACCTTCATGGCAAATTTTAAGGAGTGCCTCTTGTGTCAGTCCTACCTAGCAACACTTGTCTTTTAATTCTGTCTGTGGGAGATGTCCTATCATCTTAAAACTGCTGCTCCATTTTTTTTTGTCAGAAATTATATTTCTTCAGAATATTTACAGAGAACAATTTTAAAGCTCTACAAAAAATACAAGCAATGAAAGTAAAATTTTTTAAAAGCTGGTTTGAAAATCAAATATTCCTTATACTCTTAAAGTGAGACTGTCTAATAACTTGTCATTAGTAGGAGGCTCTTCCAGAAATGCACAGAATTGCAGCATGTCTAATTGAAGCAGGGATAACGCTGGATCTTTGAGTAGGGCAGAGGCTCTCTGGTTTTACATGGATTTAACTCAGGAGTTAGAATGTCTGAAGCTCACACAAAAATCCCACTGG
Organism: Rattus norvegicus; assembly: GCF_021556685.1. Lineage (NCBI taxonomy): Eukaryota > Metazoa > Chordata > Mammalia > Rodentia > Muridae > Rattus > Rattus norvegicus. The sequence goes on from NC_141554.1 coordinate 25,061,067, forward strand.
GTCAGTCACCCTAGGCTTTTGTCTCACAGATTTGAAGAATGAATTTTTCTGGCTACAGGGAGGATTCCTTTTCAAAAAGGAATTTATTATAGGCTCATAGGTGATGGCTTAAGTCACAAGAAGCAGACAGAGCTGTTAAGCAAGAGTGAGTCACAAGAACTGTGTTGCCATGGAGACGCTCATCTAGGGGCTTTTCACAGGACTGACAGCAGAAAGGGAGGTAAGGCAAAACGGGCTGGCTGGTCAGTGTACTTGCCACCCTCCCCCACCTCTACATGATATCTATGTTTCTTTCCATCCAAGTGGCTGGGTGGGAAGTTCTGACACACACCAGGACCTCTAGCTGGAATATTCCTAGTGTGCTTGCTCTCTGACCAGGACAGAACCCACACCAGGCCATGAATCAGTGTCTCTGTCTGGAGAATTTTTGACATTCTTGGTCAGACACAAGAATCGAAACTGTTCATTTTCAAGCTCCCTGTCCCTGCCCCTGTCCATGTGAATTTCTGTCTTCTGTTATCATTGCAATTGTGTGCAGTCAAGCACACATGAATACAAACCTGGAAAATGGTACCATCACTAAAATTTCTAGCTTGGAAGACAACAATCTGGGTCAAGTGTTATAATTTTCTCTCTTAGAAAGTATACAAGATACAAGAGAAATCATATAAAAGAATGAGCAACAGTTAGCAGCAGTACAGAGAACTATACACAAGTAATTTGGATATAATTCAGCTTTCACTTCTGAAGCAAAATTCAGGTTGTTAGACTTAGTAAGATAATCGATCCAAAGCACTAACCAAATGTAAAATCTTACACACCTTGAAAAATTAGGGAACAATGGTACTAACTACAAAGTTGCATTTTCTGTTTCACAGGTGTGTCTGGTGTACAAGTCAAATACCTCATCAAGGCAATGGGAGTAGGCCAGGGGCTTACATAGTATGACATCCCAGTAGCAGATTTGGAATCATCAGATATGAAAAATATCAAAAAATATCAAAAAATGTCTCATTGATCCCTTTATATAAAAGGCCACAGCCCAGATATAAAATGTCTATTATAGGAAACAGAGCACTTGCTGATTATTTTGCATGTATTAAACTTGCATGTCCTTTAATTATGCAAACATTTGCATCCTATAGAAACCACAGGCACAAAGTTCAAAATACTTTTAGTCACAGATGCATAGGGTATTAGATACCCTACCATCACTTGAAAACAGTTGTTTCTGAGGTGGCCACATAAACAGACAAACAAACATTTGTTTAAACCAAAAAAAAAAAAGTCTGCTCTTTTTAATCCTCTGGGCAATTTAAATTTTGAATCAGTTTTGTAAATAATTGGAAAGTAGCGGCAAGGACTAGAACAGACTTATTACCTGGTGCACATGTGGAACTCACCTGTGTGGCATCTGGATTCGACCGGAGGTATAAAGGCAGGGACAGCCTCAGCCTGAACAGAAATTTAAGTGAGCCCATCTATGTTAAAAGGCCAAACAAATGAATAGGAAAAACAAAACATTGAATTGTGGTTTTTTAAAGTTATCCTTTTTTGATTTCACTGAATCAAGAATCTAAGGAAGCCCAATAGATTTGACTAGAAAACAACACAAAGTCTTATAAATAGCCCTTTGCTTATAGTCAACACATAAAACTTTTCTTAGAAGAGTTATTTTTTGAGTTTTTTTTTATAAATTTATAATTCAAATTATGGACTTTATTTGTACCTGTAACTGAATATACATTAAAAATACATTTGAAAACTAAAAAATAAATGAACAAAATTTCAAACAACATTTGTTTCATGTTGTGTACATCAGAATTACATAGCATTATATAATGGATATTTTAAGAACACTTTTCATATATTATTATTGAGTTTAATGATCCAATGAACAGAGATCCTAAGTTTAGTTTTACCTGTTTGGGAATGATACTGGCTTTATCCTAATAATTTTATGACATGGATACACATCAAATTAGACTTCCAATGTTATAGCATTATTACAACAAAATATATTACTTATTGAAAATTATCAAATTAGCAAAATTAGTCCTCTCAAAATTGACAAAATTTCATTACATATTGAATGAAATATTTCATGTGGACCAAAGTCCAGAAATCATGTGAAAGTACGTAAACATACAAGACAATCGTTAAATTAAATTTTTAGATTTATATTTTAATTTTTCTGGGTCAAAAGCAGTTTATAAACTGTTGTTTCATGGTTTAATTATCTTTTAAGTCATCTCTTTTGTAAACCCTATAGCAGGTTTTCCTCTCAGCCTCTGTTTCCCGAATTAACATTTGAAAGCAAGACATTTAAATCATCCTGTCAGGAAGCAGGTTTAAAACCATTACTTCAATTAGCTAAAAATTTAAAGAATTGTCTAAGAAAAAGCCATAGGTAAACACTATTCAAGCAGTGTTTTGGCAGCCCTAAATTTTACAGGCAATTGTCAAATTCCTAAATTTTAGGCAACCTTTTTTTTCTCTGTTTCTGAATTTATTTAATTTTTAATAAAAACTATTTTTATCAAATTCTTTCCTCGCCCCATTTCCTCCCTCCACTGTACATCCAACTTCATTCTCTTTCTTTCTTCTCTCCTTCCCCCACAAAAAGAAGAAAAAAAACCCAAACAAATGAAAATCAAAACAAACAGATACACTAAAAAAGGCAAAAAATAACCAACACCTCCCCTAAAATGCCAGAAAAACATGGTGTCTGCTATACATTGGCTAACTACCCCTAGACATAGGGCCTGCCACAGAGTGTGATTGATAGACCCAGTGAGTTGAGAAAACTGCTTCTGCCTTTCTCAGCAGGTATCAGTAACAAACAGCTTCTTGATTAAGGGGTGAGACTTTCTGCTCCCTTCACTGTCTCAGTGCAGAGATTTTGTCTGGTTTGAACCTATCCAGGCCCACCGCATGCTTCACAGTCTCTTCGAGTTCGTATGTTCTGTTGTGTCTGGAAAACACTGTTTCCATGGAGTCATCCATCACCTCTGGCTCTTACAATCTTTCTGTATCCTCTTCTCAGTAATTCCCTTAGCTTTGAAGGGAGCTGTTTGACAAAGGCACGCCATTGAGGACTGAGTGTTCCAACATCTCTCCCTCTGTATGCTGTCCAGTTGTGAATCTTTGTGTTATTTACCATCTACTACAAGAAGACAATTCTCCGATGAGGCGAAACAATGCTCTGATTTACAGGTACAGCGATATGTCATTAAAAGTCATTTATTGCTATGTTTCATTGGGAAAATAATAGGAGTAAGTTTTCCCCTAGGACCCGTAACCTACCTAATCTCAGGTTCTTGGCCACTTTCGCAGTGTCAGGTATAGATTCCATCTCATAGAGTGCCTTAAATTCAATTTAAAAAAATGGTGGGCTGGAGAGATGGCTCAGCAGTTAAGAGCACTGACTGCTCTTCCTGAGGTCCTGAGTTCAAATCCCAGCAACCACATGGTGACTCACAACCCTCTGTAATGAGATCCGATGCCCTCTTCTGGTGTGTCTGAAGACAGCTACAGTGAGTAGTTCTATAATGAATAAAGAAATCTTAAAAAAAATGGTTAGTTACTCCCAGAATATGTGTGCCACCTTCGCATTAGTATATCTTGTAGTCAGGTTGCTCTTGGGTATGGTTAAACTTCTCGTTACACTGAAATTTCTCATCTAGTGCCTAGTAGCAGACATAGATTGCTTACATTTAATTTTATTGTGAAATATTTTTCTTTCTCTAGCAATTGTGATCAATAGTTTTGTTGGGTATAGTGGTCTGGCCTGCCATCTGTGGTCTCAGAGTTTGTAGAACATCCCTCCAGTTCTTATTGGCTTTCAGACTCTTCATTGACAAGTCAGGTATTATTCTAATGGGCCTGCCCTCTTATATGTGACTTGGTCTTTTTCTCTTGCTGATCTTAACATCATTTTTTTGTTCCATACATTTAGTGGGTTTTTTTGTTTTTGTTTGTGTGTGTGTGTGTGTGTGTGTGTGTGTGTGGTTTTTTTTTTTTGTTTTTTTACTATTATGTGTCCTGGGGAGTTTCTTTTTTTCTTGTCCTGTATATTTAGTATTCTGTATTCCTCTTGCACCTTGATCTCTCTCTCTCTCTCTCTCTCTCTCTCTCTCTCTCTCTCTCTCTCTCAACCTCTCTCTCTCTGTGTGTATGTGTGTGTCTGCATGTGTGCACGTGTGAGTGTGCATGTGCGTGCGTGTGTGTGTGTGTGTGTGTGTGTGTGTGTGTCGATTTGGGGAAATCTATTCTATGATTTTATTTAAACTGTTTCCTGTGTCTATGATCTGGATTTGTCCTTCCTCTGTCACTATTATGTATAGGTTTAGTGTTTTCGTAGGCTCTCAAATTTTTTGGATATCTGTGCCTGTCTAATTGTTTTGTTTGTTTTGTTTTTAGATCTAAATATTTTCTTTCACCAAACTATCCATTTCTTCTACCTTGTCTTACAGACCTGAAAAATCTCTCTTCTTTTAATCTGTTGGTAAACTTTTGGTTTGACATACTGAGTTTTTCCTTTACAGTTTTATTGCAGTTCAGGTTTTCTTTTGTGGTTCTACTTTTTGTTAGTTTCTACTTTAATGTCTTGAGTTGTTTCTACTATTTCATTCAACTGTTTATTTTTCCACAGTCTTCATAACAGCATTTGTAGACCATGAACATATCCATATTTGCTATTTTGAAGTTCTCATCTTGGGCTTTAGCTACATTGCTTTTCTCAGGGTCTATTACAGTAAAGTTCAGGTTGTAGAGGAAGCATATTGTCTTGGTGATTCGTAGCTTTGTTTTTAAGCTGGGATGTAGGAACTAAGATGTTTCAAGTGTTTCTTGGTGATATCTACATGTCATCTTTGCTGGATGGATGTTCCCGTCTTTGGTTGTTGCTGCCCATTGTGGATCTTAGGCAACCTTTGCAGCTGTGGGGTCTTTGAGTCTAAGCCAACCGTGGTGGTCGTTGGGTCCCTGTAGAGGTGTACTGGAGGTCAGTAAAGAATCACAAAGGAATGGACATGGGTTATAAGGAAAGGCTTAGAGGACAGTGGGAAATAGCTAAAAGAACCCTGGATCCACACCAAGAGGCCTAGTCCCGAGTTAATGGAAGCAGGCTAAGAAGGGGCCTCAAGCCAGCAGGCTGTAGCAAGATTAAGGCTAAGTTTAAAGAGACTGGAATGGAGAACAGGAAGATAAAAGTTGCCTACATGGGAGCTGTCAAATTGTGTCCAGGGTGGATCCCTGATAGAAAAAGGGCTTCTGCAGGTTTCAGGGACCTTGGGTACACACCAAAAGGCCAAATGGGAGTGGCTAGGCAGGAGGAGAGGTAAGGCAGGAAGGCTACAGCAGGACTAAGAGGATTTCTGGGGAGACTTGAAGGGGGGACAGGAAGAAGGAGGTCTTCCTTCCTTTTTGACACCATGACCAAAGCAACTTGGAAAACACTCATTTGGGGCTCATAGTTCCAGGAGATTAGAGTCCATGAATATCATAGCAGGGATCATGGCAGCCATCAGGTAGGCGTGGCCTTGGAATAAGCACTGATAGCTTACACCTGATTCACAAGTACAGAGCAGAGAAAGGGAGAAAGACAAGTTGGAGAGGCATGGGCTTTTGGGACCTTAAAGCCCACCCCTAGTAATACCCCTCCTCCAACAAGGCCACATCCCATAATTCTTCTTAAACAGTTCCACCAAAAGAGAGAGCAAGCATTCAAATATATGAGTCTATGGGAGACCAATCAGCTAGAATTCTCCTTAGAGTTCAACAAACTACTAAAAAAATATTTTTGATTATCCAAATCACAATAGATATCTCAATGTTCTTGCTTCTGCCGCAGATTTCTCAATGGAACTCCAAATGCCTCAGCAGAGTGCTAGAACCCTGTCACAACAAGACACTCTTGTTCAAAGCCTGTCATACACATGGTGCAATGTGCCAAGTAGTTGAGCAGAACTGAAAGACCCCTGAAGAACTCCCACACAGGTGTCTCATTAGTGTATCTTCATCCCTTCCAGGACAGTTACAAAACCTCCACCATGTGTCTCATTACTTTGTATGCTATGTTAAAATTTTAGTGAAAAAAGAAAAAGAATCAGTTTATACACTAGAACACAAATTCTTTATTTCAATACTTTACAGCTATTTGGTGTCTAATGATTTTTGTACAAATTTCTCTTTTATTTTTCTTTCTATTTTTAGAGATGAATAAAAAGGAGAGTCAATTTAACATTGTCATGCCCTCATATAATTCCATTCCGAATCCCCTAACACTTGGCCAGAGTGATGGGTTTTCTAGAGTGTGGGTATCATGAAAGGAAAAGAAAGAAAATGGGCTCTACTGAGGACACGGTGCAGCAAGAGGCGGGGAAACATCCGAGAAAAGTATCAAAGAAGCTAAAAAATGGTTTTGACTTTTAGAACAAATGTTTTATTCTAAGTTGTGCACAATGCTGTTATTAGACCACAAAACTAATTTTACTCTATGTTGTTTTAATAATTTAACTAAATTGCAAGCAAACAAAAGAAAAAATCTAATATCCAACATGTGGGCTTTTTATACAAAAATAGTGCACTATAAATGACTCTCTAAACACTTTCTTACAATTCATAAAATTAAGCCTGTTTCCTTGTGCCTTGAAGCAATTCTTTAATTATACCTATTATACAAACAGGAGGGCAATTCCAGAGTTGAGTTCTCTTACCATCTGGCCTAGAAACATGTCTTCAGCGGGTAACTAGGAGCTAGGACTTTTGTCCCTGTTACATAAACCTTTGGCATACTTTCTTAAGCCTATCTTAAATGTATGACCATCTATCTACTAAGGTGCTGGATTTTATCAGGGCAATTTTAGCAATTGTTTCATCTTTGTGGGTATTCATTTCCCTATCAGTCTAGGTGAAAGAATCTGGTCATACACAATGGAGTGTGCCTAAGGTTACTTTCAAGGGCAATAGGGAAAGCTCTGGAGAAGAGTTGACAATATATGCCTTTATAAGCAAAAATAGATTTCTTGATTATTTGAAATAGTTAAATCTTAACAAAGGGGCTGGAAAGACGGCTCAGGGGTTAAGAGCACTGACTACTCTTCCAGAGGTCCTGAGTTCAATTCCCAGCAACCACATGGTGACTCAAACCATCTGTAATGAGATCTGATGCCCTCTTTTGGTGTGTCCAAGACAGCTACAGCATACTTACATAAAATAAATAAATAAATCTTTAAAAAATGTTTTAACAGAGGAAAAAAGTAGTTTGAATTAGGGACACATCTGATAGTTTAAAGAGATTGAAAAATGACTTGATTTACAAAGATACATTGGTATTTGACGGGTACACATTGATACTTAGTATGACTGTTGTTTCTATATAGGTGCTTCTAAGGGCTTGAAAACCGTGTTCTTTAAATAATTTGTTTTTAATCACTAATCCATCTCGCCAGCCCCCTTTCCATAATTTGTTAATCACCTATACTTGTAGCAATATAATGCATTTGCTTAACAAAAACTTACCACACACAGTAGAGCAGTCAAATTCATCAGATTCTAGATTATTCACTTTTTTCCTTTTTTTCTGCTTTTCATGTGTGGCATACATGCATGTGCATATGCATGCTTTTGTATGTATGTGAGCCCATGTGTATGTACTTGGACATACATGTGGAGGCCTGAAGTTGATGTTGACAATATTTAATCTCTCTTCCACCTTATTTATTGAGCTGTGGTATCTTAATCAAATCCAGAGCACATTGATATGGCTACTCTTGCTAACCAGCTTCCTCTGTGAGTCCCCTGCCTTCATCATCTGAGGCTAGAATTACAGAGAGGCAGCCGTGCTTACCGAGAATTTACATACTTTCTTAGGGTTTAAATTCAGATCCTCTTGCCTGCTCGGCAATCACTTTAATCAGTGAGCCATCTCCTCAGGCCAGATTATTCAAAATCTCAAGAAGAGGGTCCAAATTCATGAGATTTAACAGCGACACTTTATTCGGATAGTCACCATATGATGCTCATTTGAAATTAGCCTGGATAGGATGAGAGGCAGTGAGAACACATAGGGAGGAAGACACAAGTACGAGTTGTGTGAGCCAGCCAGGCCAGCCAAGGCTACACAGAGAATTTGGTCTCAGAAAACAACAACAACAACAACACAACACAACACAACACAACACAAAACAGCAACAACAACAAAAAGAACTACCAGAGCCAATCAATCTGTTAGGTAGATGTTAGATTTATCAATGCTAGCTAGAATGTAATAATGCTCAGAGTAGCTGCCACCACAGAAAAAAAGGGCAGGTGCTATGTTGTGATTAAGATTTGTCAATTCTAGGCTAAAGGATATCTTGCTAGGGGAGACAACTAGAGGGGCAATTTTGAAATTTGAAGACTATCTTTCCCCCCTGAGTTCTTTAAATGACCTTTAATTGTCCTGCTTCATGATATCTTAAGGAGGAGAGCAGATTCTGAAAGGCCTCATCAAGGTTTGTTTCCCCAACTTGGAAAATATTTTTTTTCAAGACACTTAGATCTAGGGATAGCCTTATCCACTTTTCTTCTACATCCTCCTACTTATTCGCTATGTTCTAAAGTGAAGGTATTTAGCAGTTAGACCTATGCAATGGAGCAATGGAGCTAAGGAACATTCTAGAAATAGCAGAGATCTATTTAGCTCATTTGTAAATTATTAGAGGACTATTAAAGGGTCTCCCTCTCACACACACACATCCTCACTCTTTCCAAAATGACATCAGGCAAATTTTTTTTAAAAAAAAATACAAGTCAGACATATTAGTGAAAGGGAGTATTTGAAAGGAGAAATCAGCTACCTATGAATATATCTCATACCATATACAAATTACCTCTGAGACACAGTGAAAGCAATTCTATGAGGGAAATCTAGATTCAGCAGATCACTAAAGGTAAACTAAGAAGAGATCAATGACTTCAACAGACTTGTAAGCAATTAGGGGATTTTAAATTGTAATAAAAAGTCTTACAGCTGAAAGAAAGCCAGGCCCAGATGGATTCACAGCAGAATTCTACCAGAAAATCAAAGATCTACAGCCAGTCTTCAGTTGATTTTAAATAAAGGAAGGAAAGAAAGGAAGAAGGAACGAAGGAAGGAATGGAAAAGGAAGGAAAAAAAGGAAGAAAGATCACTTCAAATCTCTTTCTACCAATCTATTTTTTAATCATGAAACAATATTTTAGAATATAAATTTATTTTTCTAAGAGAGAATTTTAATAAACAAGTGGAAAACTAAAACCTCATTCTCTCTTACTAAATCAATACAGCTTTCTTTAAAATATAGTTATGCTCTTAGCAACATTTACAGAAAAAATGGGTTAGAAAACAAGATGTTATGTTTTTAGATAATTGCTTACAGTTTCTGTTGCGTTTCTCAGGATTCTTACTAAGAATCTGAGTATTCTGTTTTGTTTTGCTAATTTTTTTTGGTTGAGACAGTGTTTCTCTGTGTAACCCTGGCTATCCTGGAACTCCCTCTGTAGACCAGGCTGGCCTCAAACATGGAGACCTGCCTGCCTCTGCTTCCAGAGTGCTGGGAAGAAAAACATGAGTCACCACTGCCCAGCAGGAATGTAAGTCTTAAAGAAGTCAAGATTCCTGTAACTATGCTTGCATTAAAATGTATTTTTAAAGATTTATTTTTATTGTATTTATTTGTGTGTGTGTGTGTGTGTGTGTGTGTGTGTGTGTGTGAATTCATGCCATATGTGGAGGGGTGCCCAGAGTCCAGAAGAGGATGGCAAAATTCTGGAGTTGAAATTACAGGCCACATGGGTTCTGGAAACTGAACTCAGGCCTTCTGGAGGGCAGTAGTTCTATACCAGGGTTTTCAACTGACCACTGTAGATAGCTGATATTTTAAAGGGAATTAAATACCTTCAATTTTTTGAGTATTTGTGAAAAAAATGAGTATAGTTGTGTGTCTAAATCGTACCTAAATACTATGTGAAAGTTTGCAGAATTGCAGACCAAAGTTTAATACACGCAAAGTGAACATGAGGTGTCTCTAACGTAATGGTTATTATATCTGGACCACTATCATAAAGTGGTCAGTGAAAAAAATTTTTCACATCTCTGGTTCTTATAAACAGTACCATTTGGACTAATTTGTCATTTGGAAATCTGTCTGTCTTAGTCAGTGCTCTATTGCTGTGAAGAGACACCATCACCAGGGCAACTCTTATAAAGGAAAACATTTAATTGGGGCTGGCTTATGGATTTGGAGATTTAGTCTGTTATCATCCTGGCAGGAGGAAAGGCAGCATGCAGGCAGACATTGTGCTGGAGAAGGAACTGAGAGCTCTATATCCTGATGCATAAGCAGAGACATTCTGGCCTTGACATGAGCTTTTGAAACTTCAAAGCCCACCCCTAGTGACACACTTTCTCTAGCAAGGCCACATCTCCTAATCTTTCCTCAAATAGTGCCACTTTCTGGTGACTAAGCATTCATGCTTATGGGGGGGCAGTCTTATCCAACACTCACTATTTAAACCCCTGTATAAATTTTTATGCTTTGACTAAAGCAGCATTTTGTTACTGTATATATGAGGCAGACTTACATACCAGAAAAGGAGTTTATTAATGGGCATTTTCAATGTCCCTCAAATTTGTGAGAGGTCAAGTCTAAAGTATTTTTTAGCCATTGTGGATTATTTTACCAAGCCTAAAACTTTAAATTTTTATTTCAAAGTAAAGTAGAAGCTACACACACACACACACACACACACACACACACACACACACACCCTGTGTGTGGTTGTGTGCTAATTGTTCTGGGCTTCTCTGTATGTTGAATGTGTTTATGCTCCTCACGTAATTAAGCGTCGAGAATAGAAAGCTTAGGAGGACGCTTTGCCAAACTGGCATCTCCCTAACTAGAAGTGTTAGCGGTGATAACCTTTTCCAAGCTTGTGTTCACACATCCTTAATTGCATCATTGGTATCCTCTTTAGGAAAAGATAATTAGGCATGCTGTACCACAGTGCATTCGAAGCAGTGCCTACTAATGATTTAAAAGTAACATAATTGGTAGCCTAAGGAGTGTGCCTACAAACAAAAACATTCATTCCACTTTGGGTTTTTTTTTCAAAAATAGTTTTTGCTTATTCATTTAAAATATCTTACCTTTATTTAATGATAGTGCATGCATGTAGAAGTCAAAAGAAAACTTGGAGATTCTGTCTTTCTACCACTGAGTCTTCTGGAATTGAACCCAGGTAGTTAGGTTTCCCAGTAAGTGCCCTTAGCCAAATGAACCGTCTCACCAACCCCCATTTTTATTTATTCTTAGAACACAACATTAAATGAATATTTAAGTATAAACATAACCTAGTATAGAAGAATTATGTCATTATTTAACCAAAAAACTCATTTGAATATATGTCTTCAAATAAGAAGAGAGTTAGGATAGGCTGTTGAACAACACAGGGTGCTCTTGGTCCTAACTACTACCTCTATGTAACTACATGTAATAAAAGCAGCCATCACAGTGCTCCATCCATTCTTAAGTTCTCTTTTGTCAGCCACAGTCCTGATGCTTTTCTATGGCATCCACAATCCAGTTGATGCAAACTGACCCTAATGAGTGATTATTTTTCAAAATAGTGTTTTTTTTTTTGTGGATGGACCTTTAATTTTTAGCACTTCACTTTTACAATTTGGATGGCAAATGTACAAAATATCTACTTCAGAATGTATTTTCTAGGTATAGAAGAAGATTATACAATGAACTAAAAAAGTCATCTAGTGGAACATTTCTGAAATCAAGGAAAATATTGATGCTATCTATGTACATAGGAAGATATCTAATTTCCATATACACAGGCAAGTGGTAATGTACCTAATACTGTTTATAATGCCCAGATACCTAGGTACAATGTTGTCCTTAGCAATCTTTATAAAGATAAATTTCTATGGTTGATAGGGTACAGACAAATAAATATGAGTCACAATTTATGCTGAATGATTATATCCTTTTTTGTTATTGACCTTTAGCTTAGAACTCAAAATAGTGTTTTTAAAAGTGTGTCTCACGTTGCTCATATCTTCCATTTTCCTTGTAAAACTTTGTAACTGTTGTCTGTTGACGTTTTGCAGAAGTGTGACCTCTAAAAAAAAAACACCTAATGATTTATTTGTTGAGATGCTACTTCTTCAGGCCTGACTTAGTGTTTAGAGGGCTTAGACTGGTCTCCATGTTCTTCTTTCCCAGAACTGTGGCAGCAAAGTGAGTGAGATGGTTTAGTGGGGGAAAGGCCCTTCCCATGCAAGCCTGGCCCCCTGAGTTCAATCCCCAGAAACTTCATATAGGCCAGTGGTACCCAAGCTTCCTAATGCTGTGACCCTTTAATACAGTTCTTCATATGACCCACAACCATAAAACTATTTTTGTTGCTACTGCGTAAGTGTGACTGCTACTGTTATGAATTGTAATGTAAATATGTACGTTTTCTGATGGTCTTCGGCAATCTGGTCACAACCCACAGATTGAGCATCACCAACATAGGAGGGAGATTATCAACTTCACAAAGTTGTCTTCTGGCCTTCCAACATGCACCGTGGCACAAGCATAACAAAGTATGTATGTGTCCACTTGTACACACACACACACACACACACACACACACACGGACAAACACCACAGTACACCATACACCACAATGCTAAAAGAACAAAATAAAAATTGGAAGAAAAATAAAGAATTGCATCAGGAATGCATGATAAGCTAAGAGATAGTATAGCAAAAAAAGAGAAAGGTACGCTGGACAATGAGAGTGAGCTAGTAGGCTGAGGAAAGAAATATGCTAAAAATGCTAGGCCCCAAGCCTCAAGGTCCTTTCCAAGTCATCTACACTGTACCACCTTTATACATGGAAGGCTTTTCTTACATATGCATGCTTGTTGCCTGTAGCCCAAGCAAATAAAGGTTTCTAGTCCTTTTTGTCAACTAGACTCTTTTTTTAAGATTTATTTATTTATTATAAGTACACTGTAGCTATTTTCAAACACACTAGAAGAGGGTACCAAATCTCATTATAGATGGTTTTGAGCCACCATGTGGTTGCTGGGATTTAAACTCAGGACCTCTGAAAGAGCAGTCGGTGCTCTTAACCACTGAGCCATCGCTCCAGCCTGGACTCTTTCATATTTTAGAAGAGAGACTTTATCCAGTCCCCATTCTCCTGTCACACTAGGGCATCACATATAGGATAGACAAAAATAAAATTCAAAAGTAGATTCCAAATAATCTTGTCACCAAAGTTACTACTCCTTCTAGAATCTACAGCTTTTAGTTGCTTGAATTTGTCCATCATGAGTTTCATTGTCACTAAGCCCTTGACATCTGTCATTATCTCCAATTCTGACATATGTCATCCTAGTAAATGAAAAAGTCTAACACAAACTTACAGATAGTCAGCAATGCCTAAGAGAATCACTCAGTGATAAACGAGGGAGTTGACAGACTTAAACAAATTCACACAAGAATTCATTTAAGAATTCTTTCCCACAGTTTCAGTGTTAAAAGGCTGAAGCAGAAGGACCCTGAATTTGAGGCCAGCTTTGGTTACAAAGAAAGACCCTTTCTAAGGGGATAGAAACCTCACAGGAAGACCAACAGAGTCAATTAACCTGGACCCTTGGGGCTCTCAGAGTCTGAACCACCAACCAAAGAACCTACAAGGGCTGGACCTAGGCCTCCCAGCACATGTGCAGAAGATGTGCAGCTTGGTCTTCATGTGGGTCCCCAAAAACTGGAACAGCAGCTATACCAAAGCTGTTCCCTGTCTGTAGGATATGTTCTAATAGCTGGGCTGCCTTGTCTGGCCTCAGTGGGAGAGGAAGCACCTAGCTTCTCAGAGACTTGAAGTGCAAGGGTGGGAGGGGATACTCAGGAGAACCCCTATTCGCTCAGAGGAGAAGGGAAGGGGGGAAGGATGGTGGGTGGAGGGAGTGACTAGGACAGGAACACTGAGCTGGAATAAATAAAAACATTAAATTAGAGAAAAGAAAAATGCTTTCTAAAAGCCAGTAACAAAAATGGAGTCATTTGTGGCAGCCATTTCAAAAGGAACTTAAGCCAAGAGAGTATGAAGAAGCCATTTTTATGCATAGTTATTTGTAGAGAGAAAAAGAGATGAACCAAAAACAAAACAAAACAAACAAAAAAAACCCCCAAAAACAAAAAACAAAGTTTCTTCCTCTCTTACAAAGACACAGTACCTAGAGCTGGACCAGGTGACTCGGGATATCTTATACAATTTGAACCTAGCTCTTAAAAATCGGGAACCTCACCCCAAACAGGCAGTCTCAGGAAGAAAAGGCAATTATATAATTTACTGAGCAGATAGTGAGCGCCACCGCCCCCTTATCTGTTGAATTGGGCCTGAAGGCAAGGCCAGGTAACTTCTCTTAACTGAATCCAAAGGAACTCATGCCTCTGGGGAGAAGGTGATTATCTTCCTCTGATAATTCACCTATTGTGCTTCTGTTCCCAGTGGATATTCTTTATTAAAACTTTTCAGTAAATTCAGGGATGGTAAGCACTTTTGCCCAGCACTTTAGGCTTCTTGATCCTGGCACAATGCTGTCTGATACTACATCTCTTTCACTGGAATTCCTTGCTAGTAGTCCTAGGATCTTTTAGAGCAACAGGATCACTCTTGGCTCTTGGTGAGCTTAACAGGGAACTAGGATGCCAGATAATTATGGTCACCAAAGCCACCATGAGCCAGATGTTTCTGAGCTTCTTGCCCATGCCCAAGGTGAACGATAAAGCATTAAAAAGAAATGAGCAGAGACAACATACATTTATTAAGGAACATGAGAAAGATTCGTGAGAATAAGAGTTCCAAGAGAGATACTGCCATGCTGCCTGCCCCATTCAGAGGGACAGGAAGATGGTCTTTATTGAGATGTCTCATTCTTTGAGTGGCTCACAAGCTAAGCTAACAAGGCACCCACACACCCTATGCATGCTTCCTCAGCTCAACCAGAGAGAATCATGTGTTACTTACTCAGCCAACCAAGGTAGTCATCACACATTGCATTCCCTTTTTGCCACTGTTTTCCGACTCATTTAATCCTGTAGGTTATTAACAGAGCCACTTTCAAGCTTTAATATTGGGCTAAATGATCAGTTCATGATCCACCTTGGACCCTTTCCTGACTTCCTGCAGGGAGATAACTCCTGCCTCACTTGGTCAGAGATATAAATAGTAACTATGTCTCCCTAGAGAAGTTATTTGGTTGGGTGCCTTCTGAACTTAGCCTTTTCCTTTATATTCTGTTTTGCAGCAGAGTTTCTATTTTCAGGACAAAATACCTAGGTATCTCTTCACTTGTATGCTTTGTCTACCTCAGCCTCTGCACTTCTCATGCATTGGTTTCCCTCCATGGCAGGGGAACTGAACCTACAAAACCAGACTGGGCAACATCCTAATTCTCAAATTCACACAGAAAGGCAAAAATTATTAATTTGGGGGACAGATGATGACCTGACTTGTCTTCTTGTAATTTTTCTGCATTTTCCCCTTAATGCTCTCTAGCAGAAGTTCATTTTATTTCACACAATAGCTTCAATATTAGGAAGAGATAATTGTAAAAAAAGTTTTCTTTTTCTAAAATGGAAAAATGCTCCGTCTCCTTGTTTGGAGCATTTCCTTGCCCAGTATTCGTAAATATGTCCCTTTGGTGTGTATGTAAAAAATTTCTTCTTGGCTTCCTTGTAGCCCAAGAAAGTTTTGGTTAAGTGTTCCAGAGCCGTCTCTTCGAAATGTAAATATCAAGGAAGATAAGACCCCTCTCTCCTTACCCTGTATCTTGTGCAAGGCTCTTACTTTAAGCACTAACTATGTGCTTTCACAAAGACAAGAGAAAAGTTGTATTATTCTTTACTCCAAAGGCAACTGCATTTCCCAGACTGACTAGATGAATTTGTGATGAACAAGCACAGACAATATTGCTGAATCCTCTTACATGACAAGTTATTGTTTGAGAACATGTATGTCACGAATTTCATTTTCCCGGATTATATATAATTTACAAGGTATTCTACTTAAGTATATTCAGTCATGTTGGTGTGAGGAGAAGGAGAAGACCCCTTGGGTACCACCCCACTCTGGGACATCCTGTCCCAGCAGGACAAAGCATATCTTCTCCCACTGAAGACCAACCAGGCAGTCCAGCTAGGGGAAGGGGATTCAATGATAGGCAACAGAGTCAGAGACGCCCCCTGCTCCAGTTTAGGGAAACCACATGAAGATCATGCTGCAAAATGTATGGAGGACCTAGGTCCAGCCTCTGCATGTTTTTGGTTAGTGGTTCAGTCTCTGTGAGTCCTAATGGGTCCACATTAGTTGACTATTTTGGTCTTCTTGTGGTGTCCTTGAACCTCTGGCTCCATCAATCCTTATTCCCCCACTCTTCCACAAGATCCCCCACGCTACACCTGATGTTTGGCAATGGGTCCCTACATTTGTTTCCATCTGCTGCTGGATGAGGCCTGTCAGGAGAGAGTTATGCTAGCACAACTTGTCTGTAAGCATAGCAGAGGATCAGTAATAATGTCAGGGGCTGGCTCTCTCCCATGTGATGGGTCTGGAGTTGGGGCAGTCATTGGTTGACTGTTCCCTTAGACTCTGCTCCATCTTTATCCCTGCACATCTTGTAGGCAGGACAAATTTTGGGTTGAAAGTTTTGAGAGTGGGTTGATGTCCCCCTAGCAAGTTTTTCAGTAGAATGAAATGAACCCTGTTTCTGTTGTAGGAACCCCAATAGGCTTGGGCATATCATAAAGAACATGGAGTTTCTGAGAAAAGACACTTTTCTGTCTCATGACCATCGTTACAATAGAACCATATAGACAGAATCCAGCATTAGGGTGATTCTTATCCTTCTTGAGCAAATTCCCAGTTCTATCTACAGTGGACTTTAGTTAGCTGATCTTCAAAGGTAGGTGTCAGCAGATGTGTCTTGTTTTTGTATTTGTATTGTGTCACCTCTCATAAACTTAAGGATAGTATCTCACACTCTTTGGTTTCTAGTTAGGTATTATCAAGATTAGTGGACATTGGAGCTGACCTCTCCTTCAAAATCAATATTATGCTAAGCCAAGGACTGAAACTATAGTGTTCTAAACACCAGTCAGAAGAATGGGATCTGTGTCTTATCTCTGGACTCCGGAGGAGACGTGATATCCTGGACTGTCCTATGGTCACTAACTGATAACTATTTGCTTATTCTTCCAAAAGTCCAAAAACTTTGTTAAATTATTATCTAGCAGGAGTCTTTCTGATAAAGAATAAGGACAAACCATTGTCCCTTTTTTGGTAAGAGTCTATCTAAATGGGCCCATCAATCACTTGGGAGAATGATCCTCAAAAAGCCGTTTGTACCTGAGAACTTAGGAATAACACGAGGCCTGTGTAAAGTATAGATAGGCACAATGGTCTCTTTGGCCACTGTCCATCCACTCTCATGATCTGAGAGTTCCCTATCTTTCACGTGAAGTAAACTCTGCCAGTCTTCTCCCCTGCATTCTGTCTTGCGTGAATTGTTTCTTTTTAAAAAGTCTTTACGTCCCTTTGTTGGAGAGTGTTTCCCTATGTATGCAGTGATGCATTTACTAAGCATAGTCCTGTGCAGAAATTACATACTATCCATCTAGACACATGTTCACTCTGCCAGAATCTAGGTAACAGGAAGGTTTTTTTTTCTCTCATGGAGCATTGTGATGGTGTTGAATGCACACAATTTCTGAGACAAGAGGGGATGAAAATCAATTCGGAAAAGTAGAGATTCTTTAACCAGCATTTTATTGTCTTTAAACCAAAGATGTCATAATTGTAACTCTTAAACACTAATATATTCATAATACCCAGACAGAACATAAATTCCTATAGGAAGAATTTGTAGTAACTTTTTGAATTTATTCCAAAACTAACAAATATTTCAGTCTTCATAGGACACATACATATGTCCACACATATGTGAAACATGATTCATGAGTCGGAATGTCCTTAGGCAAAACTGTGATAGAAATATAGCTCGTCTTGGGAATCGTGCAGCTTTCATCTTCTGACACCAATTTTTCTTTATTACTTCTCTTCCTAAATGTTCCTTTCAGTTTCAGACCCCTGCGTTTCCCTGTTTTGATCGTGTTTTTGGAACTGGATTCAGACTTCAAATGTTTGTTTTCTGACCAAAATAACATTTGACATTTCTAAATTAACAGTTAAAAATCCCCCCAAGTCCCCACAAAACTAAATACATGCACTTGTCCACATATATCCACGTGTTTATTTTATTATATCTTATAGAATGTTACATTTTAGTTATAGAGATGAATATTATTTGATTATATTGTCTATGATATAATTTTAGCCAAAAAGCCAGTGATATTTTGTCTTTTTTAATGTACGTGAGTACACTGTAGACACACAAGAAGAAGGCATCGGATTCTATTACAGATGGCTGTGAGCCACCATGTGGTTGCTGGGAATCGAACTCAGAACCTCTGGAAGAACAGTCAGTGTTCTTAACCGCTGAGCCATCTCTCTAGCCCAATACTTTATTCTTAACAACCAAAAGATTTACCATGGTTGTATCTGAC
Organism: Rattus norvegicus; assembly: GCF_021556685.1. Lineage (NCBI taxonomy): Eukaryota > Metazoa > Chordata > Mammalia > Rodentia > Muridae > Rattus > Rattus norvegicus. The sequence continues at coordinate 25,079,726 of NC_141554.1, forward strand.
TGGCAAAAATGTGCTAAATCTATGTAGTGGCTGTCTCTTTAGAGGAAGTCAACACTAACTCAGGTGTCATAGACTTACTACTCATTGTATTGCCAGAGTTAGGATCTGAACCTGGGCTCTGACAGCCCCCTGTAATAAGCAGGGTCCATAGTACCATTAAAGAAATGTGGAGTATGGTAAAGCAGAAAAGGACAATATTTTCATGGAGCCATTTTTGGGATGAAAAAGGTCTCATGATTCCCCTATGCCAAACTTATCTTTAGGGTACAAACATGGGGTTTAAGTTTAGGGAACAGAGTATGCCAAACAGTTCTTATCCTGGTCTGGCCCACCTACCTATCACTATTGTCTCAGTTCTAATCTCTTAAATAAACTGGGAGTCAGCACTGTGTGAAATCTTTTCTGTGCAGATAAGATCCTCCTCTGACTAGCACCAGACCCCAAGGTTTTTTCATCTCTCAGCAGACTTAAGGGAAAATTCCAGTTTCTTTGGATTTCTATGTCTCAGTAGTCTAACAACCAAAAGGAAGGGCACAAATGTCTCTTTAGAAAATTGTTATTTCTGCTAGACAGCTAGATCTGCTCTGAGTCATTCCTTATTCTGACTTGGAAGGTCAGAGAGACCACAGAATAAACCACTTAAGACTTCAGGCTTTGTGTTTTTGTGTTTTGTTGTTGTTGTTGCTGCTGAAGAGAAAGAAGGAGAGGGAGGGAGGGAGGGAGGGAGAGAGAGAAAGAGAGAGAGAAACAGAAAGACAGAGAGACAGAGACATAGAAAGATGAGAGACATGGGGAGAGACACAGGGAGAGGAAACAAACATAGAGATATATATAAAGAGAGACAGAGAGACCAAGAGAGACAGAGTGACATAGAGAGAGAAAGACAGGAACAGAGAGGAAGGGAGCAAACATGTAAGTTCAGTGTATACAGAGGATCTGGGTGGAGCTGACAAGAGGAAAGATATGACGAAATATATTGTATGAAAAAATATTTAAATAAAGGTTCATTTTTTAAATAAAAGAGTGCAGGTTTTTATTTGGGGCAAAAATCTACCCATGTAGAAGCCTAGAGATAAGAGAGAAAAAGGTGAAGGGCAAGGAAAGGAGGTTGAAGGGTTACTTTAGGGCCCAAAATGGACTTTTGTTTGTTAAGACTGATAAAGTGCGGTGAGTCGGTGAGTTGTGAGTAGTGACTGAAAGAATGTCAGGTGATTGATAACATCTTCCCAGCTAGTCATTAGGAGGGAGCCTGCAGAGGGGTTGTGGTAGGAATCAGGGGGAAAAGTCACCTTAGTCATCAAGATTCCACAATCCTGATGACTGTGCTTTATGGGAAACTACCAGAACTTTTCAAAATGGTGGCCATAGCTAACACCAACTATACTGCCTGCTTGGTTCCTAAGACAAACGTAGATTTGCAGTCTCAGTTGTGCCCACATGCCCTGGAGAACTTATACTAACTTGTACATGCCATGGTTTTTCACTTATTTGCTTGAGTTTGTTTCAAGATTTCCTGAGGCTATTCAGAATGGGAGTGTTGTCCTGATTTTCCTCCCAGTGTTCTTGTTATCTGTATATAAGAAAACTGCAGATGTTTTATGATTCTTTTCTTCTTTCTTTCTTTCTTTTATTCTGCCATTTTGTTGAAAGTTTCAAACAGTTCTGAGAGTTTCCTGGTGGAGCCCTTAGAGATGGTCTCTTACATATAGAATCATATTGTCTATGAATAAGGATACTTGGACTTCTACTTTCCCATTTGTTTCCTCGCTGTTTTTTTCTTGTGTTATTCCATTTACAACTCCACACACTACGTTGAACAGGAGTGGAGAGAGTGGGCATCCCTGTCACGATGGAAAAGCTTTGAGTTTTCTCCTGTTCAGTTAATTATAGATAATCCACATATGACCTTTACTGAGATAGTTCCTTCTATATATTCCTAGTTTCTCCAAGTCTTTTTATCATAAAAATATGTTGAGTTTTGCCAAAAATAAAACCCTTTTCTGATTTCATATTTTTGAAGGATTCTTGAAAACCTCAGCTGTATTCAGTTGTCAAGTATTTGAGAGTTTTTGTATTCATCAGCGTTCATCAGAGACACCGGCTTATAATTTTCTTTTCCTAAAATGACTTTGATTTTGGCTGATTCTCCTCATTTTCCTGTTCCCTTTTCTCTGCTCTGTTTTTTTTTTTACTTTGTCCTCTTGTCTTTTTTTATCCCTCCCTCTAGAACCTCTATTTGCAGCCACATGGGCTCTTCTTTATAGTTTCCCTGGCCTTCCCCCATATTTATTCCCTCTTCACATATTTGACGGTTGTAGGCTAGACTGTACATGTAAGAAAATGTCTATCATACTTGTCTCTCTGAGCTTGGGTCAACTCAACAGAAAGTTTTCTGAATTTCATTTTTCTTTACGATGGAATAAAATCCCATTGTATATATGACTCACATTTGGATTATGTATCCATCTGTTGAGAGACATCTATGAGCTACTTTTATATTTTATTTTTGTACCTTTATCTCAATATGGTATTACCATTGTTCATAATGGCTTTGTTAAAAGAACCTGGTAGCGTTCTTTCCATGGTACTTTGAAATAGTCTGAGAAACTCTGGCACTTGCAATTCTTTACAGAGCTAATGGAATTTCCAACTGGGTGGACACTGTTTGAGGTTTTTTTAATTCAACCTCATTGCTTATTATGAACCAGCTATAATTGTTTATCTTGTCTTGGTTTAATTTTGCAACTAAAAGTTCATTAACTTCTTTAGGTTCTCAATTTATTGGAATATGGGACGTTAAGGCAAGTCCTAAAGGTTTTCTCAATTTCACTAGTTTCTGTGGTAATGTGGTCATTTTTGTCTCTAATTTTATTAATTTGTGTCCTCTCCCATTTTGTTAGTTTGGCTTAGGGGGTAGTCAAACTTGCTTAGCAGTGAATTCTTTGGTTCATTGATTCTTTGTATTAATCTTTGCCCTAATCATAACTATTTCTATCATCTGACTTTAAGTTTCCATGTTCTTGGTTTTCTAAGACTGCAAATTTCACTGTTAGGTTATTTCTCAGAGACATTGCTCACTCTTTTTCCTAATGCAGGCACTTGTAGAAAGAAACTTCTCATTTTCCAATGTTTGCACCATGTCCCACAGGCTTTTGTATCTTGTGTTTTCAATTTTGTTTGATGCTAAGGAATTTAACATTTCTCTTCTGATTTGTCACCTGTGTTTGTATTCATCGTCCATAAACCTGCGCATGCTCTTCAGTTTCTCTTACAGCGGATTTCAAGATTTTTCTGGCTGTACTCAGACAGAGCACAAGAGATTATCTTAATTTTCCTCTGTTGATTAAAGCTTGCTTAGAGGTCCACTATGTGATCTACTTTTACAGAAAGTTCTGAAGCTGCTGAGAAGACTACCCAGCAGTGTTTGGTCTCTTTCATCTACAGTTATTTAACTCAAATATTTCTCCATGTTTTCTTAAAGAAACACTGAATAGTGTTTTGTCACCTCGATACCAGCAAAAGCACTGGTTCTCAACCTGTGAGTCTTGACCCCTTTTGGGGGTGGGGGGCTCAAACAACCCTACCACAGAGGTCACGTAGCAGATATTTACATTACTATTCACAACAGCAGCAAAATTGCAGTTATGTAGTAGCAACGAAAATGATTTTATGGAGGGGTCACTACAACATGAGGAGCTGGATTGAGAAGCACAGTGTCTTTTGGGGAAAGGTAATCTTAGTTGCCAACTCACTGTGGGGAGTGCCACCCCTGGCCTGGTGATCCAGGGTGCAATAAGAAAGCAGACTGGGGCTGGAGAGATGGCTCAGAGGGCTGGAGAGATGGCTCAGAGGGCTGGAGAGATGGCTCAGCGGTTAAGAGCACCCGATTGGTCTTCCAGAGGTCATGAGTTCAATTCCCAGCAACCATATGGTGGCTCACAACCATCTGTAAAGAGATCCGATGCCCTCTTCTGGTGTGTCTGAAGACAGCTACAGTGTACTTACATATAATAAATAAATAAATCTTTAAAAAAAAGATGTTTAAAAAAAAAAAGAAAGAAAGCAGACTGAGCAAGTCCAAGCCAGTAAACAGCATCCCTTCAAGGTCTCTACTTCAAGTTTAAGCTCTAGGTTTCTGCCTTGAGTTGCTGCCCTGACAGTGATGGACTGTGATGTGGAAGTCTAAGCTGAAATAAACCCTTTCCTTCCCAAAGTTGCTTTGACTTTGGTGTTTTATCACAGCAACAGAAACCCTAAGACAGCCTGTTTATTAGGGGGTGGGGATATAGCACTCTTACTGTCCTGAGGTGACAGTGATCTTTACAGTCAGTATTGTTTAGCTTATAAAGATGGGGGCATGAATAGTCAATGCGTAGCTATTTACATTCCTATTCTTCTTGGAGTATTTCCTCTGTATCTGTTTTTGGTCTCATTTAAAAAAGAACTGACTGGCTTTTAATTATGTGTAAATGCACATGTCTGCATGTAAGTATGTGCATGTGAGTACACATGCCTTCGCAGCCAGAAGGTTAGATCTGCTGAAGCTGGACTTAGAGGCAGTTGTGAGCTGAGCCACCTGGCATGAGTCCTGGGAACTGAACTCCAGTCCTCTGAAAGAACAGTAAATAGTCTGTTCTTTTGTGTGATCTCTCCAGACCCACTTTCTGAGTAATTTCGTTTTGAAATATACTTTGCCATATATGATAATAGAACAGGGACCCCACCCATTTCTGCTTCTGTTCACAAGGAATACCCTTTCCCATCCTTTGACTCTTAAGTTTCTACCACTTTCTATATATTCAATTCATGCCAGCTCTTCCACTGTCCTATTTCTTAAGCCTCCAAAACCAATTTTGGCTACACAGCCTCAGTGGATCCAACACCCACTCTGACCGTGGTCCAGGAACACAGACTTAGAACGTACTGAATGACAGCCACTGTAGGAAGTTACAACTTCTTTGTCAAAGAATAAAAGGAGACCAAAAGTCAATTCATTTACCAGCCACACAGGTGGAAGCATTACGTATGTGGGTTCTAACAGAGCAGAAAGCTTTCTGCTGCTGGTTTCAGATGCAATCTTTAACTGCTTTAACTTTAGGACTGAAGGAAATGAGTGGTCTGTTAAGTGTAACAATGCATTCCAGAAGTTTTACCGAACAGCCACAAAGTTAGATCAGATAGAGAGGCTAGGGATAAATGCCCATTATGTGGACCAAGATAGCCTGAGATGATTTGGCTCCTGATCTGTAACATTCCATCTCTCCACAAATCATGAAGTTCTAGTAAGTTAATCAGTTTTCAGGATCTGCCACACAGATGGGCCTTCTTGAGAAAATGTCAGTTTCCAATGTAGTTACAAAGTTAACTCTGTTGTGCCTTTCTTCTTCTTCTGAAACTCTTTTTCTTCTCAGGGATTCTACTTTAAGGTATCTCACCCTTTATATCCCATCAAATGAATCTCCCAGATACACTGATGTTTGGCTACACATGATCAATTTGCTAGTCATTCTCATTGATGTTTGAGATACACATAGATAGTTAACAAATTATTTCCTAAGAGTTTTCTTGACTCACAAAAATATAGTGATAAATAGAATCCTCAATCTAGACTAAAGCAAAGATTGAAATACCATGGGGAAATCTAAAGGTTACAAGTCAAATAAGCAATATGATGCTTTTTTCCTCTCTGTGGCTATTTCGTACAAGGCGACTCTTTAAATGTGCTCTCACTTTGATAATAATTGTAACTCCTTAGCTTTTGTTTTTCTAATATTTTACCTTTATGTAAATACTCTACAGCCAACCTTCATCTTTGAATCAAAGGGTTTTCAGACAGGTATATAAACTTTATTTTTAAATATTAACCATTTAGAAAGTTTTAATAGATGGAAAAGAAATGAACTGATTTCATGCATCTTTCGAGATCATGGTGTAACAAAATTGGAAATAAAAAAGACCAATACCAAAACCCTGAAGAAACTAATAGATTAAGGCTGACCAATACACCCCTGAATGACTAGTGGGTCATTGACAAAAACAGGAAGAAAACTTAAAATGCTTAAGAATGAAATGAAAATGAGAACACACCTTATTAGAATTGTGATAATAGCAGATAATTGGTACATGGGCTTACACCGAAAAATCAGAATAAATTAATGACATACCCCAAAGTCTTAGAAAAGTAAGAACAATACAAACCCTGAAAACATATTAAAAGAACAGAACAGAGATTGATGGAACAATGGATAGAATCAAAGAGTTGGTTGTTTGGAAAAATAAAAAATTGAACAATGCTCTACTCAATGATAACCTGGTCAAGGAAGAAATAAAGAAAGAAATTAAAGTCTTCTTAGAATTTAATGAAAATGAAGGTACAACATACCAAACTTATCGGACACAATGAAAGCTGTGCTAAGAAGAAAACTCATCGCTCTGAGTGCCTGCAGAAAGAAAGAGGAGAGAGCATATGTCAGCAGCTTGACAGCACACCTAAAAGCTCTAGAACAAAAAGAAGCAAATGCACCCAGTAGGAATAGAAGGCAGGAAATAATCAAACTCAGAGCTGAAATCAACCAAGTAGAAACAAAAAGGACCATAGAAAGAATCAACAGAACCAAAAGCTAGTTCCTTGAGAAAATCAACAAGACAGATAAACCCTTAGCCAGACTAACCAGAGGACACAGAGAGTCTGTCCAAATTAACAAAATCAGAAATGAAAAGGGAGACATAACAACAGAATCAGAGGAAATTCAAACAATCATCAGATCCTACTACAATTGCCTATATTCAACAAAACTTGAAAATCTGCAGGAAATGGACAATTTCCTAGATGGATACCAGGTATGAAAGTTAAATAAGGAACAGAAAAGCCATTTAAACAACCCCATAACTCCTAAAGAAATAGAAGAAGTCATTAAAAGTCTCCCATCCAAAAAGAGCCCAGGTCCAGATGGGTTTAGTTCAGAATTCTATCAGACCTTCACAAAAGACCTCATACCAATACTATCCAAACTATTCCACAAAATTCCTTCTATGAAGTCACACTTACACTTATACCTAAACCACACAAAGACGCAACAAAGAAAGAGAACTTCAGTCCAATTTTCCTTATGAATATCGACGCAAAAATACTCAATAAAATTCTTGCATACTGAATCCAAGAACACATCAAAACAATCATGCATCATAATCAAGTAAGCTTCATCCGAGGCATGCAGGGATGGTTTAATATATGGAAAACCATCAACGTAATCCATTATATAAACAAACTGAAAGAACAAAACCACATGATCATTTCATTAGATGCTGAGAAAGCATTTGACAAAATTCAACACCCCTTCATGATGAAAGTCCTAAACAGAAGAGGAATTCGAGGCCCATCCCTAAACATACTAAAAGCCATATACAGCAAACCAGTTGCTAACATTAAACTAAATGGAGAGAAACTTGAAGCAATCCCACTAAAATCAGTGACTGGGCAAGGCTGCCCACTCTCTCCCTACTTATTCAATATAGTTCTTGAAGTTCTAGCCAGAGCAATCAGACAACAAAAGGAGGTCAAGGGGATACAGATCGGAAAAGAAGAAGTCAAAATATCACTATTTGCAGATGATATGATAGTTTATTTAAGTGATCCCAAAAGTTCCACCAGAGAACTTCTAAACCTGATAAACACCTTCAGCAAAGTGGGCGGGTATGAAATTAACTCAAATAAATCAGTAGCTTTCCTCTACACAAAAGAGAAACAAACTGAGAAAGAAATTAGGGAAATGACACCCTTCACTATAGTCCCAAATAATATAAAATACCTCGGCGTGACTTTAACCAAGCAAGTGAAAGATCTGTATGATAAGAATGTCAAGCCTCTGAAGAAAGAAATTGAAATAGATCTCAGAATATGGAAAGATCTCCCATGCCCATGGATTGGCAGGATTAATATTGTAAAAATGGCCATTGTACCAAAAGCGATCTACAGATTCAATGCAATCCCCATTCAAATTGCAATCCAATTCTTCATAGAGTTAGAGAGAACAATTTGCAAATTCATCTGGAATAACAAAAAACCCAGGATAGCTAAAACTATCCTCAACAATAAAAGGACTTCCAGGGGAAATCACTATCCCTGAACTCAAGCAGTATTACAGAGCAATAGTGATAAAAAAAAACAAAACAAAACAAAACAACTGTATGGTATTGGTACAGAGCCAGGCAGATATACCAGTGCAATAGAATTGAAGACCCAGAAATGAACCCACACACCTATGGTCACTTGATTTTGTGAAAGCAGCCAAAAGCATCTAATGGAAAAAAAGAGCATTTTCAGCAAATGGTGCTGGTTCAACTGGAGGTCAACATGTAGAAGAATGCAGATCGATCCATGCTTATCACCCTGTACAAAGCTTAAGTCCAAGTGGATCAAGGACCTCCACATCAAACCAGATACACTCAAACTAATAGAAGAAAAAGTGGGGAAGCATCTGGAACACATGGGCACTGGAAAAAATTTCCTGAACAAATCACCAATGGCTTATGCTCTAAGATCAAGAATCGACAAATGGGATCTCATAAAACTGCAAAGCTTCTGTAAGGCAAAGGACACTGTTGTTAGGACAAAGCAGCAACCAACAGATTGGGAAAAGATCTTTACCAATCCTCCAAGTGATAGAGGAGGGCTTATTTCCAAAATATACAAAGAACTCAAGAAGTTAGGCCGCAGGGAGACAAATAACCCTATTAAAAATGGAGGTCAGACGCAAAAATACTCAACAAAATTCTGGCAAACCGAATCCAAGAGCACATCAAAACAATCATCCACCATGACCAAGTAGGCTTCATCCCAGGCATGCAGGGATGGTTTAATATACGGAAAACCATCAACGTGATCCATTATATAAACAAACTGAAAGAACAAAACCACATGATCATTTCATTAGACGCTGAGAAAGCATTTGACAAAATTCAACACCCCTTCATGATAAAAGTCCTGGAAAGAATAGGAATTCAAGGCCCATACCTGAACATAGTAAAAGCCATATACAGCAATCCAGATGCTAACATTAAACTAAATGGAGAGAAACACGAAGCAATCCCACTAAAATCAGGGACTAGACAAGGCTGCCCACTCTCTCCCTACTTATTCAATATAGTTCCTGAAGTTCTAGCCAGAGCAATCAGACAACAAAAGGAGGTCAAGGGGATACAGATCGGAAAAGAAGAAGTCAAAATATCACTGTTTGCAGATGATATGATAGTATATTTAAGTGATCCCAAAAGTTCCACCAGAGAACTACTAAAGCTGATAAACAACTTCAGCAAACTGGCTGGGTATAAAATTAACTCAAATAAATCAGTTGCCTTCCTCTACACAAAAGAGAAACAAGCCGAGAAAGAAATTAGGGAAACGACACCCTTCATAATAGACCCAAATAATATAAAGTACCTCGGTGTGACTTTAACCAAGCAAGTAAAAGATCTGTACAATAAGAACTTCAAGACACTGAAGAAGGAAATTGAAGAAGACCTCAGAAGATGGAAAGATCTCCCATGCTCATGGATTGGCAGGATTAATATAGTAAAAATGGCCATTTTACCAAAAGCAATCTACAGATTCAATGCAATCCCCATCAAAATACCAATCCAATTCTTCAAAGAGTTAGACAGAACAATTTGCAAATTCATCTGGAATAACAAAAAACCCAGGATAGCTAAAGCTATCCTCAACAATAAAAGGACTTCAGGGGGAATCACTATCCCTGAACTCAAGCAGTATTACAGAGCAATAGTGATAAAAACTGCATGGTATTGGTACAGAGACAGACTGATAGACCAATGGAATAGAATTGAAGACCCAGAAATGAACCCACACACCTATGGTCACTTGATTTTTGACAAAGGAGCCAAAACCATCCAATGGAAAAAAGATAGCATTTTCAGCAAATGGTGCTGGTTCAACTGGAGGGCAACATGTAGAAGAATGCAGATCGATCCATGCTTATCACCCTGTACAAAGCTTAAGTCCAAGTGGATCAAGGACCTCCACATCAAACCAGACACACTCAAACTATAGAAGAAAAACTAGGGAAGCATCTGGAACACATGGGCACTGGAAAAAATTTCCTAAACAAAACACCAATGGCTTATGCTCTAAGATCAAGAATCGACAAATGGGATCTCATAAAACTGCAAAGCTTCTGTAAGGCAAAGGACACTGTGGTTAGGACAAAACGGCAACCAACAGATTGGGAAAAGATCTTTACCAATCCTACAACAGATAGAGGCCTTATATCCAAAATATACAAAGAACTCAAGAAGTTAGACCGCAGGGAGACAAATAACCCTATTAAGAAATGGGGTTCAGAGCTAAACAAAGAATTCACAGCTGAGGAATGCCGAATGGCTGAGAAACACCTAAAGAAATGTTCAACATCTTTACTCATAAGGGAAATGCAAATCAAAACAACCCTGAGATTTCACCTCACACCAGTGAGAATGGCTAAGATCAAAAACTCAGGGGACAACAGATGCTGGCGAGGATGTTGAGGAAGAGGAACACTCCTCCATTGTTGGTGGGATTGCAAACTGGTACAACCATTCTGGAAATCAGTCTGGAGGTTCCTCAGAAAATTGGACATTGAACTGCCTGAGGATCCAGCTATACCTCTCTTGGGCATATACACAAAAGATGCCCCAACATATAAAAAAGACACGTGCTCCACTATGTTCATCGCAGCCTTATTTATAATAGCCAGAAGCTGGAAAGAACCCAGATGCCCTTCAACAGAGGAATGGATACAGAAAATGTGGTACATCTACACAATGGAATATTACTCAGCTATCAAAAAGAACGAGTCTATGAAATTCGTAGGCAAATGGTTGGAACTGGAAAACATCATCCTGAGTGAGCTAACCCAATCACAGAAAGACATACATGGTATGCACTCATTGATAAGTGGCTATTAGCCCAAATGCTTGAATTACCCTAGATCCCTAGAACAAACGAAACTCAAGACGGATGATCAAAATGTGAATGCTTCACTCCTTCTTTAAAAGGGGGAACAAGAATACCCTTTGCAGGGAATAGAGAAGCAAAGATTAAAACAGAGACAGAAGGAACACCCATTCAGAGCCTCCCCCACATGTGGCCCATACATATACAGCCATCCAATTAGACAAGATGGATGAAGCAAAGAAGTGCAGACCGACAGGAGCCGGATGTAGATCGCTCCTGAGAGACACAGCCATAATACGGCAAATACATAGGCGAATGCCAGCAGCAAACCACTGAACTGAGAACGGGACCCCCGTTGAAGGAATCAGAGAAAGAACTGGAAGAGCTTGAAGGGGCTCGAGACCCCAAAACTACAACAATGCCAAGCAACCAGAGCTTCCAGGGACTAAGCCACTACCTAAAGACTATACATGGACTGACCCTGGACTCTGACCTCATAGGTAGCAATGAATATCCTAGTAAGAGCACCAGTGGAAGGGGAAGCCCTGGGTCCTGCTAAGACTGAACCCCCAGTGAACTAGTCCATGGGGGGAGGGCGGCAATGGGGGGAGGGTTGGGAGGGGAACACCCATAAGGAAGGGGAGGGGGGAGGGGGATGTTTGCCCGGAAACCGGGAAAGGGAATAACACTCGAAATGTATATAAGAAATACTCAAGTTAATAAAAAAAATAAATAAAAAAAAATATAGTAAAAATGGCCATTTTACCAAAAGCAATCTACAGATTCAATGCAATCCCCATCAAAATACCAATCCAATTCTTCAAAGAGTTAGACAGAACAATTTGCAAATTCATCTGGAATAACAAAAAACCCAGGATAGCTAAAGCTATCCTCAACAATAAAAGGACTTCAGGGGGAATCACTATCCCTGAACTCAAGCAGTATTACAGAGCAATAGTGATAAAAACTGCATGGTATTGGTACAGAGACAGACTGATAGACCAATGGAATAGAATTGAAGACCCAGAAATGAACCCACACACCTATGGTCACTTGATTTTTGACAAAGGAGCCAAAACCATCCAATGGAAAAAAAGATAGCATTTTCAGCAAATGGTGCTGGTTCAACTGGAGGGCAACATGTAGAAGAATGCAGATCGATCCATGCTTATCACCCTGTACAAAGCTTAACTCCAAGTGGATCAAGGACCTCCACATCAAACCAGACACACTCAAACTATAGAAGAAAAACTAGGGAAGCATCTGGAACACATGGGCACTGGAAAAAATTTCCTAAACAAAACACCAATGGCTTATGCTCTAAGATCAAGAATCGACAAATGGGATCTCATAAAACTGCAAAGCTTCTGTAAGGCAAAGGACACTGTGGTTAGGACAAAACGGCAACCAACAGATTGGGAAAAGATCTTTACCAATCCTACAACAGATAGAGGCCTTATATCCAAAATATACAAAGAACTCAAGAAGTTAGACCGCAGGGAGACAAATAACCCTATTAAGAAATGGGGTTCAGAGCTAAACAAAGAATTCACAGCTGAGGAATGCCGAATGGCTGAGAAACACCTAAAGAAATGTTCAACATCTTTACTCATAAGGGAAATGCAAATCAAAACAACCCTGAGATATCACCTCACACCAGTGAGAATGGCTAAGATCAAAAACTCAGGGGACAACAGATGCTGGCGAGGATGTTGAGGAACAGGAACACTCCTCCATTGTTGGTGGGATTGCAAACTGGTACAACCATTCTGGAAATCAGTCTGGAGGTTCCTCAGAAAATTGGACATTGAACTGCCTGAGGATCCAGCTATACCTCTCTTGGGCATATACCCAAAAGATGCCCCAACATATAAAAAGACACGTGCTCCACTATGTTCATTGCAGCCTTATTTATAATAGCCAGAAGCTGGAAAGAACCCAGATGCCCTTCAACAGAGGAATGGATACAGAAAATGTGGTACATCTACACAATGGAATATTACTCAGCTATCAAAAAGAACGAGTCTATGAAATTCGTAGGCAAATGGTTGGAACTGGAAAACATCATCCTGAGTGAGCTAACCCAATCACAGAAAGACATACATGGTATGCACTCATTGATAAGTGGCTATTAGCCCAAATGCTTGAATTACCCTAGATCCCTAGAACAAACGAAACTCAAGACGGATGATCAAAATGTGAATGCTTCACTCCTTCTTTAAATGAGGAAAAAAATACCCTTGGCAGGGAAGGGAGAGGCAAAGATTAAAACAGAGACTGAAGGAACACCCATTCAGAGCCTGCCCCACATGTGGCCCATACATATACAGCCACCCAATTAGACAAGATGGATGAAGCAAAGAAGTGCAGACCGACAGGAGCCGGATGTAGATCGCTCCTGAGAGACACAGCCAGAATACAGCAAATACAGAGGCGAATGCCAGCAGCAAACCACTGAACTGAGAATAGGTCCCCTATTGAAGGAATCAGAGAAAGAACTGGAAGAGCTTGAAGGGGCTCGAGACCCCAAAAGTACAACAATGCCAAGCAACCAGAGCTTCCAGGGACTAAGCCACTACCTAAAGACTATACATGGACTGACCCTGGACTCTGACCTCATAGGTAGCAATGAATATCCTAGTAAGAGCACCAGTGGAAGGGGAAGCCCTGGGTCCTGCTAAGACTGAACCCCCAGTGAACTAGTCCATGGGGGGAGGGCGGCAATGGGGGGAGGGTTGGGAGGGGAACACCCATAAGGAAGGGGAGGGGGGAGGGGGATGTTTGCCCGGAAACCGGGAAAGGGAATAACACTCGAAATGTATATAAGAAATACTCCAGTTAATAAAAAAAATAAATAAATAAAAAATATAGTAAAAATGGCCATTTTACCAAAAGCAATCTACAGATTCAATGCAATCCCCATCAAAATACCAATCCAATTCTTCAAAGAGTTAGACAGAACAATTTGCAAATTCATCTGGAATAACAAAAAACCCAGGATAGCTAAAGCTATCCTCAACAATAAAAGGACTTCAGGGGGAATCACTATCCCTGAACTCAAGCAGTATTACAGAGCAATAGTGATAAAAACTGCATGGTATTGGTACAGAGACAGACTGATAGACCAATGGAATAGAATTGAAGACCCAGAAATGAACCCACACACCTATGGTCACTTGATTTTTGACAAAGGAGCCAAAACCATCCAATGGAAAAAAGATAGCATTTTCAGCAAATGGTGCTGGTTCAACTGGAGGGCAACATGTAGAAGAATGCAGATCGATCCATGCTTATCACCCTGTACAAAGCTTAAGTCCAAGTGGATCAAGGACCTCCACATCAAACCAGACACACTCAAACTATAGAAGAAAAACTAGGGAAGCATCTGGAACACATGGGCACTGGAAAAAATTTCCTAAACAAAACACCAATGGCTTATGCTCTAAGATCAAGAATCGACAAATGGGATCTCATAAAACTGCAAAGCTTCTGTAAGGCAAAGGACACTGTGGTTAGGACAAAACGGCAACCAACAGATTGGGAAAAGATCTTTACCAATCCTACAACAGATAGAGGCCTTATATCCAAAATATACAAAGAACTCAAGAAGTTAGACCGCAGGGAGACAAATAACCCTATTAAGAAATGGGGTTCAGAGCTAAACAAAGAATTCACAGCTGAGGAATGCCGAATGGCTGAGAAACACCTAAAGAAATGTTCAACATCTTTACTCATAAGGGAAATGCAAATCAAAACAACCCTGAGATTTCACCTCACACCAGTGAGAATGGCTAAGATCAAAAACTCAGGGGACAACAGATGCTGGCGAGGATGTTGAGGAAGAGGAACACTCCTCCATTGTTGGTGGGATTGCAAACTGGTACAACCATTCTGGAAATCAGTCTGGAGGATCCTCAGAAAATTGGACATTGAACTGCCTGAGGATCCAGCTATACCTCTCTTGGGCATATACCCAAAAGATGCCCCAACATATAAAAAAGACACGTGCTCCACTATGTTCATTGCAGCCTTATTTATAATAGCCAGAAGCTGGAAAGAACCCAGATGCCCTTCAACAGAGGAATGGATACAGAAAATGTGGTACATCTACACAATGGAATATTACTCAGCTATCAAAAAGAACGAGTCTATGAAATTCGTAGGCAAATGGTTGGAACTGGAAAACATCATCCTGAGTGAGCTAACCCAATCACAGAAAGACATACATGGTATGCACTCATTGATAAGTGGCTATTAGCCCAAATGCTTGAATTACCCTAGATCCCTAGAACAAACGAAACTCAAGACGGATGATCAAAATGTGAATGCTTCACTCCTTCTTTAAATGAGGAAAAAAATACCCTTGGCAGGGAAGGGAGAGGCAAAGATTAAAACAGAGACTGAAGGAACACCCATTCAGAGCCTGCCCCACATGTGGCCCATACATATACAGCCACCCAATTAGACAAGATGGATGAAGCAAAGAAGTGCAGACCGACAGGAGCCGGATGTAGATCGCTCCTGAGAGACACAGCCAGAATACAGCAAATACAGAGGCGAATGCCAGCAGCAAACCACTGAACTGAGAATAGGTCCCCTATTGAAGGAATCAGAGAAAGAACTGGAAGAGCTTGAAGGGGCTCGAGACCCCAAAAGTACAACAATGCCAAGCAACCAGAGCTTCCAGGGACTAAGCCACTACCTAAAGACTATACATGGACTGACCCTGGACTCTGACCTCATAGGTAGCAATGAATATCCTAGTAAGAGCACCAGTGGAAGGGGAAGCCCTGGGTCCTGCTAAGACTGAACCCCCAGTGAACTAGTCCATGGGGGGAGGGCGGCAATGGGGGGAGGGTTGGGAGGGGAACACCCATAAGGAAGGGGAGGGGGGAGGGGGATGTTTGCCCGGAAACCGGGAAAGGGAATAACACTCGAAATGTATATAAGAAATACTCCAGTTAATAAAAAAAATAAATAAATAAAAAATATAGTAAAAATGGCCATTTTACCAAAAGCAATCTACAGATTCAATGCAATCCCCATCAAAATACCAATCCAATTCTTCAAAGAGTTAGACAGAACAATTTGCAAATTCATCTGGAATAACAAAAAACCCAGGATAGCTAAAGCTATCCTCAACAATAAAAGGACTTCAGGGGGAATCACTATCCCTGAACTCAAGCAGTATTACAGAGCAATAGTGATAAAAACTGCATGGTATTGGTACAGAGACAGACTGATAGACCAATGGAATAGAATTGAAGACCCAGAAATGAACCCACACACCTATGGTCACTTGATTTTTGACAAAGGAGCCAAAACCATCCAATGGAAAAAAGATAGCATTTTCAGCAAATGGTGCTGGTTCAACTGGAGGGCAACATGTAGAAGAATGCAGATCGATCCATGCTTATCACCCTGTACAAAGCTTAAGTCCAAGTGGATCAAGGACCTCCACATCAAACCAGACACACTCAAACTATAGAAGAAAAACTAGGGAAGCATCTGGAACACATGGGCACTGGAAAAAATTTCCTAAACAAAACACCAATGGCTTATGCTCTAAGATCAAGAATCGACAAATGGGATCTCATAAAACTGCAAAGCTTCTGTAAGGCAAAGGACACTGTGGTTAGGACAAAACGGCAACCAACAGATTGGGAAAAGATCTTTACCAATCCTACAACAGATAGAGGCCTTATATCCAAAATATACAAAGAACTCAAGAAGTTAGACCGCAGGGAGACAAATAACCCTATTAAGAAATGGGGTTCAGAGCTAAACAAAGAATTCACAGCTGAGGAATGCCGAATGGCTGAGAAACACCTAAAGAAATGTTCAACATCTTTACTCATAAGGGAAATGCAAATCAAAACAACCCTGAGATTTCACCTCACACCAGTGAGAATGGCTAAGATCAAAAACTCAGGGGACAACAGATGCTGGCGAGGATGTTGAGGAAGAGGAACACTCCTCCATTGTTGGTGGGATTGCAAACTGGTACAACCATTCTGGAAATCAGTCTGGAGGATCCTCAGAAAATTGGACATTGAACTGCCTGAGGATCCAGCTATACCTCTCTTGGGCATATACCCAAAAGATGCCCCAACATATAAAAAAGACACGTGCTCCACTATGTTCATTGCAGCCTTATTTATAATAGCCAGAAGCTGGAAAGAACCCAGATGCCCTTCAACAGAGGAATGGATACAGAAAATGTGGTACATCTACACAATGGAATATTACTCAGCTATCAAAAACAATGACTTTATGAAATTCGTAGGCAAATGGTTGGAACTGGAAAACATCATCCTGAGTGAGCTAACCCAATCACAGAAAGACATACATGGTATGCACTCATTGAGAAGTGGCTATTAGCCCAAATGCTTGAATTACCCTAGATGCCTAGAACAAATGAAACTCAAGACGGATGATCAAAATGTGAATGCTTCACTCCTTCTTTAAAAGGGGAACAAGAATACCCTTGGCAGGGAAGAGAGAGGCAAAGATTAAAACAGAGACTGAAGGAACACCCATTCAGAGCCTGCCCCACATGTGGCCCATACATATACAGCCACCCAATTAGACAAGATGGATGAAGCAAAGAAGTACAGACCGACAGGAGCTGGATGTAGATCGCTCCTGAGAGACACAGGCAAAATACAGCAAATACAGAGGCGAATGCCAGCAGCAAACCACTGAACTGAGAATAGGACCCCCGTTGAAGGAATCAGAGAAAGAACTGGAAGAGCTTGAAGGGGCTCGAGACCCCATATGTACAACAATGCCAAGCAACCAGAGCTTCCAGGGACTAAGCCCCTACCCAAAGACTATACATGGACTGACCCTGGACTCTGACCTCATAGGTAGCAATGCATATCCTAGTAAGAGCACCAGTGGAAGGGGAAGCCCTGGGTCCTGCTAAGACTGAACCCCCAGTGAACTAGTCTATGGGGGGAGGGCGGCAATGGGGGGAGGGTTGGGAGGGGAACACCCATAAGGAAGGGTAGGGGGGAGGGGGATGTTTGCCCGGAAACCGGGAAAGGGAATAACACTTGAAATGTATATAAGAAATACTCAAGTTAATAAAAAAAAAAAGAAAAAAAAAGAGTGGAGAATAAGCAGGAAACTGTGAATGTTCCCATACAAATGAGAATGAAGAATTTGAGATATACTAACAGCAGATGAGGTTGAACTCAATGAATGTTTTGGGGTTGTTTTCAATGTAAGAAATGTAGAACAGCAAAAACGAAGACCTAGTAGATTTTATTCTGCAGTAAGATCCATCTACCTGGAGAAGAAATAAATGTCCTGAGATTCTTCTAAAAAAAAAAAAAAAAAAAAAAAAGGAGGTCAGAGCTAAACAAAGAATTCACAGCCGAGGAATGTCGAATGACTGAGAAACACCTAAAGAAATGTTCAACATCTTTAGTCATAAGGAAAATGCAAATCAAAACAACCCTGAGATTTCACCTCACACCAGTGAGAATGGCTAAGATTAAAAACTCAGGTGACAGCCAATGCTGGCGAGGATGCGGAGAAAGAGGAACACTCCTCCATTGTTGGTGGGATTGCAGACTGGTACAACCATTCTGGAAATCAGTCTGGAGGTTCCTCAGAAAAGTGGACATTGAACTACCTGAGGACTCAGCCATACCTCTCTTGGGCATATCCTCAAAAGATGCCCCAACATATAAAAAAGACACGTGCTCCCCTATGTTCATAGCAGCCTTATTTATAATAGCCAGAAGCTGGAAAGAACCCAGATGCCCTTCAACAGAGGAATGGATACAGAAAATGTGGTACATCTACACAATGGAATATTATTCAGCTATCAAAAACAATGACTTTATGAAATTCATATGCAGATGGATCGAACTGGAAAATATTATCCTGATTGAGGTAACCCAATCACAGAAAAACACACATGGTATGCATTCATTGATAAGTGGATATTAGCCCAAATGCTTGAATTACCCAAGATGCACAGAACATATGAAACTCAAGAAGGATGACCAAAATGGGAATGCTTCACTCCTTCTTTAAAAGGGAAACAAGAATACCCTTGGGAGGGAATAGGGAGGCAAAGTTTAGAACAGAGGCAGAAGGAACTCCTATTCCGTGCCTGCCCCACATGTGGCCCATACATATACAGCCACCAAACAAGATAAAAGAAGTACAGGCCAACAGGAACCGGATGTAGATCTCTCCTGAGAGACACAGCCACAATACAGCAAATACAGAGGTGAATGCCAGCAGCAAACCAGTGAACTGAGAACGGAACCCCTGTTGAAGGAATCAGAGAAAGAACTGGAAGAGCTTGAAGGGGCTCGAGACCCCATATGAACAACAATGCCAACCAACCAGAGCTTCCAGGACTAAGCCACTACCCAAAGACTATACATGGACTTACCCTGGGCTCCCACCTCATAGGTAGCAATGAATAGCCTAGTAAGAACACCAGTGGAAGGGGAAGCCCTTGGTCCTGACAAGACTGAACCCCCAGGGAACGTTTTTGTTGGGGGGAGGGTGGTAATGGGGGGAGGATGAATAGAGAGGAAACCATATAGAAGAGGAGGGGGAAGGGTTAGGGGGATGTTGGCCCTGAAACCTGGAAAGGGAATAACAATCGAAATGTAAAAAGAAATACTCAAGTTAATAAAGAAAAAAAGAAAAAAAACCAAAAAATAACAAAAGAAAAAAATAAATAAATACCCAATTTAATAATGATGGAAAAAAATTGAAACCAGCCTGTACTATAAAATAAGACCATATATAAGTATAAGGTACAAAGTCATATTATAATTTACAAACCTAAAGTAATTAAATCCAGTTCATTAATATATGTACTCCCTTAAGTCATTTTTACAGTAAGAACATTTGAAATTTATTTTTAGGACTTTTAGAATGCATAATAATCTACTGTTAAAAATGTTCACCACACTGTACAAAGAATTTTGTTGTTGTTTTTGAGACAGGGTTTCTGTTATCCTGGAACTTGCTCTGTAGACCAGGCTGGCTTTGCTACACTTGATCTTAGCCAAAAGGCCGAGAAACAATACCAGGCTGGCTTTGAACTCACAGAGATCCACCACCTGTTTCTGCTTCCTGAGTGCTGAGGAAGGCATGCACCACTACAGCCTGGAAAGATTTTTTTTAAATGAGGGGCTGGAGAGATGGCTCAGAGGTTAAGTACCTGAGTTCAAGCCCTAGCATCCACTCTTACAACTGTCCAACCCTAATTGCAGAGGACCTGACACCCTTACGTAGACATGCAGGCAGAATACCAATGTGCATAAAAATAAACCTTTTTAAAGAGAAGAATAAAAGATAAAACAACAGTAATAACAAAAACAATGAAGACTGGAGTGGTAACTCCAAGGTGTAAAACAGTATTTGTTATAAAGTACAGTCAACGTGAACTCATCCTACAAAGAAAACCAATAGCCCAACACTAAAAATCTGACGATCTAAATTACCAAGTCAGCAACGTGAAGATTAAAACATGATGAGAGTCTTCACACCTGGCTCCAATCTTTATTATACAGCTAGCATGAGTAATGCTACATGCATCATCTTCTGTTCCCAGGAATCCCTTAAAAAAACAAATGATGACATACATTATCAGAGCTGTGATTTAAAGCCTCACACATTATAAGTAAATAAATTGGCAAAATTACATTGAAAAATATTTTACATTGACAAGCTAAGCTTAAAAATCAATTGTCCTATGTACCAGAATTCCCTTCCCTAGATAGTTTCCTTAAGAGAAATTCTTACAAATGGACATCAAAAGACATTTAGGAGAACATTGACCAAAGTTGTGTTTCTTTAAGTATTTTTACATTTAAGATTTGAAATAGTGTAAGGAAAAACCAAACACCTCAGTGTACGTACGGGGAACTCCATAACCTGTTTGGGATAGTATATATTGAGTAGATACGAACTTATTTCATTGTAGTTATATAATGAAATATCTCACAGTAACAAAAATAAATGTACTAGAGTTACATATACCACCATGGATGGATTTCACAAACATAATTCTGAGTAAAGGAATCAAGGTACAAACCTATACATGTTTCAGGTACATAAACAAGAAAAGTAAAGGTTGTACTTGCATTCATTGAGAGGAGTGATATGATTATTGTTAAAGTAGAAGACAGCCCCTAGGCTGGAACTACCTGAAAGCCTCCTCCCGGAGTACTGGCTCTCAGTAAAAAGGAGCCATGGAAGTTTCCAAAGGAGGAAAGCAACCAACAGCCCTACCCAGCTGTGGCTGTGATTCCTATGCATTCACCAGCATGGCTGCATAACACCAAGTTTCAGTAGTGGCACTTGTACCTTGGAAACAACAGTTAAATCTCTAACTAGATTTAAGCCCTGCTCAACAATAGGGAGCTCGGACCTGATACTGGAAAACTAGCAAATGAAGTCATGGATTATGGAAGAGAACCTACAACCATTCCTTTAATAAACCAGCATAAGTCATAAATACATCTATCCTTATACATACAAGGAAGTATAGTTTTCACTGTTCATCAAGGAAAAAAATCTCTTTGCAACAGATGGAGACCACTGTAGAAAGCTACAACCAATCAAAATGCCAAGTTGTGGAGTGCAGTCCCAATAGATATATTTATAATACAATTCCTGTACCTAAGGGTCAGGTAACATTGATACAGGGAAGGGGAGAGATCATAAGAGCCAGACAACAGAGCATTTGTTTTGAGATTGTATCCTCTAGAAAAGTCGGAAGCCACATCTGTAAAGTCTGAAGAGGTTTTGAACAAGGCATGAACATGCTAATGTGGAGGGCAGGGGAAGCCATGACGCCTCAACCCTAGACAAAGAACTACAGGCAACTAAGGAGTGCTGTGAGCAGGAAAAAACAGTCTTCTTCAGGGAACAAATACATTAGTTGGTTAGCCAATACCAAACGGTCAGACCCAAAAACATATACATGCAAGTAATATTCTATGGACTGAGCAGACTGTATTTAGAGATATGTATGTATATAATAATAATAGTTAACAAAATGAGAGCCCAAATTTGAAAGCAAGGAGGAATATACAGGAGAGTTTGGGGAAAGGAAAGGGGAGGAATGATGGGGTTATTTATACATTCAATAGTAAAAACTATTTTTAAAATGAAGAGGGATGACATGACTCTCATTGAAATAAGATGGGGGTCACTTCTTAGGAAGGGGAACACCATGTGGTCAGAGTAGTGGTGGCTTCAGAAGATCTGAGCAATGAATGTCCTCTTTTCAGTCAGAAGAGTGCATTCATGTGGACTGACTCTATTCCTTCAACTACAGATATAAATTTTATTCACTCCTTCCCAAAGTCTTAATGATAATCTAGATTGAAGAAAAAATGTTTCTCCTAGACACCTAAACTTGCCATTTCTCTACTAGGCAGCCAGCAACAAAGAGCACTTACAAAGACTTGAAACCTTAAAAAAAAAAAGTTGTGGAGATGGTGGAAGGTTGAGAAACCTTTAAACCTTTACACACTGAAAGCAGCAGGGATCTGGTAGGATACAAGGGAGCTGTTGTAGGTACTGGTGTCAGCGGCAGCACAGAGGCAGAGATGAGTCACCTCTGATCCACCCCTGACAATGTAATGACAATCAGTCTCAATGCAAAAACTGGGAAAGGTAAAAAGCTTCATTGGAGGCCGTAAGAGATTTCCATTTTGGAAGCACAGGTTCGGTAGCTGTGAATCAGTGTTCTGAAGGTGGGACAAGTGCATGCTTACATTGGTGGAAGCTGTTGGATGTTAAGGAATGACCTCCACGACTACCAGGTGACAGAATGGAAATGCAAATGAGGAAACTGTCCAATAGTCATCTGTCACCTGTGGTAAGCCACCAGGCACAAAACAGTGGTCATTCACTCTCTCATTACAGGTGTTTCTTCTGATGAGCCGGTGGAGGCGCTCAAAGTTCACGTATCCTGTTACCTGAATGGCTGCCCAGTGTCATTTTATAAAGCTCTGTTTAATGATACTTTCATAATACTATTTGCTTCTCACAAAATAAATAGTGCTGGGAAATCTGTAAGCTCTGTGAATTGTTGTGTTTAGGATCTGTAGTGAAAACCCCATTCTGACAGCCCAGGGAACAGCCATTCCTGGTTTCAATCTCTTTCACAGTCTTTTACCCTCCTCCTAATGTTTCTTTGCAATACCAACATTTTGGATGAGACTTCTTCTGGGGGGTCTGCTCAGAACTCCTGTTGTATTGAGATGTCTTGTAAGTTGAAAACTGTCCAAATACCCTCCTTTACCTATTGACTTCCTCCTAAAACACTAAAATGGCAAAGACAACAGGTCCCGGGCAGGAAAACCTACGTAACGTCTATAGCCCTCCACCATCTCCCCACCCCCCGCCAAAATCTTGAGGGATCCTATATAGGAAATACAAAAACACAGCATATGCAATTTTCATCAGGTCCTATTCATGATTATGTCTGATTGTACCAGCAACAATTGGGAGGGCAACCCATCCCTAAGCAGGAAAAGCCATGTTTTAAGATAGTCTGACTTCCTTTGTGGCCTCACAGTACTATACAGTGCTTCCATCACGACTTTGTTTGCTTTTTGTGACAGAGATTCTCTGTGTAGTAGCCCTGGCTATCCTGAAACTTAGGCTATAGACCAGGCTGGCCTTCAACTCAGAGGTCTGCCTGTCTCTGCCTCTAAGTGTTGGGATTGAAGGAAGGAACCACCACCTTTAGGCAACAACTTTAGTCAGTTTCGAAAAGAAAACAAGCTATTTGCTTTATGATGAAGAAATACAATGAGAAGATAAATCTAACACAAAACCCATGGTTTCTGGTTTAAAATATTTTTATTATTAAAAAAGTACAGTAATCAGACAGAACAAGATTGCTTAGTACTCAAGCACACAGCCTGGCCTGGAAGCTGCAATGGGAGTGCCCCACTGAGCTACATCAGAGTAAGCTCTGGATAGCCATGCTTACTGAGGCAATTCTCTTCAGGTACATGAAGACTTGTATATGAGAGATTGCTCAACACCACACCTCAACAGGAACAAGTATAAAATGGAGTGAAAATAGGTGCTGCTCTAAAGCACTATTAAAATAAGGAGGCACAAACAGAAGAGTCATAGAGACTAATGCGTAATATACTGCTTTATAACTTCTTTAAAGAATGACAAAAATCCAATAAATCCCTTCACTGCAGGCTCCTTTCCCCACCATAAAAAGAGTCAGCTTCGGGTGCTGCTCTCCTGCTGTGACCTCCTGTCAAAAACAGGGATGGCCAACACTAGAGACTTTCTTCCCCCTTTATTCAGAAATACAATGAAAACAACACTGTATACAACATAGTTATAAAAGTAAGGTCCAACACAGCTATTTGTACTGACCCCAGGAAACATCTACTGGAAGGGAAGAAGAATTTGTTAACAAAATAGTATCTCTTCCCTTGCCCCAAACCCGCCACCAGAAAAAAAGAAATGGAAAGTGAAATGGAAAGTAATTTCCCTTCTCTCACAGTCCACGCCCAACCCAACCATCCCACCCACTCCCCTCCTACCTTGACTGTTCAATGTACAGTACGCGCAGAAAGAGAAATTTTAACTGATAGAACAGAACTGATCAAAGACTGAAACCCTTTGAGAAATTGTCTTTGTGCTTCTGACAAAGTTCTACGTAATGTAGTCCAACCAGAGTAAGAAAGGGAGAAAAAACAGAATTTGAAAATGACAATGTACTTTGCCTCCTACTGTTTTAGAACCTCATATGTTTTGAGTCTGGAAACAGACAGTTGATAATCCTACTTAGAGAATACAGGGAAAGTGAGGGTAACAGAACAAATAATCTTGCTTCCAGTGGCCACTCTTCATTGATCTTTTATTGACTTAATTTTAGCTGTTTACTAACAATGAGGCTAATCTCCTTTTCCTTAGGATGCATATAGGGTACTCTAATTATCATCATAGCAATGATTATAATACTTTCTTACTCATTTAGAGATTACATTTTTAAAACATCTATTAATAAGCCTCACAACACTCCTGTGAGGTAGATATGTGGATCCCCATTTCGAGATGGGTTAATAGAGGCACAGAGAGGTGATATGACTTGCCTAAAAACTGGGGAAAATACAGAAGAGAAGCAAATCAGAGTACTTCCCAGTTGTTAGAGATCCATTTTCAGCAGAGAAAAAGACAGTGCTAAGTGTTTCTTCAAATTAGACCCAGGCAGCTGCTTTCTCTTTGATCCTTTATATAGGAATTAACATACTATGGAGGATCAACATGTTCTCTTGTCTTATGCAAGGCTAGGTCAATCACCGATGGTTTGTTACATGGATGAGAAAGCATTGGGGGACTAGGATAGAATTGAGAATACAGATTATCGCTAATTCAAGAATCTTGTAGATCATTTTGTTTCAGAGTTGAAGTTCTAAAAAGGTTCCTGTCATGTATATAAGCACCGGGTTCTAGTTGATTGATTTTTCTTGTGGGTATACAGCATAACACGTAAGACACTGTTAATATGTACTTCATTAGCATTAACATGGATGTCATCAATTAATAAATGGCAGAAGATGGAGCTATGGTTCTTGCTGATAGAATGGAAAGATATACAGATAAGGATTGAGGACATAATATAAACTCATAAATCATCACAAAGATGATTATGTGGAAATGTTTATAGACATGTGCATATATTAAAAACTTAATATATGCATATATTTTTTGTTCTACTGACTGAGAAGGACTTGAAGAAATAATATCCCCAAAATAGCAAACATATATAGTATCTATATCTTGGTTTCTGATAAAATTCTTTAGTAAAAGAACTTAGAACTTATTGACAAAATGCCTGATTATAGAATTGTCCTCCATAAAACAAAAGCAAGATAAGCCTGGAACATCTTGCAACACCAAAAATTAACTACATGCTGAAAAAAAGATGGGGTTTGTAAAAAAAAAAAAAGACTTCAGAGTCAATTAAAAATCACTCCAAACATTTAAAACTACAATTTGGGCAACAAAAATAAAAGTTGCATTGGATTATAAGAAAAACTATAAAATAAATATCAGTGATCCATGTTGAAAAAATAAACAATTATGCAAGTAAACAAATGGAGAGGAGGCAAAGCTCCCATGCAGAAGAATTCCAAAATAATCATATGCACACTTGCTCTCAAGTACATGTGCATAGCTCACCACTTCTCTATGTGTGGACTGAGCATGGTAACTTCCTTCCAAAGATTTCAGTATGATAGGAAAAAGGGTATAGGGGAGAAATCTCATATACACTATCTTAGTCATGTGACTAAGGATAATATGAAGAATAACTCACAGAAATATGACATTATAAAAATAGTAACTCACTCATGTGGTTGTTTGGACCAAAATCCATTAACCTATGAAGGTTGGGTTAATGTTTTCTGAGACAGGGTTTCTCTGTGTAGCCCTGGCTGTCCTGGAACTCACTCTGTAGGCCAGGCTAGTCTCGAACTCAGAAATCCACCTGCCTTTGCCTCCCAAGTGCTGGGATTAAAAGGAAAATATATGTCACCATGCCTGACTTTCATTAACCTAGATTTTTTATGAGAAAATTTTGATGAGAAGAGTATCAAATCACAACTGAAGAACATACTCCAAGGTCCTTGAGAACAAAGAACTCCAAGAAACTATCACAATGAGGAGACTAAGGAGCTGTGATTATTAATACAATGTTGTATTTTGAAGGAGATATTAAAACAGAAAAAAAGAACAGCAGATAAAAGCCAAGGTAGTCAACTAAAGCATGGATTGCAGTTAATATTAATGCATCCCTAATTGTAAGAAGTGTACCAAACTAATGTAAAATGTGGAGTAAACAGGAACTCTGTTCTACCTTCACATTCTCCTGAAAATCTCAAAAAAGAGCTACAACATATAAAGTTTATTTAAAAAGAAATTCTCTACAGACATTTGTGGGTTTGTACATAATGAACTCCACTAATCCATCAAACCAGTTTACATTTCTTACACTTTACAATGGCAATTCTCAATGATTCTGTTCAGTTGCCAGATGTCTACTGAAGGAGAAACTCCACTACAATAAACTCCTGAATATTATCCATCCTTACAAAATGTCCCTATCCTAGGCAAATGTCATCCTAGCAGTCTTTGGGCATTGTAAGCCCATTACACTTAGTTAAATCTCAGATGTTAACCAAGAGAGATGCAATGGTTTCCTTCCTATTCCACTGACTAGCAAACTTTTATGTGCTTTTAGTGCAGTAATTCTGCACTGTACTGTGTTTGTGTTCATTTTACTCTGCGAAGTTCTCTTAATCATGACACAGTTGTAAAGATTATGTTTGTAACTGGAAAGATTTTTGCCATTTGGGGACAAAAAGAGCAAAGAGAATATGGTTAGAATTGGTTCTTGGCTAAAGACAATGTACAAAGCATTTGCAGAGTCTATTATGACTCTGCAGAAACATACGTGAATAAAGGCTCAGAGATGCTAGGAACATCAGTATCCGGGATCCTCATTTGATCACCCTTATGAGTACTATAATTTCATAGTGCTCCTTAATAAACATGTCTCCATATCCTGAAGTCTAAGGGGCATGTGCCAATTCCAAACTCTGGAAAACAAATTTAGGATCCAAAGTGGAACAAAAGGACACAACCCTTTGGACTCTGTTCTATAATATTGTACCAACTACTCGATTGCAAGCATAAGCCCACGTGTGGTAGTAATACATCTGTCTTACACTGTGGTCCCCATCAGTAGGCTAGCCCTAGATGTTGATGGGTGCTTAATTAGTATACAGCCTGGAACTTGTACCCCCAGAGTCAGGAAAAATCCCTTACGAAAGTGGTAATAATAAAACCTACATGTTATGTTGAAAAGTACATGCAGGCCTTAACTTACGGAGAATTTATGCTCTGGAAAGACACTGAAACAAGGTAAATTAAAACAAATCTAGAGTTATCAAAAATGAGACTTGAAACACTATGTGCCCGGTGTTAAGTGGCCATGACCATAAGCGCGCCCTACTTACTTTGTCACCAAATATATATGAATTTTAAGTGACTTAAGTTTTCTGAAGTATAACATAAAATTGGACAAATATTGCAACCAATCACATAACTTTTTTTCTTTAATTTGGTTTACTAGTGTGATCCCTGGGAGAAGGAGTATACAGGTCTATAAGGCCTCAAGGAATTATCTGGAGAAAGAATCTGACCCGTATTTGCCTCATCTGTAAAACGTGAGGGATGGGTAGAAGTAGACAGGACCCCTTCTGAATGGTAGAATTCTAGGTTTTAGTTAGTACAGCCACAGGAGGTAGTAACCTAAAGTGTTCAAGCCAGAACATTTTGAATATCTGCCAAGAAATAAAGGTTTCGTATGAAGAAAACCTTTAGGCGAGAGGCTGCGTCCAATCCTACCAATACAAAGCCCCTCTCCTTTCTCCCCAGGAGAGGAAATATGCCACGAGGAGGTAGATATGAGGTCCAGGGCCAGGAACAGAAGGTTTTATGCCCCAGAGAATATTATGAACAGTCTGACTGGGCAACCAAATGTATATTATGCATCCTGCTGTTATGTCTAAATAAAATAAATGGCTTGGGTATTAATAACAGTTGTAAAACATCAAAATGCTTTCTATATGTTAGTGTCAGAAAGAAAACCTTTCCTTCCCATTAGAAGCGGAAGAATGAATGCCCAAAATGGCATGAAGTAAACAAAATTCTTTAGTGCAACCCCTCACCTCTCTATAACGTGCTCAGTGTGCAATTTCTCATCAGGTAATACGCTGAATGGTTGTTTTATGTAAACAAAAGAATAAACAGTACAGTGTAGCCCATCGAAAGTGCTGTCTCAACAGGCTGCCCTCTGAATGAGGTTTGGGACTAACAGCAGTTCTAACACCTTATCCATGTAATTGTTCACAGGGTGCTCCCAGGTCTGCTCTTGCCTGTCATTGCCCACATATTTTCCTAGAATATTTCTCCCTACTGATCTTTCTTTCTGTGCTTTGAATATTTGTCCAAACATAACCTAAAAAGAATGGAATTGTGCCATAAAACCTTTCACTCTAAAGGAGCATGAGGAGGAAAAGGAGGTCAAGGAATCCCTTCATTGCTTTTGATGAACTTCAAAAGGAGGGCTGGCACTGCCTGTAAACCAAACTGTTAAGAACAAGTAAAACTGGATCTACAAAACCTTCATGGTTAGCTTGAGACTGTATTTCAGACTCAAGTTTCTGTAAATTTGATCAACCAACTCTACTGTTATGCCCCTTGTAGCTACAACTTTGAAAATACCCCTCATTTTAGGACATTGCTAAGTGACATTAAGTACTGGTTTTTGAAAACAAGAGAAAACTGGGGGTGGGGGGAGCAGCGGATGTTTGTTCACAGCCTTGAGTTTGATTCCTGTTTTGTTTGTTATTGTAGGAAAAATGTCTATAATATAGCATGAGGGATCAGGGAGGGCAGCCATGGGCGCCGCACTAGAATTCAACCCAGGAAGAGGTTGCAAAAACTGAAGTCTGGACAGTGGAGAGGTGAAAGCGGAATATGAAGAGCCGCATGGGAGATCAGCTAACTTGTTTTCCAGTCTCATTAACCTGGCTCAGTAAGCTGTTCGAACCCCAATCACGTGGGGCAAGTTGTAGTCAAAGAGGCAAACATAGTTACAACTTCAGCACACACTTAGGAGACTGGTGCAGCGCGTCTGCTGTCGCCTGTGATATTCACATGGTGTCATGACGCCGGCGGTGGAGGGACAAGTGGTCAGATCGAGAAAAACTGCGGTTGCAGTCTGTGCACCGGAACGGCTTGATGCCTGTGTGCTTACGGAAATGGCGAGTAAGCTCATCCGAGCGAGCAAATTTCCAGGAACAGCCGTCCCAGGTGCACTTGTAAGGCTTCTCTCCTGCAAGAAAAACATGATGTTAGGAAGGTAAACAGGAGATGATTGGCTACCAGAAAAATAACAGAAATACATAATTTACATTTATATCAAAGCTTCAGTCAGAAAGTAATACAATCACCTTGAAGAAGTGCTGTTATTCATCTTTTAAATTGGTTTGACAAATAAACATCATATTCCATGTCTTCTACTAGTTTCATGATATGTCATGACACTACAGGACTGGTTAAATATAGCCAACTAGCACATGTGTGACTTTACATATTGTTTTTTGTTTGTTTGTTTGTTTCTTTTGTGGTGAGAAACTTAAAAATTGCCCTTTACATACTGCTGCTTGCAGTTTTGAAGTTGGGCTAAGACAGTGGAGGAGGGAGGACACAGGCTCTCAAAGAGTTGCTGAATTCTGCCTTTACCATGCTGCCCATATATTAAGTAATCCCTTTCCCCTGGACAAATCTATTTTCTCAACTCTAAACAGAAGCAAAAATATCTCACAAGGTTGTTCAGAATATTTTAAAAGGGAGACAGTAAAGGCCAGACATAGAAAGGAGAGGTAGGAGGAACAGTGCAAGTTTGAGGCCAGTCTGGTCTTCATAGTGAGTTCCAGACTATGCAAGACAATATAGTAAGGCCCTGTCTCCAAAGAAGGAAGGAAAAAAACAAACAAAAGAAAACCTAGATTGATATTAAGCAGTATGTTCTGAACTTTATTAGTTATAGTTCCCATTTCGGGGAACAAAAGACAAGTTAGAGAAGAATGACTTATTTTGGCTCAGTTTGAGGGATGAACATAATCCATTAGGGCAAAGTAGACATGGGGGCAAGAGACTCCATTAAGCTTGGTTCTCAGCCCTATATATCAGGAAGCAGACAGAGGCTAGGAAGCAGGTATGGGCTGTAAGCCTACCTCCCAGAGATTCACTTCCTACAGCTAACCTCCAACTGCCAGAATTTCCATCACCTCCCCCAAACAACACAACTCACTGGAGAGCAAGTTTCCAAACACATGAGCCCATAGGTGGAATTCTACATGCAAACTGTAACACAGAGCCAGGCTGCTACCCTACTACACTATTATAGCTATGTTCTATCATCTGATACTTCCTAATGAACAATCTGAAATAAAGCCATGTAGATAAGAACGGGTGACTCAGTGGAAAGAGCACTCAACAAAAGCTTGCTTCTGTGTAAGGTTAGAAATTCATAAATGAAAAGGAATGGGGAAGAGTTTCAAACCCAAGTATTTTAAATAGCTCCATGCTCAGAGTCTAAGGCTATAGTTGGATCTTATCATGAGACATGCATGCTAAGGAAAGGAAAATGGGGAAGGGGCATAGTATAAGAAGAACTACCACAGCACAATCCATTTATATGCATAGGTCACATACCAAACACTTATACACTCATACACTCAGGATAATAGCAATATCAACACATTAAAATGGAAATTACAGAAAAAGTATTAACAATGAGAAAAGTAAAGATGAAGGCCGCAAGGAGGCCTTTTTTACAACCTTTGTACTGCTTCAATACTTTAAAATCATTGTGTGTGTGTGTATGTGTGTGTGTGTGTGTGTGTGTGTGTGTGTGTATCTGTGTATACACATAACACATGTAATCCTAGTACTAAAGAAACTGAGGTAGGAGGGTCAAGAATTTGAGGCTAAGCTGGGTTTCTAAGTGAGCTTTTGTTGCAAAAGTTAATTAACTGGGGTTAGAGAGAAGGCCCAGTGGTTCTGAGCACTGGCTGCTCTTATAGAGGACTCAGGCTTAATTCCCAGCACCCAGATGTGGCTCACTACTGTCTGTAACTTCAGTTCCAGGGGACCTGATACCTTCTTCTGGGCTCTGACACAGACAAACACATGGTGTATAGACATACACACAGGCAAAATACCCATACACATAAAATGAAAATAAATAAATCTATTTTTTATTGGGGTCTTTCCTAGACAAGGTTTCACTGTACAGCCCTGGCTATTTTGGGATTCACTGTGCAGACAAGGCTGGTCTTAAACTCAGAGATCTGCCTACTTCTGCCTCCCAGGTATTGGAATTAAAGCTGGGCACCACCATCACCCAGTCTAATGTTTTTAATTAAAAGAAATAAGCTATATGAACAAATATTCACTGTGATTTAAATGTATATTACAAATCATAGTAATATTTAGTTATTTCCCTTAATATGCTTCTCTGTTTCTCATCTACTAGGAGTATGCATTTTGTAATCAGAGACATGCAATAACATAGAGACAAAGTATAAGCAGAGGAAGTGAGGGACCTCCGTGGAAGAGGATGTGGTGAGGGGAATGGGGGTTTCAGGATCAGGTGTGGGGAAAGACAGGAGAGAGCCAGAGAGCCAGGAGAATGAATGGGAATATATAGCTGTGGGGATTGGAGGGATCTTTACAATGTGCCAGAGACCTGGAGTGGGGGAGGCTCCCAGGAGTCAATGCAGCTGTATCTCACAGTATTGGGAATATGGAACCTGAAGAGGTCACCTCCTATAGTCAGGAAGGAACCCCAATGGAAGGACAGGGTCAGCAACCCACCCACAAAAAATTTGACCCAAAACTTGTCCTGTTTAAAAGAAATGCAGGGACAAAGATAGAACAGAGACTGAAGGAATAACTGACCAATAACTGGCCCAAATTGAGACCCATCCCGTGGGCAAGCATCAATCCTGACATGATTAATAAATACTCTGTTCTGCTTGCAGATAGGAGCCTAGCATCACTGTCCTCTGAGAGACTCCACCCAGCAGCTGACTCAGACAGATGCAGAGACCCACAGTCAAACATTAGAGCTGGGGGTTTCTTATGGAAGAGTTGAGGGAAGGACTGAGGGATACACAGGAAGACCAACAGAGTTAACTAACCTGGACCTTTGGGGCTCTCACAGACTGAACCACCAACCAAAGAGCACATACACGGGCTGGACCTAGGCTTTCCTGCACATATGTAGCAGATGTGTAGTTGGGTAGTTCAGTCTTCATGGGAGTCCACCAAAACCTGGAGCAGAGGCTCTCCCTAAATCTGTTGCCTGTCTATGGAATTCGTTCCCCAACTGGTCTGCCTTGTTTGACCTTAGTGGGAGAGAATGCATCTAGCTCTGCAGAGACCTGATGTGCCAGGGTTGGGGGATACCTATAGGGGCCCTACCCTCTCAGGGAAAGGGGAGGGGGAGGGGAGAGACTCCATGGGGGTGGGGCTGGAAGGAAGCAATTGGGTTGTAGAATGAATGAATGAATGAATGAATAATAAATATTCTATCAGTCGTTGTTCTTCTATCGCCCCCCTTTCCCCATTATAAGATTTCCAAGGCATTTATATCTTTGTCATTTTAATTTCTGGTGGCAATCATATATTCCTCGTTTCTTTTAACTTACTGCTAACACCTACTAACCCTATCAAGTGTTCACTAATTAATTATATCGCTATTAGATAATTGGACAACAGTGAGTCCACCCTGACTCACAGGTTTGGAGTAGTACCAGGAAACTATTTGGCTGATTAAAAATGTTCATTACTGATCATTTCAATATTTGGACATTTTTGCATTAGCCTCCAAAAAACTGACACACACCTGAATGTCTTAAGACTAAAGATAACTTGAGTGTAGTGGGACATACCTTTAATCCCAGACCCATAAGGAAGAGACAGGGTGATCTCTGAGTTCAAAGCTTGGTCTACATAATGAGTTCTAAGCTAAGCAGGACTACCTTGTCTATCTCTCTCACTAAATAAAAGGGAAAAACTGGAAGATTACACATGTTTATTGACACCTAGAAAGGAGAATGGGATTTCAGAGAATATTGGGAATATATTTTTTTTTACTTTTATTCAATACAGTGGTAGCCCATCTCCATACTTCACAAGGGTCTTGCTATGTATAGAATTTATTAATAGCTGCTCACGGGTAATAGCTCAGTGACAGGGTACTTGCCTAGCTTGCACAAGGCCCTAGGTTCAATTCCCTAGCACTTCAAAAAAAGAAAAGAAAAAGACAATAGTTGCTCAAGGATTTCTCCTAGGAATTCCTATTTTCACTACATCCAAACGAATAATCAGCTTGTTAAAGTACTGCCACCATGTGGCACTCTGGGTTCACTGCACCCTGAAGAAGTCTATTTCAAGATAGCCCTTTATTGAGGTTAAAAGATTGACTCAACTGTCAAAGATAATGTAAAGCGGAAAAAGCGACTGGTCCAAAACATACAGGAAATCCAGGACTCAATGAGAAGATCAAACCTAAGGATAATAGGTATAGAAGAGAGTGAAGACTCCCAGCTCAAAGGACCAGTAAATATCTTCAACAAAATTATAGAAGAAAACTTCCCTAATCTAAAAAAAGAGATACCCATAGGCATACAAGAAGCCTACAGAACTCCAAATAGATTGGACCAGAAAAGAAACACCTCCCGTCACATAATAGTCAAAACACCAAACGCACAAAATAAAGAAAGAATACTAAAAGCAGTAAGGGAAAAAGGTCAAGTAACATATAAAGGCAGACCTATCAGAATCACACCAGACTTCTCGCCAGAAACTATGAAGGCCAGAAGATCCTGGACTGATGTCATACAGACCCTAAGAGAACACAAATGCCAGCCCAGGTCACTGTATCCTGCAAAACTCTCAATTAACATAGATGGAGAAACCAAGATATTCCATGACAAAACCAAATTTACACAATATCTTTCTACAAATCCAGCACTACAAAGGATAATAAATGGTAAAGCCCAACATAAGGAGGCAAGCTATACCCTAGAAGAAGCAAGAAACTAATCGTCTTGGCAACAAAACAAAGAGAATGAAAGCACACAAACATAACCTCACATCCAAATATGAATATAACGGGAAGCAATAATCACTATTTCTTAATATCTCTCAACATCAATCGCCTCAACTCCCCAATAAAAAGACATAGATTAACAAACTGGATACGCAACGAGGACCCTGCATTCTGCTGCCTACAGGAAACACACCTCAGAGACAAAGACAGACATTACCTCAGAGTGAAAGGCTGGAAAACAATTTTCCAAGCAAATGGTCAGAAGAAGCAAGCTGGAGTAGCCATTCTAATATCAAATAAAATCAATTTTCAATTAAAAGTCATCAAAAAAGATAAGGAAGGACACTTCATATTCATCAAAGGAAAAATCCACCAAGATGAACTCTCAATCCTAAATATCTATGCCCCAAATACAAGGGCACCTACATACATAAAAGAAACCTTACTAAAGCTCAAAACACACATTGCACCTCACACAATAATAGTAGGAGACTTCAACACCCCACTGTCATCAATGGACAGATCATGGAAACAGAAATTAAACAGAGACATAGACAGACTAAGAGAAGTCATGAGCCAAATGGACTTAACAGATATTTATAGAACATTCTATCCTAAAGCAAAAGGATATACCTTCTTCTCAGCTCCTCATGGTACTTTCTCCAAAATTGACCATATAATTGGTCAAAAAACGGGACTCAACAGGTACAGAAAGATAGAAATAATCCCATGCGTGCTATCGGACAACCACGGCCTAAAACTGGTCTTCAATAACAATCAAGGAAGAATGCCCACATATACTTGGAAATTGAACAATGCTCTACTCAATGATAACCTGGTCAAGGAAGAAATAAAGAAAGAAATTAAAAACTTTTTAGAATTTAATGAAAATGAAGGTACAACATACCCAAACTTATGGGACACAATGAAAGCTGTGCTAAGAGGAAAACTCATAGCGCTGAGTGCCTGCAGAAAGAAACAGGAAAGAGCATATGTCAGCAGCTTGACAGCACACCTAAAAGCTCTAGAACAAAAAGAAGCAAATACACCCAGGAGGAGTAGAAGGCAGGAAATAATCAAACTCAGAGCTGAAATCAACCAAGTAGAAACAAAAAGGACCATAGAAAGAATCAACAGAACCAAAAGTTGGTTCTTTGAGAAAATCAACAAGATAGATAAACCCTTAGCCAGACTAACGAGAGGACACAGAGAGGGCGTCCAAATTAACAAAATCAGAAATGAAAAGGGAGACATAACTACAGATTCAGAGGAAATTCAAAAAATCATCAGATCTTACTATAAAAACCTATATTCAACAAAACTTGAAAATCTTCAGGAAATGGATAATTTCCTAGACAGATACCAGGTACCGAAGTTAAATCAGGAACAGATAAACCAGTTAAACAACCCCATAACTCCTAAGGAAATAGAAGCAGTCATTAAAGGTCTCCCAACCAAAAAGAGCCCAGGTCCAGACGGGTTTAGTGCAGAATTCTATCAAACCTTCATAGAAGACCTCATACCAATATTATCCAAACTATTCCACAAAATTGAAACAGATGGATCACTACCGAATACCTTCTACGAAGCCACAATTACTCTTATACCTAAACCACACAAAGACACAACAAAGAAAGAGAACTTCAGACCAATTTCCCTTATGAATATCGATGCAAAAATACTCAACAAAATTCTGGCAAACCGAATCCAAGAGCACATCAAAACAATCATCCACCATGACCAAGTAGGCTTCATCCCAGGCATGCAGGGATGGTTTAATATACGGAAAACCATCAACGTGATCCATTATATAAACAAACTGAAAGAACAAAACCACATGATCATTTCATTAGATGCTGAGAAAGCATTTGACAAAATTCAACACCCCTTCATGATAAAAGTCCTGGAGAGAATAGGAATTCAAGGCCCATACCTGAACATAGTAAAAGCCATATACAGCAAACCAGTTGCTAACATTAAACTAAATGTAGAGAAACTCGAAGCAATCCCACTAAAATCAGGGACTAGACAAGGCTGCCCACTCTCTCCCTACTTATTCAATATAGTTCTTGAAGTTCTAGCCAGAGCAATCAGACAACAAAAGGAGGTCAAGGGGATACAGATCGGAAAAGAAGAAGTCAAAATATCACTGTTTGCAGATGATATGATAGTGTATTTAAGTGATCCCAAAAGTTCCACCAGAGAACTACTAAAGCTGATAAACAACTTCAGCAAAGTGGCTGGCTATAAAATTAACTCAAATAAATCAGTAGCCTTCCTCTACACAAAAGAGAAACAAGCCGAGAAAGAAATTAGGGAAACGACACCCTTCATAATAGACCCAAATAATATAAAGTACCTCGGCGTGACCTTAACCAAGCAAGTAAAAGATCTGTACAATAAGAACTTCAAGACACTGAGGAAAGAAATTGAAGAAGACCTCAGAAGATGGAAAGATCTCCCATGCTCATGGATTGGCAGGATTAATATAGTAAAAATGGCCATTTTACCAAAAGCAATCTACAGATTCAATGCAATCCCCATCAAAATACCAATCCAATTCTTCAAAGAGTTAGACAGAACAATTTGCAAACTCATCTGGAATAACAAAAAACCCAGGATAGCTAAAGCTATCCTCAACAATAAAAGGACTTCAGGGGGAATCACTATCCCTGAACTCAAGCAGTATTACAGAGCAATAGTGATAAAAACTGCATGGTATTGGTACAGAGACAGACAGATAGACCAATGGAATAGAATTGAAGACCCAGAAATGAACCCACACACCTATGGGCACTTGATTTTTGACAAAGGAGCCAAAACCATCCAATGGAAAAAAGATAGCATTTTCAGCAAATGGTGCTGGTTCAACTGGAGGTCAACATGTAGAAGAATGCAGATCGATCCATGCTTATCACCCTGTACAAAGCTTAAGTCCAAGTGGATCAAGGACCTCCACATCAAACCAGACACACTCAAACTAATAGAAGAAAAACTAGGGAAGCATCTGGAACACATGGGCACTGGAAAAAATTTCCTAAACAAAACACCAATGGCTTACGCTCTAAGATCAAGAATCGACAAATGGGATCTCATAAAACTACAAAGCTTCTGTAAGGCAAAGGACACGGTGGTTAGGACAAAACGGCAACCAACAGATTGGGAAAAGATCTTTACCAATCCTACAACAGATAGAGGCCTTATATCCAAAATATACAAAGAACTCAAGAAGTTAGACCGCAGGGAGACAAATAACCCTATTAAAAATGGGGTTCAGAGCTAAACAAAGAATTCACAGCTGAGGAATGCCGAATGGCTGAGAAACACCTAAAGAAATGTTCAACATCTTTAGTCATAAGGGAAATGCAAATCAAAACAACCCTGAGATTTCACCTCACACCAGTGAGAATGGCTAAGATCAAAAACTCAGGGGACAACAGATGCTGGCGAGGATGTGGAGGAAGAGGAACACTCCTCCATTGTTGGTGGGATTGCAGACTGGTACAACCATTCTGGAAATCAGTCTGGAGAATCCTCAGAAAATTGGACATTGAACTGCCTGAGGATCCAGCTATACCTCTCTTGGGCATATACCCAAAAGATGCCCCAACATATAAAAAAGACACGTGCTCCACTATGTTCATTGCAGCCTTATTTATAATAGCCAGAAGCTGGAAAGAACCCAGATGCCCTTCAACAGAGGAATGGATACAGAAAATGTGGTACATCTACACAATGGAATATTACTCAGCTATCAAAAACAACGACTTTATGAAATTCGTAGGCAAATGGTTGGAACTGGAAAACATCATCCTGAGTGAGCTAACCCAATCACAGAAAGACATACATGGTATGCACTCATTGAGAAGTGGCTATTAGCCCAAATGCTTGAATTACCCTAGATGCCTAGAGCAAATGAAACTCAAGACGGATGATCAAAATGTGAATGCTTCACTCCTTCTTTAAAAGGGGAACAAGAATACCCTTGGCAGGGAAGAGAGAGGCAAAGATTAAAACAGAGACTGAAGGAACACCCATTCAGAGTCTGCCCCACATGTGGCCCATACATATATAGCCACCCAATTAGACAAGATGGATGAAGCAAAGAAGTGCAGACCGACAGGAGCCGGATGTAGATCGCTCCTAAGAGACACAGCCAGAATACAGCAAATACAGAGGCGAATGCCAGCAGCAAACCACTGAACTGAGAATAGGACCCCCGTTGAAGGAATCAGAGAAAGAACTGGAAGAGCTTGAAGGGGCTCGAGACTCCATATGTACAACAATGCCAAGCAACCAGAGCTTCCAGGGACTAAGCCCCTACCCAAAGACTGTACATGGACTGACCCTGGACTCTGACCTCATAGGTAGCAATGCATATCCTAGTAAGAGCACCAGTGGAAGGGGAAGCCCTGGGTCCTGCTAAGACTGAACCCCCAGTGAACTAGACTGGTGGGGGGAGGGCGGCAATGGGGGGAGGGTTGGGAGGGGAACACCCATAAGGAAGGGGAGGGGGGAGGGGGATGTTTGCCCGGATACCGGGAAAGGGAATAACACTTGAAATGTATATAAGAAATACTCAAGTTAATAATAAAAAAAAAAAGAAGCTTGTGTTCAAACTAAGGTCAGTGTTATCTAGATATACACCAAAACCCGATGAGGACACATCAGAAAAAAAAAGCAAGCAAACAAACAAGCTACAGGCCAAGAGCCTTGATGAACACAGACACAAAAATCCCCCAATAAATTATTTTCAAACTGAATTAAATAGCACATAAAAATAATAAGCCATGATTAACTTTATTTTACTCTTGGTGTGTCAGGATGGGTCAGTGTACACAAATGAATAATGTAATACAGTACATCAATAGGATCAAAGATAAATATCCCAGGATAATCTCAATAAATGTGGGACAGGACTCAGATATGTCTTGACGAAATTAGGAACAGGAGGATCACATCGCTACTTGATAAAGGTTATATATACAGTAAGTACATATCCAGCATAATACTGAATGAGAGACTGGAAGAGCTTCTTGTAATGAAAATGAAACATTCTTCGTAAATATACTACTGAAATCTTATGCATGGTAATAAGGTAAGACAAATAAGAAACAAAGAAAGAGAAAGAAAAACAGGCTGTGATGGTTCTGTTGGTAAAGGTGCTTGCTACCAAGCCTGACAAACTGAGTTCATCCCCCAGAATCTATATGGTGGGAAGAGAGACCTGTGAGTCAGGGTAGACTCCTACAATTTGTCCTCTGGCCTCCATACAAATACCTGTGGCACAAGTGCCTACCACTCCCCACACAAAAAATTTTATAAATGTCATTTTTAAAGTAATGAACCCCAATCACAAATATATAAGATTATCCTGAAATAAATCTAGGCAAGGAGACAGGAGATCAAAAGATGAAAGACTAGAAAATGAAAATTACAAAACACTGAAAACCAAAAACAACAGCAAAACCTGTAGCTAGATACTCCAACATAGGCAGACCTCCCAGTTTCTTGGACTGGTCAAGTAAGAATTATAAAATGATCACATATCTGGAAGCAATCTACTTATTAAATATAATCACTATCACATTGTTCAAAAAATAGAAAGAAAATCTTGAAATTTATATATTAAAGCACAAAAGACCGAAACAGTCAAAACAATCTTAAGAAAATGTGTAATGCCGAAGGTTGTTGTGGAGTGTCTGGTGCTGTTGGTATTTTGATGTTAGTTCTGCTTCCTCAATGGGCTGCTCAAATGAGAAGTGGATCATGTACTGAGGCGACTTCATGTGAACCACTCCCCATTTTAACTGGTCAAATAAAGGCTAGAACCTGTGATTGGGCAGTGGAAGGGAAAGGTGAGGCTGGAGGTTTTAGAGAGGGGGAAGAGAGGAAGAAGAGAGGCAGATGAGGAGACAGTGGGAGATGGAGAAAGAGGAGGTGGAAGGAAGATGAAACAGAACCAATGGCCTGGAGAAGCCGCAAGTAGCAAGGGATCTCATAGCTGGGGAACAGAGTAATGTAGTGGTAGATCTGCCCAATCTAGGCATGCAGCTTATAAATACTGTAACTGAGTTGTGTGTTCTCTGAATGGGCTTATTGGCGTTAGAGATTTACTACAACAGAAGGTACTATAGTATTTTATTTTAAAACATACTACAGAGTATTAGTAACAAAAATATAGTACTACTGGTAGAAAACCAGACACACATACCAAAAGAATAAAGAGTCCAGAAATAAACCACACATCTATAGCCAGCTAATCCTTAACTAAAGCAAATCAAGCAACCTATACCATTATGTTTTGGTACAAGTAACCTCAAAAGGTTATGTCCCTAGTTGGTAATGCTAGGAGTGACTGAATTGTGAGGGTCATGATCAATGCTTAATCCATTCATGCTCTTAAATCTGTGTCTCTTGTACACCACTAAGAGGTGAGCCACTTTCTTCTACCATGATGCTCTGTTTCACCAGAAGCAAGGGAGGCAGGTGGCCATAGACTAAAACCTCTGAAACAAAGAACCAAAATCTTTCTTCCTTAAAGTTGGCTTGCTCAAACATTTAGTAACAATGATGAGTAATGTATAATATCCATATACTAAAAAAAGTTCATCCTGAAATTGTGCTGAGAAAACTGGTTCTATCCACATGCAAAACACTACACATATATCCTTAGCGCTCACTAAACAATACTCACTCAAAACGGGAAAGAAATTAATGTCACAACTATTGTTTTGAAACTATTAGAGGAAACTATGTGAACTACTTCAAGACGTAGGCATAGCAACAATCTCCTCAAAATGATTCTAATAGCTCAGGAAATAAAATCAAGACTCAACCCATGGAGGGATAACAACTTAAAATTCATCTGCAGAATAAAGGACACAATTAACAAAAGATGAAAGAAAAACCTGTGCTAGTTAACGTCCAAAATAGACAAAGAACTCAAAAAATGTTAACAGCAAATGAGTAGGTAATTCACTCTCTAAATGGGAAGATAATGTGAACAGACACTATTGAAAAGAAGAAATACAAATACTCCAATAAATACATGAAAAATACTTAGTGTTTACCCATTACAGATGCACAAAAGAAACCTATATTGAGATTCAACCTCAGCCTGGTCAGGAGGGCTATAATCAACAAATAAATAATCAATCAATCAATTACAATGTGCTGAAAAGAATATGGAGAAAAATGATTTCTTATATACTGTTGGTGGAAAAGTGAACTAGTCCATAGAAAACAGGATTGAGATTCCTTAAACAAAAGCATCCAAAATTCAAGTTCAGCTTCAGCTACATAGCAAGTTTGAGGGCAGACAAAACAGAGATCTAAGGGGCTGGTGAGGAGCTCAGTTGGTATGTACGAAGCATGATGCCTTGGGTTTAATACCTAGCACTGCTAAAACCAGGCACAGCAGCATACTTGCTTGGAAGCTATCAGGCTTTCTGTTTTGCTAGACCATTTTTTATGAAAGTGGTTTTCATATAAGAAAAATGCAAAAGGGCAAACCCCATAAGTGATCTTCTCTTCCTTGTAGATTTTTTTCTCTCCCTAGGTTTATATCTTAAAGTAGCTATGTATGCAAGTATGTGTTGGAGCTGGAATACTGACAGGAGCAGGGGGGCAAGGCAGACCTGTATGGATTCTGCGGTGAGCTTTCAGGTGAGAGCTTTTGGTGTACACTTTGCTGCATCCTGCAAAGTCACACTGATGAATCCGTCTTCTCTTTAAGTCAAGAGATTCTTCTCCCTGCATGTGGACCATTGTCGCTGGTCTAAGCAAAGAAAGAGAGACAAGACCAATTACAGTGGTGTTATACCATCTTATCATTTGTATAAATTTTAATGCTAGCCCCCCTAGAAAAGAAATAGTTGGAACCCTGTAAGCCATTCTTCGAACCTGGCCATTCTACTGAGGAAATGCAGCTCCCTGAGAAAGCACTGGAAGTGGTTAAGTTTTCCTTGAGTAACTACGTTGTCAAACAGTGTGAACAAGTACCATTCTTATGCTTAACAAGATACATTTTTCCTACACGTTTTGCTCAATGCAAGCTAGTTGCTTCCAAATCGTTTTAAGATTAGAAGACCAGGCTATTTTAAACTTACAGAGAAAAATACTACAAAATTACAATTTATAGGAAATTAAAACCTTTTCTTCAGGGCTAGAATTGATGATATATACAATTAGAATGTAACACTGTTATAACATGTATAAACATGCACATGTATGTACACACTTGTATAGTTCTTGGGAAAAGCAGTTAGTTCACATTTTATTTTCCTCAAACTTTTACTATTGTGTCCTGTTAATTCTATCTTCATATACATATATGTACCTGCATGCACATGTACTTGGCATTTGTGTGCATGCATGGATGTACACACATACACACACTGTTAAGTACTTACTCATGATGAAATCCCTGCAGACTCTGTAAGGCTGAAGAGCCACTCTCAATTGCACTCTCATCACTATCACTTGGAAACTCCAGTGGACACATGGAGGCGGGGTCAACTTTGACTGAAAACAAAGAAAGGGGGTTACTGTAGACCAGGATGTGCTGCTCCCTATAATTATTTCAGGATTCCCGGTTTGCCCCATATTGAGAAGTGGACATAAGGTAGATCATTTAAAAAAGAAAGAAGAGGAAGGCAGTAGCTTCTCAACCTTTTTTTTTAGCATAGGAAGGGACAGAGGTGTCTTTGAAAGGAGAGCAGCTGTCCTTTTAGTGAACTTCCCAAGGACACAACCTAGGCCTCAGACTCCTGGGAAAGGATCTACAGAAAAGACAGCTTCAATACATCCTGGAGGCACTGAAGTTTGTCACTAGTTCCCTGTCATGAGAGAATTCCTAGGATTATGCCAACATTTATGACAGTAAAAGGCTGATTGTAATATCACACATATGCTGACGATAACTATTTCAAACCACGTCAGAAGCAACAGACTTTTTTTATCGTTTCTGACTATGAACAAAGATAAATATAATTGTAGAAAGGGAACTGTGTTGAGGACAATGAAAGACAGGACTTAACTTCTACCTTCTCAATTCTGAGCTCACTTCAAACATTAGCAAAGGAAATCACAAGTGCAACATCTACTTGGGCATCATGTTTTAAGACATTCTGAGCAAATTCATGAAACTCAATCTCTATTTTAAAAAGGTAGGAGGGGTTGGGGATTTAGCTCAGTGGTAGAGCGCTTGCCTAGCAAGCACAAGGCCCTGGGTTCGGCCCTCAGCTCCGGAAGGAAAAAAAAACTATAAAAAGGTAGGGGTTGGGGATTTAGCTCAGTGGTAGAAAACGCAAGGCCCTGGGTTTGGTCCTCAGCTCCGGAAAAAAAAAAGATAGATTAAAAAAAAAAAGGTAGGTTTGTTTTTGGTTCTTTTTTTATATCAAAAGAAGGCGGAGAAGAGAGTGTAGTAGTTGAGTACTTATTTAGTACGTGTGAGAAGCTCGATTCAACTAGGAGTACTACAAAACACAGATCAATGGTAACATGAAATTCAAGCACTTTCAATCTTGCTCAACAAACAGTCTGGGTTAACAACTGCTCGGTAGCCCTGTGGCGGGTGGGTGTCTCTGGATAGGTGCACAGGCACATCAGAACACAGTCTTCTGGAGAACTTCTACCTCCGTTAGGAAAAGGCCATCATACTCTTGAAATCAAGTACCATCTTAAAAGCAATCAAGCCTTAAAAGGAGGGTTATATAGGTGTCAACTAACGAGCTGCACAGGAAATAGAACTATACTGCAGAGACTCTGAGACAGAGACCAGGGAAGATGTGCTGAGTGAGCAGAGCTAAGTGTGCCTAAGTATTGGTAGTGATAGGAAGGTTGACTTTTCTATCAAAGCTTTTCTACCAAATGGCACAGGGAAAAAAAC
This sequence comes from Rattus norvegicus, assembly GCF_021556685.1. Classification (NCBI taxonomy): domain Eukaryota; kingdom Metazoa; phylum Chordata; class Mammalia; order Rodentia; family Muridae; genus Rattus; species Rattus norvegicus. Next base: position 25,124,288 of record NC_141554.1, read on the forward strand.
AGCACAATAATCTATGAAGTCACGGGGATAGACAGTGTCTTGGTGAGTACAAACTTTTTTGTTTTTAGTTTATAATTTAATTCAGTGTTCACATCTTCCATTTTGCTTTAAATCGGCAATATTTTAACTATAATGCTTTAAATGATTTACACCATTAGATAATAGTATATGAAGATTCTAGGAAGATACATATTATTTCACTCAAGAACATGCATCCCTGTTTGAGAAATATGGTCTAAAGGAGATCAATTATATGTTCTTTCGTATAGGTCTCTTTATATAAACCAGGCCACACTTGTGACCTTGCTATGGAACTTGCTATGTAGTCCAAGACTAGCAGGGGATTCAAATCATCCTGCCCAGATTCTCAAGCTATAATCTGAGACTATAGATACATACCAAAACATATAGCTCATTATTCATTCTTAAGTATTATACAGAAATTATTTTTAAACACTTTTAAAAAACTATAATTAGGACTATTCCCCTTTGGAACACTGTCCCTCAAAATTGCAAATGGTGAAAAGAGACAAGACAGGCTGAGGAAGGGAAGATCCCTGAAGGTGCAGTGACTTGAGGAAACAGTAAACTGCTCGATTACCTGATCCAGCACTTTTGCCATCTCCTCCAATAAGTGGGACAGTAATGGCTGCAGGGCTCCCATCTGCAGGCAAACTTGTATAGACCATCGGCAAAGACTGAACCACCAGCGGGATTGTCTTTAGTCCACTCATCTTATTTGGCAAACTGACTGAGGGGATGGTGTGGATCACATGTAAAATCGGCTGGCCACCGGTCCCCTGAGAGGAGGCCAGGATAGAGCCTGGAGTGAGAACAGTAGGAATGGCTGCTGAAGTGACTGTGTCAGCTGAAGTAGACACCATAATGGCTTGAGGTGCAGTCGGTGGCTTGGGAGGGCGGATTGGAGCTTGCAGCATGCTAGCAGGCTGGAGCGGAGCCTTCGGTTTGTGAAAGGAGAGATCAACTGGTTCCACCTGGGGCGTGTTGAAATCACTCTCCAGGAGCTCTTCTGGAGGCTCAATCTTGATGTCATTAAACAGAGCTGGGTTCTCCATTGGGCTGGCAGCCAGGAATGGTGGAGAAGTCATATTCCTTCTGTCTCCTCTCACAGAAGGATCTCTGGTTGGAACAGGGCCAGTGACCTAAAACACAATTACAAGGGGAGACAGCCACCATTGGTACTTTAAAGAGACATGGGAACAATGAAAGCTCCACTCTCATGGAAAAGATACATGATGCTGAAAGAAATCAAATAGTAATACACTAAAGAATAAAAAGGAAAGAGAACGTTATTAAGCGCCATTGTTGAGTACTGGTATTGTGATAGCATACAACTAATAAAAATCCTTTGCTTAATTTTTCACAATCAAAGATCTAAAATGAAATTCCATTTTCACTTGAAAAATCCAATAAAAGAATATTCATTTAGAAAATAGCTCTTCAAATAAAAAGAAAAGACGAAAGAAAGGGGAAAAAAAAACCATTTTACACAATGTTCCTGCAAAAGCATTGTGCTAAGTCCACTGACAGCATTTATGAAAAAGGCACAGCTAAGAAGTACATATGAGCTATAATGCCGGGGTAATATGAGTAGCTTATAAATCATGCCAAATGAAGTGATTTGACATATGAACAAGAAGCCTCAGACAAACAAAAGAGGAAGTGGATGTGGCACGATTGTACATCACTTGCCTAGCAAAATCAGTCACAGGTTCCATTTCCAACAGGAGAAGGGTTTGTTGGGGCGGGGGAGGGGGTAGGTAATTTGTTCTATCTAGAGGAGACGGTGACATTTTAGATGAGTCAGAGTTAATAGGCTTTCTCACAGAGAGAAAAGGGGTAAGAGTAACACTTCTATTTGCACTGGTGTACTAGCAGGCTCTATGCACAGGGAATGTGATACAGGAGAATTGTTGATTTTATAGGCAAAATTCTAAATTATAGAATATTTAAAAAAATAAATGCATGCCTGTAATCCCATCAATTACAAGGCTGAAGAGGAGGAGAAAGGAGATTCCCAGTTTGAGGCCAGCCTGGGATATACAGTAAGACTTAGTCTCAACACACAGACACACACACAGACACACACACACACAGATAGAGACAGAGGCACAGAGACAGAGACATTTGCATACCCATATTCACTGAAGCTCTATTCATAATAGCCTCAAGACATGCATGAAATCTGTCCAGCAATTGATAAAATGATGGAATAGTATTCATTCCCCAAAGGATTACAATCCTGTCACTACTTCAACTAAGATGGAATTGGAGATCTATATTTTAAATAAAAATAATGGAGGCACAGAAAGATAAGCATGGCGTGATCCTACTCTGTGTGGAATCTTATAAAAGCTCAATCTGTACAAGTTGGGAGCACAAAATTTGACTACCAGAGCTTTGGGACAATGGAAGGGAGAAGGATGGGCAAAGAATGATCAAGAGTTACCAGTCTTGTTTGATAAAGCAAAGAACCCTAGAATTCTATCTCATAGCATATTGTGTGGCTACATACATCATGGGCTAACCATTAAGAATGCTTACTGCTCTTGCAGAAGACTTGGTTTCACTTTTCAGCACCTACATGGCAGCTCACAGGAACCTGTAATTTCAATTTTAGAGGCAACCAACATAATTTTCTGCCTCCAAATACACTGCATGCACATGTATTCATATAGGCTCACATGCATACAAATAAATATAAATTTAAGAAACAGAAGATTTTGGAAAATTTCATGATAAAATGCTAAATGTTTGAGGAATTTAAGTACATTATTCAATGTATACAGATATCCAATTGTTATGTGGCACCATATTAATATATATGAACTTTGTTTTAAATTCATCAGTTAAGACAGTTAAAAATCCTAATGGGTATTGAATATGTAATATCCAACATAAAGTCCCAACCTAATTAAAGTATTTCTAAAAATTGTACCTAATCAGATGTCCAGGATGCTGTGTACTGTGTATACAATAGCCAAGCAACATAAATCATGAAAATAACCCTTGAGATGGCCATGCCACAAAGAAGTTAAAGGGAAGTTCAAGAAATGTCTGGGTTATAGAAGAGTAGAGGGACACGGGCAAATCTTTCTGCCCAATGACAAGACAGCAGTGATAGAGGAGTGCTGCATTTAAGGATACCAGAAAAGACACAAATAGAACTGTGTTGGTAAGACATTAGGAGAAATGTCTCTACTGGATGAATATATGATGGTATTAAAGAGTTTTTGTTAAACATAAGGTATGCTGAAAACTACCATAGTAGTAACTATTATTTTTAATTGATAAAAAGCAAGGACTTTAATTCTGAAAGAAACCAGGAATATGAACAGGTAGTGACCTCTTGCTGTGACGTCATTTACAGACCCCTACCAACCCAAGAACATTCTAGGAACACAGGCACAGAAAATAAATCTATACTCAACCTCCAGAACTCAGCCAGACTGCCATCTGCTTTTCTCTTCTGCTTGCTGAGACAATGTTTTCTTGACTTAGAAGCCTCATGTCAACTCAGGCCTTGTGTTAATTTTTTTTATTGTGCTTCTCCATATCCTTTCTTCCACCATTTTATAACTATCTAAAGCAAACAATAACTTGTGTGGATTAACCCCCTTTTGTGAAAGGGGGATCAGAAAAATCCTGTTAGCAAGAGTAGGGTAGAGTTGAAGATTATAGCAATGAAGCCATCAGGATTGCTTTATGGGGGCAAAAGAGATGGCTCAGTGGTTAAGAGCATGTGGTGCTCATTCAGAGGACCCAGCTTCAGTTCCCAGCACCGACATCAGGTAGCTCACAACTACCTGTAACTCCAGTTCAGGGGATCCTATGCCCTCCTCTGGCTTCTGGGGGAACATGCATACTCATGGTGTACACACACATACACGTACTCACACACACACACACACACACACACACACACACACACAATTTTAAAAAAATTATTGTTTTACTAAACATGGCTTTACTGACCTGTGGACCTCCCTAATCAATGGAAGCTACCATTTTTCCTATATTCCTATGTGTCTCTGACTTACTAGATTCATTCACTGGGAGAAGTAGAATCAAAAGAATCTGTTAGCAGAGTAGGAAGGCCATCCATGTCCAGAGGTGGGTTTGTATGTTTGACTAATTTTTTTCTACCATGGCTTTCGATGATACTGAAGTCCCAATAGAAGCATGTGCTGTAAGATGTAATATTCTCTCTTTTTTATTCTTTTTAAAAAAGTTTTACTTTTATCTTTAATTATGTATACATCTATGGGTATGCACATGTGAGTCTAGGTGTCAGTGAAAGCCAAGGTGCTGGGAACTGAAGCTAAGTCCTTTGCATGAGCACCAAGTGCTCTTAACCACTGAGCCATCTCTTTAGCCCCAGTAAAGCAATCCTGATGGCTTTATCGCTGTAATATTCACCTCCACCCTGTTCCTGCTAACAAGATTTTACTGACCACCCTTTCACAAAAGGGTATTAATTCACTTATGAAATGATGAAAGAGTGAATATGGAGAAGCACAAGGAGCTTGAATTTCCTGGACCTGGAGTTACCCATGGCTGTGAGCTGCCTGATATAGGAGGAACTGAACTCAGGATCCTCTGCAAAAACAATGAACCACTGGAGCATCTCCTCTGCCCTACACAGTATTTTCTTTAATAAGATCATTGGTGCTGATGTATAAATAAACACAGCAAGAAAATACCTAATTAAAAATTGTAATGGGTTTTCTAGAGTCCATGCTTTGGGCCTAGAATTCTACGAAAGCCAAAATTCTGAGTCTTTTAAGATTCATTTTTATTATTTTTTAATTATGCATGTGTGGGTCTGTGTGTAGGTATGTGCTCTTCAAATAGGTACCCCAGAGGAGTCAGATCCTCCAGAGGCTGGAGTTACAGGTAGTTGTGAACTACCCAACAACAGCACTACAAATTAACTGCTGAGCCATCTCTCCAGCTAAAATTCTGAGTCTTAAATATAAAACGGAGACTATTTTATAAATTCTCTCTTTTGCCAAGGCCATTTCTAGGACAAAGAGTGATGCCTATGATAACACTATCAGCAGGAGGGCTCGCGCTGAGCTGTTATATGTCTACAGTAATTCACTTTGCTGAAAACATTATTCCAAAATATCCAAAATGGGGCTGGAGAGATGGCTCAGTAGTTAAGAGCACTCACTGTCAGCTCTTCCAGAGGTCCTGAGTTCAAAACCCAGCAACCACATGGTGGCTCACAACCATCTGTAATGGGATCTGATGGCCTCTTCTGGTGTGTCTGAAGACAGCTACAGTGTACTCATATATAATGAGTAAATAAATCTTAAAACAAAGAACATCCAAAGTGGAAACTGAACAAAGAAAGTACAGAAACAAAGACATACTCACTGCTCTGATGAAAGAGAATGTTACAGGCCCTGTTCAAACAATCCATCCTGGTTTGTCAATTTCCCACCCAAACTGTCTGCAATGGTGCTTAAATCACTGCTCTCTCTTGCTCCATGGCTTTGAAACAAATGTTAGGTAGTTATTTAACCTTAGTGCTTTAGTAGCTTCCTCAGAGAATATCATCACGTTTTCCTTCTTGGATATATTGATTTCATGTATGCTTATTATGTGGAAATGAATCCAGCCTATAACAAGTATTTCCTGGGTGTTAATGCTTCTCCGAGCAAGCGTCTGAAGAGAATGTACTAGAGAGCAGTTGTCAAGGCTCTTCTTATTTTCATTCCAACTGCTGTGCAGCTCGGTCTTCATGTGGGTCCCCTAACAGCAGGAGGAGGGGCTGTCTAGGACTGTGTTGCCTGCCTTTGGATCCCTTTTCCTTAAATGGGATGCCTTGTCTATGCACAATAAGAGAAGATCCTCCTAGTCTTACTGCAACTTGCTATACCAAGGCAGGCTGATGTCCAAGAAAGGCTTTCCCTTTTCTGAGGAGAAAGGAGGTGGGGTGCAGGGAGGGGAGACAGAGGGACTGAGAGGAGGGGAGGAAGAGGAAGATGCAATTGGGATACAATTAAATAACTCATACATTTAAATAATGAAAAAAGATAATCATTCCATATCTATCCAGCAGCATAAGCAATGCTTTTGTTTGCACGTACTGATGATTATCTTTAAAATATAATCAAAATAATTTTAGTAAGAATCTTGATAGGCAGGGCGATTTTTCCTATATTCTGTATAAAACAGTCACTATGGTACAAAAAAAGTAAAACAAAAAATAAACAACAACAAAAACCACAAACCCCATGCACTACCTGCTTTAATTTCTTGTTCTACACAACAGGTCCTAGTTGGAGACACTAAAGAAGAGTAACGCAAGCAATGAGTTTACAGCTCTAGGATTTCAGTGACTCACTAGGATGACTAAGGATGGGCACCACGTTCTATTCGTCATTGAATACAATGACTACAGATTTGAAAGCCCACAGGAAAATTGATGTAAAGCTCTGCTATAAGATTTCTCATGTTAACATATGTTTCTCCTTCTTCAATCCTGCGAGCCAGTTTCAGGGTTTGAGTGTCCACTAGTCAATAATTAACCACTCCCCAAAGAGAGAATGGCTGCTGCCTTTTCCCATTTGTTATGGTAAAGCTTGAAGCTACAGTCTCCCAGTATTGCTGCTTCCGTGAAGAAGGCTATGTGTGAACAGGCCAGAAACTTAGGAATGGTGTGAAGGATATTTTACTTCCCACAGTCCTCCTTAAATGTCCAGGATCCTAGTCAGTTTTTAATAAATTAATAAAAAAAAAACAGTATTGAAGTCTGCATTTTTCTTAAATTTGTTACTGACAAATTACCAGAGATCACAGAGAAAGGCAATTTTACAAAGAAATCTGGGAAAAAAATGGTCACTTTCATAAAATACTAGCTCTTGAACATCTGATGAAGACAGCCTTGGCTTCGGGAGAGTAAGGGAAATCAAGTGAGGGAAACCAAACTGTTACTTTTCATTTATTTGAAATAGCTCTGATGTGGAGCTTTAAAGCAGGAAGGCAAGACAAGAAAGAAAATGAAAGAACAAAATACTGCAGGCAGCCCAGTAAGTAGAAAGGAGAGGAAAGAGTGTTGTCATGGTAACAAGATAAAACCCAGGCTCCTCCCCAAGAGAAAGATAAAAGCTGTTTTTGTACACAGGTCTCTTCTAGCTTTGCTGTGGGTTTAGACTAATCATTTTCATGCCTGGGTGCACTTGTGTGTGCGTACACATATATTATGCACATTCATTATTTTGGTCGAAAAGACGTTTAACCCTCCGAAATTCCAATCCTGCTCCAATAATGCTATGATGTGTTTCAATATTAAGAGAAAAATGGATGGAGATGAATATTATTAAAAGGTTAAATTTAATCTAAACCTAGAGGAATTTTGAATCTTACATCCCCATCATCTCAACGGCATTAGGAAATAAAGCACTATTGGACAGTTCCTCTTTATACATACTAATGAAGGTGACAATTTTAAGAGACTAGAACACTAACAAAAGCACCGGGAGTGGGGGGGGGGTTCAAGATCGGAAATGCATATACCTGTAATCTCAGAATTCAAGGGGCTAAAGCTGGAAGATATTCAGCTCCAGGGTACCCTAAACTATATAAGAGCCTTTCCCAGAACACAAAAACAGAGACAAAATGCCAGAATATACACATATGCATATACACATATGTATATATGCATAGATGAATTCTAGATATTTGTTTGTATGCAGCATGAAATTAAATTAGCATCCAGCTTGAAATCAAAAATAAAGGGGCAAATAATTTCTTTTGGAAATGATTGCTTTAAATGATACATGATCAAAATTATTTTAACAACTGGATTCTTGTATTATATATTTGAAAAGTAACTGAAGAGTGGTCATCCAAAAAAATTTGGTCACATCTTAGTACCCAGAATCAATGAATATCACCAATTTGGGAAAAGGATCATTGCAAATAGAATTATGAAATTTTTTAAGGCAGGGGCTCTCTGTAGCCCTGGCTATCCTGGAATTCACTCTGTAGACCAAGCTGGCCTTGATCTCATAGAAATCCACCTGCCTCTACCTCTCAAGTGCCGGGATTAAAGGTACAAGTCACCAATAGGCAGAATTATGGATCTTAAAGCAACCATTCCGGACTACCTAGGAGGTGGGAGTTAGTGGTCAGTGATGTGAATGCACAATCAGATAGCAGAGTGATAAGGCCATATCATATGCCAAGGGATCTCTGCACCTACTAGATGTGTGAAGACAAGGAATCTATTTTCTGACATGAACATTTTGGTAGTCCAGGACAGTAGAACAACTTGTTTTGAGACTTCTGTTTCTAGGATTCCTCAAAAATAGATTTCTGTTATCTTATTGGCCACAATGGACAGATCATAACTACCTGAAACTACTCCAGTTCCGAGGGCACCTGCAGTCCAGTATACATAACCACATAAATACACACATTTACATTCAATTAAAAAAGTAAATCTTAAAAAGGGAAAAATGTTGGGGCTGGGGATTTAGCTCAGTGGTAGAGCGCTTGCCTAGGAAGCGCAAGGCCCTGGGTTCGGTCCCCAGCTCCAAAAAAAAAAAAAAAGGGGAAAAATGTAAGAGAAACGTTAGGTATAAGTGACATAACAACTGAAGATAGTAAATGTGAAGTTTAAGAGATAAAAATCATTGATAATAAGATATGAGATATTTCTATGCTGCTGCTGACAATATAAGAAATAAGTAAAACTATGTGAATGACTGATAGAAATAAATTAGTATTCCAGGAGTATGAGTGTACTAGATATCTATGGGCATTAGACTGTTGGAGAAAATTAACTGTGGTGTGGATTAGACACACTTAGTTTCAAACCTGGTGGACAAAAAGAAGTTTAATAAAATATGCCATTGGAAATCTCTCTGAAATGTTTGGTGTGTATGTGTACATATGTGGATATATATGTATATATGGCACACACATCCATCCATATAAATGCTAGATATGTATATATGGCACACACATCCATCCATATAAATGCTAGATATTAATATGGAAATATTGTTCATTAGGGGTTGTGGCAGTTCTTACAGAGTTTTAGAGGAAAGTGTGATTACTTGCAGGTGATACCCAGCTATTGAGGGGCAAAGTTTCTTGATGCAGCTTACTTTCAAAGTAAAATGTTTGGTGCGTGTGTGTGTGTGTGTGTGTGTGTGTGTGTGTGTGTGTGTGTTTGCGTGCGTGCGTGCGTGCATGCATGCATGTGTCACACACACACACACACACGCTCAGAGAGAGAGAGAGAGAGAGAGAGAGACAGGGAGAGGGAGAGAGCGAGCGAGCGAGCATATAAAATGTTAAAAAATCAAAGGATATACATGGGAAGGGACATGTATAACACAATAAGATACTCATAAGTTTCAAACAAGAGATTCCACTTCAAGAAAACTAGAAACTAGACCTAAAAGAGTATGAGAGCCAAATGCTCCCTTGTATTAGGTATGTCTACAGAAATCTAGAAAACAGAGAGCAGCACGTGTGTCCTGAGTTAGAAAGCTTTCTTTTAGTATTATTTTGTATTATTATGACCAAAGCTCCAGTGATAATTTGCAACAACTAGCAAGTTTTTGATGTACTAATAGCTTCTAAATGGCAGCAGCTACAAAGGTAAACAAGATATTAAATTCAGTTTAACATCATTAAAACATTATGAGGATTCTCATCCAAATGCATACGTAACTTAGATCCAATTATATGCAATAGACCAATCATTCACTGATGGAAAATGGGAAGCAAATTCCATTCAAGACCAGGTTAATCTACATACTGAGTGCCAGGCCATCAAGAGTTATATACTGAGGAATGACCTCAAAGGTACATATGTATGAACACATACATACACACATACACACACAGACACACACACACACAAACACAAACACACACACACACACACAGCATAGATGACTTCTAAACTAAGGAACAGAAATTCATCACTATGGGCATGCTACTAAGAGCAAAAGAATCAGATAAGTACAATAAACAAATTTGGATATCTAATATACATGCAATTTTGACAGATTTTTCCACATATCTCTGACTGTATTTGGGGCTCACTTATGTAATGCCTTATAACTCAACCCTGAACAAACAAGCATCATACCATGCCTATAATTCTAGAACCCAAGAGCCCAGCAGGAGATTTGCTAGGAGTTTGAGGGTACCCAAAGTTATACAGCAAGTTCCAGCAAGAACCTATCTCAAAAATACTTTTTCACATCATTTAAAACCAGTTTTCTTTTCTGTAAAATGTGAACATTGAGACTGGTGATAATTTAATGTTATATGACAATGTAGCAGGGTTGTAGTGTCAGATGTCTGGTTAAACATTTTTCTAGATGCTTTTGGGTTTTTTTGTTTTGTTTTGTTTTGTTTTGAGACAGGGTCTCATTATGGAGCTTGATATGTAGATTAGGCTGGCCTTGAACTCATGAAGATCTGAGTGCCTCTACTTCCTGAGTATTGGGATTAAGGCATGGGATACCACAACCAGTTTCTTTTTATCCCTCAATAAAACAAATATTTTGCATGACTATTGGAATAAGCTGTTCCCATAAAGTTAAGAGACTTCAATCAATAATGAGAGACCTTCATAAAACGAAGACTAAGCCTCACAGACATACCTGGGAAGATGAAATTCTAATAGAGAAATTTTCTCCATCAGACTGTCCTGTGAGCAGTTAGTGGGGGCATTTCTTAATGACTGATTTGGGAGGGGCCATCACTGGGAAGGTGAGGCCTGGGTTATAAGCAAAGCAAGGGAAGGGAAGCCAAGTAGTGTTTTCTCAGTGGCCTCCAGATTCCTGCATTCAAATTCCTCCCTTGGCCTTCTTTGATTGTGAAGTATAAACAAATAAACCCTTTCCTCCAAAAGTTATATTTTGGTCATGCTGTTTATCATAACACCAGAGACGCAAACTAGGACACCAAGACTAGTTTTCACATTGAAAGACAAAATTGCTTCTGTTTTGTTTGTCTGTTTTGTTTTGGACAGGATCTTTTTATGTAGTCTAAAGTGGGCAAAAAACCCCATTTTCCTGGTTCAATCTGCTTAGTATAGGGGTTATAGACTTGCACCACCACATTTGGTACAAGAATTCTGCCAACAGTGTTTGGAGACTTGAAACAAAACTCTATAGTGTGCTGATCTAGTCCATCAGGTTTAGGCCTTACCCATACTTCTATAATGATAGGAGCCAATTTCTTTTAAAAACTATATATATATATATATATATATATATATATATATTATACTATATATTATATATAATTATATAATGCATTATATAATACATTTTATATAATATATTTTATGTAATATATTATATATACACATGTCTCTATTCTTTCTACACACACACACACACTCATTCTCCCTCACACACACATACACACATTCTTTCTCTCTCTCTCTCTCTCTCTCTCTCTCTCTCTCTCTCTCTCTCACACACACACACACACACACACACACACACACACACACACACACCCCAAAAGTAGTGTATTAGCCAGGGTTCTCCAGGGAAACAGTTAACAAGGAAATAGGGTCAACAGGATGCTTCTTTACAGAACCCTAATACACTGTTGAACATGGCTACCGAAGACATTAAATAAAACAAAGCACACAATTTTCACCATACCTAAAATATGGGACAGTGCTGAGTAAATGACTCTTCACTAAAGACTACAGGAACAATATGAAGCTGTTTCTTCAAGGCTAGGCAGACTCCTTAGTTGGAACTCAAACCCAGACATTCAAATGATTCTGGAAAAAATCTACCTTCCTTTTTCCCTTCTCATTTCCTGTACATGTCATTTGAAAATGGAGCTTCAATTCTCCAATGTTTAAGAGATAATCAACACACAAAGCTCACCTGTTTGAATACCTCCATCGAATCACTTTCTGTTTTAATTCGGACATCCATGTTGTTTATGAATTTATCCATATCTAGAAAAGATACAAGGGGAAAATAGCTTTTAAAATATTGAACCCAATATGGCATGTACACTTGGTTTTTACCTGTATGTCCTCTATAAACAGTAAGTGAATCCAGCCTTTTCCACGTATTCTATTATGATAATTACCAATATAGTTCTATGGTTTCAAAAAACTTTCCATTCCCAGTCCAGTTCTTGTTTTTGCTAAGGGCTCTGAAATGACTGTATGGATATTTACCCAAGCAGTGCACGCACAAAGCCAAACCAGCAGAGCATTTTTGTGTACACATCTTAAATCTATAAGCCAAGCATAGTTAAAAGCAGTTTTCATCTTCCTCTATAAATAGATGCTCCTCTTACAAAGAGATGGTACTAATGGCTTCATTCAAATATCTTGAACCATAAGTCATCCCATTAAAAAGTACCTAGGGTTTCTTCTGCAACGGGTTTTGTTTATCTACATTTCAATTTCAGTAGAGACGAAAAGAGAGGTTAAGGAATCAAAGCCAAACCTACAGTTTACCTACAAATTAAGTAGTCAGATTTCAGATTACACTTATGCTTCCTCTACCCTGCCTTGTTTTAACCCATAGGAACTGAAGACCACACAACAGATGACTTATAATTTGTCCTCACTAGAAATAACAACTTGTCAAGGACATTATGACTGCAAAGGAAATAAACTCTGCGCTCCTACAGGTTTTCCTGGCGGCAGTCAATCAAGCTCTTCTAGCTATTGAGCGCCCCCCTCTGGATTATAAGAGAATTATGTGACCGAACACGGATTTTTTTTTTCCTGCCATCTCATCTCATTTCCCAACTTAGGAATTGGAAAACCCTTAGCTATTCCTTGTAACATGTCTCACTTCATATTAACAGCACCACTTGCGTGTTTTATACATAACCTCTTCAATTTTATCTACATTTTCCCAATTCTTGTTCGTAATAAAAAAAAAAGTCCTCCCCCTTCCTTCTTTACTTTCCCTTTCTTTCTATGAGATCAGAATAATGTTTTACCCTACCACGAATTTGCCCGTAGCTCAACCTGGTTTCAAACACAAGCAATCCTTCTACCTTGCCCACCCAAGTGCAGGGATTATAGGGGTTAAGTACCACACCTGACCCCTTGCTCCGTTTCCATCACTACCCTGATAAACATTCAGAAATTTGTTGAATAGCTACCATCATTTCAGACAATGTTCTCGAAGTCAAAGTTCTCTTTCATCTGGCCCTAACTTCTTATTCCTTAATATATATTTTCCTCCATGGCTCTAACCATGGGAGGCTCTATAGAAGCATTAGGGCTCTGCAAACGATAATGTAAAATCCTACATTTCTAGATGGACAAGTTGACGTGGACAAAGAAAGATGCATTTTCGAGTTATACAATGTGACTCATGAGCATGTAACTCTAAGATCAATGCTCTCTGCTGTCTTTTCTTTGTGCCCATGTGTTTGACTTGCCGAGAGTCCAAAGTGGTAGTATTATGCCTAACATAGCCTCTGCATTTTCAAATGAAACTGGAAACAACAGCTTTCCACTGTCAAAATTCTCTAAATTCTTCCTTTTATTTTGTAAAGAAGTGTCCTTGAGAGTTATTGCTTTTTCAGCTAGGAATGGTTTCCTTAGTTCTTGACATTCAACAGATAAAATAATTGATTTCAAAAAAAATAATTGATTTCAAATTCATTTTTGCTCTTTTGTGTTGCTATCTCTTGGTTCCTTATATGCAAACCACCCTCTTCCTACTGCATTTATTTTTGAACAGGCTCTCAGTTATGTTGTAACCCAGGTTCAGAACACCATCCGCTGACTTGCCTTCTGAAGTGTTTGGATCAAAACTCTGTAATACTAACGAATTGGGCAAGAATTTCTGAGTTCCTTCTGACAATAACCAGCACATAGATTATTGTAGGACTTAAGTAAATAAGTATACAAGTGTTTACCAACACTTAGCACAGAAAATATTCTCTTAGATTTCCCCTATTCCCTAGTCATACTCCTCTCAGTACCCCTACCACTTAGCAGAGTGGAATGCAGGTAGAAACATATACAGAACTATACCTTTAAGATTTAAAGGCCACGCCCACCTTTAAAAGATCTGATAGCAAATTTAAAAAGCTAGTAAAGTCTTTCTTGCCCTCTCTATTACAATATTTTAGTCAAACGGCATACAGGGGCTATCTGACAATTGAGAATGCTTCAACTGGGCCAGGCATGGTGGTGCAGGCCTTTAATCCCAGCACTGAAGAAGAGGGAGGTGAATCTCTGCGTTTGAGGCTAGCCTAGTCTACACAGAAAATTATGGGCCAGTAAGGGAAACATAATGAAACTAGATGCACTGTGCCCACTGATCACTGACGCAGGCCAGTGATGTGCTAAGTGTTGGTAAACACTTGTATACTTATTTACTTAAGTCCTACAATAATCTATGTGCTGGTTATTGTCAGAAGGAACTCAGAAACCTAGTTCCTTAGGAAGATAGAGCATTTGGACAATGGAAAGAATCACGTATCCACCTGTATAACATTAGGTAAATAGGTAAAGGGACAACTTCATAATTTCCATTATATTACTCATATAACAAACCGTGAGGCCGTAGCTCACAGAGTTTAGAAGGACTGAATCAATAGAATTTTGGTCCTCTGAGTCCAAGTACAATATAATGGTACCCCAAATCTGATGAGCACCTTCTTTCTAAAAGAGAAAAAAAGGTCTCGTAAAAGGGCAATTTTAAAATAACAGTCTAATCGTTCAGGAGAATATTGAGTAGATATCATCCCTTCCTATCCTCTGACAAATAGAGAAGCTGACAACATATATCATGGGTGAACCTTAGTATGAAAAAATAAGATTGCCAACATATGGTAGCTGCCTACATTTCAAGTAGTGAAGCACCGTGAAAACAATGGAGACACTGTGACTTTAGGCGACTAGCTGACCCTTTCTATACTTGGATTTTCTTTCCTCTGTGCAAAATACAGATACGTAAGTTTAACCCTGTCCTTCATGTGGTTGTCAAGAAGATAAAACACATGGATTTGCATACTGCAACTATAAAATCTCCATGAGAGTTTGAAGGATTACTCCTTTAATCTGTGTACTCCATTTAGAAAAATCACAAAAGATACAAAAATATACTCACCTTGTAAAGATCCAAACCAGTTATTAGCACCTATCATTACTTTTATCAGTTCATCTTAACAATCCCAGAGGTTGAAGTTCTGTAGTGTCACTTGTAAACTCCTCAGTTATATAGGTGACAAGTAGCATAGCCTCAGGTTTTCATCTATTTTGTCCTCTCCTCTCATGGTGGTTCTAAGCTCCATTTTCTTTTATACGAGAATAAAATGTACACTACTGTGGATGCCGTATACACATAAGGGAATACAGGATCAGAGATATCAAGCAATGCCAGAGCCATGTAAGATGGGAATGATGGGCTGGATCTGAGTCTGGGTTTGATGCTCAGTATAGACGCTCTTTTTCTACCCAAACATATGAATACTTTCTTCTAAACATGATCTAGTCACCACACTCATGAACTAGTAACAGCAGCTGTGGTTACCTGCACAGGACCTGCTAGAAAGTCCAGTGTGAATAGGGAAGCCCAAAAGGCTCTACCTCTCAGAAGCTACAGTTACTGAACCTGAGCATTCTTTGGGGGTGTGGCCATCAGAATGTTACACATGCTCCTTCCAGTAGATGGCTCCACATCCATGCACAAATGGGTAGTAGCGTTAGTTAGACTCAGAAGTTGAGTGGGGAACAGATGGAGGAAAATTGGAAGTAGGGAGAAGAGAGGCGGATATGAGCATATTCCATTATATACATGTATAAAATTCTCAAAAATAAGTTTTTAGATGAAAAAATACAGCTCTGCACTCTGGAATAGCTTGGTAAAGTTGAAAAGAGTAACAGAGGTATTTTCATACCTTCGCAGTAAGCTCAGCTGTTAATAAAGAGAGTAAAGGTACCAAACTCACTAATTGTGGTATCATCAGAGAAAATGTGTACCAAATACAACTGGTGCACAGCAGTTAAGTTCCAGCTGAGAAAAGGAATAAAAAGCCACAGCTGCAAAGACTCATTGATCTGTAATATTGTATAAAATCTTACCTTTCATCTAATTATTGGAGAAAATGGAATCTAGACTTTAAATGAAATCCAACTTTAAAATGTTGGCAACTGGCTAATTTTTAGGACTATGAGATTAGGCAAAGTGGCTTGATTGCCCCCCCCCCCAAAATTTGTATGTGGAAGCAATTTATAGAGACATGGCCTTTATGGAAATAATTCAAAGTAAATGAGGTCATATAGGTAGCACACTAATCACAGAAAAACAGTCCCCTAAGAAGAAATACAGGAGGCTTCTCCATCTCTTCACTTAATACAAAGTAGACAGCCAAGAATGAAGCAATGTGAGTTAGGAAAGCAGCAACCGCAGTACATCTGGCTATGCTGAGATCCTGATCCCCAAATTCTAGCCCCTGCAACTAAAAACCCAAAACTTGTGTTGTTTAAAGCAGCCAGTTACTGGGATTTTGTTGAAACAGCTTTATATATACTAGTTAAGACTTTTCATTCCTACTAGAAATACTATAGAAATTTCAAATTTTCCTTAATGTTGATTAATAGAAAACTGGCTTAATAAAACATGCCTTAACCATACAGTAAAAAGTAGTCAAAAAGAACAATGAACATTTTGGTGAACATACAGGGAAGTATCTCAAAAGTATATTTTTAAGTAAGAAAAGAAAACAGTAGAACAATAATGCAAAATGAATTATTACTATTTGTGTGTAAAAGGAAAGGGAAAAATATAATTAAATTACATTCTCAAAAATAAATATTAGGCACCCAAATCCCGTGTGAGGGAGAGATAGACCTTCAGAGGGGCAGACATGCCTGGGAAGTCAGAGGAGACTACTCTCTGCCCACATTTCTGACTCCAGAGGAAAACGCCTAGCGCCATCTGGACCCCCTGTGCACAGGGTCCTGAGAGAAGGCAGGGCAGGACCTTCTGGTTGCTGCCCTCATGGAGAGCTGAAACCCGGCTCCGAGGAGCAACATCAGTCCCGAGACCAAGGTAAGACCAACTTTTCTGCTCCAAGTGACCTGTCTGGTGGACTCAGGACACACAAAGGCAAAATTCCTCAGGGACAGGGCACTTCCAGCTTCTAGCCGAGGGCCCGAACCTTCCTGATCCCGGCCCACAGCACCATGCTCCCAAACCTTTTGGGCAAGAGAGCTCACCACCGATACATGTGGGCACTCCTGAGACTGCAGGGCAGGAGAGACCGCCACTTCTGTCCACCTTTGCCCACATCCCTGGACCAAGAGGAAACTGTATAGGGCCTCTGGGAACAAGAAGATAGAGGTACCCAAGCTGCACGTGCCCTGTGGTACAGACTGGGCCCGGATCTGAAGGGACCCAGTCAAAGAGCTCCCTGCACCCAAATCCCATGGGAGGGAGAGCTAGGCTTTCAGAGGGGCAGACATGCCTGGGAAGCCAGAGGAGACTACATTTCTGACTCTAGAGGAAAACACCTAGCAACATCTGGGCCCCCTGTGCACAAGAACACCAGAGAAGGTGGGGCAGGCCCTGCTGGTTGCTGCCAGAGAGCTGGAACCCAGCACCAAGGAGCGATTTCAGGCCGAAGACCAGAGGTAAGACCAACTTTTCTGGTCTAAGTGACCTGCCTGGTGGACTCAGGACACAGGCCCACAGGAACAGCTGAAAGCCAGTAGACAGGAAAGACTACATGCCTGAAAGCAGAACACTCTGTTCCCATAACTGGCTGAAAGAAAACAGAAAAACTGGTCTACAGCACTCCTGACACACAGGCCTATAGGACGGTCTAATCGCTGTCAGAAATAGCAGAACAAGGAAACACCAGAGACAACCTGATGGCAAGAGGAAAGCACAGGGACCCAAGCAACAGAAACCAAGACTACATGGCATCAACGGAGCCCAATTCTCCCACCAAAGCAAACACTGAATATCCAAAGACATCAGAAAAGCGAGATATAGATTTTAAATCACATTTGATCATGATGATGGAGGACTTCAAGAAAACCATTAAGAACTCCCTTAGAGAAATGCAGGAAAACACAAGTAAACAAGTGGAAGCCCTTAGAGAGGAATTACAAAAATCTCTGAAAGAATTACAGGAAAACACAAACAGGTGAAGGAATTGAACGTGGAAATACAAGCAATAAAGAAAGCACAAAGGGAGACAGCCCTGGATATTGAAAACGAAAGGAAGAGACAAGGAGCGTAGATATAAGCATCACCAACAGAATACAAGAGATAGAAGGGAGAATCTCAGGAGCAGAGGATTCCATAGAAATCATCGCCAAAACTGTCAAAGATAATGTAAAATAGAAAAAGCTACTGGTCCAAAACATACAGGAAATCTAGGACACAATGAGAAGATTAAACCTAAGGATAATAGGTATAGAAGAGAGTGAAGACTCACAGGTCAAAGGACCAGTAAATATCTTCAACAAAATCATAGAAGAAAACTTCCCTAACCTAAAGAAAGAGATGCCCATAAATATACAAGAAGCCTACAGAACTCCAAATAGATTGGACCAGAAAAGAAACTCCTCCCATCACATAATAGTCAAAACACCAAACGCACAAAATAAAGAAAGAATATTAAAAGCAGTAAGGGAAAAAGGTCACGTAACATATAAAGGCAAACCTATCAAAATTACACCAGACTTTTCGCCAGAACTATGAAAGCCAGAAGATCCTGGACAGATGTCATACAGACCCTAAGAGAACACAAATGCCAGCCAAGGTTACTGTATCCAGCAAAACTCTCAATTAACATCGATGGAGAAACCAAGATATTCCATGACTAAACCAAATTTACATAACATCTTTCTACAAATCCAGCACTACAAAGGATAATAAATGGTAAAGACAAACACAAGTAGGCAAGGTACACTCTAGAAAAAGCAAGAAACTAATCATTTTGCAACAAAACAAAGAGAAGACAAGCACACAAACATAACCTCACATCCAAATATGAATATAACAGGAAGCAACAATCACTATTCCTTAATATATCAACATTAATGGACTCAATTCCCCAATAAAAAGACAGAGATTAACAAACTGTATACTCAATAAAGACCCAAAATTTTTCTGCCTACAGGTAACACACCTCAGAGACAAAGACAGACACTACCTCAGAGTAAAAGGTGGAAAAACAACTTTCCAAGCAAATGGTCTGATAAAGCAAGCTGGACTAGCCATTCTAATATCGAATAAAATCGATTTTTAACCAAAAGTCATCAAAAAACATAAGTAAGGACTCTTCATATTCATCAAAGGAAAATCCACCAAGATGAACTCTCAATCCTAAATATCTATGCTCCAAATATAAGGGCACCTACATACATAAAAGAAACCTTACTAAAGCTCAAAGCACACATTACACATCACACAATAATAGTAGGAGATTTCAATACCCCACTCTAATCAATGCACAGACCATGGAAACAGAAATTAAACAGAGACATAGACAGACCAAGTGAAGTCATGAACCAAATGGATTTAAAAGATATTTATAGAACATTCTATCCTAAAAAAAAAAAAAAGGATATCCTTCTTCTCACCACATCATGGTACTTTCTCCAAAATTGACCAGATAATCGGACACAAAACAGGCCTCAACAAATACAGAAAGATAGAAAGAAATAATCCCATGTGTCCTATCAGACCACCATGAGCTAAAGCTGGTCTTCAAACACAATAAGGAAAGAACGCCCACATATACATGGAAGTTGAACAATGTTCTACTCAATGATAACCTGGTCAAGGAAGAAATAAAGAAAGAAATTAAAGACTTCTTAGAATTTAATGAAAATGAAGGTACAACATACCCAAACTTATGGGACACAATGAAAGCTGAGCTAAGAGGAAAACTCATCGCTCTGAGTGCCAGCAGAAAGAAACAGGAAAGAGCATATATCAGCAGCTTGACAGCACACCTAAAAGCGCTAGAACAAAAAGAAGTAAATACACCCAGGAGTAGTAGAGGCAGGAAATAATCAAACTCAGAGCTGAAATCAACCAAGTAGAAATAAAAATGACTATACAAAGAATCAAAAGAACCAAAAGCTGGTTCTTTGAGAAAATCAACAAAGTAGATAAACCCTTAGCCAGACTAACCAGAGGACACAGAGAGTCTGTCCAAATTAACAAAATCAGAAATGAAAAGGGAGACATAACAATATAATCAGAGGAAATTCAAAAAATCATCCTATTATAAAAGCCTATATTCAAGAAAACTTGAAAATCTGGAGGAAATGGACAATTTCCTAGACAGATACCAGGTACGAAAGTTAAATCAGGAACAGATAAACCATTTAAACAACCCCATCACTCCTAAAGAAATAGAAGCAGTCATTAAAGGTCTCCCAACCAAAAAGAGCCCAAGTCCAGACGGGTTCAGTGCAGAATTCTATCACACCTTCATAGAAGACCTCATATAAATACTCTCCAAACTATTCCACAAAATAGAAACAGATGGAGCACTACCGAATTCCTTCTATGAAGCCACAATTACTCTTATACCTAAACCACACAAAGACCCGACAAAGAAATAGAACTTCAGACCAATTTCCCTTATGAATATCGACGCAAAAATACTCAATAAAATTCTGGCAAACCGAATCCAAGAGCACATCAAAACAATCATCCACCATGATCAAGTAGGCTTCATCCCAGGCATGCAGGGATGGTTCAATATACGGAAAACCATCAACGTGATCCATTATATAAACAAACTGAAAGAACAAAACCACATGATCATTTCATTAGATGCTAAGAAAGCATTTGACAAAATTCAACACCCCTTCATGATAAAAGTCCTGGAAAGACAGGAATTCAAGGCCCATACCTAAACATAGTAAAAGCCATAAACAGCAAACCAGTGGCTAATATTAAACTAAATGGAGATAAACTTGAAGCAATCCCACTAAAATCAGGGACTAGACAACACTGCCCACTCTCTCCCTCCTTATTCAATATAGTTCCCGAACTCCTAGCCAGAGCAATCAGACAACAAAAGAAGATCAAAGGGATACAGATTAGAAAGGAAGAAGTCAAAATATCACTATTTGCAGATGATAGGATAGTATATTTAAGTGATCCGAAAAGTTCCACCAGAGAACTACTAAACCTGATAAACACCTGCAGCAAAGTGGCTGGATATAAAATTAACTCAAATAAATCAGTAGCCTTCCTCTACACAAAAGAAAAACAAGCTGAGAAAGAAATTAGGGAAACGACACCCTTGATAAGAGTCCCAAATAATAAAAAATACCTTGGTGTGACTTTAACCAAGCAAGTGAAAGATCTGTATGATAAGAACTTCAAGCCTCTGAAGAAAGAAATTAAAGAAGATCTCAGAAGATGGAAAGATCTCCCGTGCACATGAATTGGCAGGATTAATATAGTAAAAAGGGCCATTTTACCAAAAGTGATCTACAGATTCAATGTAATCCCCATCAAAATGCCAATCCAATTCTTCATAGAGTTAGACAGAACAACTTGCAAATTCATCTGGAATAACAAAAAACCCAGGATAGCTAAAGCTATCCTCAACAATAAAAGGACTTCTGGGGGAGACACTATCCCTGAACTCAAGCAGTATTACAGAGCAATAGTGATAAAAACTGTATGGTGTTATTGGTACAGAGACAGACAGACAGACCAGTGGAATAGAATTGAATACCCAGAAATGAACCCACACACCTATGGTCACTTGATTTTTGACAAAGGAGCCAAAACCTTCCAATGGAAAAAAGATAGCATTTTTAGCATATGGTGCTGGTTCAACTGGAGGTCAGCATGTAGAAGAATGCAGATCGATCCATTCTTATCACCCTGTACAAAGCTAAAGTTCAGTTGGATCAAGGACCACCACATCAAACCAGATACACTCAAACTAATAAAAGAAAAAGTGGGGAAGAATCTCAAACACATGGGCACTGGAGAAAATTTCCTGAACAAAACACCAATGGCTTATGCTCTAAGATCAAGAATCGACAAATGGGATCTCATAAAACTACAAAGCTTCTGTAAGGCAAAGGACACGGTGGTTAGGACAAAACTGTAAGCAACAGATTGGGAAAAGATCTTTACCAATCCTGCAACAGATAGCTGGCTCATATCCAAAATATACAAAGAATTCAAGAAATTAGACTGCAGGGAGACAAATAACCCTATTAAAAATGGGGTTCAGAGATAAACAAAGAATTCACAGCTGAGGAATGTCGAATGGCTGAGAAGCAGCTAAAGAAATGTTCAACATCTTTAGTCATAAGGGAAATGCAAATCAAAACAACCCTGAGATTCTACCTCACACCAGTGAGAATGGCTAAGATCAAAAACTCAGGTGACAGCAGATGCTGGCGAGGATGCGGAGAAAGAGGAACACTCCTCCATTGTTGGTGGGATTGCAGACTGGTACAACCATTCTGGAAATCAGTCTGGAAGCTCCTCAGAAAATTGGACACTGAACTGCCTGAGGATCCAGCTATACCTCTCTTGGGCATATACCCACAAGATGCCCCAACATATAAAAAAGACACGTGCTCCACTATGTTCATAGCAGCCTTATTCATAATAGCCAGAAGCTGGAAAGAACCAGATGCCCTTCAACAGAGGAATGGATACAGAAAATGTGGTACATCTACACAATGGAATATTACTCAGCTATCAAAAACAATGAGTTTATGAAATTCATAGGCAAATGGATGGAACTGGAAAATATCATCCTGAGTGAGGTAACCCAATCACAGAAAAACACACATGGTATGCACTCATTGATAAGTGGATATTAGCCAATATGCTTGAATTACCCTAGATGCACAGAACACATGAAACTCGAGAAGGATGACCAAAATGCGAATGCTTCACTCCTTCTTTAAAAGGGGAACAAGAATAACCTTGGTAGGGAATAGGGAGACAAAGTTTAGAACAGAGGCAGAAGGAATTCCCATTCAGAGCCTGCCCCACATGTGGCCCATACATATACAGCCACCCAATTAGACAAGATGGATGATGCAAAGAAGTGCAGACCGACAGGAGCCGGATGTAGATCTCTCCTGAGAGACACAGCCAGAATACAGCAAATAGAGAGGCGAATGCCAGCAGCAAACCACTGAACTAAGAATAGGACCCCCGTTGAAGGAGTCAGAGAAAGAACTGGAAGAGCTTGAAGGGGCTCGAGACCCCATATGAACAACAATGCCAACCAACCAGGGCTTCCAGGGACTAAGCCACTACCCAAAGGCTATACATGGACTGACCCTGGACTCTGACCTCATAGGTAGCAATGAATATCCTAGTAAGATCACCAGTGGAAGGGGAAGCCCTGGGTCCTGCCAAGACTGAACCCCCAGTGAACGTGATTGTTAAGGGGAGGGTGGTAATGGGGGGAGGATGGGGAGGGGAACACCCATAGAGAAGAGAAGAGGGAGGAGTTAGGGGGATGATGGCCGGGAAACCGGGAAAGGGAAGGAAAATGGAAATGTAAATAAGAAAAACCCAATTTAATAAAGATGAAAAAAAACAAAAAAATGTTGAGTAATATATATGTGTGTATTCATTATTTGAAATACTTCAAATATCTCCACAATGAATAAGAAGAATTTTCACTGTATAGCCTTTTGTTTATAAAGTTCTTAAGCTATACAGAACATCATCAATTCAAAATACATCCATTAAGAAAAAATAAAATAATCTGTTCAAAGAGAGTTTAAAATTTTTAGGGCAAACAAAACATTTATGTGAATTGCAAATCATATATAAGGGTAATTATTTAAGCCTCTGTCCAAAATTAAGGTCGTGGCAGATTTTAGGATAATGAAAGACAGAAAAGCCTATATTTTGTGGGTAACATATGAGAACACAACTAAAACCCCATTTTCTTACTGCTTACTATACTTTCATAAATTCTGAAAGTGTTTTCACAAGATTAAAGCAATTATGTTCCTCAATGGCACTCAAGTAGTTTCTATGACGATCTCCAGTTCACAGAGGAGAACACTCAAATGCATAGTTTAAGTAACTTTGCCAAGGTAATCATAATGGCTAGTTGTAGAAACAAGATGGAAAGGGGAAAAGTGTGGTATGAGCCTTGGTTAAGTCTAATGGTGAAAAAAATAGGTTCTATTTTAGAAATGGTAATGTGAATGGTTTGAAGTATCTTTTTGTTTGTTTGTTTTTGACACAGGGTTTCTCTGTGTAGCACTGATTGTCCTAGAACTTACAGATCCACCTGCCTCTGCCTCCCGTAGAGTTTTGGGATTAACCGCATGCCACCACCACTACCAGCAGGCATGTTTGAAATATCTTAAAAGAAGGTACTAGAGCATCATGGTTGCACCTTCAAACTCTCACAGGTTAGGGAGGTAGTTCAGCGGTAGAACACTTAACTAGCATGTATAAGACCCTTTAATTCTTAACACAGAAAAAAAATCCACATTGAACTTTAAAAAAATCTAAATACACAGATAACATTTTTAATATATTATACAGAACATCTAGCAAGTTCTGGAGACTTATATCTAACTTCCTGTTACCTTTCTCCCTTCAGGTATACAATGACATTAAAAGGTAAACACCCTTAAAACCAGAAAACTGGTGAAATTCTTCATTTCAATACATTATTTGTAACCATTAAGTACCACATCATTTTAGAAATAAGGGATGAGGCTAGGGGATAAAGTTGAGTTATGGTTCAAAAACAGATCAGAAATCTAACTTCTACTTATAAAATCAAAATAAATGATATCCATATGTAAGCTAGAAAGAAAACCAAACAGATGATCCATTAAGTCAACTACACTGATCAGTTTCTCTTCACTTACCAAAAAGCAGTTTAGAATAAGAACTTAGACAGGACCGGTGTTGGCGAGCACCTTTACGCTCAGCGCTCCAGAGGCAGAGACAGGCAGATCTGTGAGTTGCGAGACCAGCCCCGTCTATAAAGCAAGTTCCAGGACAGCAGGGGCTGTACTGAGAAACCCTGTCTCAAAAAAAACTAAAAAAACAAAAAAAAGAGTAAGACCTTAGATCATAATCTCACAAAATATGTACGAAGTGTTTGCAAGGGGAAAGGTTGTAAAGGAAAGGTTAAGTGCTATGAAGACACTAGGGTACTGAGTGTCATCCACTAGCTCTGAGTCTCAAAGGGGACTGGGGGCTTAGTTATAAATACAAATAAGCAAAAATGCAGCAGACAGTGATCAAGTTCCCAGAAAATTCAGGAACAATCATGTAGTGCTTCAAACCACTATTTACAGATGCAAAAGAAAATAAAGTTTTCATAATAATTTTAAGTAGGAATGAATGATGGATGTAATGCTATAAATACGTATCAGGACACATAAAATCAAGCATATTATAAGACAGTTTATTTGTCTTATAGAAGAACCTATAGTGCTATCTGAACAATAGCTGGCAGGACAAGGAAGATCTGTAGAGGACAGGGACATTAGTAGGACTTAAATAAGAATGAGAATACTGTGGAAGGATAAAGAAAATAATTCAAACAGAAAATACACTTTAAAAACTTCTCAGTGGTTTCAACAGTTTGTCCCGATAAGTTTGAGCACTCCGGAGGCTCAGGGAAAAGGATTGAGAGTTCAATGCCAGCTTGACTACACCCTGTCATCATTTTTAAAAACGCCAATAATATCCCAGATCCTGGTTTCAATGTCTGCTGAGGGGGAAAAAACACCTTTTTTTCCACTCAGAACCTAACATTCAGCATGTCAGTTTGCTAAATGAATTCTGTATTAAAAAGGTATTCTTCCTTCATTCAACAGTTTAAGTGAGCCCATAAAGTTCAACTGACTCCAAACCAAGGTAAACATATAGATGCACTGCACCGGAGGGATAGCTACAGGTTAAGAGTACTTTTTGCTCTTCCCGAGAACCCAGGTTCAGTTGCCAGCATCCATGTTGGGCAACTCACAATTACCCATAATTCTAGCTTCTTCACACATGCAGCATTTACTTACACACATACAAAAACATGTAAGTAAAAATAATAAAACAAGAAATAAAGAAAACATCTAAAGATTACTGGGCCCCTGCCAGAGTAAAAAACAAAGGAGTAGCCAAACTCCACCTCCTCACACGAGAAATAGTCATTCTAGAAAGACTAATAGCCAGTAAGTGGTAACTTGGAAATTTAAAAAACAAAGAAACCAAAAACAACCAGCGGGAACCACTAAAAGGCCCATCTCTAAAATGCACATACAGCAAAGCTGAGGTTGGCTGCTCTGAAAGAAAGAGAGTTCTATGAAAGGAGAACCTTTATGCAATTTGGTCTTCAGAACAGACTGGGCAGTTATTTTTGTCACTTAACACTTTGGAAGTTGTATTTCCACCCTTCCTGCATCTTGCCTATCTGTCCTCTAAGCTAACCTAAAGGCACTGTGCCTAGCCTGCCTTGCCAACAGTTTCCAAGGATTAATGCCTCTCTCATAAGGGTTACCCCCAAACTTTGAAGAGGATGAAGTCACTTGTGAGCCACTGGTTTGATATCCAAAGGTCTTGCTTGTTACATCGTCTTGGTTAAACTAACCAAAGAATCAGAAGATAGGCAGATTAGTGGCCTTTTCTCTTGCAGCTGATAAAATCCAGTGGGAACAATGTTAAATCACAAATAAATAAGGCATATATTTTAGCCTGTCTTTGAGCAAGCTATTCAAACTGCACAGGCCTTCCTTCCCCTTCATCTGAAATGTGCTTTAAGGACATCGAAGTACAAAGTCTACCAGCAGCGAGCCAGAGAAAACCCGAGTAGGAAAAGAACGTGAAGAATGGCGAGTAGGAACAGCCTGTATCATATATACCTTCTGAATAAGAATTTTTAATATGCATCCCTCAGAGGAGAAAAGCAAGGTACATGGTCAATACAACTAGTTCATGCTGGTAGGAGGGGTTCAAAGTACATCTTTTTATTATCACAAACCAACTATCTTCAGATTAAAATCCAATTCTAGAGATGAGGCTCTTTTTCTTTTTTCTCCATCACTATTACACTAAATGACATACTAGTACTTTAGAATTTTTTCCGCAATTACAACAATATTAGAGAAAATAAAGTATTGTTCCCCCTGGCCACCTGTTAGGACATGGTTTAGTTTCTACAAAATTCTTAGGGTCAAAAAAAGTACAAAAAGCTTCACCTTGTGGCTAAGCAAGTCCCTTTGCTCCAGTAGTCAGCATTTCTGGCTGATCTTCCACCTACAGGAACTAACCCCTTGGCCACATCTTAAAGAGCCTAGATAGGGCTTTAGCTTCTTCCTGCAACCAAGCCCAGCCCCTCCTTAAAGAGGGACATGCCCTAAGCAGCTCCTTAGCAGAAAGGATCTAGCTGTCAGCACCAAGAGAACAGGCTCCCAACCTAACTCTTCGCTTTCCCTCCTCCCTCGTTTTTTTTTTAAAGCATCTCTAGGTACCTGCTACTGCTTGGGGGAAGGGAGGGGGTGACGTAAGTGGGATCAGTGCTCCTCCAAATCCTCTTCTCTCACGCGGAGACTTTGGATGTACAGGGTTAAAACAAACCTTACCACTTAAGGAGGATCGAGAGTGCCTAGACAGGACAGATTGAACTAGACAAACCTATCCATTCGTGTCCCCTTCCAATTCTTCCACAAGGCCCCCTGAAGTACCCTTCCTCTTAGTCACTACGATCCTTAAGGGAAGTCATTTTCCACTGAGTTTAATTTGATTCTACATAATGTTCTTACCCCCTTCTGCTTGCTCATCTCCCCCATCCCACTTCACTGCTAAAACCCAAAGACAAGTGGGTGTGTGCGGTTGGCACGCGCGAGGGGTGGGGGGTGGGGGGGATCGGAACCTAGACTGAAGACATGAGAGTGTTTCTTTCCCCGAGTCACTTACCGCCTATGCCTCTAGCCGAGGACTCCTGAAGTGTCCGGAGCTCACGCAGTCCTCTCAGAGACTCATACTCCAGAGCTGATCTCAAGGCAGCTGTTCCCCTTGCACCCGCCCATGTCTGACAGCGCGCCTGGTAACGCGCTTTAGCCTTCTCTTCCTTGGTCCCCCACCTCCCTGTTTTCTCCAGGCTGGAAAAGGATGGGGAAAACGAAAAAGGGAGGGAGTCGATTTAGACCCAGCTGGGCCACCCTCAGAACAAGGGAAACAAAGCTTTCAAGCATCCAAGCCCCGAATCGGGGCGGTGGAGCCGACTTCCTAAAAAGAATCCTCCCACTGCAGCCTTCCCTGTGCTAAAAATACAGCGGCTTCTCCGGGGCGAAGTGGCCAGCGCTGAAGCTCCTGCGTTCCCCTTTTACCTCAACCGATTCAGTTCCGGCCAAGCCCATTCTCCACCCACCTCAGAACTCCTCAAACCTTCGCCTAGAGAGTCCGGGCGGGGTCCCAGCAAAGCACCCAAACCTTAGATCACGACTTGAACGCAAAGTTGAGAGAGAGAGGGAGGGAGTCAGTGAAGACCCACAAGGAGACAGCGCCAGAGGATCCCCTCCACGCAGCGGTTAGTGCTGCACACCCGGCGCCTTCCTAAAAAGAAAGGAGGAAAAGACGCCTGCGATTGGTCGAAATATATAGGAAAACACCGGCCCAAGGCAGGGACTCCCACGCGAGTGGGAGGCACTCCTGCAGGACCGCGCCTGAGAGACTTCTCGGTGGTACCTGGCTGCCCCACTGGTATACCGCACCCGCGGGTCAAAGCCTGGTGCTCTCGCCAGGCAATCTGAGCAGATGGAGTACATAGCTCTTTCTGTGTCAGACTAGGCCCAGAAGAGAGGTGCGACTACCACGAGGACTCCACCTAGGGTGGAGTTCCTTAAAAAGGACAAGTGGCCGCTAGAGGGGAGTGGAGTGGGAGGGGTTGGATATGGGTGGGGCAGAAAAGGCGGAGGGACAGAGGAGGGGGTGGGGCAGGACCTAGGAGCTCGGTGCTGTCTCTCCCCTGGCGGCCTTCTCAGTTGGCCTCCCGCAGCTGCAGGTAGGACTAAAAGCCTTTTCAGTGCATCCTTAGTAGTCTTCGGCTTAGAGGTTTTCAGGCATACTACTTGGTCACCTATCCACCGGGATTTAAGCTCTCCAGAGGAGGTTGAGAAGGGTGCAGTGATTGGGAATAGATATGTCTAGGAAGAAAGGGAAGCAGAATGGGGAGTGCCAGTAAAATGGTAAGTGTAAACGGGTTTTTTAAACCCTCCCAGTTCTCCATGGCAACATGTGACACTAGCAAGGACAGAGGGGTCACAGTGTCTTTTTAGGGATGAAGCTTAAGAGGAAAGGAGATTAGAGCTGGGTGAATTTTTTAGCAATAGATAGGAGGTGAGAAGAAAGAAGTAAAGATGAGTTGAACATGGACTGCCAATACCCAGTAGCCCTGGCAAGGAGAGTTCAGGAAGGCTTTCTGAGTCTCCCAGCTAGCAGCTCTCTAAGAATAGAGTTCTCAACCCTGAGAACATCTCTCAGCTAAGCACTGGCTAACATCCCTAAAGAACTGGATCCATAGAATAGAAGCCACCACGTTTCCAGCATTTCCTTATCCTAGCCTTAAAGTCTGCCTCTAGTTCATTTTAAGGGAAACCCAGGAAGTCACAGACAATCACAGCCTCCTTCCAGTGCCTCTTCCCTACCACAATTCTTTTAAAGAGGAGGGGGAAGAGGAGGGAGAGGAGAAAGAGGAGGGGAAGGAGGAAGAGGAGGGGAAGGAGGAAGAGGAGGGGGAGGAGAAAGAGGAGGGGAAGGAGGAAGAGGAGGGGGAGGAGAAAGAGGAGGGAAAGGAGGAAGAGGAGGGGGAGGAGAAAGAGGAGGGGAAGGAGGAAGAGGAGGGGGAGGAGAAAGAGGAGGGGAAGGAGGAAGAGGAGGGGGAGGAGAAAGAGGAGGGGAAGGAGGAAGAGGAGGGGAAGGAGGAAGAGGAGGGGGAGGAGAAAGAGGAGGGGAAGGAAGAAGAGGAGGGGGAGGAGAGAGAGAGAGAGAGAGAGGGAGAGCGAGAGAGAGAGAGAGAGAGAGAGCGCGAGCGCACGCGCGCGCAGAGGAACAGAAGGAGCAGCCAAGCAAGAAAAATAATAATAGGTCCCATGTTTTCAGCACCCCACATGGGCAGTTCACTGGGCCAGGTACCATTAGAATCTTCAATTTTCCTTTATTCCTCAAAACGACCCTAGATGGCAGGTAGCACTATATTTTTATGTCCCATCAGGGACTACTGGAGATTGAGTTCAGGGCCTAGTGTATTCTAAACAAGCATTCTACCACTTAGTTGGATTCCCAGCTCATGATGTTTCTTCTTGTTGTTGTTTGTTTATTTGAAATAGGAGGTAATCTTATGATAGAGCTCAGGTTAATACAGCCTAGGCTGTCCTCAAACTCACCACTCACCTGCCTCAGCCTCTCTGGCTCTGAGTTTCCAGGAATGCAGTCATTTCCAGATTCGAAAGAAAAGGAGTTAAAAAAAAAGCCTGAGGGTGATAGCTTAGTATGTGCCCAGGATGTATGTCCATTTGCTTAGTTGCTATTTCTGCTCAGATGTTGTAAACGTCTTCTTTTCCTTCCCTCCCCAAACAATTGGTTCTCCACCAGTAGTTCACCAACTACCCAAACGTTCAAGGCAGTAGCTCAGAGTCCTTTAACTAGCTGTGATGATCTGGACCCTGCCTGTATCTCAAGCAGCAGGGGTTTTGCTGCTCTACTGGATTCCAAATCCCTGATAAGCCCAGGCTTTTCCCAATCTCTAGGCCACGAGACACCTTACCTTCGACGCCCTTACCTTCTTTGTCTGACATGGCCTCTGCTCACTTTTTCAAAAGGACCAAGTAAAGGTCATCTCCTCTCCTTATTTCATTTGGAAGAACTGACCATTTCCTTCTGCACCTCCAGAAGGTACCTAATGTGTTGTTATAAGTGCTTCTCCTTATTACTACACTATAGAGTCCTGGTTACGCATCAGGTGTTAGTAGGTATGTAATGTACATGCTGGATATTATTATCAACAATAGTTACCAAGCAGTGCCTATGTGCTGAACTCTGTTCTGTTCTGAGCCTCACTGAAACTTTCTGACAGTGGTATACATAGGTATTGGTGCTATCTTTTTCATTTGTAGAAATCAAGGGACAAAGATTAAACAGCAGGTATATGCTATGTGAAACAATGTCCCTGTTATAGGTGTTTTTATAAATGCCTCATCTCTCTATACCATATTTCCACCACTGCCTACACACCTGCCTCACTTACAAGGCAAGATGTTTTAAGAGGGAGCCACATAACGTACAACTCTACATATTCTTCTTTAAAACAGGTTACATTATACCTTGAATCCTTATGTTTTTAATGCATAAAATCTAGTAAATATTGCTTTTAAGAAAAGGATATTTCACTAGTCCAAGGCTATTTTCAGTAATGACAGAAGGTTTTAGATTCAAGGATGTAAAACTGTTTATATCAAAGACAAACACACTTTTGTGATGTGAAAAACGAAGTTAAGTAGAATTCTGTAATAAATTCTGCCATCAATAACCACTAGAATTCTTTATCTAGGCTAGGTATACCCTTTGGTCATGGTAAATTCTTTGTTCAATGTATGCAGGTTCAAGAAGATGTGTCTGTCCACTTGAAGATAGCTGAACATTTTATATTCTCGCTAAATGTTTTTTCTGGAGATCTAATTTTTTTTACACCCCAGTTTTTGTCTGCCTAAACTGCATTTGTATAGAAAACTGTATTGGATGGGCAAATTCTGATTTGGGAAAAAAACAAAGTAAATGATTAAACCTTGGATAAATAAACTCAAGGATCTTTCTCGTCCCCTTTTCCATTCATTTAGTTAATGAAACGTACTGAGTACCAACATACTTTTATCTAGGCTAGGTGTACCCTTTGGTCATTTATGTCAGATAGGAAGTTGTGAGAGAGTGAACATGAAGAACTAACTAGACGTTGTAGTGTTCCTTCATTCTAGAAGGCACCATGGGTGCCGCTTTACTTAAGCAGCTTAAGAAATAAAGCAACTAGCAACCTTCAGTATCTTCAACATCTGTCATTTCACTGGAAGCATAAGGGAGACGAAGCAGCTTGAACTCTCCTCTACATGAGTAAAGCAGAGTGTTAAATTACATACTGGACATAATAAAAGATGGCCTTCAAGAAGTCTGTAGACACCTGGGTGTCACAAGATACTGCTCTTACTGCCTTTTTTCCTTTTCATTTTCTTGCTTCTCTTCCGCCTCCAGAATGCCAGGTAACAAACTGGAAGTAGAGCCCAGAATGAGGGCTAGGGGAGAAGAGGAGGAAAAGCCTCAGGAGGAGGCCTTTACCCCCACTGCTCCCACAGAAAAACAACAATTTACAAATACTTCAAGGCCTTGGGCTAAGGAGAAGGTACAAAGGTACAGCAGAGGACGACAAAACAGGGTGGGTGATAAGTAAGGGTCTGGACAAGACAGGGGAAGGAACAGAGGGGGGCCAGCAGGGTAAAGCAGTCTGGGGCCAAGGAGGGAAGCCAAGTAGCACAGAAAGAGAAAAATCTGCCCCCTCATGTTATTATTGCTCTTGAGACAACAAGGCTATCACCCAAAACAATACATAGCTCAGACCTAGTGGGAACAAGATTGCCTCCCCTCCCCTCTTTTCTCCTCTTTGTAGTTCCCCAGGGGGTATTGTCTCCTGGCAAGATCAGCTAGAAGGAGACCTTTTGCCTTCCTGCTAATGTTGAACCAGCATTGAGTTCCTCCTGCGTTTCAGAGGATAACACTAAGGTTACTGTCAGCAAAGGATAAGGACTTCGGAAGAGGTCTATCTATTTAGCTCAGAAGAGAAGACCTGGCAAAAGACAAGGAAGCCTGGTTTATAATCATTGACATTGAGTGAAAGCTCTCCACCTCTCTAAGCATCGGTTTCCATAAGGATTTCTTTTACAGAGATTCTGTTAGTTCTTACTTCCCAGAACTGTCAAAAAGATTAACACACAAAGGAGGTTTCTGCAGTGACTATCGATGTTAAACTTCCGGGTTTCTTTCCCAGAATGAAAGGAACCAAACTTTTTCTCTTACTGTCTCCATAGTCCTATCAGCAATCAGTCCTTAAAAATCCTACCTCAGCTCTGGTGAGATTATACCCTACAAAGCACAGTCCTTGGCATAAAGGAAGTTCTCAAAGGTTAACAAGAGGTAGTACTCTTAACAATGGAACCTCTGAACTTTGAGTCTACTTTCTGGATGCAGAAGTTGAATCAATGGCCCATATAGTCTTTGTATTTACTTACCTTAAACACATAAGCACACTGATTTACAAAAACAGTAACCAAATAGTTTGCTCTAAGACATCCAGAGGCATGATTAAGTTCACCTTAGGAATGTCCAGTGACACCGGAACCTATGGCCAGAATTTGAAATCCTCTTGGGAGAATACCATCCCAGGCAAGCTGTAGCTCCTACAAACTGCTATAAGTTTAGTTGTGCCCTAGGCTACTAACTTTATGAGTAAAAAGCTTGATTAGCTGTGTTGGTGGTGGTGGTGGTGGTGTGGTACTGTATGTGTTAGGCTCCTGTGTGTTGGGTGCCCATGGATTTTCATACCACTTAAACTACAGAAGTTACCACACCCATAAATTGGAAGAAGGAAGAGCCTTCCTTTATAGTCAGCAACCAAGTCAAACCAGAAAAACTGGGAACCTCAGCCTCACCTGCAGGAAACGGGTAATATCCTTGGCCTTTTCCCTAGAATATATATATTCCCAAGTCAGTATAAGACTTGAACTCTTGCTTTCATATTAAACAAACAAACATAAGAAATTACCTATAAATTATTATCCATAAATGGGATAGGAATTCCTTTATCACTTAGCTAATTAATCCAGGAGAGCTAGGTCCCCAGAGTCACAATAAGCAGTTATCATATCCTATAGAAGGATATGGCCTATTTGTCCCCCAAACAAGTAAGAGATTGAGCTACACCCTGGGATAAGTTTATTGCTTCTCCCAAATGGTAAAATGGAAAAATCTGAATGGGCTTAGAACTATGGCAAGTTCTTAGAATCTTTCTTAACACACACTACTAAAAGTGCTGAAGCTTTATCCTGTAGTTCTTTCATTCTCTGTTTCGCCAAAGAGCCTTGTATTGTCGCAGATCCCTCAAGTCAATAAGACAGACATAGTTAAAGCAGCCTGACAGGGAGGGACGACAGGGCATTACTCTTTCAAGTCAGTACAGCAATGAATGTAAATGAGTATGGCAGGCAGATTAGCAGCAGCAACTCACTGCCTATGATGAGATAAATGGTTTGAGTCTAATTAGTATGCCATGGGGATACACCTGTTTACATGGGTGAAACACACAACTGAAATGGTCAGGGCTGTGTGGCCAAGTGGAGGAACTATGCACAGGGATGCTGAAAATAAAATGTGGGAGACACATATCCTCACAAGAGTTACTCATCCCAGTTACAGAATGTTGAGGCCTGATGATGTTATTTCGGTGTTTTTCACCATGTGGCATGTATACCAATACTGCCATGAAGCACCATTTGGGGTGACACACAGATAAATATTTTCCCATACTGTGTGTTTATTTTGATGGTTACCTTCTATTTATGGCAAATAAAGCTGGCTTTCCATTTTCAGTCATGCTATTTTCATAGAAATGCATTTTTATTAAAGTAAGTTCATTTAAAGGCTGATACATAAATAATGCTACAGATACAGTTGCAGTTCCTGAGAGTAACTCAGACATAATTGCTCTTCAGCAAGACAGTGTGAATCTAACTATCCTAGTCGAACAATTCACTCATTGGATGGGCAACCTGATTTACAGGAGGATTTCAATACCCTGCTCTACAAATAAAAATCAAACTTGTCTGTTTCTCCTACAGCCATGGCAGACTTGGTAATAGGGCATGCCATTTTCAATGCAGAACTTAGGGAAAGCCACCTGGCCTTACTTCCTGAACCCCCACTTGTACTAAAAGACATTCTTCTGCTTCTTGCATCATGGTGCATACCTCTCTCATAGGACTCACGCCATTTTATTAAATTGATCTTTTTGGGTGCAATCACACTCATTTGATGATGAGCTCCTTGATGTCAGGAGTTTAGTTTTAATAGTTCAATTTCTTCGTGTTTTTCATTTTTGAGTGTAGTGTCTATACCATGGCAAATAACCAGTGAAAGCTAGAACAATGTAATAATTAAGATTTAGAGCTAGGTGTCTGCATGCTAATGCCACTTTCATCACTTAGTAGCATTAAGTAGCATCAGACAACTTAGAGAAACTATCTGGGTCTTAGTTTCATCGATGGTAGTAAAAAAAAATATATATATATATATGTATATATATATACACATGTATATATATGTATATATATACATATATATATCCCTCCACACACACACACACATATATATGTGTGTATGTGTGTGTGTGTGTGTGTACGTACATGTATATGTATATAAAAGCTGCCAAGCAGGACACCAAGAAGGTACTATAACAATATGTGTACTTGGTACAGAGTGAGTGCTAGTACATTTTGCTATTACAGCTTAAGAAACCCTAACCCAGAACTTTAAAATGCTCTGAATTCTGATACATTTTGAGAGCTTAGATAGGACAAGTGGAAATGTCCCTCACCTGCACTCATAGTATTGTAGTTAAAATACAGTAACACACACTTATGCTGGCTGACTAACCTGATGAACTGGGTTTGATACCCAGAACTCCCATGCATGATAAAGAGACACAACTGACTCCACACAATGAGTTCTCTGACTTCCACGTGTGCACACTTGTACACATACATATGCCTTAAATAAATATAAATGCAAAAAATACATTCTCATTCAATATTATATAAAATTACCCTTTATTTCTATAAGAATGAAACAAAGATATGCTTTATGTTTAAGTATAAAACCCATACCTCAAGATATATTATTATATCAATCAATATATAAATATTCCAAAATCCGAGGGGAAAAAAACCCTGAAATCTAAAATACTTCTACTCCCAAGCACTTGGATAAGGGACTCACAACCTGTGTTTGTGTTGAACTCAATTACACCTTATTGGTCCTGAGACTCAACTCTGGAGAAATACAGACAATACTACTTTTTCCATTATTATCATTCAAATGTCTCACCTTCTCCCCTTCCTTTTTTTTTTTTTTTTTTTTTTTGGAGCTAGGGACCGAACCCAGGGCCTTGCGCTTCCTAGGCAAGCGCTCTACCACTGAGCTAAATCCCCAACCCCTCCCTTCTCCCCTTTCTCATTCCTACTGGCTCAATCTACATCTCTAACATCATTTCCACACTGGTTGCTATCTGCTATCTCAGCTACTTATAACAAATTATAGACTCCCAAATCAGTGAAGCCATCTCAGAAAAACCAAGATGCTTTAGCATATTAGTTTACCAGGTAATTAAGTGTAAGGCATAAGTCTATTAACAGAAAAACAGAAATAAAGACAGAAGATGATCACTTTACACTTAGAATGGGAAGAGATTTAGTTCTCAACAATAAGATATTAGGTAGCTAAATTGCAGAATGCAATTATAACAAATACACTGCTGGTCAGATTTTGTGTGCAGTCTCTCTAAGCTCATATATTTAAACCTTAATTCCCAAGCTGACGGTATTAAGGGGGGGAGGGTCCTTGAGAAAGCTATTAGTACTCTTATATAAGAGCTTAAGGGAGAGGGTTTGCCCCCTGCTTCCTTTCCATTTCTGCTGCCAAATGAAGAAAATGCTCACACCTTCTGGAAGGGCAGCAACAAAGTACCATCTTGAAAGCAGGAAACAGGCCTTATAAGAGGCTACTACAAGATCCTTGATCTTATATGTACCAGGTTTCAGAACAATGAGGCATAAACTCTAAATGTGAATTTAGCCAATAAGCAATACTATCATAGCAGCATAAAAATACAATACACAGACATCAGAATTTATGCTTTTAGCTATGTAGAGTGGCACATGCCCATAATCACAGATACCTGAGAGTCAGAAAAATCACAAATTGGAATCCAGTCTTGGCTGCTAAGTAAGGTCCTGTCTGAGGATATGAATATGAAAGAAATACGAATAGTAATATATTGCAGTGAGAATAAGCTTCCTTCATTCTGAGAAGCCAAGTTTTTGGTTCAATCCCCCCCAGAACTGCTAAAAAGAAAAGGAAGGGAGGGAGAGAGAAAAAGGAAAGTAAATTAACTTTATCAATACAGCCAGGGCTACATAATTTAAACTATTTTTCAAAATGATCATAAATTACTTTTATTATTGGGAAATATGAGTTAGACATACATTATTGTCCTGGTCAATTTTATGTTTTCACCTGTACATATACATAAAACAATCAGATAGATATAAATTAAGTTTTAATCTCTAATTGGTTTTCCTGGCAACATTTGCCATCTTGAACTGCAGTTATGACTGACCATTTCAAGTCAGAAATTTCTCAAAAGTGTCTGTCTCAAGACAGAACCTAATGTTACTAAGTATGTGCTACAAGAATGGCCTTCAGAAATAACCAATGTCTTTCTCCACAGTGGCATTGCTTCAATCAGCATTTGCGACCTGATAAAGACACTGCTTTGATGTAGAAGAATGCAGATCCATCTATTCTTACCGCCCTGTACAAAGCTTAACCCAAGTGGATCAAGGACCTCCACATCAAACCAGATACAATCAAATTAATACAAGAAAAAGTGGGGAAGCATCTCGAACACATGGGCACTGGAGAAAATTTCCTGAACAAAACACCAATGGCTTATGCTCTAAGATCAAGAATCGATAAATGTGATCTCATAAAACTGCAAAGCTTCTGTAAGGCAAAGGACACTGTTTTTAGGACAAAATGGCAACCAACAGATTGGGAAAGGATCTTTACCAATCCTACAACAGATAGAGGCCTTATATCCAAAATATACAAAGAACTCAAGAAGTTAGACCGCAGGGAGACAAATAACCCTATTAAAAAATGGGGTTCAGAACTACACAAAGAATTCACAGCTGAGGAATGCTGAATGGCTGAGAAACACCTAAAGAAATGTTCAACATCTTTAGTCATCAGGTTGTTTAGTCAAAACAACCCTGAGATTACACCTCACACCAGTCAGAATGGCTAAGATCAAAAACTCAGGTGATAGCAGATGCTGGCGAGGATGTGGAGAAAGAGGAACACTCCTCCATTGTTGGTGGGATTGCAGACTGGTACAACCATTCTGGAAATCAGTCTGGAGGTTCCTCAGAAAATTGGACATTCCACTACCTGAGGACCCAGCTATACCTCTCTGGGGCATATACCCAAAAGATGCTCCAACATACAACAAAGACACGTGCTCCACTATGTTCATGGCAGCCTTATTTATAATAGCCAGAAGCTGAAAAGAATCCAGATGTCCTTCAACAGAGGAATGGATACAGAAAATGTGGTACATCTACACAATGGAGCTATAAAAAGCTACTCAGCTATCAAAAACAATGACTTCATGAAATTCATAGGCAAATGGAATAAACTAGAAAATATCATCCTGAGTGAGGTAACCCAATCACAGAAAAACACACATGGTATATACTCACTGATAAGTGGATATTAGCCTAAAAGCTCAAATTACCCAAGACACAATCCACAGACCATGTGAATCTCAAGAAGAAAGATGACCAAAATGCAGATGTTTCAGTCCTTCGTAAAAGGGGGAACAAATATATGCATAGGAAGGGATATGGCGCAAAGTTAGAGCAGAGACTGAAGGAATGGCCATTCAGAGCCTGCTCCACATGTGGCACGTGCACACACACACACACACACACACACACACACACACACACACACACACACACACTAAAACTAGATAAGATTCATGAAGCCAAGAAGTGCATGCTGACAGGAACCAGATATAGATCACTCCTGAGAGACACAGTCAGAACATGTCAAACACAGAGGCGAATGCCAGCAGCAAACCACTGAACTGAGAATAGGACCCCCGTTGGAGGAATTAGAGAAAGAACTGGAAGAGCTTGAAGGGGAATGAGACCCCATATGACCAACAATGCCAACCAACCAGAGCTTCCAGGGACTAAGCCACTACACAAAGACTATACATGGAGGGACACATGGCTCCAGGTGCATATGTAGCAGAGGATAGCCTTGCTGGGTACCAATGGAAGGGGAAGCCCTTGGTCCTGCCAAAGTTGGACCCCTGTGCAGGGAATTGTCAGAGGGAGAGGGTAAGGGGGGATGGATGGAGAAGGGAACACCCTTATAGAAGAAGGGGAGGGAGAGGGGATTGGGGGCTTATGGACAGGAAACTGGGAAAGGGAATAACATTTGAAATTGAAATAAAGAAATATCCAATAAAAAACCACCAACAAGACAGAAAAATATAACAAAATATGTGATGTTCTATATGTAACATGTAATGTTTCTAGAAAGCATACATGTACACTTTCTTAAAAAATAAAAATTATAAATTAACATCTAAAAAGAAGACACTGCTTTGTGAGCCAAAGTTCACAAAACTTAACAAAATGTTCTTCTATACTTACATGTTTAGCAAATCAGTTTTCCTTAGCAACAATAATCAATTAATTATTGTGTATCTTATGCATTTCTTTGATGATCTATTCTATATCTGCTTCTTCCACCAAACCTCATTGAAAGAAGGCAAAATCTAGATCAAATTTACTTATAAATACAAATTTAGTCCTTGGGCAAAAAGTAATTGTTCAATAAATATTTGTCAATTTCAATGACTAGATAACTAAATCATTGATTTTTTTTTAAAAATGTTATGTTCATGTATTTTGTTTTAAGAAAGGGTCTTCTTGTGAAACTTGGTCTGATCTCAAACTAACTATTTTTGATGTACCTATTCATTCCATCATGAACCACATTTATCTTTAACCTCTCTGTTCTACATCGTTTCCCAATGATATTTGGATAATGCTTTGATGGGAATAAGGG
Source organism: Rattus norvegicus (assembly GCF_021556685.1). NCBI lineage: Eukaryota > Metazoa > Chordata > Mammalia > Rodentia > Muridae > Rattus > Rattus norvegicus. Next base: position 25,164,253 of record NC_141554.1, read on the forward strand.
TCACTTGAAGAAGCTTCTTTTCCCAAAATGAGAACTAGGAAAAGAGCTAGAGGAAGAAATCATTCAAAAGTTCTCTAATAGTAATAGTTGAAGTTTGAATTGGGTGCTTGCTATGTGCCTATCACTGCTCAAAACAGTTTACAAATAGTAACACCCTGCAATAACCTTGTAAACACCATTGTCTCTACAGAGGAAAAACTGAGGCAAAGAGAAGTAAAATTTATACAGACCACATATCAAAATTACCAATCCAATTGCCCTGTTGGTATGTGTACTCCAGGCTAGCTTTCAACTCTCTACTTCATCTTACCCAGTGTTAGGATTATAGGCATATACCACCTTGTCCTCCTGTATTAATTTACTGTATTAGATTCAAAGAAATCAGGACATATCATAGGATCCTCAAAAAAAGACCTTTGATATCAAATAAGAAATTCTAAATTTATATAATTTTTCCAAACAACAATCCTTTTTTCAAACCCATATCTGTCCTTGATTGTGTTATGCTGAAATGATAGAATTGGGGGTGAGTCCTGTACTAATAAAACAAAACAAGATGTATGTTTTTCATGGTGACCAAAAAGGTATTTACTACAGAATGTTTTGAATGTAGAGATTTCTTAAAAACTAATCCCCACAATTCCACAGTGTTACTGCTCCCATTTCAGCATGCCAGAATAGTGTGCTTCTCTGCATAAAACAATCAATATGGTTTATTATGTACAATAAGAAGATATAATTTAACTTACATTATTTTTACTGAAGATACAAACCAGTACATTAGGAAAGGAAACAAAAAAGTCAAGATTCCTTTCAGAGAAGTGTCTGAACTGCATCTTAGTACAGAGATGACTATGCTTAAGAGCATGTACTGTTCTTACACAGGGCCTGAATTTGGTTTCCAGAATCCACATCAGGTAACCATCTGTACCTCTAGCTCAGGGGGATCTGACACATCTGGCCTCTATAGGTACCTACAAACACATACATACATACACACACACACACACACACACACACACACACTCACACACACATACACACATTCACACACACACACTCACACACTCATACACACACACTCACACACACACACACACATACACACACTCACACACACACTCACATACACACACTCACACACACACACTCACATACACACACACACACACACACACACACACACACACACACGTGCGCGCAAACAGAGAGAAACAGAGATCTTGGAACACATAGCTCTAAATGGGAAGTTTCTATCAAATCCTTCCCCTCAGTGCTCAAGGAACCCACAAAAGAGAGGGCAGAAAGTGTGTGAGAGCCAGAGGCGATGGAGGACACCAGGAGAGCAAGGCCATCTGATTCAATGTGAGCAAACCTCACATGAACTCACACCAGTTTAGTGATAGTTTTATATTATATCTTGTTTATAAAAACAAAATTGGTTATTTCTAAAAGAGCAGGGTAGTATACAAATCTGTCCATGAAACATGAACTAATTAGGTAAGATAAAAAGCTATGTAAATAGCATCTCTTTGTGAAAAACGAGTGTCTCCTGCAGAACTAAGGTTCATGACAGTTCTTAAACCTCCAGATCATGTACCTCACACTTCAGCATAGAAATTCATCTGAACGTCTTCCTAAAATCCAGATTTTGGATCCTAGCCTCCTTGTGATATAGTAAGTTCCTGGAAGGAATTTTCATTTCTAGGAAGTTTCCAGGAGATGCTGCTGTTTTATTTCAGAGACCACACTTGGAGTACTGTGGGGCCATGGAAACACACACTCTCTGTTCCTGTGCTACTGTTCTACGACTGCTAGAAACGGATGCTGTACACACAGCAACTACCTTTTGCTGCTCCTCATAGCAAGGAATTATTTCTATCATTAATTGTAAAACTTCCATGGAATTCTTTCCACGGAAGCAGCTAAAAATAATGGCTACCACATTAACACACAATATAGTATATACTCCATTTACTTCCCACTACACCACTGAGATTCATATGTTATACCATGACCTAGTGGTAAATAACTAAACACAAAAATAGCTCTAAAGGACACAACGGGATAAGAGTAATAAAATTAATAATGAAGAAGAAGCAGCTAACATGAATGAAGCATATTGTTCATCTTATTTAAGCCATGACATCATCCTTAAACTTGCCCGTTTTTTAACCAAGTACTTGCTAGATTATAGGTGTACTTCATCCCGAATGTCTTTCAATATTGACTCAGTCCCAATCTTTCAACAATTTTTAGTTAGGAGGTAGAGGAAGAGACGTAAGAGGCTCACCCGTCATGACAAACTTCCAACAAGGCCACACCAACGGGGACTATGCATTCAAATATATGAGCATATAAGGCAGGCAGGGCACTGGAGAACAAGCTGAGTCCTTCCGCCCTATGTACTTTCCAAAAGGAAATACAAAATGCTCACTTTAAAGAGAAAAAAGAACACTTGGAAATGTAATGCTGAAGCCTTGGTTTATGCTGAAGCCTGAAAAGGATAAAACGAAACTGAATAAAGGGAGAGACACCCTCAGGGTAGGACTCCACCCAGCTACTCCTGCAACTTGCAAAAACAAAAGGCCTGAGGAATTATCTGTTCCTACAGAGTAACAAATGGAAGCTTGTGCAAATGCAGTGTAAGGAAGGGGCCAGAGTCCACCTCCAGCAGGCAGCAGAACTTAGGAACATCAGCCACCTGGTTCCAGCTTTAGAGTTATGAAGGTTATGGGAATGTAAAGGTTTTGGAATCTTCCTCTGAGGTTAAGGCAAGCCTCTGAGTCCAGGGAGGCCATTTTGGGAAGCTGTGGGAAGTGAAGCTTGGATTGCATTAAAAAATGCCACTACCTAAAGACTAAACATGGACTGACCCTGGACTCTGACCTCATAGGTAGCAATAAATATCCTAGTAAGAGCACCAGTGGAAGGGGAAGCCCTAGGTCCTGCTAAGACTGAACCCCCAGTGAACTAGATTGTTGGGGGGAGGGCGGCAAGGGGGGGAGGATGGGGAGGGGAAAAAGAAAGGGAGGGGGGAGGGGGATGTTTGCCCGGAAACCGGGAAAGGGAATAACACTCGAAATGTATATAATAAATACTCAAGTTAATAAAAAAAATGCAGGCTATTAGGAGATTTTAACTATTCTTTTGTCCTCTATTTCCTCACTATTCCCCCCTTCCATTCTTCCCTTTTGAAATAGTAATGTATATTCTATGTTGGAAGTGTTCGATTTTCTTTTTTTTTTCTTAATGTCATAGGGAATTACCTATTAAGAGATCACCTTGACATTTCTGAATTTGGACTTTTAAACTATGTTAAGACTGAAAGTCTATGGGACCTTTTAAAGTTGTTCTAGCTGCATTTTACCTGTGGGGGCCAGGGAGCAGAATGTGATAGTTTGAGAGTGAATGCCCCACTTAGCCTCTTATATTTGAATATTTGTCCCCAGTATTTGGGAAGGAAGAAAAAGTGTGACCTGGAGTAAGTGTGTCACTGGGAATGAGCTTGAAAGTTTCAAAAGCCTGTGCCATTTCCAGTTAGTTACCCCTCTCTGCCTTATGAGTGGATTGTGAATCAGATGTAAGATCTCAGCTATTGCTCCATCATGCCTGTCTACCTGATGCTGTGCTCCCCACCATAAGTCTCATAGACTCACCCTCTAAAACTGTAAGGGTACACTAAATGCTTTCTTCTACAGGTTGCCTTGGTCACGGTATCTTAGCATAGCAATAAAAAAGTAACTAGGATAGAAGGACAAATACTTATAATGTAATGCATCTAAGGATTATGCTGATTTAGGAAAGTAGCAGTTGGAGGTTCTCCTCCAAGATCCATGACTTCACTTGCCCTGGATCACTGTCTAGGCTTCCAGTATCAGACACAACCTCCCCTTTTGTTGGTTACTGCCACTGGTCTGAATGCCACTACTGCACCCTTAGGAATATTATATCCTGATGATCCTCACTGTGCTTCAAAGGTTTTATAACTAGGTAGGATCGCTGGTTGTTTCCTTCCTTTAGAATACCAAATGGCTGTGTACCACAAGATGGCCTTGGGCACCAATGGGATGAGAAGCCCTTGGTCCTGCCAAGGCTGGACACCCTCCCCCAGTGTAGGGGAACACCCTCATAGAAGGGGGAAGGGAGATGGGATAGGAGAGCTTATGGATGGGAAACCAGGAAAGGGAATAACATTTGAAATGTAAATTTTAAAAATCCATTAAAAAATATCGAATGGTATTTCCTGATAACACAAAGGCTATTCCTTGAGGAGCAGGTTTTTGAGTCTGCTCCAGTTTAGGGGCTTCTGGACTCTATGTCTTAAGTGGATGGTGTTTTCAGCAATGGGGACTTCCCTTCTTCCTCTGGGGGACAGCAATAGCAGGAAGAGTTCACAGTGCCTGGCTTGGGCCTTGTAAACACCAAAGCCCACCCATTCCTGTGACACACTTCCTCCAACAAAGTCACGCCCACTCCAACAATGCCACACTTTTTAATCTGTCTCTAAAGACCAAGGTTCAAATATTTGAACTGGAAGTCATTCCTATTCAAAACACCTTATCCATGTACACTTTTGGAAGTATTTCTTAGCTATTTTTCTTTCTTCTCAGGTCCCAGGCTCAATTTTTTTGAATAGGTCACTTGGTTTTTTAGTTTCTTTGGTTATTTTTTTGACAATTTGGTATTTTAATTCTTTATATATTCTGGATATTAATCCTGTGTCAGATGTATAGCTTACAAAGATTCTTTCCCATTCTGTGGGCTTCCTCTCTACTCAACGGATTCTTTTGCTGTACAGAAGATTTTAGTTTTATGAAACACCACTTGTCAAATATTTATCTTGATTCTTGGGCAATTAAGTCTTATTGAGAATGTCCTATCCTACACACAGACACACACACACACAGACACACACACATACAGACACACACACACAGACACAGACACACAGACACAGACACACACACATAAACACACACACACAGACACACACACACAGACACAGACACACACACACACATAAACACACACACACACACACACACACACACACACACACACACACACCCCATGTAGGATAGATATTGCCTATATTTCCCTCTAGCATTGTTCCAGGTTTCAAGTTTAGGTTTTTGGCCTATTGTATGTTAGTTTTTGTGCAAGATGACAGATACAGGTCTAATGTTATTCTTTGGTATTTGGACATGTAGTTCTCCCAGAACCATGTATTGAAGAGACTTTCTCTTTTCCAGGTTATTTATTTGGTCAAATATTCAGTGAAGTTATGTGTACTCATGTTTGGGTCTTCAATTTTCTTTCATTGGTTTATATGTCTGTTTTTGGGCCAGTGCCATATTTGTTTCTGTAATTATGTCTCCATGGTAATCCCTCAAGCATTTGGAGGGGGGAGGTTACAGTTTACAACTTTCAGGTCATACTCTATCATGAAGGAAGGAAGGAAGGTCAAGAACTGAAGCAGAAGCAGAGAGAAGAACCATGTTTACTGACTTGTTCCTCATGGCTTACTCATTTTTAAAAAACCTTTTATTTAACATAGATTTTTTTCTCACATAATATATCCTGGTTGCAGATTCCCTCTCTCCACTCCTCCCAATTCTTTCCCACCTTCTCTCCTATCCAGGTCTATTCCCTTTCTGTCTCTCATTAGAAAACAAAACAGGCTTGTAAAATAAGAGAAAATCTTAACACACTGGTATTGGACAAAACAAACAGAAGGAAAAGAGTCCAAAAGAGTGCACAAGAATCAGAGACCCACTCATTCACACACATAGGAATCCCATAAATACACAAAACTGGAAACCATAATAGCTATACAAAGGACCTCCTAGTGCAGATCCTTGTAGGTCCTGTGTAGGCTGTCTCCCACTACCAGTGTGTGGATGGTCAATAGGTAGTTGCATTGTCCTCTTAGTAGCTTTTCCCTTTGATGAATTTATATTGTTCTTCGCTATCATCTCTGATTAGTTTTGGTTTGAAGTCATATTAAAATGGCTACACCGTTTTAAGATGAAATAGCTTGGTTCTCAGGTCCATTTGCTTGGAATATCTTGTTCCAACCCTTTAACTTGAACTTCTGTCTAAAATGTACTTATGTTAAAGTGTACTTCTTGGATGAAGTAGAAAAATGTCCTGTTTTCTCCCATCCTTCTGTAAGTCTGTGTCTTTTTTTATTGGTGAATTGAGACCATCGATGTTGAGAGAAATCAATAACCAATGACTACTGATCCCTGTTATTTTGTTGTTGGTGGTGGTTGTTGGTGGTGGTAGTGGTTCTGGTGATGGTGTCAATGTTTCCCTTCTTTTAGTTTTATTGATATGAGATTATTTCTTGTGTTTTCATGGGTGCAATTAACCTCCTTAAATTAAAATTTTCCTTCTGTCCTATAGGGATGGATTTATGGATAGATATTTTTTAAATGGCTTTATCATGGAGTATCTTATTTTTCCATCTATAGTGATTGAAAGTTTTGCCTGGTATAGTAGTTTGGACTGGCATCTGTCATCTCTTAAGAGTCTGTAGCACATCTGTCCAGGTTCTTTTGGCTTTTACAGTCTCTAATGAGAAGTCAGTTATAATTTTAACAGGTTTGCCTTTGTATCTTACTTGGGTTTTTTTCCCCTTTCAGCTTTTAATAATCTTTCTTTGTTCTGTACATTTAATATTTTGATTATGCTGAATTTTCTGGTCCTGTCTATTTGGTGTTCTATATGCTTCTTGTACTTTGAAAGGCATCTCCTCTTTAGGTCAAGGAAATTTTCTTTTTTTAAATTGATATTGATTATTTTATGTGTGTGAGTACACTGTAGCTGTCTTCAGACACACCAGAAGAGGGCATCAGATCCCATTACAGATGGTTGTGAGCCACCATGTGGTTGCTAGGAATTGAACTCAGGACCTCTGGAAGAGCAGTCAGTGCTCTTAACCACTGAGCAATCGGTCCAGCCCCAGGAACTTTTCTTCTAGATTTTCTTGAAAATATTTTCTATGTCCTTAACCTGTGTTTTGTCTCCTTCTATTCCTACTGTTCTTTTTTTTTTAATTTTTTAATTTTTTTATTATTTTGTTCTTTTTTTCGGAGCTGGGGACCGAACCCAGGGCCTTGTGCTTCCTAGGTAAGCGCTCTACCACTGAGCTAAATCCCCAACCCCTATTCCTACTGTTCTTAGATTTAGTCTTTTCATAGTTTCCTGGATATCCTGGGTGCTTTGTGTCAAAAATTGTTAGATTTAACACTTTCTTTTTTTTATATATTTTTTTTATTAACTTGAGTATTTCTTATATACATTTCAAGTGTTATTCCCTTTCCCGGTATCCGGGCAAACATCCCCTCCCCCCTCCCCTTCCTTATGGGTGTCCCCCTCCCAACCCTCCCCCCATTGCCGCCCTCCCCCCACCAGTCTAGTTCACTGGGGGTTCAGTCTTAGCAGGACCCAGGGCTTCCCCTTCCACTGGTGCTCTTACTAGGATATGCATTGCTACCTATGAGGTCAGAGTCCAGGGTCAGTCCATGTACAGTCTTTGGGTAGGGGCTTAGTCCCTGGAAGCTCTGGTTGCTTGGCATTGTTGTACATATGGAGTCTCGAGCCCCTTCAAGCTCTTCCAGTTCTTTCTCTGATTCCTTCAACGGGGGTCCTATTCTCAGTTCAGTGGTTTGCTGCTGGCATTCGCCTCTGTATTTGCTGTATTCTGGCTGTGTCTCTCAGGAGCGATCTACATCCGGCTCCTGTCGGTCTGCACTTCTTTGCTTCATCCATCTTGTCTAATTGGGTGGCTATATATGTATGGGCCACATGTGGGGCAGACTCTGAATGGGTGTTCCTTCAGTCTCTGTTTTAATCTTTGCCTCTCTCTTCCCTGCCAAGGGTATTCTTGTTCCCCTTTTAAAGAAGGAGTGAAGCATTCACATTTTGATCATCCGTCTTGAGTTTCATTTGCTCTAGGCATCTAGGGTAATTCAAGCATTTGGGCTAATAGCCACTTATCAATGAGTGCATACCATTTAACACTTTCTTTAATGTATCCATCTGTTCTATCATATCTTCAAAATGTGAGATTCTTCCTTCTTCTATCTCCTATATTCTGTTGGTGAGGCTTGCCTCTGAGTTTCCTGTTCATGTTCCTAAATTTTTCATTTCTACATCCCTCAGTTTGGTTTATTTTAAATTGACTCACTTTCAGGTCTTGAATGGTTTTGTTCATTTCCTTCCACTATTTATGTTTTCATAGATTTCTTTAAGGAATTCATTCATATTCATCTATCCATTCATGTTCTGTTTAAGGACCTCTATCATCTTCCTACAGGTTGTTTTTTTTTGTTTGTTTGTTTGTTTTGTTTTGTTTTTTCCTCTCGGAGCTGGGGACCAAACCCAGGGCCTTGGCTTGCTAGGCAAGTGCTCTACCACTGAGCTAAATCCCCGCTACAGGTTGTTTTATGGTCTTTTTCTTGTGCCTTAGCCATGCTGGATTATTCAGGGCCTGCTGTGGCAGGGTTGCTGGGCTTTAGCACAGACACACTGTCCTCTTATTGATTATGTTTTTAAGCTGGCACTTAGGCATCTGGGATTGGGAAGATTGTAATTCTATACATGTATTCTATACATGCTTCTGTCTTTACAAGGTGAGTGTATTGTTCCTTGGTGTTGATTGCCCTATCTGATTCTTAGTAGAGTGTGGGGACTGTGTATTGTCTGGTAGGAAATTCTTTTAGAATCCTGTTAGGCATGGCCCTGGAGGTTCCAGATTAAAATGCATTTCTAGGTATTGGAAGCTGATACTTAGGAATGAGGATGGGATAGGAGAGGGCAGAGGGCCTGATGGGGCCAACAAGAGGGAGAAAATCAGGGTGTTCTACCAAGATCTGCTTAGTTCCCTAGAAATGTAGGCAGAGAGTGAGGAGAGGCCACAGCTCATGGCCTGCTACAAACCAGCGTTGTTCTTTTATCTTACAAAGTAATACTGTATTGTTTGTGCTTCTTAAATCTGTCATTTTGAAGTCTAGCGAGACAGTTTAGATTTCAGTACCTACATAACAATGTGAGCATCTTAGTAGCATGAAAACTCCCATATCACAAGATCCAATGCATCTAACAGTCTCTTCTGGCCTCTGAGCAAGCCTGGGCACATTTATCCATACACAGATATGTAAGTATAGTCACTTACACAAATAAAATATTTTAGTGTTTTGTGTGACAATTTAAAATGTGCTACATTTAGGGACACTGTTTTTGATAGCTCATTCAAAATTATTCTATAACTTTCGATAAACACTCCAGATTCCTTTAAACACTGTGAAGACCTAGTCTAATACACCTATCTCACGTCCTAACCTGCCTCGTCAAGTTAACCTCACATTTCTACTGTGTCCGGGTGAAAGGCAAACCAAACCTTTAAAAACCTTTAAACAGTGCTATCGACTGGAACAGGATGACCAATTTCTGAAAGGTTAACCTTGCTAACATCTATAGTACAATTAAAGAAACTTCTTACTGGCAATCTAACTTTCCTAGGACTTGTTCCTACTAGAGCAAAATAGCAATTATGTGCACTGGTAAACATCTTAGGTCAACGTTTAACTCTTTATATCACGAAACTATAGCTGGCTCTCTTGTTTTTTGCATATGTTCTTTAGATAAAATGGGGATGTGCATATAACATAGAAGGAAGACTAAGAGGAGATACTGATTTTATGTATATTGTTAGTTTTGCCTCTAGGAAACAGCCAGTTTACTTAGGAGTTTTATCACCAAACATTTTATAATTACAAGGGTAATTATTTCCTTACAACTTAGTATATAGCCACTACCAATCACTCTAGCCCAAACTACTCACTAGCCTGCACTGCTGGGAGAGCAGATACCTCGGGTATTATACAGTTCTAAGTGAACTTACTTCAACCTTCAAGTTCTTCTACACTTGCCACTAGGAACAGGTTATCTTGGCTCTCTCCTATAGAGATACTAGCACAGATTTTTCCCTTTCTGCTTTTGCTTCAATGATTCTGCCTCTGACTATGTTTGCTGCTTAAATGGCTGCTTAGCAGTCTCATTACTGACTCAATTAGGTGCCAGGATCCTTCCAATAATAGCTTTATTATGAACCCACCACCACCGCACATATGCAACAACTGACCTCAGATGTCACCAGGGGCCTTGAATCTTGAGACTAGCCACCATTTACACTTCTTAAGTGTGTAACTCATTTCTTGTTGGTCCCTGTATTAATCCCTCTTTGTTAACTTTTTCAATAACCTGCCTACAATAATGAATATTTGTTCATTTCCAATGTTGGTTTGTTGGTTTAATGGCATATTTTCATCTGTTCAGAAAGTTCACTAAATTTCCAGAAGAAAATGCCCATAGACTACTGCAGGTCTTAATAAATCCCCTTCTAAGAACTGGAAGAGCTTGAAGGGGCTCGAGACCCCATATGAACAACAATGTCAAGCAACCAGAGCATCCAGGGACTAAGCCACTACCTAAAGACTATACATGGACTGACCCTGGACTCTGACCCCATAGGTAGCAATGAATATCCTAGTAAGAGCACCAGTGGAAGGGGAAGCCCTGGGTCCTGCTAAGACTGAACCCCCAGTGAACTAGACTATGGGGGGAGGGCGGCAATGGGGGGAGGGTTGGGAGGGGAACACCCATAAGGAAGGGGAGGGGGGAGGGGGATGTTTGTCCGGAAACCGGGAAAGGGAATAACACTCGAAATGTAAATAAGAAATACTCAAGTTAATAAAAAAAATAAAATAAAATAAATCCCCTTCTAACTCATGAGTCTTCAGATCTTTAAAGAGTAATTGAGAATAGCATGGCAGAGTACTCGATTGTACAATTTTGATCATATAGAACCTGAAACAATTAGCTTCCAGTTGAGAATCAGATCATAAAAATATAAAGAAGGGATTCTTAGCACATAATGTTGAAACTTAAGGAAAGATCTGGTGTTAAATGCACTCTACATATGAAGTCACTACCAAGATGTGGTTCGTTGTCCTTAAATATGCAACCAAGATACAAAATAAATGAGTGCAAATTTTTCAGCTAGTTATGGTCCCCAAATGTACAGCACATATTTTTACTACCACGGTGAAAACAATCATGCATAAATTACCATTTTTTAGTCATGTACTATAGCAGAGCTAAGTATGAAACATCAATAAAAACTTCCTCTCAAGGAACAGAAAAGTTTCACACACGATATATGCCATGAATTAGAGAAGATGGATCAAGGTTGCATGTGAACATGACCTGCAGAAAGTACTCCTCCAAGACACACCAAGGGGAATAAGAATATATGCAGCAAACTATCAGAATAAGAATGATGGAAATGAACTTGTTACAAATAAAACAAACCAATAACTAAAATAATATACTAGCTAGGAATAAATTTAACTTCAGCAATAAAAAACTCTATTATGAAATTATAAAATGTGGATGAACAAATTAAATTGGTCTCCAAAACACTGGAAGATATTCCGTTGTTATAGACTAGAAGAAACAATATTGATAAACATCATATTGCAAAATAATGTACAATTCACTGCAATCCGCCATCAAAATTCTAATTAGCATATTTCTTAACACTAAAAGACATTCTAAAGTTCATATTGAACCTCAAAGTATCTCCAAACAGACAAAGCTATTTTGAATAAAATGAGCAGAGGTAGAGGAACTGTGTTACCTGATTTCAAAATATACTACACAGCTGTATTCATAAAAAGAGCTGCCATCGTAACACACAGACCCATGTGACAGAGTAGAATGACTGGAAGGTAATCCACACATCCACAGCAAACACTGGAGTCAACTCCAGAATCAGATAAAGTACTTGTCATGCCCATAACCAACAAGAGGTTGCTAGGAATTTAAAGGAAAAAAAAACTCAAAAATAGAAATTTCTGAAAATAAGACATAAATATCACCAACATAATTAATCTGTGGGTAACCACAATTCAAAGCCAGTGGGTGAAATGGTTCATGACGGTAAAGTCTCTTACCATAAGCCTTAGGACCCCGGGTTGATTGTTAGTACCCACATGTTGGAAAGAGAGTGCCACAAATTTCCTCTAAGCACCACATATATGTTGTGGCACATATGTTCTGTATACCCTCGCATGCATACAATTAACTAACTAATTAACGTAAAAACGTGACATCACTGCACTCTAGTAAGAAAAGCTATTATCAAAAAGACAAAGGAAGAGCTAGAAACATGTTTCAGTCCCTAAAGTGCATGTTGTGCAAACATGATAACCTGAGTTAAGATCCCTTGTACCCATGCAAAAGCCAGGTACAATGAAGCACTGCCACAGCCCCAGTACTAAAGAAGAGTGGGGACAGAGACAGGGGGATTTTGAAAGGCCTTTGGCCAGCTAGCCTGGCTAAATCAACCAACTCCAGGTTCAAGGTGGAGTATAGTCATAAACAGCATCTGGTGTCTGGTGTTCACATACATGAAAGCAGTGCACATGGTATATGAGCACACACATGCACACACAAGTATACACATACAAAGTCTAAATATAACAAATGTTGATGAGGATGTTGGTGCAAGGGAACTTATGGACACTATTAGTGAGAATATAAATTAGTACAGCCATTATGGAAAACAGTGTTGATGCTTCTCTCAATTAAAATAAAACTAACAAAAATACACTTAGGAGGGGATAGAGAGGCAAAGATTAAAACAGAGACTGAAGGAACACCCATTCAGAGCCTGCCCCACATGTAGCCCATACATATACAGCCACCCAATTAGACAAGATGGATGAAGCAAAGAAGTGCAGGCCGACAGGAGCCGGGTGTAGATCGCTCCTGAGAGACACAGCCAGAATACAGCAAATACAGAGGCGAATGCCAGCAGCAAACCACTGAACTGAGAATAGGACCCCCGTTGAAGGAATCAGAGAAAGAACTGGAAGAGCTTGAAGGGGCTCGAGACCCCATATGAACAACAATGCCAAGCAACCAGAGCTTCCAGGGACTAAGCCACTACCTAAAGACTATACATGGACTGACCCTGGACTCTGACCTCATAGGTAGCAATGAATATCCTAGTAAGAGCACCAGTGGAAGGGGAAGCCCTGGGTCCTGCTAAGACTGAACCCCCAGTGAACTAGATTGTTGGGGGGAGGGCGGCAATGGGGGGAAGATGGGGAGGGGAACACCCATAAAGAAAGGGATGGGAGGGGTTAGGGGGCTGATGGACAGAAAACCGGGAAAGGGAATAACACTGAAGTGTAAATAAGAAATACCCAATTTAATAAAAATGGAAGAAAAAATTCAAACCGGGGGTGGGGGCATGGGGGTTGGGGGAGTGGAGAAGGAGGAAGAAAAAAAGGAGAAGAAAAGAGAAATGATTTGAACAGTGAATTTTTGAACTTCTGGTCCTCCTGTATCCATATCACAAATACTAAGATCACAGGCACACTCGCTTTATGCAGTGCTAAAGGACTCAACCCAGGGCTTCCTGCATGCTGTGTACCTACTGAGCTATACTCTCAACACTTGGGCAAATATAAAGGCTTTGGCATGAATTTATAACACGTTCTGTCATTTTTGGCATTATCTGGGATTTCTAGCATTATCCACAAAATGATAACATTGAACAGTAAATGTGGCTTTTAAAGGTTGAAAAAAATAAAATAAAATAAAATAAAATAAAACTATCGTATGATTCGGGGAGTCTACTACACTCCTTGTTTGTTAAAGCACTACACAGAATAGCCAAGAAGTTAATAGAAACAACAGCTGATGAATGGGCAAAGAAATTGTGGTCCATCTATACAATATGACTTTAGAAAAGAATGGAATTTATATCTTGTAGCAAGATGGGTGGATGTAGCTATCCTGTTGGTGAGAAAATATGTCAAACACAAAAATGGAAGCAATGCTCACCTCACTCATATGTGGAACTTATTATATTAGTACAGAATGATAGTTATAAGAACTCAAGGAGCTTAGAGCTCAGGAATGAAAGAAGGCTGAAGGTGGATAGTGAGCTATAAGTTTGATAGGAGCAAAATGCTACAGTGGTTGTAGATAATGAGGCCAGGGAAAAGAGGAGCTTACACCTTGAGAAAATTGTCATTTTTAAAAAATAAATATTAGCCTTATTTAAACACTGTACAAGACATATATATATGTATATATATATCAAACCTTACATAATACTCGAAAATATGTACAACATTTTACATTTAAGTATTAGTTGAAAATTAAGCATTTCAGATATGCCAGGTAAGTTCTGGATAGCTAATATACCATACTGCCTACACAATGCCCTATTGTATACTTAAAATGTACTGAGAGTAGATCATTTCCTTAAATAAAATTATATTTTTAATTTATTCTTTGAGGATTTTATATATGCATACAATATATTTCTATTACAGTTACCTCCTACTCCACCCCGTCAACTCCACCCACTTCCTCCCACACCTCCTTCCAACTTCATGTCCCCCACTTTAAGAAAAGTTTTATTAATTCTTTGAGAATTTCTTACATTGTACTTTTGATCATATTCTCCTCCCAGATCCACCTCCTTACAAACCCACCCAAACTAAGCATCCTTTTTTTAAATACAACACTAAGTATACTTTGTGCTAGCAATGGTATCAGGAGTGTGGGGCTATCCACTGGAGTATAGTGAAACTCACAAGGGCTACACCCTTAAAGAAAACTGACTGTCCCTTTCTCAGAATTCATTAGCTGTCAACAGCAGCTCAGTTACAGGGGGACTTGTGAACCCTCCCCCATTCACTCTGGATTGTTGACTGGCTTGATCTTGTGCAGGTCTTGGGCAGACAACCACAGCTGCTGTGAGTTCATGGGTGCAGTGATCCTAACATGTCCAGAAGCTGCCCCATTTATTCCTGAGCACTATACAGATATGTAATCTCTATAATTTGACTGATATGTCCCAATACTATAGATATGTAATCTCTATAATTTGACTGGTATGTCCCAATACTATTAAAATTAGCCAACAGGGTAGAAGCTTCCAAGTAATCAAGTTTGATTTCTCCAATTCTTGTGACTAAAGTGTGTAATGTTTTTCAGTAATGAAGGTATCATCATAAAGTTCTGATGGGCAACCAACACCAATGGCAGTAGCTTTTATTATTTTGGGGGGCTCTCTCGGACTGACAAACAACTTGATGGGATGTGTCCCACACATTGCACTGAGCTTTTCTGATTGGCAACCTATAGCTTGTGGGAGAAGCATTATTCTTTGAGTATTCCAACTAAACTCCTTAGTAGGTTTCCACATGGCTCTTTCAAATGTTCTTAGTTATATTTCTCCTACTTCCTCTTCTGCCCTCCCTTTCTTCTCCCTATTTAAACCTTGTACAATTATTTGGGAATAGATCTTATGTTGTATTCTTATAGCTTTAAAAAAATCCTATCTCCCAACTTCCCGTCCTCTTCTTTTGTAAATTAATAACACATTAAGTTCATTTAGGGCTTCCTATGTGTTCGTGAGTATGGAGCCATTCATTTATACCCAGAGACCAAGGCTGTTCTCAACCTTAGTCAGAGAAGGTTCATTTCACAGTGTGCAGCATTCAAGGCAGAGCCTAAAGTCTGATCAAAATTTGGAGAATAAGTGTGAGTGTTCTGTGCTAGATAGGACATCGTTATCAAGCCCTTTCTCTCAGTGTCAGGTCTTGGGAAATATCAAAGGAGAGGAGGCAGAAAGAATATAAGTAATCTAGGAAACATAATATAATATCACAAACATGCAAAGTCTTTCTGTTTTCTCATCCCTTGTGCTTTTTTTCTCAGTAGTTTATAATTGCTATTATAGGTCTTCTTACTTCCTTAGCTAAGTTTATTTTGAATATATATTATATATACATATATATACATATGTATATATATGTATATATATGAGAGAGATTGTTTTCCTGATTTGTTATACAGTTCGAATTTCTGGCATATTAACTATGCATACAGATACAGAAATTTCTCATAAATTGTTTATGAGAAAGGTCTTTTTTCAAGTTTTAAAAAACTTTTATTATATGTGTATGAGTGTTCTGTTTCCATGCATGTACGTGTAACATGTGCACACAGTATCCTCAGAAGGTAGAAGATGGCATCAGGACCATGGAACTGGAATTAGCCAACAGTTGTGAGCCATCATGTGGGTTCTGGGGATTGAACCCAGATCCTCTGAAAGAAAAACCAATGCTCTTAGCCATTGCACAACTCCCCAGTTCTGAGAGTTTTAAGTGTCTTTTTTTTAATTG
Source organism: Rattus norvegicus (assembly GCF_021556685.1). Classification (NCBI taxonomy): domain Eukaryota; kingdom Metazoa; phylum Chordata; class Mammalia; order Rodentia; family Muridae; genus Rattus; species Rattus norvegicus. The sequence goes on from NC_141554.1 coordinate 25,180,536, forward strand.
AGATGTAATCAGATCTCAATAATTTGATGATTTCTTTGTCTAAAATTTCAAGTACTATAATTGAATGAAAATGAAAATGAAACTTTGGTCATGTTTCTGATTTTAGACGAAATGATTAGGTTTTCCATTTCAGTATATTAATATGAATTTGTCATATGCAGGTTTTTAAATTATTTAATGTATATGAGTGATTTGCCTGCATGCATTTATGTACACCACATGTGTGCCAGGTAACCTGGGAAGTCAGAAGAGGGTGTCAGATCCACTGGGAGTGGAGTTAAAGATATAGGTGCTAGGAACTGAACCCAGGTCCTTTACAAGATCATCAAAATGCTTCATATTTTTCTAAATTTTTTGCTCTGTGTTGTAATGTTTCCCTGTTTCTTTCTGACTCTGTTGATTTGGGTCACCTCTTTCTTTCCTTTCATTAACTGGGCCATGGGTCTGTTGACCTTGCTTATCTGATTTTCAGAGTATTATATGATACTATTTTTAAAAATTTGTACTCCAATAAATTGGAAACTCTCCCTGTAAACTTGGAGAATTTGGAAGCCTTCCTATTAAATAAGATGTTCCGCCCACTATCCCCACTCATTTCACTACAGTGCTTGAAGCATTAGCTGAAGCAAGAAGAAAAACACAGAAATTAAAGGGAGGTAAACAAGAAAAGAAGAAACCAAATTATCCCTATTTACAGATGATATGCTATTATATTTCAAGACTCCAAAATTTCACCAGATAATTTCTTAAAACAGTAAACTACTGGAAAGAAAAGCACATTTAAAGGACATTTACATTTGATCACACATTTGAGGAAAGAATGCATCAATTCACAGGAAGATTAGGGGGAAATTATTAACAAGGAGCAGCTAACACTTGAGAGGAGACTGTATCTAGAACATTCTGGGACACAGAGGAGGAACAAAACGTGGGTAAAGTACAAGAAAATGGGGTAAGGAGCAGATAACCCGGGGCTGGGGATTTAGCTCAGTGGTAGAGCGCTTACCTAGGAAGCGCAAGGCCCTGGGTTCGATCCCCAGCTCCGAAAAAAAGAACCAAAAAAAAAAAATAGAAACCTAGGAGCAGATAACCCTTGAGGGGAGACTGTATCCAGAACATTCCAGGACGCAGAAGAGGAACAAAATATGAGTTAAATACAAGAACATGGGGTAAGGGGCAGCTAACCCTTGAGGGGAGACTGTATCCAGAACATTCCAGGATGCAGAAGAGGAACAAAATGTGGGTAAAGTACAAGAACATGGGGTAAGGGGCAGGTAACCCTTGAGGGGAGACTGTATCTAGAACATTCCGGGACACAGAAGAGGAACAAAATGTGAGTTAAATACAAGAACATGGGGTAAGGGGCAGCTAACCCTTGAGGGGAGACTGTATCCAGAACACTCTGAGACTCGGAAGAGGAACAAAATGTGGGTAAAGTACAAGAACATGGGGTAAGGGGCAGGTAACCCTTGAGGGGAGACTGTATCTAGAACATTCCGGGACACAGAAGAGGAACAAAATGTGAGTTAAATACAAGAACATGGGGTAAGGGGCAGCTAACCCTTGAGGGGAGACTGTATCCAGAACACTCTGAGACTCGGAAGAGGAACAAAATGTGGGTAAAGTACAAGAACATGGGGTAAGGGGCAGCTAACCCTTGAGGGGAGACTGTATCTAGAACATTCCGGGACGCAGAAGAGGAACAAAATGTGAGTTAAATACAAGAACATGGGGTAAGGGGCAGCTAACCCTTGAAGGGCGACTGTATCTAGAACATTCTGGGACACAGAGGAGGAACAAAATGTGGGTAAAGTACAACAATATGGGGACAGAATAATAGCAGTAACTGAGGTCAGAGGCTAGAGTACATAATACCTTAGAGTTTGTGAAAAGACAACTTTAATTGAGATTTATATGACCTATTGAAAGGTATTTCTGGGAGAAAAACAACATCTAATCAATGTTTTAAAGGGATCAATTTAGGCCAGAGGCAAGTAAGAAGATCATTAAGTCAATTATAAGGCCAGGTTAGTAGCAATATAGGGTCAGATTCAGAAGGGAGATGTACCTGATCTGTTTTCTAATAACATGCAGAGTATTAGAGAAACAATCGAGAAAAGACTTCTGGGTTTTCTTCCCCTTCCCAAGAACCCCCTTCTGTGCTGCAGAAGGTTGTTTTCTGTGTAGACTCTGCTGCATACATGTGCTTCCTTGCCCTAAATAAATGCCTTTTTTCAACTCTGATTCTGTCTACTACCTGTTCTTCTTGCCTTTTAATCCTTTAAAAGGCAGAGAAAAACAAACCCAGTCAAGGCTCCCTGAACAGTATCATTTTGGGAACTTCATGGAAAGATTCCTTTTGAGAACCACCAACTCTTGAAAGTGAGCAAGATATTGGTCAAACCTTGAAAGGTTAAGAAGGTGCGTCCCTTAAGCTGCCTGCATCCTTTCCCCATTTTGGGAAGAGTCTGCACATTTTCTTTTCTTTTTTTTTCTATCAAGGATTGGCCCTTCAGACCTCCTAACCCTAATGTCTGTATACCCTAGGAAGCTAGTTAAACTGTTCAGAGATTGGAGACCTGTAAACAGGTACTAAAGCTACACTTCTAGTCTAAGCCCTGGCTCCACAGCAATGTAGTCTCATTCTGCTCAGAGTGAGATCTGATCTGGGTGCTGGAAGACCAGTAGAGATTTGGAAACTACCTCTATACCTGGAAACAAACAGACCTATGGACATTCCTAAGTGCCTGCATCTCATATCTGCAACAATGAGAGAGAGAGAGAGAGAGAGAGAGAGAGAGAGAGAGAGAGAGAGAGAGAGAGAGAGAGAGAGGCAGACAGAGAGAGACAGAGAGAAACAGAGAGACAGAGACAGAGAGAGGGGGAGAGACACAAAGACACAGAGAGAGACAGACAGAAACAGAGACAGAGACAGAGACAGACCCTCTACTGTTTTGAACTAAAATTGGATGGTAGTTAAATTTCTTCCCTATAGTGAGAATTCTGGAATTTTGGTTTCTTTTAAAAACATGGAAAATATTGTAAGAATGTGCTTTCATTTAATCCAAGGTGTGGGATATGGGGCTGCTTTAGACGGCCCACCGCAGCTGACTATGAATTGCCTCCTGCTCTAGAAGAGGCAGAGTTTTGTTAGCTGCAAATAATTTCTACAGTTGTATGACATTTTGAATTCTGGGAGCTTTTCAGAAGGTACCTAAATGCTAGTGCCCTAAGAGACAGGGTTGGTAGCTGTTGGTCACTCGGGGGAGGGTGGTGGTGGTTGTGATTTGCTAGTAGTCCTTTTCAAAGAAGAAACAAAAAGAAATATTCACAGATCTCTCTTCCTTCTATCCTTTCCTATCTAGTGATAAGAGGGTGAAACTGAAGGGATAAAGGGTGGGAAAAAAAGAATCAGCAAAGTGGCAAAAAAAAGCTAACTTTCCATCTCCCTCTAGAAGCTGCTCTGAGATGAGACCATGGAAGTCCTTCCTTTTTAGTTTGCTTTTAGAGGCCTCCTTGCTGACACCATAGGATTGCCTCCTTCTATATCCACACTTACCTAACTAAAGTGTCAATTGAAAGAAAAGGGTGTACAAGTCCACAATTAAACTGTGATTAAACTTGGGCCTGATGGGAGATGGTGGGCTCACCTTATCAGGGAACTGGGCACATCTTGAGAGAAAAGAGTCATGTGGCTTGGCTGATGACTTCATCAAGATAGAGACACCTATGAGACTTGGCTGCCATCTTTGGTAATGTCATATTAAAAAAAAAATGTCACATGACTTCATCCCCAAGGCCTCCAATATCAATTAAGTCTTGTGGAACAACAATGGGGTTTCTCTCAAAAAGTCTTATAACCATGGAAAGTCACCTCTTTTCTTGTTCAGAGGAGACCACACTGAGCAGACACTATGCAGTGTCCACTCTACAAAGAGGATGGTCAACAGAGAGGAAAAAAAATTCCTCCAAACTTTCAAATGAAATAATGTTCAAGACCTTTAACTTCTCCTCACACAGATGGATTAAGAGACAGGATAAAGGAGTCAGAGAGGACCTTCTGAAGTACAAGTGACCCCTTAGGTCCAGATCTTCAACTAGCACTAACAGTTATAGGCTGCACTTCTTTTTTTTTTTTTTTTTTTTTTTTTTGGTTCTTTTTTTCGGAGCTGGGGAGCGAACCCAGGGCCTTGCGCTTCCTAGGCAAGCGCTCTACCACTGAGCTAAATCCCCAACCCCGCACTAACAGTTATAAAAAGATAAATTTTGGCTACCTACATGTTCTTAATCACCTGTTGGGAAAGAGTACCCAAGATTAAAGTGATCAGTATGTTTACTTAACAGTCCTTAGACATCGTATTTAACCATATGAGATGTTATTTGGAAGACTATTTCCCACTAATTTATCTCTTCCTGACAACACTGTCTCTTTCTAAAAGAGCACTTTTCACAGCTGTAACATGAGGTCTTATGTCCTAACCAATCATGTTCCCTGATTAAAGGAGGCTATTGGGTGCCTTCCTAAATTCACAGATTTGGGAAAATATTCAATATATCCTGGGACATTGTAGGACAATTCTTAAAAAAAGATATTTTTCCTTTCACAGTCAATTAGATGCTGTTGTCTGGTTTGTAACATCAGCAAAGAAAGTCTGGAATTCATTCAAGTTTGGTCCATATTGTATCCGTCTCCTGGTGGGTCCAGTTGGCACATGGGCAGAGGCATCTCTTGATGATAAGGTACTGCCTATAAGCCTTCTACATAGTGCACAATATACAATTATGCCTTGCCTTATTAAACCAAACCTATGCTAACCATGATGTTGAGTAACTTTTCACACAGAAGTTTGTCTCTTAACATTCCCCATGAGGTAACAGTAGAATAAACTCTACAGCTGACTTCTGAACTTAAACTGGTTGATGAAAGCCTCCTTGAACTCTTGAACCAGACAAATAGCCTCCTTCATGGTATACACCTCAATCCTTACAATTTTAACAGAGAAATCATCAATTCTGTTGATCCCTGTGACAAAGCCTGTGAAGGATTTTCTACATGGTTTTCTTGCCTATTCTCTTCCTCAATTAAGGGCCAGACTGCCCCAGCTATTTTTCTTTTTTTAAATTTTATTGATTATTTTGTTTATTTACATTTCAAATGTTATCCCCCTTCCAGATTTCCTCTCCAAGAACCCCCTATCCCACTTCCCCCTGCCCCACAACACCTACCCAGCTATTTTTCTAACTCTGCTATTAATGGATGGCAGTCTCACTTTCTTTATGTTATAGATGCTACCCTCCTATACAGCAAGCTTCAAAGACATACACTCCTACCATGTGGCTATTTTATGTTCTGGATCATCACCACTGGGCAAGTTCTATCAGGGCCCCTTAGATCAATCCCTCCTTGAGCCACTCTGACTGCTGCCCTCCCTCCCATATACCCTTGTTAGGGAGAAGCAGTTAAGAGTAGTCAGCACCACCCAGCTCCCTGAGAGCAGTTAGGCTGACAGCTAGGAGTGGGGGAATAAGAGGCTAGGGGTTAAACAGACTCTCTGCTAGGCAGACAGATAGGGAGAGGGGCAATAGCTAGGTAATAAAGATGTCAAATTTCCAAGATGGTCAGCATCTTCCTCACTCTCCTAACTTGAGACAAAAGCCTGGCAGCTTAAAAGAAAGGCTTGTAGGGTTTTGTCTCCCATCAGCAGGCCCTCTGTTGATGGACTGGCTCAACAAGTTCCACTCTGGATCCAGACATCTTATGCAACAGTTGTGGGTCAACTGACTATCCTATCTCTTCTTCAAACTAATCACAAACTAATTACAGGAGGAAAACTCTTCAGACTTAAAAACCACACCTTCAGAAGGAGACTGGATGTTTCAGCTTCCCAAGTCTCTTCTCTCCTTTGCAGAGGGTCATTTTCTCTACCTGTCTGTAGTATGCTTGTGCTTCCTCAACCCCAATATAGATACATTTCTTCAACTGCTAAAACAAACAAACAAACAAACAAACAGAAAGTGAAAGAAAGAAAATACTTGAGGTTTTTGTCCTCAGCAAATAAAAGGATGGAATTACCACGTGAAAAGGACAAGATTATAGGGCATAAATACCTTGTGATAAAGGAAGGAAAGCAAGAATCAAGTAGCTGGTAGATAAAAAATTATGATTTTTATGGGCAGGAGTTTAGCTCCATGTATAAAACTGAACATTCATTCCCATCACATGCCTGGTTGTGTGGAGTCATGGGATTAGATTCTCATTAAAAGAGAATATATGTAGAACAGATATAAAGATTGAGTTTTGTAGGACTCCAAAGTTTACAGGTAAAATGAGCAATTTAGCAAAGGAGACTGACAGACGAGATCAGAGGTCAAAAGGAAAAAAAACAAGACAATGATAAGAACCTGGACACCACAGAATGATTTCACAGAAGTGGAATGACTATGGTTTTCTTTTGCTATCCTAACTTGGAGGTCATTGGTGACTGGCTTTCCCACAAGCATTTTCAATGAGATGGCCCAGACAGAGGCATAGAGCTAAAAAGAGCAAAAGAACAAATAGAATCAACAAGGAAAAGAATCAGAAGGGTGGAAACTCGCACACTTCTCTCAGTAATAACTCTAGACATAAATATCTTGACTCCACAAATTAACAGACAAAAACTGGATGTTTGAGTTTCAAAACCAGATGCAACCGTGTGTGCTATCCTTCAAACATAATGGTCTTATTTAGTTGCTGGACAAGTTGACCCAAGTAAGAGCCATCTGGGAAGAGAGAACCCTCAAATGTAAAAAGACCTCCATCAGATCGGTCTGTAGACAAGTCTGTCGAACATTTTCTTAACTAATTATTGATGTAGACAGGCCCAGCCCACAATGGGCAGTGCTACCTTGGATAGGTGGTCCTGGGGTACATAAGAAAGCAGGCTAAAGAAGGAAGGCGGAGTGAGCCAGAAACTCTGCCACAGACTCTACTTCAGTTCTTTCCTTCAGGCCTTTGTCTTAAATTCCTGCCCTGAATTCACTTCATTGAAGACTGTGATTGGGACATGGAAGTTACGATTAGCTCTCTTCACTCCAAGTCACTTGTGATCATGGTATTTACAAAAGGAAAAGAAACCAAACTAGAATATCACCCCCCTGGCAAAGAAGGACAGGATAGAAAGGAAAGGAAGATAGAAAATGTTATATTAAATACAGAGAAGCAGCAAGCAACTTGGGCTAGCCATCTTCATATCTAACAAAATAGACTACAGGCCAAACTTTTGTCAGAAAAAATAATGACATTCAGTACATATTAATAAAGAGAATAATCCATCAAGAAAATATAATTATTGCATATATATACATATATGTATGTATGTATATATATGTATATATATACATATATATATAATGTATGTATTAAACTTTCAAGTATCTAGGTTTTTCAAACCTAAACTACTAGGTATAAGCAGATTGATTTTTAAACATACAATAGTTGTGAGAAATCTCAATAACTCATCTAATAAATAAATAAACCATCAAAATAAAAGTAAATAAAACAGAATTAAATTGAAATATATTTAAGTAGATTAAAATGATAGCTTTAGAATACTCCATTGGATAGCTGTGGAATACACTGTTCTAAGCAGCCTGTGGAAGTTTCCCAGTTTAGGCCATCAAGCAAGTCTTAAAAATAGAATTTTTTGAAATGATTTCTGGTATCTTATCCTAGTACAATGGAATAAAACAGAAAAACTAACATCAAGAGAAACTACAGAAAATATATAAATATGGAAATTAAATATTGTGCTTTAAATGCACAATGTATCCCATAGGCAAGTACCAATCCCAGACACTATACGCCGTTATGCTTGCAGACAGGAGCAAGTTAGCCAACAAGAGGCTCCACCCAGCAGCTGACTCAGACAAATACAGACACCCATAGCCAAACAGTGGATGGAGTTCAGGGACTCTCAAGGAAGAATAGGAGGAAGAATTGTGGGCCCTGAAGGGGATAGGAACTCCACAGGAAGACCAACAGAGTTGACTAACCTGGACCCTTAGAGCTTTCAGAACCTGAACCACCAACCAAAGAACATATACAGGCTGGGACAACCCCACCCCACCCCCAGGCTATATGTAGTAGACAGGCAGTTCAGTCTCCATGGCTACCTTGTCTGGCCTCAGTGGGAGAGGATGCACGTAATCTGGCAAAGACTTGATGTGCCAGGGTTGGAAGATACCAAGGTGGAGCCTACCCTCTTAGAGGAGAAGAGGAGGGACTGGGAGGAGGAGAAGCATTTGGGGTATAAATAAATAAATGAATAAATAAAAAGAGAAGTACCTCATGTCATGACCACATACATGAAAGAAGAGGAGGAACAGGAGGAGGAGAAATAGTATAACTAAGCATGCTACATTAGAACAAATTGCAGAGCTCTCAGACAATTAACCCACTGGCTACTTACAAATCCTATCTTACAAACCATAATAAAACTCTGAGTTGGTCCACCCCACCTATGAACTGCTGTAGCACATGAAGGGGCCAGTCATGCAGATCCAAAGCTGTGGGATCTCCACGACATAGGCCAACAGTGGGATACCTAAGAAGAGTCCCAGAGACAATCCAGTGTTGACAGTGTGGCAGAAGCCAGAGGTCTCAAACCAGATCAATGACTCATTGCAATGAACATTTGCAAGTAAAATTGTATGGCCTAAAGGGTATACTGTGTGACACACCATGACGTATCACAGCTTCCAAGGCAATTTTTTTGTTTGTTTTTTGGTCTGGTTTTTTCGGGGGAGGGTTGGAGGGAGAGAGCAGATATGAGGGGATGGGGAGATGGGTGGGATAAGGGTACATGATGTCAAATTCTTAAAGAATCAATAAAAATTTTAATTAAAAAAGAAATAAAAGATGTATAATGTATTATTAATAAATGCAAATGTTGCTTTAATGAAGTGTTTTAGACAAGTATGAAGAAACAGGTACATGTGCAGTTGAAGCATATGTTAATTGATCCAGATTATTTATTAAGATTTTAAAAATGCTCTGAAAGTAAAGCTCAGTGCTAGTGTCCTTATAAAGCATGTGTGAAGCCCTGCATTCAATTTTAGCACTATTTTAAAATACTTAAAATGTGGAGATCTTTCTCTCAGTAATATCTTGTCAAGAAATCCAGTTATATGTGTCCAATGAGACATGATTACACCAATGTATCATCATCCTTAATTATACATGAATATGAACAAGGAATTTACCTACACTAGTCTGTTTCATCCTCACAAGCCTGAGGTAGTTCCACTTAGAATTCACTTTTTTTTTTTATTATTAACTTGAGTATTTCTTATATACATTTCGAGTGTTATTCCCTTTCCCAGTTTCCGGGCAAACATCCCCCTCCCCCCTCCCCTTTCTTATCGGTGTTCCCCTCCCCACCCTCCCCCCATTACCACCCTCCCCCCATAGTCTAGTTCACTGGGGGTTCAGTCTTGGCAGGACCAAGGGCTTCCCCTTCCACTGGTGCTCTTACTAGGATATTCATTGCTACCTATGAGGTCAGAGTCCAGGGTCAGTCCATGTATAGTCTTTAGGTAGTGGCTTAGTCCCTGGAAGCTCTGGTTGCTTGGCATTGTTGTACATATGGGGTCTTTTAATATGATGCAGCACAAGGAAGATAATTCTCTTGAAGAAAGTGAGCAAAAGAATCCCCCCTTCCCACCATGTGTGCTTCATATTATATAGTCCCAGGAATGTCTCTCAACTTTCAAACTTAGTCTTTTATGTTTCAATGGTTTTTTCTATTTGCTCTCTTCACAATGTGGAATGCCTTGTCAATGTACCACCCCACACACCATCTTTCTCCTGTTGGTTCATCACTAAAGATTTGGCTCCAACTGCAGGTTACACATTTGCTTCCTCATAAAGACTGTCATGATTTATATCCTCAAGTTTTCCTCTTTAAAAAAAATACCCACAGCATCATGTAAAATTACTTAGTGTGGCAGTAAGAATTATAATTATTTTTAAGATTAGTTTATTATTAGTGTGTGTATGATGTGTGCAGGAGTGCGAGCATGCACATATGGAGGTCAGAAGGCAACTTTCAAGAGTCAGTTCTCAAGGATCAAACACAGGTTGCCTGTGCTTTTACCAAAAGAACCACTTCATCAGTCTTTTTGGGAGGAATACCTGTATGGGGGAGGGGGAACTGAGGGGACGGGGGCTGATGGACAGGAAACTGGGAAGGGGAATAACATTTGAAATGTAAGTAAAGAAAAATATCTAATAAAAATTTAAAAAAACCAAATTTTTAATTTATGCACACACATCTGCAAGTTCATATATGCATACATGCATGTGTGTATTTGTGTTTTGTCTCTCTGTGTGTTGCATAGCCACATTTGGGGGTGGGGAGCTGTATGTGGGGCTCAAAGAAGGTGCTGGGTTTTCTCATCTATCACTGCCTTATTTCCCCAAGACCCAGTCTCTTACTCAATCTGGCAAGCTCCAGCGATCCTCCTGTCTCTGCTCCCACAAAGCACTGGGTTAGGTTGGCTTTTCATGTGGATGATTGGAATTTGAACTCAGATCTTTATTGTTGCACAGGAAACACTAAGCTACCGGACCATCTGCAGCCCCTTGTAATCTTATATTATTTCTTTTGAGGCATCATGTTTCTTCCCCAGAATGCAAACACAAAGAGTTTTATATGAAATAGTTTATGGTTTACTTTCTCAAGGTTCTATGAAGTAATTACTTGTTCCCAAATTTAATAAGGTATGAATGCCAAAACTGTGTATGTTTATAATATATACTATGAGGTTTTAATGTATATGCACAATGCAATAAAACTACCAATGAGTCTTCATCTTAGTTTTTACTCTTCAAGAGAGAGTTCATGATTTGTCTATAGCCCTGGCACTTAAGAGACCACACCATACCAGGCACCTTTTCAGAACCAGGGGCACACTTGCAAATAACAAAATTCCCTAGGAGTTTCATTTTAGTCAGAGAAAATAGACAATAACCAACATATAATATGCCAAAGAAAGTAAGAGTGTATCTGAAGAGGAACGCTTGAGACATTGCTTGGATATTAAACAGACCCTTCTGCAGTGGCAAACATAGTAGAAATGAAGCCAAGTGTCTATTAGAAAAGAATTCAAGCATAGCGAATGTCAGGTCTGAAGTTCCAGTGAGCTGAATAGAGTGAGTGAATAGATTAAAGGTAGAAGATGGTGACAGAAGGGAGCAAGCCTGAAGACTGTTGCATACCAGGGCAAGCATAGTGACTTTTGGTTGGAGTCAGACACGAAAATAGAAAGATTTGTGAGGAAAAGCAATATGCTACCTTTCAGGTATAACAGGGTCCCTCTAGCTAAAGTGTTAGGAACAAAGACAGAATTGTTGAAGCTAGTTAAGAGACCACTATCATTCTGTAAGGGAGGAAAAAGAACCATTGGACCAGCTAGTGCAGCCTAATGGTGGTAAGAAGGGGTAATTTAGGACCTGTTTTCTTTTTTCTTTTTTTTTTTGTTGTTGTTGTTGTTGTTGTTTTTTCTTTTTTTTTTTCTTTTTTCGGAGCTGGGGACCGAACCCAGGGCCTTGGGCTTGCTAAGCAAGCGCTCTACCACTGAGCTAAATCCCCAACCCAGGACCTGTTTTCTTATGTATAGAGATAATCTTCTTTGTTGATATACCTCTTACACACAGACAATAGTGACTGCTGATGAGTGGGTATACAAGAATACATTGCAATTTACTGAGAAGGGGAGTCTAAAAAGAGGAGTAGGTTGGTACTAACCATGGCATCTTGAATTCTGTGCTTCAGTGAGGCTAAATACCAGACAAGTTAAATGCATGAGTAAACACAAACAATTCTCATTTATTTCCTACAACCGGAAGTTTGCATATATAAAATATCTCCTGGAGTATCATCCATTGCAAACTTCACAAACAGAATTCATTACTGCTGTTAAAATCCCTACAGACTAGAGCTGCAGCTGCACGGCAGAGTACTTGCTTAGCATGTGCAAGACCCTTAGGGCTGATCCCCAACTACATGGAGAAGACTGTTATGTGTAGTCTGCAATACACAGAATTATTCTCTTTAGTTGTCACCATCGGCTGAGATATTTTATCCCAGTATTTGGACAACTGTGATATGAAAGAGAGATGGCCATTAGTCAATTAAAGATATTACTGAGGCTTTTTTTTTTCAGGGAAATGAGAAAGATTTGCATGAGATCTCTACACTACAGCAATGTGTGAGTGAGTGAGATGTTGCTGTGTCTCACGTTTTATGTTACAATGCACTGCCTTTTGTACTTTACACTTCTTATAATTCTAGGTAAACAAAAGTTACTATCAACTGGGTGGTAGTAGCTTATACCTTTAATCCCAACACTAGGGAGGCAGAGGCAGGAGGATCTTTATGAGTTCGAGGACAGACTGGTACACAGAGAGAGTTTCAGGACAGCCAGGGCTACTCAAAAGGACCTGTATCAAAAAAATCAAAAAAAAAAAAAAGACAAAAGTTATCATCCTATCCTTCCCTAGTAGGGGATGGGGGCATGAAAAGAGCTATGCTTAGCTGACTGCAATGTCAGAGTTCTTTCAGCAGTAGTCTGTTCACTGCTAGACTAAACCCCACTTTGTATTAAAAATAAAAAGTCAAAAAATGAGACTAATAATTTGCTATACTTGTAGGCCAGTGCATAACCCAACCGCCGTCAGAGGCTCCTGCATCCGATGTGGGCAGATGAAGAGATCAACACACAAACATTACCTAGAGATTTGGGAACCCTGAAGATGGAGAGGAATGATTGAGGGTGCCAGGGGGATTGATGACCCCAAGAGAACACGCTCCACAGATTCAACTGAACATGGCTCATAGGGGCTCACAGAGACTGAACAATCAGGCAGTTCGATTGGGTATAACCTAGATCCTCTGAATCAATGTTAAAGTTGTATAGCTTGGTGATCTCGTAGGGCTCTTCATGGAAGGAACAAGGTCTATTTCTGATGCTTGAACCTGCTTTTGGGACCCTTGTCCTCCTACTGAGTTGCCTTGACCAGCCTTAATATGTGTGGAGATGCCTAACCTTACTGCACATTGATAGTCCATGTTTAGTTGCTTATCCCTGAGAGGCCTGACCTTTTCTGAAGGGAAATGGAGGAGGAGTGGATGGAGAGGAAGGAGGTGGGGAGATGGAGGCGATGGGTGATAGAGGGAGAAGGGGAAACTATGGTAGGGATGTAATATATGAAAGAATATATTAAACAAAACAAAACTAAAACAAAAAGAGGCTTCAAAAGAGATGCTGTAGTATATTTCCACTCATGAACCAACTACACAGTTGAACTTCCTCTGATTTTGATCTTCATTAACAGGGTTCTCTGACTCTAAAGGGGCCAGTGAGAATAACTAGGCACCAAAACAATGCAGTTAAATCAAACAAGAGAATCATTTTCTCTGTGTTCAGTAAACAGCCAAGATTTAAAAAAACTGCATGAACCCTGATCATGTCGCCTTTCCTCACTCAAAATGACTCCACTGTCGATGAATCTGGTTGAACTGAGCCCACAGGGGCTTTTGTATGCTGTGGTTGCTCCAGGGAAATGCCTTGCCGGTGATGAAGAACAGTCTGTCCTCTCTCTGTAGACATCACAGCATTCTATAGCTCACGGAGGCAGGTGTGAAAGGTACTATGTATCATATGACATAAAATTGATGAATAATTTATATTCTTCCGGTAGAAAGATAGTATAGTCTAGTGGTTAAGAGAAGGCAATGAAGTAGCCTGGGCTTAGGTTGTGTAGCCTCAGCTAATTTATCCAACACATAATTACTTTCCTAATATGTATAGATACCTTTGGCATATTAGACGTCTCAATGAACAAATGGTGAGGATTCTTACCTTCGGAAAATATGAGCGAGATCTCATAGGTACTCTAAGAGCCTCTTTGACATTTCCTTCCTTTAGATAATGTTCTGTTTTGTTTGCTTTGTTTTTACTGCAGTATGTGTGTGTGCATGTGTGTGCGTATGCTGTGTGCATGTGTGTATATGTGTAGGGGTGCAAGGGGCAGGTACTTGTATGGAGCATACATGTGTGGGGTACAGTGTATATAGAAGTCAGAGAACAATTTGCAGGAGTCAGTTTTCTCCCTCCACCTTGTGAGTCCCAGGGATTAAATGTGGGGCATCAGCCTAGGTGGCAAGTGCCTTCATCTCCTTGCTGGCCAATTTGTTTTTGACAAAGGATCTCACAGGCTATCCTCAATGCCATTTTATAGCTCAGTCTGGCTTCAAACTTCAGGTGATCCCCTGCCTCAGCTGGGATTACAGACCTATCCTACCATCACCAACTTAGCAAAATTTCTTCTTAAAGTCTCAGTACTGGCCTCTTCCAAATTCCTTGCTTCCGTGTGATAGTTAGAAGAATTAAATCAGAGGTTGTTTCTAGTAATCACCAGTTTTAGGTCAGGACTAACCATGATTTCTGGCTCTTTTTGTAAATTAATGGGATTGATCTATCTATCTGCCACATACACTTGGCAAGAAAGTTTAAGAAATATAAAAAGTACATGTTAAAAAAGCAAGATGTCTCTTTAGACACTGAGATGTCAGGGGAGCAGGTACACTCCTACCTAACTTCTTGGTTCCCATAGATGTATTCACTTATCAAATATATGTGGCTTTTGGATTAGGAGATGAGGATTCAGGGAGATGGGAAGGATAGGGCATGATAGCCACCAATGGAAGAAAAGTAAAGAAGGGATGGAATTACAGAAAAGAAAATGAAATGAGGGACTGAAAAATGACTTTTAAAATGTATCATTAAGTAGTATTTCATTTTCCTTTAAGGATGAATAATAACCATACACACACACACACACACACACACACACACACACACACACACACGCACACCATTATTTTCTTTATTATTATGTTGACAGATACAAAGATACAAAGGCTGATTTCCCAATCCTAGCTATTTAATAGTATCTACTATAGTCATGGATATTGAATTATCTCTGTTGATTTCAATTCCTTTGTGTATATACCTAGAAGAGGGCTACTTTGATCATTTGGTACATTTACTTTTTTTTTAAAGAAACTCTACACTGATTTTTCCCATGGTAATAGTCATTTACATTCCCATCAGCACTGCATCAGAGTTCTTTCTTCCCTATTCTCACCAGAATTTGCTTTTTATTTTATTTTAATCTCATTATTGATTTTTACTGTCCCAATGACTAATGATGTCGTCATGACATGTTATTATATATCTCATGACCATTGGGTCTTCTTCTTTTGAGGAGGACCTATTCAAAGACTTTGTCCATTTACAACCACTTTGCTAGACCAGCATAATTTCTTCCTACATTCCAAATCTTACTCCTCCACCAATAGATAAGTCTTACCAAAGAAGGTTCTATTTACAGCAAAAAAATACTTTATGTCAATATGTGTGTTTTGCCTAAATGAATGTCTGTACACTGTATGTCACAGCAGGCAGAAGAGGAGATCAGATCCCATGGAACTGGAGCTACATATTGTTGTGAACCACCATATGGGTGTGGGGAATCAAACCTGGATCCACTGAAGTAGTAGGCAGTATACTTAATAACAGAGTCATCTCTCCAGACTAATTTGCCCTTTTAAATAGTGATAATTGGGTGTTCTTACTAGCTTTTCCAAGACCTTTATACATTCTGGATAACATTAATATTTATCACATAGATAAATGTCAAATATTTTTTATTCCATAGGCCCTTCTCATTCAATTATTTCCTTTGATGAGCAGGGTTTTCCCCCTAGCTTAGTATATATCATTTGTCTAGTCTAGCTATTGTTTCCTATGCTTTGGGGGGTTATGTAAAAAAAAAACAACCACCATTGCCTATACAATGAAAATATAAATGTTCTCAAAGGTTTCTTTTATATTGTCAGGTTCTATGTCTAGATGTTTAATACATTTCAAGTTAATCTGAAGCTAGCCTTACCTTCATACCAAAACCAGATAAGGACATAACAACAAAAGAAAAGCTATGCAACAGAGTGCAAGGCATTTCTTGAATGGAAATACTATAACTTTGAACAAAACGCTAGTACATGGAATCCAACAGCACATCAGAAATCTCATTCATCACCATGATGAATCCACTTGGCCCAAAGCTAAGAAATCGTAGAGCCAGATTTGGAACTCAGATTGCAATTTTTCAATTGCCAACTTTTTCATTTAGTATGTTTCCTTCTACAAATAACCTTTCCACATTTTGTTCCCTTTTTTTCTGTATACGAGTCCTACCTTTTTAGAAGATCGAGGAACCATAACTTAGGGTTTTTATTTTCCCCTCATTTGGCCCATAGTCCGTATCACAGAGTACAGTATAATACCCATAGTATTAATTTCCTGCCAGACAGCCATAAACCTTTGTGACATTATCAACACTTCAGCTGACAATCTTGGCAATCTTAATAGTAATAAAAATTATCAACTTTTTACTGAAGATATGTCTACTGAGTATTGCCTAAATACAAAGATTACATAATAAAAGCACATATCAACTTCTCATAAGTTGGGCGGAGTGGTGGTGATATATGAATAATCTCAGAACTTCAGATATAGAAGAAGGAGGTTCAGGGCCAACCTTGGCTATAAAATGTACAAAATGAGTCTGAGGCCAGCTCAGACTAGAGTAAACAATCAAACCAAACAAATCACAACAAGACCACACCTGTAAAACTATTTCCTCCTAGTTCCCGCTCAGTTAGAAGTATCTCAAGGTATTACATAGGTCATTTTCTTCACCTAACGTGACCACATTTTACTAAGCACTGCCTGCTTTTTGACATCTTCTAAATGTACCTCAAAATTATGTAGGTACTATTGCACTATTAAAAGGTATCAGGCCCTGATTGGAACAGCAGGTCTCTAGCTAACTCTAAAATATGCCAAGCATAGGTCTTGGGGCCCTTCTCTAATAATCCTCCTACTAGACTGCCTCTGAAAAACTAACTTAGACAGAAACATAACAAGGTCCATCACAATTCTGCTGCTCTGTCTTAAGAGAAAGATTTAGGTTAAGAGAAACAAATGCTGGGGCAAAGTGAAAGAATTACAGCCACATGAATACTGAAAGACTCAGCTATCTACAAACAAGACAGCACAGACAAAACAGTCCCACCCTCGCCCCGAGACATTTGCTTTTCCTTTTGTTTCCATGGTTTGGGAAACTTCCGTTCTTTTCGTCTCCTTTTTATCCTCTCTTCCTTTCCCCTTTCATGCTCTTGGACCTTTCCCCCTTCATAGACACGAGCAAGAAACCTTACATGTGAGCTTACTAAATGGAAAGCTTTCCATCAGTGTGGCTTGCTCAGAACCCAGCAGGGGCCCTTGAGAAAACATGAGAAATGTCAAACACTAACCCTCACTTGGAAACACGCCCTCCATAACTCATCATATCCTGGCCTCCACGGGAAATCGGCAGAGGAGATTCTTTTGGTCTGACTTTAACAAAAGGACATGCGCAGCTAGGTGTACAAAGTGGATACAGGTAGGAAGGGATGAACAAAGGCATTTTCTGGAGCAGTTAATACATATCATACAACAACCTAGGGGACTACACAATGACATTGTACACAGTGACATTGAAAACGGAGAGACTGAAAAAAAAAAGAAAATGGAGAGACTGGGTAAAGGCCACATAAACTGGGGAACTATTATCTCCTCTCAGGCCTTCATCCAAACATCGAGACACAGAAATGTGCTCTCTCTTAAGAAGAAGGGAGGGAAGCTGAAAATAAGGTAGAGATAGGAGGACTAAAAACCACAAAGCTGTATTTGCATTGAAAGTATATTGTTTCCCTTGGTTGTAGATTACCAATTCTTTAAACATGAAGTTTTCAAAGACAATCTTATTTGTATTTGAGACAAGACTGACAGAATACCATCTGACCACTTAAAAAGATGCCATCAATACTACTGATAATATTGGTCTGGTTGAAAACTACAGAGGAAAATTAAGTAGACACTGCATCACACAGAGCCAAGGTAAGATGTTGATTGAGGAAACCAGGCCTTGTGAGGTGACCCCCAAGCCTCCCCCTCTTCAGCCTTTAACAATAGAAACCCAAGCTTTTGGTGACAAAGGACTCCGACTCAAGGGAAGAAGGCTTTCTCCGAAGTAAACTGGTCTCTGATTTCCTCTTTCTTTCATACCCCCAAATCTTCAAACTATTGCAAATACATCTTGATCCTAGGGCTCTAATGACAACAACACTTAAAGACTAAAGAAAACGAGCCTGTGTCCTACAACAACGAATTGTGCTCAACTTACTCTTATTACTTTGGAATGTCTTCTCATTTAAGAATTTCTATATCTTTCTCTTAACTCTACCCATCTACGAACCTCTGAGCACTGCATTCAATACACAGAGATCAAATGTGAGATATAAATACACACAACAAATTAATAAATATGCAGTAAAAAAACAAGCTACATTAAAAATTCCTTCACAATAGCATAGGCTCAGTTCAGTTACTATAGGTCTCATGTACATTTATAACCTTTATAACCGATTCTTAAATGATTCTTAAAATACAGTTATTTTACTTGTTTTCATTAGTTCTCTGAAGTTTTTATACAAGGGCAGGTAATATATTAATATATTTCAGAAATAGTATTTTCCAGATGCAACAGAGCAGCTGTATATATGAATTCACAGTGACAGTATATAGAAGCCCCATGTAAGCACAAGCCATCCCAAATGGAGAAGGAAGAGACACAGGAAGTCCCACCCCTAACTGAGGCAACTGAAGGTCATTAGGTCATTAGGAGAGGCAGATTTCCTGAAGAATATTGCCCCTGCTAAGTTGACCACAGTTCAGTTAGAGACCACATATCCACGAATATATGGATATTAGAAATTAGACATGACGGGTGCAAACACACAAAATTGGGTGGGTAGCAAAGGGAGGTAGGGATCTGGGAGAAATTGGAGAGGAGGTCAATATGACTGAAACACATTGTATAAAAACTTCAGAGAACTAATGAAAACAGGTAAAAGAAACGCATTTTAAGAATAAAATTTAAAAAAGAAGATACTACTTACTATTTCAGAGTTCTCAAGGTGTATCTGACTTTCCAAGCCACTGATGAAGTAACAGAATTCAGGAGCTGGCTTCCTATGGCACATAATAGTAGATCATAACAATGATAGCTATTTACACAGAGCAGTAGGTGCCCGGCACTATATTAAGTGTTTCTTATATATGACTAGCTTTTAAACACACAATAGCCCTATCAGGTAGGTAAACTATTCTGTGAAAGGAGAAGTAACTTCTTTAAACCCGTACAATTAGTTAAAAAACTGTAGCCAAGTGGTGGTGGCTGTGCAGACCCTTAACCCCAGCACTCTGGAGGCAGAGATGGGCATGTCTCTGAATCCGAGGCCAGCCTGGTCTACAGAGTGAGTTTCAGGACAGCCAGGGCTATACAGAGAAACCCTCTCTCAAACACAAAAACCAAATCAAAAGTTATTATGTACTGAATATTGCATCTTTCTATCTTCAATTCACACATTGAAATCCTAATCTCAAAGTGATAGTATTAAGAGGGATGTCAGTGGATGTGGTAAGACCACAAAAGCGGAAGCCGCATAAACAGAATTTCTTCCCTTACAGGAAAACACCACAGGGGGACTCTCTTGTCACTTTTCTTATGCCAGAATAGCAAGAAAACATAGCTTTCCATGAACCCAGAAGTAAGTCCTTCTAAGATGCTGGCACCTGCCTCTTTAACCACACAACCTCCAGGACTGTTTAAATAAGTAAACAACAACAAACAAAAACCAAAACCTAAAAAAAAAGTATTTAGCTGCAAAAGCACAAGACAGGGCTTGTTTAGGTGGCCATATTGTTGAGGTATCATGAGTGAAGCTTGCCTGTCCATTTTATAATACACACCCTCACAGCAGAGGTCCTGGTTCTCTAATTCTCCCAGCTCTCTTCTATAGTGTTCCCCGGCCTTCGGTACAGGAAGTGTGCCGTAGATATATTAGCACCCTATGCTGGATTTCGCACCCTATGCTCACTTGTTCTCTTATTACTTACTTTGCCTGGTGGTAATTTTCTGTAAGCAACTCTGGTCTGTCTGTTGCAAAGAGAAGTTTGGTTGATGAGTGTGAGAGCCATATTTATCTGAGAACTTTTATATATTAATGTCTTTGGATCCTACACAAAACTTTAGGATATGAAGGGGTACAGGCAATCAGAAAGGGCCAGCACTCAGGAACAGAGTTCTGGGTGGATCTCTGAGTTCCAGTCCAGACTGGTCTACAGTGATTTCCAGGACAGCCAGGGGTACAGAGACAAACCCTGTCTCAAATAAAAAAGATTCTAGGAATTTACTAAATGTATTAAGGCATGTTATTCCATCTGGAAAAAAAGCAAGAGATGAAAATTCTAATACATTATGCTTCTGAACTGTTAAGTATTTTAAAACCAGAACATTTTAAAGTCTTGCACACTCTATACCAACATTCTACCCCAGGATAAATTCAGTTCCAGTTCAATCCTTTAACTCAAGTGCATTGAGAGAAATCATGAGCAAAGCCGAAGGGTTTCTAGGACTTGAGTGCCAAATGCTTATTTCCTCTGGATTGATTTTGTGCCTTCTCTAGTCATCATTATCATCTCAAAATCACATGGCTCACTGAGAAATCAAGATTTTAGCCATGTAGCTTTTCCTATAAAAAGTATACCAAACAAAATAAGATTCTTACAAAATATCCATGGGCTATGGCACAAACCAGATAATTAACCAAACTTTGCCTCTCTTAAGTTCTGGCAAGCTAATGGTGGCACCATAAATATTTTCTAATAATAATATATTGTTTACATGTAATTTCCGAAGAGTATATCATAAATGTTTTTCAGCATACATATACATATTAAATGGTAACTATGTTATATATTGTCAATTAGCTCAACTTGAAAAATTATATTTACATAGAGAGATATACATATTAGAACATCATGGGGGCTGGAGAGACAGCTCAGTGGTTAAGAGCACTGACTGCTCTTCCAGAGGTCCCGAGTTCAGTTCCCAGCAACCACATGGTGGCTCACAACCATCTGCAATGATATCCAATGCCCTCATCTGGTGTGTCTGAAGAAAGTGACAGTGTACTCATATACATAGAATAAATAAATCTTAAAAAAAGAGTATTTTAGAACATCATATTATACACCAAAATATAAACAGATTTTTTCCATAAATTTATTTATTCACCTTCCATGCCAATCACAGAGCCACACTCTATGAAATTTGCATGTAAATAGATGGAACTAGAAAATATAAACAGATTTTTATAACACTATACCTTAAAGGTGAGGGATAAAAGTCCACATCACACTGATGGAGTATCTTCCCTTTTCAGTCTGCACTGAATGTATCTATTCTATTCAGTCCACAAGGCCAGGTGCACAGAAGCCCAAAAGATTCCTGTAGGGACCCTGGACCCTGGTCAACAAACGCTTGGAATTGCTGGTTTACCTATCTCTCAAGGAATCAGCAGCAGCAACAACAAGGGAATTAACTTACTAGCCAGGGGAAAGTCCAAGCAAACAACAGGAGGAAATGATCTGCCTTCTACATTACCCTTTTTATCTGGACTCCTACCAGTAGGTACTGCCTAATGTCTAGGAGGGTCATCCCACATCAATCAAGGCAATGAGGCTCCCTACTCAGTTGATTGCAATTTGTGGCAAGCTGACATTTAAACCAACCATAAAACTTTAAACATGCTATATAAAAACTTTCAATTTTTATTTTTTATGGGTATAAGTATCTGGTCTGTATATATGTCCATGCGCCATGTACATGCAGAGCCCACACAGGCCAAACAGAACATCCAATCCCCAGGAACTACAGTTACAGTTGTCTGTTAGCCAACATGTAGGTGCTGGGAATCACACCCAGGTCCTCTGAAAGAGTTTTTCATACAGCAATGCTCTTAACCACTGATTTTAACAAAGGTCCATGTCCCCAGCTCTTAACTTCTATACTGGCACAGAGATTTTCAGTTCTTAAATTTCTCTTTCCCACCTGTCTCGGTTAGGATTTTACTACTGTGAGCAGACACCATGACCAAGGCAACTCTTATGAAGGACAACATTTAATTGGGGCTGACTTACAGGTTCTGAAGGATCAGTTCATAATCATCAAGGCAGGAAGCATGTAGAATCTAGGCAGGCATGGTGCAGGAGGAGCTGAGAGTTCTAGTCTTCGTCTGAAGGCTGCTAGCAGAATACTCCTAGGCAGCTAGGATAATGGTCTTAAAGCCCACACCCACAGTGACACACCTATTCCAACAAGGCCACACCTAATAGTACCACTCCCTGGGCTGAGTATATACAAACCATCACACCACCCCCACAATACTGAAGACAGAACCTAGTTCTTTGAGCATGCTAGTTAAGTACTCTTATCATTGAGCCATATCCCCAACACTTCTATTATTTTGAGGCAGGGTCTCACTGTGTTGCTTGAGATAGCCTGGACCTCACTCTGTAACCATAGGTAGCCTTCAAGTTGCAATCCTCCTCCTGCTTTACCCTCCCACTTAGCTAGGATTACAATCGTAAACCACCTGACCTGAATAAAACTTGAAATTTCAAGTCTCTGGGTATATTTGATTATGTGCAGAAAAGTGAGTTCATTGAAGAAGTTATCTGAATGAACTCTTCCCTGAGATGATATGA
Organism: Rattus norvegicus; assembly: GCF_021556685.1. Taxonomy (NCBI): domain Eukaryota; kingdom Metazoa; phylum Chordata; class Mammalia; order Rodentia; family Muridae; genus Rattus; species Rattus norvegicus. The sequence continues at coordinate 25,203,300 of NC_141554.1, forward strand.
GGATAGTTACTCATTCATCAGTTCTCAGACCATTTTTTTTCACTCAGGTACAGTACTACAAAAGAATAAGGCTTCCTCTCAGAATTCCTCAGTTGCTGCATATTCTCATGCCTGTCTCTGTCAGGCGTCTCTCCATATGTATGCTTAGGTACGCACCCTGGATCATAGTGATCGAATTCTTTGGCTCAGACTGCCAAAGTGTCTTCAGGCTGTGTACTACCATGTGCTCCTGCTGAGTTATCTAGATGCCCCTAGTAAACATAAGCTTATACATACTCAACATGTTTAATCATTTTGAGACTTGAGAACTAATGAAAAGCTCTCGGGGAATAGAACCTATTTTTTTCACAGCACACATTTCTTGGAAAAATAATGGGAAAGAATGGCCCCCATATGTATATATACTTGAACGTTTGGTTCCAAGTTGGTGGAATGTTTGGGAGGGGTTAGGAGGTATGGCCTTGTTGAAGTAGCTGTGGCCTGGTCAGGGAAGGTGTGTTATTGAGGGATGGGCTTTTAAGTTTCAGAAGCCCAGGCCAGTCCCAGTTTTGCTCTGTTTGCCTCCTGCCAGCTGATCAGAATGTAAGCTCTGAACTACAGCTCTAGCAACATGCTTGCCTGCATACCAACACACACTCTACCAGAAAGATCATGGACTAACCCTCTGAAACTGTAAGCAAGCCCCCAGTTACATGCTTTCTCCTAAAAGCTACCTTGGTCATGGTGTCTATTCACAGCAATAGAAGAGTTAACTACAAGTTAACAGGTTTCATTAAAACATTTGCATGCAAGCATATAACATACTTTAATGACCTTCAATACCTTTTGGCACCTGACATCTATGCTTCCTCTTTCCTTGTTTCTTTTCTCTCATACCCCTCTTTTTTATTTCCATGTCATTTTAACCCTAAATTTTACATATGGGGAAAGCAGCATTTGTCTCTAGGAAGCTTCTACAGTAGTAGCTTTCCATATGACTTTTTTGAAAGGACTTTAATGTTAGATATCTCTACTTATATCCCTGTATTCTGTCTTATATTTCCCCTTTCATACCAACTCTAATTTAATACTCTCTATTCCATTATATCCCCTTAACTTTATATACCACCTAGTTCTATATCTTTTCCCTTGAAAGCTATCCCCACACTTCCTTACTGATTTTCTGATTCCTATGGGTATTCCAAATGAAACACACATAGCAATGCTAATATCCATAAATGAAGGAAACCATGTGCCATTTGTCTTTCTGGGTCTGGGTTACATCACTCACGATTACTTTTTCTAGTTCCATCACTGACCTGTGAATTTCACAACTGTGTATTTTTCTTAATAGCAGAGTAATATTCCACTGTGCAAATACGCCACAGTTTTATTCTTATTCATTCATCAATTAATAGAAATCTAGGCTGCTTCCATTCTTAACTATTATGAATTGAGCATCAATGAACATGGATGAAAAGATATCTCTATAATAAGCTACAGAGTCCTTTGGGTATATGTCCAAGAGTAATATAACTGGATTATGTGGTAGATTTATTTCTAGATTTTGGGAGAACCCCACATTGATTTCCATGTGGCTGTACTAGTTTTTACTCCAATCAGCACTGAAGAAGTCTTCACCTTTCTCCACATTCATTTCAGCAAAGGAGAACTCCACCAACAGGATATCACAATCGTAAGTATATATGCAACAAACACATGTGGTCAACCAAAAATAATAGAACAAAAATATTAAATAGGGTGGTTGATAGGAAGGCAGGGTAGAGGAAGAAATAAGAGATAGTTAAATTCTAAAAATATTCTGAAAAAATCATATGAAAACCTACTGTAAAAGGAGTTAAAATGAAGGTACACTGCAATGGGGTAACAATGTCCCTACTAGGTACCACAGGCAAACAAGTAAAATCCCTAGTGCCAAGGATGGGTTCCTTCTTTTAGAATCATTAACAGTGAGGTCCCATTGACCCTTAAACATTACAGGCTCTTGCCACTGTTAAGACTCGATTGCTAAAGATACCACAAACTTGAATCAGAACAGAAAGTCAAGCTGGAAATCAAATAGAAGATTCTTCTCTACTGGCTAACTTTCCTAGTACTGAAAATGCTATACATGTTGTCAGAGTTGAAAAGTAATAGTCAATCTTACCCTGTTGGGAATCCTGTGAGCAACCATAATTTCTGTCCTGGCAAAGCATGTTCACTGGTGCACTGGATCATTATAGAAGTAACCAACTACTTTCTGTCTGAGTTTAAGTCCCACTCCAAAAAATGAAACTGTTACTTGGCACTATTAACAGGGCCAAGAACCTGTGGTCAGGTTATATGTTCTAGGAGGAGAAACGACTACCATTATTCTGCTAAATGAACATAGTGTTAAAGCAACTCCTAATGACTTCACATTATTATTCCCATAGATAGATGCATTTTCAACATTCATAAAAGAATCCTCTTCTTGCAGCAGATGCTGAGGAACAGAGACTCACAATGAGTCATAGTATAGAGAATGAGAGAATGCTTAGCACCAAATGGGGAATCTTTATTATAGGGCCTCCCCCCAAGTCCAATAGATCATTCTAGAAAACGAGGCAAAAAGAATGTAAGAGCCACAGGTGGATGACTACAAGCAGTGGTTTTTGGACACAGCCAAGCAATTGCACATATGGACTCACGGTAGTTATAACAGCATACACAAGAGCTATGAAAGCTCAAACCAGACAAAATCCAAGCATGAAAAGGGGAGGAGGACACGAAGTCTCAAACTTCACTGAGGATCCTTTGTCAGTTAACAGTTGCTAGAAGGAGAGTCAATTTTCTTTTCTTTTTTTTTTTTTTGTTCTTTTTTCCGGAGCTGGGGACCGAACCCAGGGCCTTGCGCTTCCTAGGCAAGCGCTCTACCACTGAGCTAAATCCCCAACCCCAATTTTCTTTAAGAATGCAGCCTCCTGAAAGTAGATCATACTTCGGTGGACAGCCATACATATATGGACAGGACAAAATGAACTTGATAGGGTTTTTAAAAACAATACAAAGTTGGGTAGGTTGAGAAGTGGGTATGAATCTGAAAGGAGTTGGGATGAAGGGGAATAAACATATGAAAGTACAATGCACAAAATTCTCAAAAAATTAATAAAAATGTGAAGGGAAAAATAAAAATATCAACAAAATGAAAATAATCAGAACTGAAAATGTCCCAAAGATAGGACAAGAGAAAGCATCTAGGGTGCCAAACAACCAAGACGAGGAAAGAATCTCCACTTGTCATGGTATAATTAAATACTAAATATACAGAACAAAGAAAATATAGTGGAAGGAATGAGAGAAACAACAATTCACATATAAAGATATTTTCAGATCACAGTGAATTATTCAACTGAAACTTTAAAAGACACATGCCAGCCGAGACTACTACACTCAAAAACCAGCAGAGCTATCTGTCACAATTGAAGGGAAATAAAAACTCTGTATGATAAAAAGTGACTGAAAGCATTTATAACTGCTAACCCAACTGAACAAAAGATGTCTGAAGGGGTTCTTCAAACAGAAGAGAAAAAAATTCCACCACTGAAACCACAGGACAGAATAAACCACGCTGGAAGAACAATCAAGCATGAAAGGAAGAGGGGCAAGGACACCACAGAATCAACAAAACAAACCCCAGGAATTGGAGCACAGTTCTCAACAACAATTCTTAATATAAATGGTCTCAATTCCTCAGCCAAAAGACACAGAAAAGCAGATTACATAAAAACAAGGAAATATCTATTTGCTGTCCCTCCCCAAACATGCACCTCACTACAAAAGACTTAATATTACCTTAGGATGAGAAAAGGTGTTCCAGGAAAAAAGGAATTAGCAAACAAGCAGGCATTGCTCCACTAATATCTGGCAAAACAAAACTAGTGAGAAAAGGGGCTGGGGATTTAGCTCAGTGGTAGAGCGCTTGCCTAGGAAGCGCAAGGCCCTGGGTTCGGTCCCCAGCTCCGAAAAAAAGAACCAAAAAAAAAAAAAAAACTAGTGAGAAAAGATAAAATCACTTACCAGTGTCATTAAGAGTATATTGCAATCTAAACATATGCTGTGAACACAGATGCACTCAATTTCATAAAAATATTACTAGATGTAAGGTCACAGCAGTAGTGAGTAACTTCAATAACCCACTCTTACCAACTGAGATGTCTTACCAACAAAAAGTAAATGAGAAATATGCAAATTAATTGGTGTCCTATATCAAGCAGACCTATGAGACATCTACAGAACATTCCATACAAACACCACAGGATGCTTGTGTATTTTCTCAGCAGTTAGTGGAACTTTCTGCAAAATAGGTTGTGTATAAGGGCATAAAACTAGTATCAGCAACAAACAGGAAAATCAAGATAATTTGTTGCATTCTAGCTGATCATAATGTGACTACAAATCAATGGCAAAAGAAACCCTTGGACATGGGGCTGGGGATTTAGCTCAGTGGTAGAGCACTTACCTAGGAAGCGCAAGGCCCTGGGTTCGGTCCCCAGCTCCGGAAAAAAAGAACCAAAAAAAAAAAAAAAAAAAAGAAACCCTTGGACATACAGAAACATGGAGCAATGAAATAGCACTATGGCCTGGTCCTAGAAGGAGTCAAGAGGAAGATGAAAGTTCTTAGAATCAAATGGAAATAAAAACACAGCATATTAAAACGCATGGGATACAAGGAAAGCATAGGGACATTTGTATCTCTAAGTATCTACATTAAGAAATGAATAGATCTCAAACAACATAATGTTCTCCTTAGGCTCTGGGAAAAGAAGAATAGACAAACTGCAAACAGTAGATGAAAAGAAATCCATCATCAGGGCAGAAATTAACAAAATGAAAAAAGAAAAGAAAATCGGTATAAGGAATCAAGGAAATAAATAGTTGATTCTTTCAAACAAAGAAACAGGATTGAGAACCGTTTAGCTAACCAAAAAAGAGTAAAGATAATAATTAGATAAAAGGGGTTGGGGATTTAGCTCAGTGGTAGAGCGCTTGCCTAGCAAGCGCAAGGCCCTGGGTTCAGTCCCCAGCTCCGAAAAAAAGAAAAAAAAAATTAGATAAAAATGGATCCATTACAACAGATGCCATTAAAATCCAGAAGATCATTAAGTCTTATATCAAAAATGTATATTCTACTAAATTGATAAATCTGAAACAAATGGATAATTTTCTAAATGCATATGACCTACCAAAATTATGTCAAGATGAGATGAAAATATAAACATTTCTATAACAAGCTGTGAGACATAAACATTAATTTAAAAATCTCTCAAGTAAAAAAGTTCAGGCCCAGATAGATTTACTTTTCTCAGATGTTAAAGAACTAACATCAATGCTTTTAAAAGTATTCCTAAAAATGGAAAGAGAAGGGATATTACCAAACTTTAAAAAATGAAAAACATGCAAAAATTCTCAACAAAATACTTGCAAAACAAATTCGAGAACGTATCAAATAGATCATTTACCATGATAAAGTTGTGTTCATTCCAGAGATAAAAGAATGGTGAAATAGATATTGGAGAGGCAAAACCCTGTATTCTCCTCTTGTTGAGAAGCCACAAGAGGGACAGGAGGGATCGGGGGAGGGAGAGGAAGAGGGAGAGGAGCTATCAGAGAGGTGAACACATGTACCATGCTCCAGGCTAAGCCATGGTGGGCCCCAGCCCACGAGGCCAGCTGTGCACACATGGTGAGCAAGTGGTGGGACACGATCAATAAATGTTATAAATGACATAAAGGTACTCAACAACCAAAATCACAATGGTCATCTCAATAGGCACAGGGAAAGGATTATGACCACATCCAACATCCTTTCATGTTAAAAGTCCTGAAGAAACCCAGAATAAAAGAACCATATGTTAACATACAAAATGATGTAAGCAACAAACATAGTTAAGATTATACTAAACAGGAAAACTGAAATAATTCCCACTAAAATAAGGAACAAAAAAATGGTTCTACTTTTGTAGCTTTATTTACTATAGCACTCTAAGTCTTAAGAGAGGAATGGCAGCAGAAGTAAATTAAAGAACTCCAAGTAGGAAAGGGGAAAAGGGTATCAGATGGCATGACCTTATGTAGTAGAGACAGTAAAGACTCCAATAAAATACTCTTAGATTTAATAAACACTTCTAGCAATGTGGCAGGATAAAAAACTGTCATAAAATCAGTATCCTTCCTATATAACAATAACAAACATACTGAGAAAAAATCTGGGAAACTTCTATTTGCAGTAGCCAAAACAAAATACCCCAGAGTAAAACTAAGGAAATGAAAGACCTCTACAATGAAAACTTTAAAAGACTAAAGAAAGAAATTGAGGAAATACACCCAAAACAAAACAAACAAAAACATTCCTGGACTACAAAATTCAAAACTCTGAAAAGGGGTATCCTACCAAAAGCAATCTATAGATTTGATGCAACTCTAATAAAAATTCAGTGAAATTCTTCATAGAAACAAGGGAAAAGTCATAAAATTAATGTAGACGCACAAAAGAATTCAGACAGCTAAAACAATCCTGAACAATAAAACAACATTGGAGCTACCACTATCCATGATTTCAAGTTATACTGCACGTTCATTTTAATAAAAAGAGCATTGCACTGTCACAAAAACAGCTGCATGGCAATAAAACAGCATAAGGGAGTCAAATAAAAGGCCGGGCAACTACTGTCACCAGTTTTTTTAACAAAGATGTTAAACATACACATTGGAGGAAATACATCATCAACAGGAAGTGCTGGGAAGAGTGGGTATCTGCACGTAGAAGAATGACATTAGACATTATCTCTCATCCTCCACAAAATAGCGATTCCAGGGGACTGAGGAACTTTCTATACGACCCTAAACTCTGAAACTCCCAAAGGAAAAAATACAGCATACTTCAAGAGACAGGTGCAGGTAAGGACTTTCTGAATAGGATTCTGATCACTCAGGAAATAATGCGAACAATCAACAAGTGGGACCTCATGAAATTAAAAGGCTTCTGTACAGTAGCAAAGGAAATTGTCACTCAAGTTAAGAGGCAGTCTATAGAATAGGAGAAATGTTTTGCCAGCTTTACACACAACAAAGGATTAGTGTCTAGACTATACAAAGGATTCAAGAAACTTTAATCCCAGCACTTAGAAGACAGGAGTATGTGAATCTTTGGGAGTTCTACATACAGACTTCTGTGATGGTCAGAGTTACATAGAAGATCAAAAAAAAATTCAAGAAACTAAACATCAAGAGACAACCAACCTAATCAAGTTTACTATTTCGTTGAATGTGATTATCAAGTCTACAAGATTCCATGGGTATTCCTTACGGTATTAAAATGACAAGCATATAATTTCCGGGGGGGGGGCACTCATTTGGATTCTTCCTTTTCTACTTGTATGCCTTTTCTGTCATTTTCCTTGCCTCGTTGTTCTGGCTTAAGGTTCCAAGCACTACTCTGAGCACAAGTAGTGAGAGTGGATACATTTTGTCAGGATTCTGAAAGAAATGGTCTGTTTTTATCCTGTTAATCATGTTGTCTGCTACAGGTTTTCGGCAGATAGCCCTTCTTATATTAGGTATGATTATTCTTAAATTTTTCAGGCCTTTCATTCTGAAGGGATATTGAATTTTCTCAAATTCATTTTCTTCATCTATGAAAATAATATGGGCTTTGTATAGTCTATGGTTATGTGCTAGACTATGTCTATAGATACCCACATTTTGAACTATCTTTGCAACCCTAGAGTAAAACTATGTTAATTATGGTATATGATATTTTAATGGGTTGCTGAATTTAGTTTGCAAAGATTTTGTTGAGCATTGTTACTTCCTCGGTTGTTAACTTCCTGTTTTGACCATAAGACTTTTTTTTTCAGTTAGCTTTTGAAATGCTGCTTTAGTGCTCATAAATTGCTCTAGTTAACCCAGATGCCCTTTAACAGAGGAATGGATACAGAAATGTGGTACATCTGCACAATGGAGTACTACTCAGCTGTCAAAAACAATGACTTCATGAAATCATAGGCAAATGGATGGAACTGGAAAATATCATCCCGAGTGAAGTAACCCAATCACAGAAAAACACACATGGTATGCACTCATTGATAAATGGATATTAGCCCAAATGCTCCAATTACTCCAATTAATCCACAGACCACGGGAATCTCAAGAAGAAGGAAGACCAAAGTGTGGATGTTTCAGTCCTTCTTAGTAAGGGTAACAAAATACTCACAGGAGGAAATACGGAGACAAAGTGTGGAATAAAGACTGAAGAAAAGGCCACACTAGAGATCCATCCCACATAGAGTCATCAAACTCAGATACTATTGTGGATGCAAGAAGTGTTTGCTGACAGGAGCCTGATATGAGCATCTCTTGAGAGGCTCTGCCACAGCCTTACTGATACAGATGAGGAAGCTTGCAGCTAACCATCTGACTGAGAATGGGGTCCCCAATAGAGTAGTTAGAGAAAGGACTCAAGGAGCTTGAGGGATTTGCAACCCCATAAGAAGAACAACAATATCAATTAATCAGACACCCCCAGAGCTCCCAGAGACTAAACCACCAACCAAAGAGTACACATGGGGGGACTTATAGCTCCAGCCATGGCTTTGTCTGGCATCAATAGGAGGAGAGGCCCTTGGTCCTGTGAAGGCTCAGTGCCCCAGTGTAGGGGACTGCCAAGGCAGGAAGGTGGGAGGGAGTGAGTAGATGGGTGAGGGAAATACCTTCATAGAAGCAGGGGGGAGGGGATGTGATAGGAGGTTTCCCTAGGGGAAACCAGGAAACATTTGAAATGTAAGTAAATAAAATATCCAATAAAAAATGTTCTCGTTTCTGCTTATGGTGGAGAGTCTTTGTTCTCTATTCATTTTAAAGGATCCTATCTGCTGGACACAATAATAATAATTAGTAATAATATGAACTCAGGGAGTTGGGGATTTAGCTCAGTGGTAGAGCGCTTGCCTAGCAAGCGCAAGGCCCTGGGTTCAGTCCCCAGCTTCGGAAAAAAAAATAATATGAACTCAGGCTCGAAATACACCCCATGCTTTCTTGGTCCTTAGGCTTTCTGTTGAGTAGTCTGATGTGATTCTTATAAGTTTACCTTTATAAATATCTCAGCAGTCCCTTGCAACTTTTAATAATTAACAGCATCATCTTGTTAAATGCACAGATTAAGACTACAGAGCTAGATGTTTTTAGGTTAGTGTTGGAATTTATCATGTGATCTTCATCCACAAGTGCATGTGATATTGCATTTTGTTCTCATTCATTCTCTTTCCCTCCTGTCCCCACTGCACTCCTCACTCCCATCCTGTAGTTGATCTACTTGCTTTGGTCAGTTTCCACCTTCTGCTCTCCTATTACATGCATAACAGTATCCTATTTTTTAACCTTTTCCTCCCTCACATGATCCTTGTTCTTGTTTTATGACCTACATATACACACATATAAAAACATGTACATACAAAAATACATATTCATACAAATTTTCATTTAAACAAACTTTTTGTTTACTTTTGCTTTCCTCTCATACAATATATCCCGATCAGTTTCCCCTCCCTCCACTCTGCCCACCATCCACCTCCCCTCTTCCCTAAATCCACTGCTCCTCCATTTCCCTCCAAAAAGATTTACTTGTTTTTATGCATGTTTTGCCTGTATGTGTGCATGTTTCCAAGTGCCTGGTGGCCTGGTGCACACAGAGTTAAGAAGAGGGCACCAGATTTCCTGGAACTGGAGTTACAGACAGTTCAGTGATGCCATTCAAGTGCTGGGAATCAAAATGGCTAGCCCAATAAGACTCAGCATCAAACTCTAGGAGTTTTTGAGGTCCTCAAAGACTAAAGTGAAAAAAGAATAAAGGAAGATTCCTGGCATCAATATCTGACCTCTCCATGTACCTGTGTACACAAATACACACATCAGATATACATATGGAAAGAAGAAAAGATAAAACGAATGTCAACACTTTATGTTATCCCCTTGGTCATTACTGAAGTGAGACTAATGGTGAGTTTTGCTTTAAAAGTCTAATACTGTCTACCTACCATGTCCTCAAAATTAATTCCTCCTACCTTTAATACGTTCCTTCCTTCACCATGTTCTAGTTACTTGGGTCTGCTGAGTCTCTGTCACATATCCTCTTTCATTTTTACTTCAAGGTCTTCTTGTCAGTTCTTCTTTCTTAGAATAGCCTATCTCGGTTTTTGCATAGTCATCAGTTAAGGGATGGCTCTCCATTGTCATTACTTTTAAATCTACCACCGTGATTGTGTGTGTGTGTGTGTGTGTGTGTGTGTGTGTGTGTGTGTGTGTGTGTGTGTTTGTATACATAAGAGAAAAGATTAATAACAAGAAAATACAAATAACTCAAAAAGGTAAGAATAAAAGAAAAAATCAAAATTAAAAATTGAGTTTCTCGGGACTGGAGAGATGGCTCAGTGGTTAAGAGCACTGACTGCTCTTCTAGAGGTCCTGAGTTCAATTCCCAGCAACCACATGGTGGCTCGCAACCATCTGTAAGTGATCCAATGCCCTCTTCTGGTGTGTCTGAAGACAGCTACAGTGTACTCACATACATAAAATAAATAAATATTAATAAATAATAAAAAAAATAATAAATAAATATTTTTAAAAAAATTGAGTTTCTCTCTTAGGGTTTCACTGCTATGAACAGACATTATGACCAAGGCTACTCTTATAAGGACAGAATTTAATTAGGGCTGGCTTACAGATTCAGAGGTTCACTCCATTATCATCAAGGTGGGAGCATGGCAGCATTTAGGCAGCTAGGCTCATCTTAAAGCCCATATTCACAGTGACACACCTCTTCCAACAAGCCCACACCTACTCCAACCAGGCCACCCGTCCAAATAGTCCTACTCCCTAGGCCAAGCATATCCAAACCACCACAGCATTAGACCAAAATGGAGAATTCAATAAAATAAAATGACTAAAAAAAAGTAAAATAAAGTCACAAGACGTTTTTGTCATCCTTAGAAATTAGGGGAATGAACACAGAAATACCTTTGCGATTTTAGCTTACCCAAGTTAGAATGGCTCAAACTAACAAAATAACTGAAAATAAATGCAGGCAAGGGTGTGGAGAAAAAGGAACCCTAATTCTTTGTTTTGGGAAATGCAAACTGATACAGCCACTCTGGAAATCAGTATGAAGAATAGTCAGGGGGCTGGGGATTTAGCTCAGTGGTAGAGCGCTTACCTAGGAAACGCAAGGCCCTGGGTTCGGTCCCCAGCTCCGAAAAAAAGAACCAAAAAAAAAAAAAAGAATCCTCAGAAAGTTAGAAATGTATGTACTACCTGGCCAAGTTACCACTCCACAGCATGGGGCCAAAGGACTCAACACCTTTCTCCACAGACACTTCCTCAGCAATGTTCACTGCTGCTCTATTCACAATAGCCAGGAAATGAAAACAACCTAATGTCCTTCAACAGATGAACAGATAACAGAGTGCTATTCAGCTATGAAGAAAAATGACATCATGAAAATTTCAGTTCAATCTACAGAACTAGAAAACATTATACTGAATGAGGTTAACTCAGAATGAGAAAGACAAACACCACATTTTCTCTCATCTGTGGTTCCTAGTTCTAAATCCTCAGTTGACGGTATCTATAACCTAGGGTAACCAAATAAAACAGGAAAGTAAAAAGAGACTGTAGGAGCAGGCTAGGGAAGGGGATAGCAGAATATAAGGGACCTGCTGGACGACGTGAGGAAACACAAGGGGAAATTGTAGCTGGGGACGGGGTGGAAGGAGAGCTAGGAAGAGTAAGACTAAATAACACTACTGATGTTTGAAACCGTCTTAATAGGTCATATTAAATTCACCTGTAATTACATATAATGAATATGATTATATGGCGAAAGACAGACAGACAGACCGAGACAGAGTTAGAAAGAGAGAGTTAGTTTAATGTAGTTGCACCATTTCAAGAGGCAATATTCTCCTCAAGAGCTATAGACTAACAAAATCCCAGTTGCCAAGCAAGGAGTTAAAGGGACTCCTAAAACAATATAGACTATTTCTACTGCCATCGCTTGTCTTCCAGGAGTTGAAAGCGCATCCATATTGCTGAAGAAACCACACACTTTGGACACATGACATGAAGCAATCCAGGTGGACCCAATAACATCCTCCCTAAGGATAAGCCATGTGAGATGCCAAGGGAGGAAAAACAATCAATACGAGCTATGAGCCACAACAATGATCCATATGGCAAGATGTCCTGAAGGAGTGCAAGAGTGGCACTTGTATCTTGGCAGTTTCCAACAGTTCTGAAGCATATCTCAACAATATGCCTGCTTACATAAGAACATCAATTGACATACCAATGTGGATAAGGAAAATTGCAGTTTCTCCATCTCCACATGAGCAGGTAAGGCCCAGTCCACAGGAGGGAAAGTCATATGTACAACTGGAAAACTAGCCAACAACTCAGGGCGATTGAGGGCATGGATCTCAGAGGAGAGCCTACTTATGTCACTTTCCTAAAAGCTGTATAATCTGTAACTACATTCTAAATACTTGTCCTTAAAACCTACAGCTCTCAGCCCTCAGAAAAGAAGCTCATGTTTGTAGCAGGTGGAGACCACAGAAAACCATAACTAGTCCAGTTGCCGAGAACAAGTGAGTGTGCAGTGCCCAGCTCCACTTACTACAACATCATCAACACAGGTTATCTACAACAACACAACTCCTCCACTCCGCTAACACTTCTGAGGAAGGGGCAGAAGGAAGGTAAGAGTCAGAGGACTAGGATGTGTTGCAAGATTGTGTCTTCTAGACATGCCAGGGAATCTATATCCATGGAATCTCAACAATATGCTTGCTTAAGTAAGAGCATCAATTGGCATGCAAATGTGGATGAGGGAAATTGCAATGTGGAGGGGTGGAAATTGCCTCCATTCCCAGATGAAGAGGTACAGGCAATTAAAGACTACTAAGAGAGGGAGCATTAGTCTTCCCCAGGGTTAAGCACCTCAAATGATTATCCAACACCAAGTACTCAGCACTGAAATTGTATACACACACACACACACACACACACACACACACGCACACACACACACACATACAAGCACAGACAAAACAGTAACCATACTCAGCAGGTGGCATTCATATACTTATTCATTTATAGACATATAAATATAGACAGTAGGGGGAATTATATACCTATATTTAATTAAATAAAATTATTAAAGTATTAGGAATACATTTCACTGCATAAATACCAGCAGATCATAGTTATATATACTTCAAAATTGTCAAGGAGATGTGAGGAAACCATAAGTGATGGGCTTATTAAGACTGATTGACAATGCCTGTTTTTGTGCTAGTACCATGCCAGTTTTATTTTCTCATTTTTATAATACAACTTGAAATAAGGTATCATCACAATATTCCAAGCATTGTAACTTCTTATTATGGATCCCTTTATCTTCCATGTGAATTTTGAGACTGTTTCACTTATTTCTATGTAGACTACTATTGGAATTATGACAGGGAATGCTTTGAACTTATAGATGACCATTGGCAGCAATGCCATTTTCACAGTATTAATAATTCTAATATATTTTTCATCTTCTAGTGCAGCAGTTCTCAACCTGTGGGTCACAACCCTTTGGGGGCCACATATTAGATATTCCTGCATATCAGGCATTTACATTACAATTCATAACAGCAGCAAAATTACAGTTATGAAGTAGCAACAAAATAATTTTATTGGGGGGGGAGGCAGTTCACCACAACATAAGGAACAGCATTACGAAGGTTGAGAACCATTGTTCTAGTGTCTTCTTTAATTTCTTTAAGGTTTTAAATGTTCCACTGTAGAGGTCTTTCATTTCTGATCAAGGGCTAATTTTTTTTTTTGCTATATACACTTGCTTTAGGCAATTATAAGTAGGATGATTTTTTTCTGATATCTTTCTCAGCATGTCTGTTATTAGTATATAGGAAAGTCTGTCATATATAGCCTTTGTTGTGTTAAGTTATATTCCTTCTAGCCTTAGTCTCTTCATGAGGGATGTTGATTTTTGTCAAAACCCTTTTCAGAGGGGATCATGTAATTTCTAACACTCTGTCTTTTTGTTCTTCTATTACTGACTTCATTTCTCTCAAATACCTTGCAACATACCAACTTAATTCCTTTGTTTCTTTTATTTTTTAATAAATTCACTAATTTAGAAATACTTTATTCTTAGAAGTCCCAATTCCCTACCTCATCTTTTGTTGTGTAAATGGATTGTGTGTATTGCATGCTCATCAGTATTCCTGTAGACATCACTTTGCCCAAATTGTCTCGTTAAGTATTTTTGTTAAAGTATTCTTTAATTGAATACTGAATATATTACCTTGGGTGTCCGTGATAAATCTTTCTCCGGTTTTCCTGACAAATTTCCCTGGGTATAGAGTATTAAACACGAAGAAGATCTCAGTCAGACCAATAAAAGACACATTTGCACATGAGGCATTCCAAAGGGCTGCCACAAAAGTTAAATAATGACAATTTTCTGGAAATGGGACTTTAGAGAACTGACAAGCCTATTCTTCCCTTGCTAGTGGTTGCCAGATTTCTGCTTTCACTGAAAGCAGCTGGAGAAGAGAAATGGGAATGAGACGAATTATAATTATAAACTCGCTGCTCTTACCAAAAGACATTTCTCTTAATAAATGTCCCATGGATTTTTGCAAGCCTCAGGCTAATTCTAAAACTAAAAACATCTATCATGACATTTTAGTCCAGTGTTGTCATTTCTCATACATATATATGAAATTTGAAATATATAGTGCATTCTATATAGGTCCTTGATCCAGCATTTTCACTGATGACAATCAAGCTGCAACATTATTCTTAAATTCATGTGTTTTATGTGAGGCTCTATTATTTGGATTTATTCTAATGACTGCTCCTGTTTTGAAGTTTTACTAAGCTCCATTATTTGGTTCCATATTCTTCTGAATAGAACTATGGGACCTCGATAACCCAATTCTTAATATCTTGAATAAGGCTACAAAAAGTGTACACTAAGAACTATCCTGAACAGTATTCATTTGGCAAATGTTAGTGCCAAGACTGAGTGACCTGAAGTTCAGATGTATTTATTATGTTGGATTCCACTTTCATTAGAAGACATCTTATTTCACTATCTTAGTTAGGTTCTCTAATGCTGTGATGAAACATCATGACCAAGAAGCAAGCTGGGGAGGAAAGGGTTTATTCAGCTTACACTTCCACATTGCTGTTCATCACCAAAGGAAGTCAGGACAGGAACTCAAGCAGGTCAGGAAGCAGGAGCTGATGCAGAGGCCATGGAGGGATGTTACTTACTGGCTTGCTTCCTCTGGCTTGCTCAGCTTGCTCTCTTATAGAACCCAGGACCACCAGTCCAGGGACGGCACCACCCACAATGGGCTGGGCCCTCCCCCTTGATCACTAATTGAGAAAATGCCTTACAGCTGGGTCTCATGGAGGCATTTCCACAACTGAGGCTCCTTTCTCTGTGATAACTCCAGCTTGTGTCAAGTTGACACACAAAACCAGCCAATATACTCATACTCAGCTATTAAACAATATTTCAAAACTTTGTATTTCTGAACATGAAACAGAATTCTACAATCTCTGACACTTAACTGCCAAAAATGGAAATGAGAGAAACAGTTTTTCGTGTAGGGAAAAAGGAGAATGAATAAAGCCACATGAGAGATGTGTGTGGCAGCACTAACTAAACACTGAAGTAACCTGTAACACAATTCAATTCTTTTATACCCAAGAGAAATTAATGTGCTTGCAACCAAAATTATCTATTAAAATATAAAATCATACAGCATCATTAATAACCAAAACTGCACATAGCTCACATATCCATGAAATGTAGAATAATAACTAAATTATGGTACAGATGTGCAATGGAAATTTATGATAATATGAAAATAAATACAATGCAATATTATAGACCAATGTAAAAAACGCAAACCAATGCTGTATACAACAGCATCAGTAAATCATATAAAGCTGAGAAAAATAAAGCTAAATATAAATTAATACATACCATATGGTTCCATTTAGATTATATATGTATATAAACAGACAGTACTAATATATGATGCTAAAAATCTGCATAGCTGTTTCCTTTGGGATACAGCAGCTAATAGAGGGGACTTTTGACAGGCAAGTTATTTTCTGTTTTCTCTGATGTGGTTTATAGATGCATGTTTAGCTTAGGAAATTCAATACAGCAGCGCATGTGTCATTTCTGTACTCTCACTTTCTTTACTACAATAAAATATTGGCAAACCAGACTAACCTACATATTCAGAGTCCAGAAAGGATGTATTTAGCACAAATTTATAAGGGTACTGTAATACAGCAAAGTGTTCTTGGAATGGTGACTGATTTAGTGGGAAGGAGCCATCTAGCTGAACATTCCAAAAGCTTATACACTGTGCAACAAAATGTCTGCACTCAGATTCCGTCGTCATATACAAAGAGCACCATTTCCTACTCCACTGTCCAAGGCAAAACTTAAGAGGAGTCACCTTCACTTCCTCCTTGCCCACAACTAATCTTGTCTCCTTTATATCTTCCATTACTATCTACTACCATAGTTTAGGGCCTACTTCTTTGTTTTATTTTGGGGGCTTTTGGGAAGGAGAGTATTTTTTTTTCTTTTCATTTTTGAGACAGGGTTTCTCTGTTTAGCTCTGGCTATCCTGGAACTTTCTCTGTAGCCCAGGCACACCTTGAACTCAGAGATTCACCAGCCTCTGCTGGGATTAAAGGAGTGCACCACCACCACTGCCCCATTCACAATATTTCAGTCTGAATATTATTGTCTTCTCTAAATAAAGGTGATATCCTTTTAAATATTACCTTCAGCTGAAAATGTGCAGATTCCAATTACTAAGAGACTGAATGCTCAGCCCTACGGCCACCATCTAATTAACCCTAACACAAGAAGCCTCAGGGAACATCTCAGAAGCAGAAGCAGAAAGAATGCAAGTGCCAGGGAGTAAGGGCAACAGGATAGCTGTCTTGACTGTCACAGCAGCTGTGATTACCTACCTAAGGCCTATACAAGATCGAACCAGGCAAACTTCCTGAACATATGCAGTTGAAGTTCTCCTATGCATAGTGAGGTGCTACTGATAGTGACCAGTTGCTGACCTAGATTCATTCTTTTGTTAGGATGTAGGTTTGCCATGCTCCACTGGGGAGACCCACATCCATATGCACAAGGGCAACACAAACTAACCTTAGTGGTTTATAATATGGGGAAGTTTGTTGGAAAGAAATGAGGGAGAATATGACCATATTTTCTCATAATTATGCATGAAATTCTCAAAATTAAAGAAAAAATGTCATTCTACCTTAAAAATCCCTTTTATTTAGAACATGTAGAAGTAAAGAATGGCACTCATTGTGCAAAAACCAAAGAACAATAATAAAACAGATGACTGTCAATCAAGACAACCCAATAACCTTAAAAACTGACAGTGAACAAAGGCTGTTAGAGGCCCCCACCCAAAATCACTGAAGTTCTGTGAGAAGCTGTTTAACCACCTTCCTTTAAAACACGAAGATGGCCAGAGAGATGGCCCAGCAGTTAAGAGCATGGGCTGCTCTTCCAGAGAATCTGGGTTCAATTCCTAGCACCTACATAGTGGCTCACAACTATCTGTAACTCCAATTCCAGGGGGCCCAGTGTCCTCCTCTACCTTCTACAGGCACCAGACACACACATAGTGCATAAACATACGTGTATCACAAAAACCATAAAAAATAAAAATGAAAAAGTACAAAAAGCAAGATCCTCCCTGTGACAAATCAGTGCTGGAAAACCACCAGTTAGCTCACTGTAGGCTTCAAATTGCTATGGGAAAAGAACTGTGATATCATCCCAGTAAGGACCAGCAGCAGAGACTACATGAGATGGCCCAAGATGGACAACCATCGATAGGGTAGTGGCCACCGACATGTTAAAGCACATAACTTTTGCAAGTGACATAAAGACCATGGTGGAATCTAAGAAAATGACCAGCTCAGGGCTGTTCTCGCTGGACAGCTATATAGACCATATCCCAATCATCCAGACTCTGGTAAAAACTACAGACCTCAGCGACCCCACCAGCTACTGGAGCTGTAAAACCAGTGAACTGACCACATTATGGTGAAATTCATCAAGCAGAGAGATTAAGAAAAGACCAGGCCTGCTGAAACAAGCATGTTACCTGCATGGAGAAGTTTCAGGTGGCTTTCACAAGCACGATACACATGCAACGGGAGATGTGGGAAGACCTCACCCACTCAGATGCTCAAATATCTTAGACACATTGTAAGATAACTAGGACTAGTACTATAGTACCATTTAGCAAGTCCTTAGCAACCACTGCTGAAGGACCAAGGATTTGCTGGCCTAACACATTAAATTCCAGTTCCAGTCAACATTAAAGAAGGAGGAAGAGAAAAATGCATTAGATGTTCAGAATTGCCTGGGGCTGGTAAAAACACCCTTGGCTCCAAATGAGATCATTGTCTGGTTGAGAAACCATCCAAGGTCAAAGGCTGTGACTGCAGTGTAAAGGTAGAAAAGAATTTGAAGTAGGAGGAAACTACAGGCTATGGTAGCCCCTCGAGTCTTAGAAGGACTCCTTCTGCCTATCTTGAGAACCCTATACATACCAGAAGACTCTATAGGTTTCCTGGGCCTCCATTCTGTGAAGACCTCTAAGCTAACTGTCTAACTGCAAAGGGGGCTTGCTTTGTCTGCTTGGGGAACACCAGGGGACAACCTGAAACCTACATCTTTCATCCTCAGGCCATCCCTACTCCCTACTTCCTCAGTCTACCACTGACCTCCTTCCCTGCTACCTTAAAGACTCTACACCATCCTAAAAAATAAAAAAAAAAGTCCTAAAGATATGAAGAGCAAATGTTACATTGCTTTTCTAAGGTACCTAATGAAAAGACAATCAAACCTACCATTGCTATCATACACATGGTTATAAAGGACTATTTCCTAAATACAGGTTTACAGATCCCTACAACTTGCAAATTGTATCGGAGTATACATGGCATACACCCCTCTCTCCATTTTCCTCATAACTCTACCTTGTGTTCATCCTAAGATGTATATATACAACACACATATGCATATATGTAGAATTTTTAGGGTAATAGATCTATTCTGGAAGATACTAGAATGCTGAAAACGAAACACTATATGTTTATCAATACTCACAAATCTATACATGTAGTTTAGCTATTAATGCTAGATAAATACTGTACCATTGTATTGGTTCTGTGCTTGCAACAAATACTCCACAGTAATACAAGATGTAAATGACAGTAAAAAAAACTGCAGGTGAGTACACATATATTATATAATCAATTTTTCTGTCTGCTGAGAGATCTCCTGGGGGAAGATAGTATGAGTGGCTGAAAATCAGCACCATGGGGCTTCACTGACGTCAAAGGAGACCCAGGGAAGCGTCTCCCCTCAAACACATTGGTCCTGAAGGAACACAGCTGAATGAACAAAGAATGAACACATAACTATTAGTAAGGCCTGGAAGCTCAAGAATTTGAAACACAGAAAGGAGATTGCCTGAGATCAGTGGGTACCATATGGCCAAGGTTATAAGCCTCATGATGTACCAAGGGAAGAGTTCTTACAGAACCAAGATATAAGTGAAATCAAGGGCCCTACACACTTCCATGGGAAGAAACCATAGAAATCCATCTTGGTCATGGAAGCTGTGGTCAAAGTGAAATACTACAAGGCCTATGGAGACTTCCTGCTAAGACTGCACTGAGGTCAGCTAGTTTTCATGCTCATTTCCCTAACACAGCACAGATCCAGACAGTATCAACCCCAGACCTAAGAACTACATTGTTCAACCGAGCAGACCTGGGCCAGGCTAACCATCATTGCTGCTGGGGCAAAGAATAACCCAAATCTGATCTCATAAGCTTGAATTGCAATTAGAAATTACATCACCCTCATTAGTGAAATTTACTGTATGAAACATTATGGGGGGGGGCAGTCAAAATGCATCCCACCAAACACTACCAACTAGTGTGATCACTATGATTTAATGTACTTTATTATACTTTGTCCTATTTTTCTTGCTAATATTTTATCATCTAAATTATTTTTATTTGTTACTTTCATTCTCCTAAGGGTCCTGTTTTAGTCTGTATATTACTAGTTAGGTTGTATCACGTGCTCTGTATTTCTCAACTCAGTCTGTTGAGCCAGATCTAATGTTCTACTCTACTGGTTCCTTTTTTCTTCTTTTTCTTTTCTCTACTGTCTTCAGATTTCTATTGCTGTGAAGGGACACCATGACCACAGAAACTCTTATAAAGGACAACATTTAGTCGGAACATCCTTACAGGTTCAGAGGTTCATTATAAGAGTGGTAGCACACAGGCAGACTTGGTTCTGGAGAAGGACTCCAAGAGTTCTCTATCTGGAATGGGGCGGGGTAAAAGGCAGAGAGAGGAGGGAGACAGACAGGGCCTGGATTGGGCTTCTGAAACCCCCAAGCCCACCCCCCACTGACACACATACTCCAATAAAGCCACACCTACTCTGATAAGGTCACACCTACTAAAAGCACCACTCCCTATGGGCCTAAGGAGCTATTTCCATTTAAACTACCATACCTACCTTCCTCCTCTCTTTACTTCCTGACGACAGCATTCCAGAGCTTCAAAAATCCCTAAAATCATAGGCCTTAACATTATCTCTCTCCTAACTTAGTTTTTATTTATCCTCGCCCTGTCTACTTCTCTTTAGCTTCTAATGTTGCTAAAATCATTACTACTACTACTACTACTACTACTACTACTACTACTACTACTACTACTATTGGTATATATGATATATGTGGGTGTTTGCACATACCTTAGAGGACACAGGGAGGTCAGAGGACATTTTTATGGAGTCAGTTCTCTCCTTCCACCTTTCATGCATTCCAGAGATTAAACTCTGGTTACCCAAACACTTTACTCACTGTCCCACTTTGCTGGCGTTCAGTCTTTATCTTAGTACCCTAAATCTGAGTATAACATACCATTAACTCTTCCCACTTCCGTAGCTATTGATGTTAAAATGAGCTGAACTCCTGTATATTAGCCAGTAGATTTGCATGGCAGGCCTATTCAGTAATAGTGGTTTGCCTCTAATTAATTCTACTCTCTAGGAGTAATACACCAGATAACTTGAGCATATGGACTAAACGCCAAATTTCTAAACAGTTCAAGTCTACATAACCCCATCAGGCAAATATTGTAAATACTTGAAATAAAAAATACAGCTCATTTAGAACTCCAAGCAACGAACAACTACAGATGTGTGCATTCCAATGCAGTAATGTAACAAAGATAAAAAAAAAATCAAGACTGTATGACATACACCCCTGAAAAATACTAATTCCACATTAATTGCTCCCAAATACAGTGAATTTAATAAAATCTCAAAGAATAAGAAAGAACAATTAGGAAGGTTTGATAAAAATAAAGAGGATACAAATAAACTTCTAAAAAATTCCAAGAGAATATAAAGAAACAACTGACTTTATAAAGCCAATAAAGAATCCAATAGCGGGGTTGGGGATTTAGCTCAGTGGTAGAGCGCTTGCCTAGGAAGCACAAGGCCCTGGGTTCGGTCCCCAGCTCCGAAAAAAAGAAAAAGGAAAAAAAAAAAAAGAATCCAATAGCAATAAAATACTAAAACAATACAACTTAAAATTTAAAATGCAAAACTGAGTAAGTCTAGTAAAAAAAAAATCAACAGAAAGACTCACCAACAGAATGGTTCAAGCAAAAGACAGACTAGCAGAAAGGAAGGATAAGATGGATGAATTAGAACATTCAGATACTGACAGTAATAAAACAAAATGTGGGGGCTGGGGATTTAGCTCAGTGGTAGAGCGCTTGCCTAGCAAGCACAAGGCCCTGGGTTCGGTCCCCAGCTCCGAAAAAAAAAAAACAAACCAAAATGTGAGTTCTGTAGGACACCATTAAATGACAAAATTTACAAATCAGAGAAATAGAAGAATATCAGACTAAAGGCATTAAAAAATATTCAATTAAACGGGGGCCCTAAAAAACCCTAAATATAAAGGAAATGATACTCCAGACTCAGGAGGCCTTTAGAACCTCATACAAGACCAGAAAAGAATGGCCCCACTCCGTGTGACAATTAAAACATTAACTACAGAGAACAAAGAAATGACATTCACAGCTGCAAGAGGGAAGTACAAAGTCATATATAAAGGGAAACTCCTCAACAGAAACCATAAAGGCCACGATAATATAGAAGACAATGCTGATCAATCTAGATTACTACAACCAGCAAAACTAATTGACATCCATTTGCAAGGGAAACCTTACTTCTCTCCACGGGATCTTGCAGGGTACATTAAAAGTACCTAAGGATAGACACATACCCAGCATAGATAGCAAATAAAAAAGAACTCAGTAAAACTCTTGTAGAAATTTTGTCTAATATTGCTTTGATTGGGCTTTTTAAAATCTTACTGATCTTCTGCTTTTATATTATAATCTTCAATTTTGTCTTTTTGTGGTTTGTATGTGTGTGTTTCCATGCACACGCACAAGGACCTATGTTTTTTTTTTCTTTTTCTTTTTCATTATGGTTTGTTTGAGGGGTATGAAGGGAGAGAGGGGGGGGAGAGGGAAGAGGGGGAGGGGGGAGGGGGGAGAGAGGAGAGAGAGAGAGAGAGAGAGGGTCATGGAATTGGATGGGTGGGGAAGTAGGGAGGATCTGGAACGAATTAGGGGAGAAGAAACTATAATCAGAATATATTACATAAAAATAGTATTTTCAGTAAAAATATATATTGAAACTTGTCAATTTGTATGGTTCAGATATCTCTGTCTACATAGATAATAAAGTAATATATATCACATATTGTTTAAATATATATGTAAACATTTCCATATATTTTATTCCTAGAGACTTAGACAATATAAGCTCCTACGAATATCAAATGACTAAATTTGGTAAGAATTTCATCATAATTCAGATTAATTACTTGTTGCATTTTCCTTTTGTGATTATTGGTCCTAATTGTCAACTTAAGGCAATTTAGAATCCACCAAGAGACCCTAAGAGGGCATTTGAGGGTAAGAGCCATCCTGAAAGTTGACATTACTTTTTGGTGAAAAATCTGAGAGAAAATTCGCTGCCTTCCTGACAGATCCTCTTCATGAATGCTTGAGCCTGCAACCTCTACTGCCATCTTGTGCTGCTCTCTGTGCACAGCTTCAGCCTTCTAGTGTGGACTGATCACCAACAGCGTGCCAAAGAGCTTCCAAGACTTGGAGCTAAAGCTATTTTCCTCCCCTGAGTGCAGACAGCTATGGGGCTAACAAGCGAAGGCACTGCAAGACAATCTAATAAATAATATAGATTAGGTATTAGATACATAAATATTCTACTACTTATGCTACTCTACAGAGGTCTGTCTAATACAGCTTTTGGTTAGACACACATTCCTACAACAAGCAGCGGCTACTCAGAGCCTTCAGCATCACGGCAACCAACGGTTATGTCAAAGACTGGCCTCACTCTCTCCTCTAAGCAGCCTATTTCTACTTGTAGTTATTAACATGGAAATTAACATTTCAAAATTATAACAAATATATCATAATATAATAAAACATAACAAATATAATAAATGAACAGTTCAAAATCTGTTTAGGACAGAATGATAATGGCAGAGAAAAGAGCAAAGCAGTAATGCAAATAGAATTCTATTCTTTCACTCAAACACTCTTTTCACTTACTTTTGTTGTTAGAAGATAAAAAGCTTTTTCTGGAGCTGCGGAGATGGCTCAGGAATCATGAGCACTGTTTGCTCTTTCAAAGGATCCAAGTTTCATAGCTAACACCCATAGTCATCCACAATAAATAAATAAATAAGTAAATAAATAAATAAATAAATAAATCTTTAAGTTCTTTTACCTTGAACTTGAGAGGGAATTAAGTAAGGATAATAAAGGATCAACAACCAACCCCAGGGCAAATAGCCATTCCACTCTAGGCTATCATTGTAATACTGATTACAATGGCATACACATGTCATTTCAGCACTTGGGAAGCTGAGGCTAGACGCTGGCAAATTTAAGGCCAGTTTGCTCTATGCGGTGAGTTCTATTTTGACCTAGGCTACAAAGATTCAGTACCTATAAAAACCTAAACAGTTATGACACTAATAATCACTAATACCTCTAAACAGTCAACCCTCCACTAGCAAAAATAGGCCACATGCATTATCACTGCCAACATTACCCATGAGCACTGAGGAACAACGTGCTCATTTTTCATTTGAAAGCAATCATGGCGCTAACACAACACTCTGACTAATGTCACCCTGAGATCCACTGATATACCCTACACTACTTGTCCCTATTCTCCCTCCTTACACTAGACACATATACATCCTTCTTTTTCTCTAAAAGCCTTACTGAGTCTTTTGCTTCCTCCAGAGAATGAATGCTTTCATTACTGGCCAGTAGCTTCAAACAGGGCAAGGAAGGAGGCTCTATTCTGAGCTTACTGCTATTATGCTTTGAAATCATCTTTTACCTCCATTACACCATCTGTAGAGCAAGTTCACCAAGGTCACAGCCTGAATATGTCTCCAAGTTTGGTAGGTCCCAACTCCTAGCTCTAAATGGCATGCCATAGATGTCTGTAAGCTCAGCAGGTCCCAAGTCCTACTCTATCTGCTTCTGTGTTGTAGGAAAACAATGGCAATGAATGAAAATTTTATTTCTATGAGTCTTGCTGCTATTTCTTTCAGTGGAGACTCTGACTGACACTGAAAACATTAAGTAGATTTCTGGGCACTGTTGTTTACTCCAGCAACAAATGTTAAAGAGCTATAGCAACTCCTATAGTAATCCCAAAGAGCTAATCCCAAACAGCTAATAAACTCTGGAAGTATTCCACTGTGAAGAGCTTGCTTTCATAATGGAGCCCTAGGATGTTTCATTTGAATGTACATTTGTGTAACAAATATGAAAATAAACTCGTAAGGTAAATAACTAACAAGGTAAAAGCGATTTGACAGGCAAAATATATCCTTGCACAACAGAAAGACCCAAGATCTAGACGAGAACCTAGTCTAGTACCATGGTGTAAATGTAAGCAGGTCCACCTTGAGTAAAGTTGGTTAAAATGTAGACCTCAGATCAGAGCCAATAGAACCCATATGCACAAGTCCACGACTTCCTTTATGCCTTCATTTCCCACCTACAGAATGATAATAATAATAGCATCTATTTCATAAAGTCATAGTCAATATTCAGGGTTTAATTAACATAAAACACTTGTGAAGTATACAGATACATTATTACATATGAGACTTTTCATTTCCTGCTATTTTTCATCTGCAATAGCAAATAGATGGCATGTTCTCTCAGTTCCATGGTCTAGTTAGTTAAGAATTACTGTGTGTATCACCAGGAATCCATACTTTTTAAATTAAATTATTATACAAGATAAGTTGGTAGTTTTTAAAAGAACTCCAAATTACTATGGTAGCTTCTAAATCTTTAGCAGTATGACAGGAAGTTTAATTGATCCATTCAGCCAAATTTGTGACAGGTACTTTCCCATGAACTTTAACTATCTCATACTTATCTAGCATAATATGTGGATCTGTGTTAAGGAATTCGAATACTGTTTTTATGATGGCTATCCTAATTTACTCTTCCACCACTAGGATATTGAGGTACCCTTTCCTCTGTATCATTAACATTTGGTATCTACGTTATGTCCATAAAGGCTATTTCAGTGGATGTGATATGATAGCTCACCTTTGTTTTAATTTGTATTTTCAAAATTGATTAGAGCACATTTGAAATCTTAAGTGCTCTATCTGCAATGGTAAACTTGGAAACTAATATCTATGAAAGGAAAATAAATAAAATATAGCATAGTTAAATAACCATAAACAGAGGGAAAACTTAGATTTTTATATATGAATATGACTACACTGCAGAAGCCTCAGTGTGTATATGGGGAAAACATGAAGATTAGCACTGCAAGATCTTTTCATTTATATGCCTTATGATTCTGCATGGTCAATTCTATGGTCTATAGGTGAATCCATATATACAGTTATGTTAAAAGTAACAGATGCACTATGGATATAGGTTAAATGTGAAATGCCCTCTGTATGTTTGTAGTGGTGCTGTTTGGAAGGTTGTGGAGCCTTTTGGAGGTCGAGCCTTGCTGGAGAAAGTGAGCCACTGTGGCAGGGTGGAGGTGGAATACATTCAGCCCGCCTTCTGCTCCTACTGCAAAGCTCTGCCTGCTATGGCATAGTGCATTCCCCTGAGCTGCATGCCTTTCTTTCCTTAAACCATTTCTTGTCAAGAACGTGGCCACAGAAAAGAGCAAAGTAACTAATACATATACCAACCCCACCTAACAGCTTCCCCTTGTGCAGCAGAGATGTCAGTCTGACAAATAAGTATTTCCGAAATAATTCTACATTTGCACATTCTACTTCTTTGTATTTTTTCCTCTCGTTGAAACACTTTTATTATCCCAACTGATGCATGATTATATCTAAAACTGCTTTCCAGCACTTGTGCCTGTGATCCCAGGGCTCAGGAGGAGAGAAAAGGTTTATGCCACAAGTTTAGGTCAATGTGTGCTACACAGTGAATTCTAGGCCACCCTGAAAGCCAGAACAAGACCCTGTGTAAAAAAAATCAAACAAGTAAACAAGAATAGACAAGAATCAATTCTTCAAAGCTTGTACAGTTTATATATAGTATTAACGCGTCCCCAGAGCATTATGTCTTTAAAGCTTGATTTCTACCATGGTGATGTTAAGAGCTTTGTAGGACCTTTATGGTGTAGAGCCTGTCAAAAGTTGATTATGTCAGTAGAGACATACATAGCTCTTAAACAGATGCCACTCTTAAGGAGCTGAAATAGTTCTCAACAGTGATTCGAAAAAGAAAAGAAAAAAGAAAACCTGGTTCCTCCTCCTTGATTGGCTTCCTGTCTGCGTGATGCTTCCTTCTCACTGCACATGCATGTATTACTGTCATTGGTATTCCATTAACTACAAAGCATTCATCACTGCCACACAGATTCCAGTGATGCCCTTGAACCTTCACAATGGTGAGCTTAAGGCACTTTCTTTTTATCTAACCACGAGTACCTCGTAATACCAAAAGAAAAAAAGGCAAGTGTATGGAGAATAAAAATCAAGGGAAGTCTTCATTGGAGCAGCTTCTGTTAAGATCATTAACTTGACTCTGAAACAAAGGAGTTGCTATTGTTTGAATCCAAAATATTCTCTTAAGGATTATGGCTGAATACTTGCTCACTGTCTGCAGGTGATGCTAGAAGGACCTTTGGAACCTTTAGGGAGGGCCTTGCTGATAAAAGGTCACTCTAAGAGTTAGAACCCACTAATGTTTCTAACCCTGGCCTCTCTGATTCCTGATCTTGCCATCACATGATGTTATCTATCTTACACTCCAGTGACCATGCACTATACTGTTCTTGCCACCAAGTCTCCTTTCGGGTGAGCTGAACCCTCTGAAACCATGAATCTAACTCAACTTCTCCTCCATTATGTTGTTTCTGTTGTCACAGTGATGCCTAACTCACCAACATAGTAAATAAATTTACCTATAGAGCAACATATATACGTTCCTAAAGAAATCTTTAGGGACACATGCAGGTGATTTGTTCATACCAAAACTACTTCACAATTTGTTTTCTATATAGAGAGTCATGACTGTCATTATTTTCTATTTTGTCCTACAGATCATCTCCTCAAACCTCTCTACTCTGGGCTATGACCCTGGTGGCCAGCATATGTAAATAAATGGGCTCCCCTTCTCTAGCTTTTGTCAGTGTTTAGCAAATCAGAAATACCATCAGGAGTCCTGAAGGAGGAAGAATAAAGTGTTTATTCTCCAAGTGCAAAACCGGAAAGATGGCTGTAGACTGATTGCTACATCTATTCAAAGATCATCACTCTGTCCAGTGGCAACTAATAGGACAATATTAATTCTGAGATTTCCAGGCATCCTTCTCTATGTATGCCCTATGAGTTAAATGAATAATAATATCACTTGCTATTATTATATATAGGAACTGATAATATCCTTTGCAATGTTCCCTATCCCTTACTTGGAACTCTGTAAGTAGTTACGATATCAAACTCTCCCCAAATTACTCAGTATGAGTTGGACCTACATTGTCTGATAGAACCATTTATAAATTACCTCATTCCTCCTTTCTTTCTTTTAAATCCTGATGTTTCCCTTTCCTTTCTTTTCACTATGAAAAGAAAGGAGGGCTACCTTGTTCCATGGTTCAAAGGGGTAGAAAGGAAGTAAAAAGCTTCCCAATCCTCCAAGGAATATAAAACTAATAATAATAAGGTAGCAGGGCATGTTTTGGTGATCTTCAGAACAAGATAAATAAAACCTGAGTAGGAAAGTTCAAAACGGTGTAAACAGAAAATTGTATAAACAGAAAAGGTTCTTTTCCACCTTGCATTATATAAAGATTTTTTTTATCCTTCTGTCACAGAGAATTATTTTAAGACTAGACAAGATAAAAAGAAGTAAAAGGAAAGACAGATTATAAGGGGATGAAGTGTTTGATAAGCAAATGACAGAAGTAAATTGGATCAATGGGTTTAACAAGTTGTTGAAAGTATTCCTCTAATAAGAGGAATAGAAAGAACTGTATTCACAATGAGCTAGACTGCAACCATCAATATCTAATTAGAAATGTAGGGGGCTGGCAAGTTGACTCAGTAGTTAAGAATACTGGATGCTTGGCAGGATTAATATAGTAAAAATGGCCATTTTACCAAAAGCAATCTACAGATTCAATGCAATCCCCATCAAAATACCAATCCAATTCTTCAAAGAGTTAGACAGAACAATTTGCAAATTCATCTGGAATAACAAAAAACCCAGGATAGCTAAAGCTATCCTCAACAATAAAAGGACTTCAGGGGGAATCACTATCCCTGAACTCAAGCAGTATTACAGAGCAATAGTGATAAAAACTGCATGGTATTGGTACAGAGACAGACACATAGACCAATGGAATAGAATTGAAGACCCAGAAATGAACCCACACACCTATGGTCACTTGATTTTTGACAAAGGAGCCAAAACCATCCAATGGAAAAAAGATAGCATTTTCAGCAAATGGTGCTGGTTCAACTGGAGGGCAACATGTAGAAGAATGCAGATCGATCCATGCTTATCACCCTGTACAAAGCTTAAGTCCAAGTGGATCAAGGACCTCCACATCAAACCAGACACACTCAAACTAATAGAAGAAAAACTAGGGAAGCATCTGGAACACATGGGCACTGGAAAAAATTTCCTGAACAAAACACCAATGGCTTATGCTCTAAGATCAAGAATCGACAAATGGGATCTCATAAAACTGCAAAGCTTCTGTAAGGCAAAGGACACTGTGGTTAGGACAAAACGGCAACCAACAGATTGGGAAAAGATCTTTACCAATCCTACAACAGATAGAGGCCTTATATCCAAAATATACAAAGAACTCAAGAAGTTAGACCGCAGGGAAACAAATAACCCTATTAAAAAATGGGGTTCAGAGCTAAACAAAGAATTCACAGCTGAGGAATGCCGAATGGCCGAGAAATACCTAAAGAAATGTTCAACATCTTTAGTCATAAGGGAAATGCAAATCAAAACAATCCTGAGATTTCACCTCACACCAGTGAGAATGGCTAAGATCAAAAACTCAGGTGACAGCAGATGCTGGCGAGGATGTGGAGAAAGAGAAACACTCCTCCATTGTTGGTGGGATTGCAGACTGGTAAAACCATTCTGGAAATCAGTCTGGAGGTTACTCAGAAAATTGGACATTGAACTGCCTGAGGATCCAGCTATACCTCTCTTGGGCATATACCCAAAAGATGCCTCAACATATAAAAAAGACACGTGCTCCACTATGTTCATCGCAGCCTTATTTATAATAGCCAGAAACTGGAAAGAACCCAGATGCCCTTCAACAGAGGAATGGATACAGAAAATGTGGTACATCTACACAATGGAATATTACTCAGCTATCAAAAACAAAGACTTTATGAAATTCATAGGCAAATGGTTGGAACTGGAAAATATCATCCTGAGTGAGCTAACCCAATCACAGAAAGACATACATGGTATGCACTCATTGATAAGTGGCTATTAGCCCAAATGCTTGAATTACCCTAGATCCCTAGAACAAACGAAACTCAAGACGGATGATCAAAATGTGAATGCTTCCTCCTTCTTTAAATGAGGAAAAAGAATACCCTTGGCAGGGAAGGGAGAGGCAAAGATTAAAACAGAGACTGAAGGAACACCCATTCAGAGCCTGCCCCACATGTGGCCCATACATATACAGCCACCCAATTAGACAAGATGGATGAAGCAAAGAAGTGCAGACCGACAGGAGCCGGATGTAGATCTCTCCTGAGAGACACAGCCAGAATACAGCAAATACAGAGGTGAATGCCAGCAGCAAACCACTGAACTGAGAATAGGTCCCCTATTGAAGGAATCAGAGAAAGAACTGGAAGAGCTTGAAGGGGCTCGAGACCCCAAAAGTACAACAATGCCAAGCAACCAGAGCTTCCAGGGACTAAGCCACTACCTAAAGACTATACATGGACTGACCCTGGACTCTGACCCCATAGGTAGCAATGAATATCCTAGTAAGAGCACCAGTGGAAGGGGAAGCCCTGGGTCCTGCTAAGACTGAACCCCCAGTGAACTAGTCTATGGGGGGAGGGCGGCAATGGGGGGAGGGTTGGGAGGGGAACACCCATAAGGAAGGGGAGGGGGGAGGGGGATGTTTGCCCGGAAACCGGGAAAGGGAATAACACTCGAAATGTATATAAGAAATACTCAAGTTAATAAAAAAAAAAAAAAGAATACTGGATGCTCTTCTAGCAGACCCGGGTTCAATTCCCAGCACTCATGTGGCAGCTCACAACTGTCTGTAACTTTCATTCCAGGGGATCCAACACCCTCACAAAGATATACATGCAGTCAAATCATCAATATACATAAAATAAAAATAATTAATTTTTTAAAAAGAAGTATTTGTTTTAAAAAATGTGGTCCTTTATCATACTGTTTAGTGCTTTATAATGATAACAGATAACTACAAACCATGTACATGTATTTCTGTGTATTCCATATACAGTCATATTGTTATTTAGTTATCTTATATATGTTCTTGTTCTATCACAAAACAGAGGAAGATTCTTCCCTTTATGCTGAAGCATGGGTCATTAAGAAATCCCTGGTCATAATCCCTTTTGAAAAGCTCTCCAATGCTCCTAAAATAACATCTACACTATTTTCAAAGGCTGAATGGATCAGGGAAGAGAGCACAGAGGAAAGAACTGATTGACTGGTTTGGGAAGGCTAAAAACAAAGAATGTTTTCTGTTTCTATTAATTTTACCCTTTTGATCTCTTTTTGAAACATGTTCCCCTTTAGTTTCTGTATTCCAGGACATCAGTCCACTTGTGAAAACAGAGAATCTATACTTCCCTTTGTATCAAGGACTTTGTAGTTACCATTCTCTTTGTCTTACATGCTAAAACAAATATACAAATTGTATCACAGAAAGTATATAGGGGTAACGATTAGATATTAGAAGAGAAATTTTCATTAGTTAGACCAATCATCCTATAGAATCTTCAAAGTTAGAGGGGAAAATATAATTGAAGTTATTGGAGGGGGTAAAATATAGTTTATATGAGTAACAGAGAACTTTAAAACATAAATTTATCCTATATGTATTGACTAATCCAGTAGTTAGGTAAATATTATTTGTTTGTGTGTATGTATATGTGCACACCTATGTGTGGGTACAGGTGCACATGTTTCGTGAGTGTGTGTGTGTGTGTGTGTGTATGCACAAACACACATGTGCACTTGAATGCATGTATGCATGCATGCCAGGTATACGTCGCAGGCCAACCGTGGGTGTCCCTCTTAACTATTTCTCAACATTAGTTTTTCACAGGATCTCAATTAAGCAGGACTCAGCAATTTGCCTCGACTGGCTAGCTAGTAAGCACCAGATATCCTTTTGTCTCTATCTCTCCAGTTCTGGGATTACAGGCTATTTTTGTGAATACGGGGGAATCCAAACCCATGTTAGTATAACAGGCACTTTACCAAGAGAGCCTTTCCCTCTGCACCATTAAGCAAGTATTTTCGTTTCTATTTCTTATCAAAACTCAGGTGCTAAGCTATAAATATTCCATATGGTTAAGAGCTTGCCCACCTATGCCACTGATAAGTAGATATTAGCCAAAAAGTACAGAATATCCATGATATAACCCATAGACCCTAAGAAATTTAACAAGAAGGAAAGCCCAAGTGAGGATGCTTCAATCTCAGACGGGGGGGGGGAACAAAATGGTCACCTGAGGTAGAGGGAGGGAGGGACCTGAGTAGGACAAGGAAGGGGGAGCAGAAAAGGAGAGCAAGATCAGATATAAGGGGAGAGAAACAGGAGAGAAGACCAGAGGACCAGGAGAATGAATGGAAATATGCAGCTTCCAGGGGTGGGGATGAGGGGTGCGGGGATCCTTTGGAAAGTCCAAGAGACTGGGAAGTAATAGGCTCAAAGAACTCAATGGGGGTGACCTTAGCCGAAATGTCCAACAGTGGGGATAGGGAACTTGAAAAGACCACCTCCAGTAAATGAACAGCCCCCCAGTAGAAGAATGGGGTTGCTAAACCACCATCAAACTTTTGACCTAAAATTGTTCCTGTCTAAAAGAAATACAGCTGGGGCAAAAGTGGAGCAGAGACTGAAGGAAAGACTGACTACTGACTGGTCCAACTTGGAATCCATTTCTTGTGGTGGAGTGGGTCACCAAACCCTGACACTATTACTGATGCTATGATGTGCTTACAGACTAGCATGGCTGTCCTCTGAGAGGCCTTGCCAGCAGCTAACTGAAACAGATGCAGATTTTTACACTCAACTATTGGATTGAAGTCAGGGGGCCCCTATGGAGGAATTAGGGGAAGGATTGAAGGGGTTCAAAAGAATGGTAACCCCATAGGAAGAACAACAGTATCAACTAATCTGGACCCTGGGAACTCCCAGAGACTGAGCCACCAATCAAGGAGCATATGGCCCCAGAACACATATAGTAGAGGACTACCTTGTCTGGCCTTGGTGGGAGAGGATGTGCCTAATTCTGTAAAGACTTGAGGCCCAAGGGAAAAGAGATGTGGCTGCGGAGCACGCTCTGGGAGACAAAGAAGTTGGGGAATGGGATAAGGAATGTAGGGAGGGGAAATGAAAGGGGGTAACATCTGGAATGTAAATGAATTAATTGATTGAAAAAAAAAGGACATGCCTGCCAAAGGTTAAAGCCTAGAGTTTGAATTCCCAGAACCGATGGAGTAGCCAGGCAGACATGGTAGCCTGCCTATAATTCCAGCCTTAGAAGATAGAAACAAGGGGCTGGAGAGATGGCTCAGTGGTTAAGAGCACTGTCTGCTCTTCCAAAGGTCCTGAGTTCAATTCCCAGCAACCACATGGTGGTTCACAACCATCTGCAATGGGATCTGATGCCCTCTTCTGGTGTGTCTGAAGACAGTGACAGTGTACTTAGTCCTAAATATTAAATAAATAAATCTTTAATGTACTTGCTGTCCTTTAAAAAAAAAGAAGATAGAAACAAAGGATCCCCTAAACCAGCTAGGAAGACTAGTCATAGCACTAAGAACTTGGTTTGACCACATACACTCAAACTAATAGAAGAAAAAGTGGGGAAGCATCTCAAACACACGGGCACTGGAGAAAATTTCCTGAACAAAACACCAATGGCTTATGCTCTAAGATCAAGAATCGACAAATGGGATCTCATAAAACTGCAAAGGACACTGTTGTTAGGACAAAACGACAACCACCAGATTGGGAAAAGATCTTTACCAAACCTACAACAGATAGAGGGCTTATATCCAAAACATACAAAGAACTCAAGAAGTTAGACTGCAGGGAGACAAATAACCCTATTAAAAAATGGGGTTCAGAGCTAAACAAAGAATTCACAGCTGAGGAATGCCGAATGGCTGAGAAACACCTAAAGATATGTTCAACATCTTTAGTCATGAGGGAAATGCAAATCAAAACAACCCTGAGATTTCACCTCACACCAGTGAGAATGGCTAAGATCAAAAACTCAGGTGACAGCAAATGCTGGTGAGGATGTGGAGAAAGGGGAACACTCCTCCATTGTTGGTGGGATTGCAGACTGGTACAACCATTCTGGAAATCAGTCTGGAGGTTCCTCAGAAAATTGGACATTGAACTGCCTGAGGACCCAGCTATACCTCTTTTGGACATATACCCAAAAGATGCCCCAACATATAACAAAGACACATGCTCCACTATGTTCATAGCAGCCTTATTTATAATAGCCAGAAGCTGGAAAGAACCCAGATGCCCTTCAACAGAAAAATGGGTACAGAAAATGTGTTACTTAGCTATCAAAAACAATGAGTTTATGAAATTCATAGGCAAATGGATGAAACTGGAAAATATCATCCTGAGAGAGGTAACCCAATCACAGAAAAACACACATGGTATGCACTCATTGATAAGTGGGTATTAGCCCAAATGCTCGAATTACCCTAGATGCACAGAACACATGAAACTCAAGAAGGATGACCAAAATGGGAATGCTTCACTCCTTCTTTAAAAAGGGAACAAGAATACCCTTGTGAGGGAATAGGGAGGCAAAGTTTAGAACAGAGACAGAAGGAACTCCCATTCAGAGCCTGCCCCACATGTGGCCCACACATATACAGCCACCCAATTAGATAAGATGGATGAAGCAAAGTAGTGCAGGCCAACAGGAACCGGATGTAGATCTCTCCTGAGAGACACAGCCAAAATACAGCAAATACAGAGGCGAATGCCAGCAGCAAACTACTGAACTGAGAACGGGACCCCCGTTGAAGGAATCAGAGAAAGGACTGGAAGAGCTTGAAGGGGCTCGAGACCCCATATGAACAACAATGCCAACCAACCAGAGCTTCCAGGGACTAGGCCACTACCCAAATACTATACATGGACTGACCCTGGGCTCCAACCTCATAGGTAGCAATGAATAACCTAGTAAGAGCACCAGTGGAAGGAGAAGCCCTTGGTCCTGCTAAGACTGAACCCCCAGTGAACGTGATTGTTGGGGGGAGGGCGGTAATGTGGAGAGGATGGGGAGGGGAACACTAATATAGAAGGGGAGGGGGAGGGGTTAGAGGGATGTTTGCCAGGAAACCGGGAAGGGGAATAACAATCAAAATGTAAATAAGAAATACTCAAGTTAATAAATATGATAAATAAAAAAAAATCAAGTGATTAAAAAAAAGAACTTGGTTTGATGAAGAATCCCTGACTCAGTGAATAAGTTGGAAGAATAATTAAAACTGATTCGAAATAATAACCATGGGCTTACACACACAAACACACACACACACACACACACACACACACACACTCTCTCTCTCTCTCAAATGGAAAAAAACCTCAGATGCTTCATGATTCCAACTCAGTCAACTAATATTACTGGATAAATGTATGTACCAAACTTATTTTTTATTAATAATTTTTATTTTTAAAGATTATAGATAACCCCTGTTTCTATGGAGTATATTCCAGTGAAGAAGTTAGTTATTAAAACAACATAAATAAAATGTTTTTAATATTATCTTTTTTTTAAGATTTATTCATTTATTATATATAAGTACACTGTAGCTGTCTTCAGACACACCAGAAGAGGGCATCGGATCCCATTACAGATGGTCATGAGCCACCATGTGGTTGCTGGGAATTGAACTCAGGACCTTTGGAAGAGCAGTCAGTGCTCTTAACCACTGAGCCATCTCTCCAGCCCTTAATATTATCTTATCCACAGCAAAAGCTCATCTATCCTGAATATAGGAAGCAGTTTGGTTAAGAAATGGAGTCAACAAAAGATGCCCCAACATATAAAAAAGACACGTGCTCCACTATGTTCATCGCAGCCTTATTTATAATAGCCAGAAGCTGGAAAGAACCCAGATGCCCTTCAACAGAGGAATGGATACAGAAAATGTGGTACATCAACACAATGGAATATTACTCAGCTATCAAAAACAAAGACTTTATGAAATTCATAGGCAAATGGTTGGAACTGGAAAATATCATCCTGAGTGAGCTAACCCAATCACAGAAAGACATACATGGTATGCACTCATTGATAAGTGGCTATTAGCCCAAATGCTTGAATTACCCTAGATGCCTAGAACAAATGAAACTCAAGAAGGATGATAAAAATGTGAATGCTTCACTCCTTCTTTAAAAGGGGAACAAGAATACCCTTGGCAGGGAAGAGAGAGGCAAAGATTAAAACAGAGACTGAAGGAACACCCATTCAGAGCCTGCCCCACATGTGGCCCATACATATACAGCCACCCAATTAGACAAGATGGATGAAGCAAAGAAGTGCAGACCGACAGGAGCCAGATGTAGATCACTCCTGAGATACAGCCAGAATACAGCAAATACAGAGGCGAATGCCAGCAGCAAACCACTGAACTGAGAATAGGACCCCCATTGAAGGAATCAGAGAAAGAACTGGAAGAGCTTGAAGGGGCTCGAGACCCCATATGTACAACAATGCCAAGCAACCAGAGCTTCCAGGGACTAAGCCACTACCTAAAGACTATACATGGACTGACCCTGGACTCTGACCTCATAGGTAGCAATGAATATCCTAGTAAGAGCACCAGTGGAAGGGGAAGCCCTGGGTCCTGCTAAGACTGAACCCCCAGTGAACTAGACTGTTGGGGGGAGGGTGGCAATGGGGGGAGGGTTGGGAGGGGAACACCCATAAGGAAGGGGAGGGGGGAGGGGGATGTTTGCCCGGAAACCGGGAAAGAGAATAACACTCGAAATGTATATAAGAAATACTCAAGTTAATAAAAAAAAAAAAAGGAAAAAAAAAACCTGAATCAGGAAAAAAAAAAAAAAGAAATGGAGTCAAGGTATGGGAGAGAGCTGAACTCTCAAAAGTGAGGACAATCATGAGAACCTAGGGGAGACAACCACTTCTGCCCACATTCCTGACCAAAGAGAAGCGTACCTAGTGCCCTTTGAGCTCTTTGGGCACAGGGACCTAGGAGCAGTCAGGGGCAGGACCCTTAGGGATTCTGCCTGCACTAAAAGCTGAAAGCCAGTCGCCAGGAACACCTACACACATGAGAACAGAAGTAAGACCAACTCTTCTGTGCCAAACAATCCAGTTGGTGGCTTCAGTTCACACAAACCCAGGAGCAGAACTCTACTCCCAGATCTAGCTGAAAGAAAAGAGGCCTACGGGAGTGCTGACACACAGGCCTACAGGAGGGTCAAGCAACTGTCAGAGACAGCAAGACAAGCTAATACCAGAGACAACCTGATGGATAGAGGCAAGCACAGGAACCTAAGCAAAAGAAACCAAGACAGCTTGGCATCATCAGAGACCAGTTCTCCCATCAAAGCAAATACTGGATATATCAACACATCAGAAGAGCAAGATTTAGATAAAAAAAAAATCACATCTCACGATGATGATGGAGGATATTAAGAATGACATAAATAAATCCCTTAAAGAAAGACAGGACAACACACATAAACAAGTAGAAGTCCTTAAAGAGGACACACAAAAATCACTTAAAGAATTACAGGAAAACAGAAGGAAACAGGTCACGGAATTGAATAACACCATCCAGGATTTAAATATGGAAAAGTAACAATAAAGAAAGCACAAAGGGAGACAACTCTGGAGATACAAAACCTAGGGAAGAGATCAGGAGTCCTAGATGCAAGAATCACCAACAGAATTCAAGAGGTAGAAGAGAGAATTTCAGGGGGAGAAGATACCATTGACACAACTATCAAAGATAATGTAAAATGCAAAAAGCTCCTACCCCAAAACATCCAAGAAATCCAGGACACACTGAGAAGATCAAACCTAAGGATAATAGGTATTAAAGAGAGTGAAGACTCCCAACTCAAAGGACCAGTAAATATCTTCAATAAAATCATAGAAGAAGGGGTTGGGGATTTAGCTCAGTGGTAGAGCGCTTGCCTAGGAAGCGCAAGGCCCTGGGTTCAGTCCCCAGCTCCAAAAAAAAGAACCAAAAAAAAATCATAGAAGAAAACTTCTCTAACCTAAAGAAAGAGATGCCCATAAACATACAAGAAGCCTACAAAACTCCAAATAGATTGGACCAGAAAAGAAATTCCTCCCATCACAAAACACCAAACGCACAAAACAAAGAAAGAATATTAAAAGCAGTAAGGGAAAAAAGGTCAAGTAACATATAAAGGAAAACCATAAGAATTACACCAGATTTCTTACCAGAGACTAGGAAAGCCAGAAGATCCTGGGCAGATGTCATACAGACTCTAAGAGAACACAAATGCCAGCCTAGGTTACTGTATCCTGCAAAACTCTCAATTAACATAGATGGAGAAACCAAGATATTCCATGACAAAACCAAATTTACACAATATCTTTCCAGAAATCCATTGCTACAAAGGATAATAAATGGTAAAGTCCAACATGAGGAGGCACGCTACACCCTAGAAAAATCAAGAAACTCATCATCTTGGCAACAAAACAAAGAGAAGAAAAGCACACAAACATAACCTCACATCCAAATATGAATATAACAGGAAGCAATAATTACTATACCTTTATATCTCTCAATACCAATGGTCTCAACTCCCCATTGGGAGTTGATAGATTAACAAGACATAGATTAACAAACTGGATACTCAATGAGGACCCTGCATTCTGCTGCCTACAGGAAACACACCTCAGAGACAAAGACAGACACTACCTCAGAGCGAACGGCTGGAAAACAACTTTCCAAGCAAATGGTCAGAAGAAGCAAGCTGGATTGGCCATTCTAATATCAAATAAAATCAATTTTCAACTAAAAGTCATCAAAAAAGGTAAGGAAGGACACTTCATATTCATCAAAGGAAAAATCCACCAAGATGAACTCTCAATCCTAAATATCTATGCCCCAAATACAAGGGCACCTACATATGTAAAAGAAACCTTACTAAAGCTCAAAGCACACATTGCACCTCACACAATAATAGTGGGAGATTTCAACACACCACTCTCATCAATGGACAGATCATGGAAACAGAAATTAAACAGTGATGTCGACAGACTAAGAGAAGTCATGAGCCAAATGGACTTAACAGATATTTATACAACATTCTATCCTAAAGCAAAAGGATATACCTTCTTCTCAGCTCCTCATGGTACTTTCTCCAAAATTGACCATATAATTGGTCAAAAAACGGGCCTCAACAGGTACAGAAAGATAGAAATAATCCCATGCGTGCTATCAGGTCACCACAGAATAAGACTGGTCTTCCATAAACATAATAACTACAGAAAACCCACAAACACATGGAAGTTGAACAATGCTCTATTCAATAATAACTGGGTCAAGGAAAAAATAAAAAAAAGAAATTAGAGACATCTTAGAATTTAATGAAAATGAAGGCACAACATACCCAAACTGATGGAACACTATGAAAGCTGTGCTAAGAGGAAAACTCATAGGTCTGAGTACCTCCAAAAAGAAACTGGAGACAGCATACATTAGCAGCTTGTCAGAAAACCTAAAAGCTCTGGAACAAAAAGAAGCAAATACAGCCAAGAGGAGTAGAAGGCAGGAAATAATCAAACTCAAGGTTGAAATCAACCAAGTAGAAACAAAAAGGACTATACAAAGAATCAACAAAAGAAGGAGTTAGTTCTTTGAGAAAATGAACAAGATAGATAAAACCTTAGCCAGACAAACATGAGGACACAGAGAATGTATCCAAATTAACAAAATCAGAAATGAAAAGGGACACAAACAACAGAATCCGAGGAAATTTTTAAAAAAAATCATCATACCCTACTACAAAAGCCTATAGTCAACAAAACTGGACAATCTGGATGAAACGGACAATTTTCTAGACAAATACCAGGTACCAAAGTGAAATCAGGAACAGATAAACCATCTAAACAACCCCATAACTCCTAAAGAAATAGAAGCAGTTATTAAAGGTCTCCCAACCAAAAAAGTCCAGGACTAGATGTGTTTAGTGCAGAATTCTATCAGACCTTCATAGAAGACCTCATACCATCACTGTCCAAATTATAACACAAAATTGAAACAGATTGAGCACTACCGAATTCCTTCTATGAAGCCACAGTTATGCTTATACCTAAACCACACAAAGACGCAACAAAGAAAGAGATCTTCAGACCAATTTCCCTTATGAATACCGACCCAAAAATACTCAATAAAATTCTTGCAAACAAAATCCAATAACACATCAAAACAATCATCCACCATGATCAAGTAGGCTTCATCCCATGGATGCAAAGATGGTTCAATATATGGAAATTCATCAATGCAATCCACTATATGAACAAATTCAGAGGAAAAAAATACATAATCGTCTCATAAGATACTAAGAAAGCATTTGACAAAATTCAACACCCCTTCACAATAATAGTCCTAGAAAGATCAGGAATTCAAGGCCCATATCTAAACATAGTAAAAGCCATATATAGCAAACCAGTAGCCAACATTAAACTAAATTAAGAGAAACTTGAAGCAATCCCACTAAAATCAGGGACTAGACAAGGCTACCCACTCTCTCCCTCCTTATTCAATATAGTTCTTGAAGTTCTAGCCAGAGCAATCAGACAACAAAAGGAGGTCACAGGGATACAGATTGGAAAGGAAGAAGTCAAAATATCACTATTTGCAGACAATATGATTTTATACTTAAGTGGCCCCAAAAGTTCCACCAAAGAACTACTAAGCCTGAAAAACAACTTCAGTAAAGTGGCTGGGTATAAATTAAATCAAACAAA
Source organism: Rattus norvegicus (assembly GCF_021556685.1). NCBI lineage: Eukaryota > Metazoa > Chordata > Mammalia > Rodentia > Muridae > Rattus > Rattus norvegicus. The sequence goes on from NC_141554.1 coordinate 25,244,345, forward strand.
TCAGTAACCTTTCTCTACTCAAAGGATAAACAGGCTGAGAAAGAAACTAGGGAAAAGACGCCCTTCACAATAACATAAAATACTTTGATGTGATTCTAACCAAGCAAGTGAAAGATCTGTATGACAAGAATTTCAAGTCTCCGAAGAGAGAAATCGAAAAGATCTCAGAAGACGGAAAGATCTCCCATGCTTATGGATTGGCAGGATTAATATAGTAAAAATGGCCATTTTCCCAAAAGCAATCTACAGATTCAATGCAATCCCCAACAAAATTCCAACTCAGTTTTTCATAGAGTTAGAAAGAGCAATTTGCAAGTTCATTTGGAATAACAAAAAACACAGGACAGCTAAAACTATTCTCAACAATAAAAGAATTTCCGAAGGAACCACCATCCCTGACCTCAAGCTGTATTATAGAGCAATAGTTATAAAAACTGCATGGTATTGGTACAGAGATAGGCAGGTAGATCAATGGAATAGTATTGAAGACTCAGAAATGAACCCACACACCTATGGTCACTTGATCTTTAACAAAGGAGCTAAAACCATCCAATGGGAAAAAAGATAGCATTTCCAACAAATGGTGCTGGTTCAAGGGGAGGTCAGCATGTTGAAGAATGCAGATCGATCCATGCTTATCATCCTGTATGAAGCTTAAGTCCAAGTGAATCAATGACCTCCACATCAAACCAGATACACTCAAACTAGTAGAAGAAAAAGTGGGGAAAGTTTCAAACACATGGGCACTGCAGAAAATTTCCTGAACAAAACACCAATGGCTTATGCTCTAAGATCAAGAATCGACAAATGGGACCTCATAAAACTGCAAAGTAAGACAAAGGACACTGTCATTAGGACAAAACGGCAACCAACAGATTGGGAAAAGATCTTTACCAATCCTACATCTGATAGAGGGCTAATTTCAAAAACATACAAAGACATTAAGAAGTTAGACTCCAGAGAGCCTAATAACCTTATTAAAAAATGTGGTATAGGGGTTGGGGATCTAGCTCAGTGGTAGAGCGCTTGCCTAGGAAGCGCAAGGCCCTGGGTTCGGTCCCCAGCTCTGAAAAAAAAAAAAAAGAACCAAAAAAAATGTGGTATAGAGCTAAACAAAGAATTCACAGCTGAGGAATATTGAATGACTGAGAAACACCTAAAGAAATGTTCAACATCTTTAGTCATAAGGGAAATGCAAATCAAAACAACCCTGAGATTTCACCTCACACCAGTGAGAATGGCTAAGATCAAAAACTCAGGTGACAGCAGATGCTGGCGAGGATGTGGAGAAAGAGAAACACTCCTCCATTGTTGGTGGGATTGCAGACTGGTAAAACCATTCTGGAAATCAGTCTGGAGGTTCCTCAGAAAATTGGGACATTGCACTATCTGAGGACCTAGCTATACTTCTCCTGGGCATATACCCAAATGATACTCTAACATACAACAAGGACATATGCCCCACTATGTTTAAAGCAGCCTTATTTGTAATTGCCAGAAGCTGGAAAGAACCCAGATCCCCTTTAACAGAGGAATGGATACAGAAAATATGGTATATCTACACAATGGAATATTACTCAGCTATCAAAAACAATGACTTCATGAAATTCATAGGCAAATGGATGGAACTAGAAAATATCATCCTAGGCTTGAGAGATGACTCAGTGGTTAAGAGTACTGACTGCTATTCCAAAGGTCCTGAGTTCAAATCCCGGCAACCACATGGTGGCTCACAATCATCTGTAATGGGATCTGATGCCCTCTTCTGGTGTGTCTGAAGACAGCTCACAGTGTACTTATATATAATAAATAAATAAATGTTAAAGAAAAAAGGAATTATCACCAAGTGAGGTAACCCAATCACAAAAAAAAAAAAAAACCACACATATGGTATGCACCCACTGAAAAGTGGATATTAGTCCAAAAGCTCGAATACAATCCAAGATACAATCCACAGACCACAGGAAGCTCAAGAAGAAGGATGACCAAAGTGTGGATGTGTCAGTCCTTCTCCAAGGGGGAACAGAAATATCATAGGAGGGGATATCGAGACAATGTTTGGAGCAGAGACTGAAGGAATGGCCATGCAGAGCCTGCCCTACCTGGGTATACAGCCCATTTATATACAGCCACTAAAACTAGATAATATTGATGAAGCCAAGAAGTGCATGCTGACAGGAGCCTGATATAGCTGTCTCCTGAGAGGCTAAGCCAGAGCGTGACAAATACAGAGGAGAATACTAGCAGCAAACCACTGAATTGAGAATGGGATCCCTGTTGAAGGAATTAGAGAAAGGACTGAAAGAGCTGAAGGAGCTTGCAACCCCATAAGAACAACAATGCCAACCAACCAGAGCTCCCAGGGACTAAACCACTATCCAAAGACTATACATGGACTGACCCTGTGCTCCAACTGCATATGTAGCAGAGGATGGCATTGTTGGGCACCAATGGGAGAAGCCCTTGGTACTGCCAAGCTGGACCCCCACCAGGGGAATATCAGGGGGTTGGGAAGGGGGGATGGCTGGGGAGGGGAACACCCCCATAGAACAAGAGGAGGGGGATGGGATAGGGGGCTTATGGACTGGAAACCAGGAAAGGGAATAACATTTGAAATATAAATAAAAAATCCATAAAAAAAGAAATGGAGTCAAAAACAGAAAGACAATTAAGAATTAAGAGGGCAATGGGAAGTATAAATGCACAAGTTCTCTTATATAAAACTATGAAATTATCTTAAAGATACTAATTTATTAAAATTATCAGAAGAAAGAAGACTCCCTGGAAGCGCACAGGCTTCTGCTCAGGGAAACAGGCTAATGGCAGATCTCCACCTTTCCTTCTGATCCTCCAAATCCTCTTCTCTAGTCTTATACTCAGTGCTGCAGCACACCACTGGCTCAGCCTCCTTTCCCGCCCTCCCTGCCCCCAACTCCAGGGGATCTCACATCTATCTCACTCTTTACTCCCCACCCCCAACTCTTGCTTTGTTGCAGACCCCAACTGCAGCAGGCACTCCCTGGGAAAGCGCAGGCCACTCCTGCCAGAGAAGCAGGTAGGCTGATTTCAGATCTTTATCTGTCCATCTGCTCCTTCAGATCCAACCCCCCAGTCTCAACCTCAGCTCTCCAGCAGACCTGCTGGAGCCTCCCATCTCCATTACACCCCACGTAACTTCCCCTACTAACCTCCCTCCCCAACTCATTTCTTTATTCCAGCCCCCTATTCTAGAACACACAACTCTAAACACACAAGCCTCTCCAGCCAGGGAAACAGGTAGGCTGACTATAAATCATCACCTCTCCCTTTGCTCCTTCAAATCTGACATCCCAGTCTCATAAACAGCTCTGCTACATAAACATTAACAGCCGGAATCTAACATCCCAGTCTCACAAACAGCTTTTGCCCCTACAAACATCTCCAGTGACTCATACAGACCTCCCCTCCAAATTGCCTTCCAGCCACTCACTGCTTTATCCCAGCCCTCAACTCCAGAAGACACTCCCTGGGAAGCAAGTAGGCTTACTGCAGATCACATAAGCAATTTAAATAAACCTACAACCCTTTCCTGATTTCAAGTTGTACTATAGAGCTATGGTAAGAATATTCTCTATTTTATTGGCATAAAAACAGGTACAGGGGCTGGGGATTTAGCTCAGTGGTAGAGCGCTTACCTAGGAAGCGCAAGGCCCTGGGTTCGGTCCCCAGCTCCGAAAAAAAGAACCAAAAAAAAAAAAAAAAAAAAAAACAGGTACAGTGATCAATGGAATTGAACTGAAAACCAAGATATAAATCCACACACTTATGAATACCAGGTCTTTGATTAAAAAGAAAAGTTCAGAAAACACACTGGAAAAGAGACAGAATCTTCGACAATGCTGCTCAAACTATAGGCATGCATAAGAATGCAAACAAACCCATAAATATCACCTTGCTCAAAACAACTCCAAATGGATCAAGGACCTCAACCTAAAACCAGGTACACTGAATCTGATAGAAGAGAAAACAGGGAACAGCCTTGAACTCACTGGTACAGAAGATTTTTTGAACAGAATGCCCTTAGTGCAAGCACTAAGAATTAAACAGGATCTTATGAAATGGAAAAGCTTCTATAAGGGAAAGGACACTATTGGACAAAGCAGCAGCCTACAGAATGGGAGATTTTAACCAACCCCATCATCCAATAGAGGGTTAATATCCAAACTATACAAAGAATTCAAGAAACTAGATATTAAGAAAACAAATAACCTAATTGAAAATGGGGGCACAGATTTAAACAGAAAACTATTAATAGAAGAAACTCAAATGGCCGACAAACACTTAAGTAAACATTCCACATCCTAAGTTACCAGGAAATGCAAAGACTACTTTGAGAGTTCATCTTATATCCATCAGAAGGGCTAAGGTCAACAAAACAAGGCAATTGTTGACAACAGCAATTTTTGACAAAGAGGTGCAGTAAGAGGAACACACATCCATGGCTGTTGGGAGTGCAAACTTGGTACAACCATTATGAAAACCAGTGCAGCACTTCTTCAAGATGATGGCAGTTGACCTACCTCAAGATCCAGCTATACCACTCTTGGGCATAAGGATGCTTCATCCTGACACAATGATACTGTGAACCAAGTTCATTGCTGCTCTATTCATAAGTGTCAGAAACTGGAACAAACTAGATGCCTCTCAACAGAAGAAGGGAAAAAGAAAAGGCAGTACACTTATACAATGGAATATTACTGAGCTCTTTAACAATGACATCACTAAGTTTGCAGACAAAACTAATAGAACAAAAAAAAAAAAAACATCATGAATGAAGTAACCCAGACCCAAAAGAACAAATGTAGTTCATATTTACTTATTTGTGGATATTAGCTGTGGAGTCAATGATAACCAAGCTACAATCGTAGAACCACAGAGCAGTAAGTTTAGAGTAAAGATCAATCTTTTAGGAAGGGAAATAGAATAGTTATGAGAGCATAGGTGTGAGCTGGAAAGGCAGGAACAAGTGGGGAAGTGGTGGAAAGAAGGCAGTGACAGAGGAAATATGGGGGGCAACAGCTAAAATTAAGGGACATTTGAATGGTGGTATGGAAATCTTATAATAGTAGAAACTTCCTAAAATATATGCATATATGATCTAGATTAAATCAACAAAGAATGGAGGAGAGAGTATGTCTTTTCACTCAAGGAAGCTTCTAGGACTAGGATTAGGTTACATTTAATTGAGTTGTTGGCCAAAGAAGTCTGATGGGAAACCCAAACAACCCAGAGTGTTGCCAAGATTGTAGGTTGCTTTTCACAGACAGCAAGGCCCCATTGCTAAAGACAACATCTTCACATGGAGATGCTGGTGCCTACATAGAGCTTTCGCCCCTATATTTCAAACATCTTTGTTACAGAAAGGCACTCTGCACACTACCAAAGGAGACACAGGAACACCAAGCCAGACACAAACACTTTGATCTACAATGATGTCCTGACTAAGATAGGCTAGGGCAATGGTGGCACAGGCTTATGGGAGTAACCAACCAAGATCTGATTTCACTTAAGGCCCAGTGCATAAGATAGAATACTGCATGCTACTTGGGTGACCAAGAGCCAGAGAATAGCCCGGAGACCTAGGGTAAAACCAAATAATAATAGATCAGCCTACTTCAGCCATCATTAGAGAAGCTTCCTCTTACAGCATGTAAGAACAAATTGAGCTCGAATCGGGCAGCCTCAGCCATGAACATCACAGCAATGGCCAAGATTAAGGCTCGGACCTGCGCGGCAAGAAGGAGGAGGAGCTGTTGAAACAACTGGATGATCTGAAGGTGGAACTGTCCCAGCTTCGCGTGGCCAAAGTGACAGGTGGCGCCGCGTCCAAGCTCTCCAAGATACGAGTCGTACGGAAATCCATTGCCCGTGTCCTCACTGTCAATAGTCAGACTCAAAAGGAAAACCTCAGGAAATTCTTCAAGGGAAAGAAGTACAAGCCCCTGGACCTGCGACCCAAGAAGACAGGAGCCATGCGCCGCCGGCTCACCAAGCATGAAGAGAAGCTGAAGACCAAGAAGCAGCAGTGGAAGGAGCGGCTGTACCCACTGCGTACAAGTACACAGTCAAGGACTGAGAGGATGACAATGACAATAAAGTGTGAGACTGACGGCAAAAAAAAAAAAAAAAAGAACAAATTGAGAGACTGACAGCCAGATTATATAGAAAGAGAGAGACTTTGGAAGACATAGGGGTAAATGGGATATCTCAATCAAATCTCTCCCCTCAGAGCTCAGGGAAGCCCACAGAAGAGGAGATAGAAAGAGTGTGAGAGCCAGAGGGGATGGAGGACTCTAGGAGAACAAGGCCATCAGAATCAACATGAGCAAAGTTCATACAAACCCAGAGACTGAGGCAGAATATACAGGGCCTGCAGGGGTCTTCATCGAGTCCTATGCACATCATGCCTTCACCTTTAGTGCTTTTATAGGATTCCTGAGTGTACGAAGGGAAAGTTAGTTTGTTCAAGGAGGCATGTTTGAAAGCGATGTCTAATTCAGTGGCAGACAAAGTGACGAATCAGAGAATGATTTGACAGAATAGGATATGCCTAACTCTCCCTAGAAGAGAGTGGAAGGAAAGCTACTTAAGGGGCAGCGCAGAAAAAAGAAGTTTTACTGGGAGTTTTACAGACATGTTGCAGAGAGAACAAGTTAGACACGATGAAGACAGAATGAACCAGAATGAGCTGGAAGATGAGAACTTGTTGCCAAAATTAGTATGAGGCCAAGCAGAACAATTCAGGAGAGTCTGAGAGAGCACAGCCATACTGAATCAGTCAGCTTGGAGAGGAGTTTGAACCAGAACAGCTGAGTTGAAACAGCCAGGCAGGGTTCAGAAACAACTAGAAAGGGTGAGGTAATTTAGCAGTTAAGTCTAAGAGATTAAAAACATTCTAGGCATAGATAAAATTGTACAGAGGCTAGAAGCTTCCACGACTAGGCCTAGGTTAACAGATTGAGGCAGTAAACCTCAGAAAGGACAATTACTTCAGGAGAATAAAAGTTATTTTACATAATGTGCACGCCCAAACAGACCTTTTTGTTCTGAGTCGAACGAAATATGTCTAGTAACACACATACCAAACTGACACCTCAAAATTTATCTTTAGAAAAAAGCAATTTACTACAAAGCCTACTCCACAAAAGAGGTAGGAATAATTGATTCACCAGATATGCAAATTTCAACACAGAAGCACAAGAAATATAAACAGAACCCAATGAGAGATGATACCTGGTAAGGAATTTAAAGGCGCCAAAGCAAATAAATGACTCTTAATGGAGACCCATAGATCAGTACATTACTCAGCCCTCACCAGAGAAGCTGTTTTTTTGCAGTACATAGGAGTTAATACCAACTTAAAGCAACTGGGAACTTAAAGCAACCCAGTGGTCGTGGCTTATATTTGTAATCCCAGAATTTAGGAGGATGATATAAAAAGGATCAACAGTTGGAAGGCAGCCTGAGATCGAGTTTAAAGCCACAACAATAGACTCTATCAGGTAGAGGAAGTAATATTTGCATCTAAAGCTGCTCGATATATTGAAATACCAATCAAACGAACAAAAAGAATGTGGGAAAAAGACTAGTAGGAAGGCTGGGGGGGCGGGGGCAGTATGGGTGGTGGCAGTCACCATAATGTACTTTGTCAAAGAACAAATTCAATATGTTTAAAAAAAACAAAAGGAAGAAATAAGACAGCCTTAAGATGTAGGATGCTATGAAAGCAACAAATGTCCACATTCTGAGGAGAGGATAAAGTAAAAGATGGAGGAAAATTGCACAAAGAAATAACAGCAGACAACTTCACTAACCTTGAGGAAGATGTGAACATATAAGAACAGGAGGCCCCCAGGATATCAAATAAGCATGGTCTAACAGGAAACACCTTCACTCCTGACATATTAGATTTACCAAGTCAAAATTACAAGACAAAGAGAAATTTCCAGAAAGTACAATAGAAAAACCCTAAGTTATATTTAAGAAAAACAACATTAGATCAATAACAGCATTATTAACAGAAATCTTACAAGTCAGGAGCAGATGCAAAGAAGCAATCATAAAAGAACCACTTGCAAAACAGACCTACAACCAATACTTCCTAAAACATCCCAAAACAAAAGTAACAAAAGGAGCACCCCCAAACTCATTCTATGAGCAAAACCAAAACAAAACAAAAACAAAGATGAAAAAAAATCTCCTATAGGCCAATAGGCCTAATGAACATAGATGTAAAAATCCTCAATAATATACTAGCAAATTGAATATATGCCTTAATATAAAGGTTATCCACCACAATCAAATTGGCTTTTTCCAGACACACGGGACTGTTCAAAACACGTAAGCCAATAAATGTAATAAATCATATAGACTTACACACAAAAATCACATGATCATCTCTCAATAGATGTAGAAAAATCCTTCAACAAAATTCAACATGCTTTCATAGTAAAACTCCTAGAAAGAAATAGGACTGGAGGGAACATACCTCAATAGAGGCTAGACATGACAAATCTACAGCCAATATCATCCTAAATGGAGAAAATTTTACAGCAATCTCATTGAAATCAGGAATGAGAGAAGACTGTCCACTCATTTTTCAATATAATACTCAAAGCGCTGGAGTGGAGCAATAAGGCAAGAAAAGGAAATTAAAGGCATAAGAAATAGGCAAGGGCAAAGGTAAGCTACCCCTATTTGCAGATGATAGGATACCGTACATAAGAGATCCTAAAAGTTCCACCAGAGAATTTCTAGGAACAATCAACAATTTCAGCAAAGTGCTGGATCAAAATTCAATTTTCACAAATCAGTAGACGTTTTATCCAGCAAGAAGGACCATGAGAAAGAAATCATCCACACATTCACAACAGCATCAAAAAAGATAAAATATCTAGGGATAAACCTAACCAAGACCTTTATGATGAAAACTTCCAATTTCTGAAGGAAGACATTAAAAAATGGAAGACCTGTGGGCTGGGGATTTAGCTCAGTGGTAGAGCGCTTACCTAGGAAGCGCAAGGCCCTGGGTTCGGTCCCCAGCTCCGAAAAAAAAAAAGAAAAAAAAATGGAAGACCTACAAACACACACACACACACACACACACACACACACACACACACACACACACACACACACCATGGTCATAAATTGGTAGAATTAGTATTGTGAAAATGACCATTCTGTCAAAAGCAATGTACAAATTCAATGCAATGACAATCAAAGTAGCCACAACGATCTTTTACAGAAAGAGGGGAAAAAATGTAAAATTCATATGGAACCAGAAAAGGCCCCGAATACCCAAGGAGATCCCAAGAAAAAGAATGATAAGAATCACAATGACAATAGGATTACTCTTCCGGATCTTAAAATAAATTGAAGAGTTACAGTGACAAAAACAGGAGTGTACTAGCACAAAAGCAGACATGCTGATCATGGAGCAAAGCTGAAGACCCAAACATGACTACTCATCACTATAGCTATCTGATAGCTGACAGAGAGAGCAAAAACACCATTTTCTTGGAGGAGCCAAAAAATGAGGACCAAGACAAGTTGTGGATAATTGAGTCAACCAAGACTCTCAGTCCAGTTGTCATTAAATCTGAACCAAAATGCAGGATCCTGTAATCATTTGTCCTTTACCACAATAGCAGCCAATTATTCATTGTAATTGACTCAACAGTGAGTGACAGGAGCCATAGTCAAAATATTTTACTGACAAGTAAGGAACAGTGACAATGACAATTGATCTCGTTGCATATGTCAACATGATCCCCCAAATTCAACTCAATTTGAGCTTATCATTGCCCCCATCCTGTTTCAAATGTCCCCTTTCTATATTCCCTATATGTGATTATATCATTCTTGCTGGAGGGATAAATTACCTAAAACGCTGAGAAGTTAATATCTGTCCCAAGAATTAATTAGCTAACACATACGGCACCTAACTAGGAATAGGCACTCAGTTCATCTAGTCTCTCCTTATGCCTGGAAATGATTCAGAGTCTATTAACTCACTCATATGAACTCCCCCATGAACCTCCTTTGTACACTTACTCAGAAGTGTAGTCCTTCTACACATCTCTGTTTTCCAGGCAAATCAAGCATTCTAAAATGTCCCTTGTTTCCTTTTTAACCTGCAGCTATGTACTTTGATGATACAATAATTTGCACACTTGAGTCCTTTCTACTATGGATTTCCCCCAAGCACTGAATTATCCTCTCTTAGAAGTATCTACTTTTCCTAGACTGGTGACATTTCCATGGAAATATTATGTACCTTGCACCTTTACCTTGTGTTCCTACTTCAGTGAGTGGCAACCTATACATGGTCAAAACTGAGTAAGTCATTTTAGCTCTTCTCTTTCGATCATTTCTCATGTCTAATTAATTATCAGAAGCTGTTACATAAATGTCAAATGGGCTCTCGTGCTCACACTTCTTTCTCCATTCCCACAGCCATTGCCTTAGTACTAAAGCAAAAAAATCCTGAATAAAAACACAGACCTGAGTGCATTACACTAGTGAAGTTAAATTCAATTTCAAAGCAATAATGATAACAGCAATAAGAAGAATGACACTGATACATAAACACATAGACCAATGAAATAAATGAATGAAAAAAGAGCCAAGAAATTAATCTACACTTTTATGGTCAATTGATCATCAATAAAGTTGTCAAGTACACAATAGGAAAAGAACATCTTCTTTAATAAATTGCATTGGAAAAACTAGATATCCACATGAACAAGAATAAAACTATACCCTCAAATGTAATATCTAGTCACTGTCTAGTAAAGACTTCAGCATATAATGTGCAATGTAAAGCACTGGAAAGAACACAAAGAAAAGAACTCTTGGCTGGGGATTTAGCTCAGTGGTAGAGCGCTTACCTAGGAAGCACAAGGCCCTGGGTTCGGTCCCCAGCTCCGAAAAAAAAAAAAGAACCAAAAAAAAAAAAAGAAAAGAAAAGAACTCTTTTGGGCATCACTAAGGGCAACTGTGCTTTGGCTATGGCCATAAAAGCACATGGAACACAAGCAAACAGAAAAGATTCAATGCAACAAAAATGCTTCGGCAAAAACAAGGAAACAATCATTGCTGTAAATAAATACCTACAAAATGGAAGAAATTATAAGTCAGAATTGTGCTAAGGAGTTACTACTCAAAGTATGTAAGAAATGCAAACAGACAAGAAGACAATATAACCAAATTTAAAATGGACAAATGACTTGAAAAAACAGTTTTCAAAAGAAGACATACAAAAGGCTTACGGGTACAAGAAAAATATATTCAACACCACTCATCACAAGGCAAATACAACTCAAAACTAAAATTGAGACATAACCTCATGCTATTTATTTTAATTCATTTAGGTCTTTTGAGATTGAGGTCTTCCTCAGTAGACCTGGCTGGCCTTTCTATGAGGATCAATTTGATAGCTTTGAAGTTGTTGCTGCCTTTCTCTAAGCATGCACCAACATACACAGAACCTCACTCTGTTTAGAATAGCTAGTAGCTAAAAGATGGAAGGCTTATTTTTGTAATAACTGGGGTAAGGGAGTAACCAGTATTCACTACTAGCATACATTTCAGGCTGGTATAGTCTTTATAAGAAACAGTTTGAAGCTGCCTCAAAAAATTAAAAATGGAACTACCATATCAGTCATCCATCCCATTCCTGCTTAGACATCCTCAGCAATTGAGCTAGTTCCTAAAGGAATTATCTACCCCCTCTGCCTGTTATATTATTCATTTGATTCATACAGAATCAATCCAAGTATCAAGGAACATATAAAGATATGGCAAGTGCACAAACACAGATACAAACAACATGGAATAGTATCTACTTTAAAGAAAAAAGAAAGAAATGACCCTAGCAGACATTGTACTGAGTGAAAAGGATCAGGTACAAATATTACATGCTCTCACATGTAGAATCTATAAAGTTAAACACACAAAAGTAGTATGAACTGAATTTCCCATGGCGGGGAAGTCAGTCCTATGTGAAAACATAAAAGACTAAGTTGATTAGGAGAACTTCTGAGACTCTGGAGAGGTTAATGCTTCAGGTCTGGAGCCAAATTATCTTGAGCTATCTTTAGCCCTTAATAGCCATTTATTGCCTACTTCCGTGTTTGACCCAATTGCCTTGTGACTATCATTCAAATCCTTTTTGAAATGTAAAAACAGACACTTAGCTTTCATCAACCCCAAGGTTACTAAGGGGACCAGATAGAATCTGGGCCTAGAGTAGACGCTCACTTTGAAGTAACCTACCTACTGGATGTTCCCACCTTATCTTTAATTAAAAAAAAGTCTTCATTTGTGAATTTCTTTGTTGCCATTACAAAAACTTCAGTAAACTGTCAGTGTGCTGCTCAGTGGACGACCTGGAAAAACTATATCTTATTCTAAGTGAGGTGAGAGCTATATTTTTGTGTGGATAGCGGAGATGCAAAGAGCTGCAGGCTTTAGAAAAACGGGGACATGCTGCCTAAAAGGTAGTTTTAGTTATGAAGTACTAAAAATTCTGTAATTTCTGCAGTATATTCTATTCCTGACTTTTTCCTGTGTCAACTAAAAGCTAAAAAAAAAATAAAGCTCAAAAGAATAATTTATGAAGTTTAAATGTGAGTGTGCAAGTATACAGTTTTATTTAAACTATATTTAAATGTATATTAAAGTCTCCTTTTCAGACACATTCAAACACAGATTACATTCGTCTTACCATAATAATAAAAGGTCATAGGCATATTCCAAATTATGTGTGAAGAAAAACTTTGAAACAGTGAGATGAGAATAAAACAAAAGAAATACTTATAATCTGAAATATCTATATTAAAAAGTAAAGATTTCATTACAAATTCTATAGCCCAATATTCCTGTCTTTCTCATCGTCTTGGTCCCTTTCCTACCACAGTGTGTCTCTACTGAAATCCTCCAATATGTAACTCATTCTTTCCTCAGTGTCTTGCTCTGAATCTTCCTGTAACAGCATCTTCCTCTCAAGTCTCACCTTGCAGGTTTGCTTTTATCATTCAATTCTCACTCAAATGCTACTTCATCAAAGGCCTCAGCACTTTTTGACATGACTTCCCTTTAGTCAGCCCACTTCACTACACCCTGTTATTTTCCTTTGTAACACATTTCACAGTTTACACTAAGGTGACTGCTCTGAGGTTGTATATTTATCTTCCTTATTAGCTATCTTACCTCCTCCACTAGACTATAAGATCCATTAATGCAAAGACCAAGTGTGATTTGATCACTGAAGTCTCTCAGCACTCATTTCAGCACCTGACACACATATACAGATGTGTAGTGGGGGAATGTGTGTGGGGGGGATATTATTCAGAATACCTTTTGAAAAATGTTTATCCAGGTTTTATGTTAATGTATGGCATTGCTTATAAACTAACAATGTCTTGAATATCCATCAGAAAAATGAACAATACACAAATGGTTTTCAGCCAATGAAACCTGAAACCAAATTTTTTCTTATTGCACTTAATCATAAATTATACAGATGATAGGACTCTTATCCATCCTATACCCTATTCAATGCATAAATTCTTTTTATTATATAAATAGGCGATATTTTAATTTTACAAAATATTTCTAGACAAATTCAGAGCAACTTTTAGTCAGATTATGTGTGTTTTCTCTAGTGCATAAGACTATTTCAATTAGTTGAAGAATATCTCCATGCATGTATAAAGGGGAAACATACTTAAACAGGATATGGAAAATATTGAACTTGGACTAACAGGACCAAAATAATAACACCAACAAAACCCAATGCTGCATAAAAATACCCCTAACCCAACCTTCCTTTCTGATGCCAGAGATCAGAACAGCCTGAAGATTTTCTTCCCACAACATACTGTTATTCACAAGCATAAAGCATCTTCTTTGATGCTGCAACAATGGCTGACTCTTCCAAGCACCCACCTCAATTTCTGCCACTTAGCTTCTTATAAGGGAACAAGTCAAACAGCATGAAAAATATAATATGCATTTTAAATTTTAGAATGTTCATGTTTTATTTTGATCAGTGTGTGTTTGTGTGTGTGTGCGTGCACACACGCACACGCGTGCAAGCGCGCACACCTACATTTATGAACCATGCAGGAACACTTAGAAGCAGGGGGAGAAAGGATGGGAGAGAGGGCAACCAGGAAAGGGAATAACATTTGAAGTATAAATACATAAAGTATTCAATAAAAAGTTATTGAACAAAAAATATGCTGCTGCTCTAAATGTCAATACATTCATTAATAAAAATATTTTTAAAACCATAATAAACTCAAAAGTTTAAGGGCAATTTTATTTTTGACAGTCACAATAAATACAGTATAAATAAATGATAATTTCATGAACAAATCATGTTGAGAAAACTACATATCTTTTTTTTAAGATTTTTTTTATTTATTATACATAAGTACACTGTAACTGCCTTCAGACACACCAGAAGAGGGCATCGAATCTCATTACAGATGGTTGTGAGCCACCATGTGGTTTCTGGGATTTGAACTCAGGACCTTTGGAAGAGCAGTCAGTGTTCTTAACCACTGAGCCATCTCTCCAGCCCGAAAACCACATATCTTAATAGAGAAGAATAAACCTGGTCTGCTTTACATGTCATATGAAAAAAGTGAAATGAATAATTTATATCTAAAGATGGAAACTGTAGAGCTACTAGAAGAAAACTTACAAGGAAAATTCCGTAACTTGGTTCTAAGGATTTCTTAGATAAGACTTAGAAAATACAAGGAAAAGCAAAAACAGAAAAACTGAGAGTACATCAAGCTAGAACAGTTACCCATAGGAAAGGAAATAATTGAATGAAGAGCCCTTATGTCTGATAAAGAGTTACAAAGTACCCAAAATTCTCAAGACCAAGTGAACAAAAAACACTAATTTAACACTTATCTTAATTAATTCTTTCATATGACACTTTGGATCATATTCACCCCTTAACTTCTCCCAACTAGATTTGATTTTTGAGTCAACACGGAAAGAAATTTTTGTCCCTGTGAGAGGTTTTCTAGATTCAATTAGTTGAGGTATGAAGACTCATACTGAATATAGGTAAGACCATTCCATTGTCTGGGGTTCTGCACTGAACTAAACAGAAAGTAAACAGCATAGCACTCATCTGTGTTGCCTCACCTTCTACCATTAAGGCTTGCCCATCATGATAGGAACTGTATTGTAGAACTGTGAACCCAAATAAATCCTTCTTTAAGGTGCTCCTGTAGTGAGCCATTTATCTCAGCTAGAAGACAAGAAATGAACACAACCATAACCTATCAATAAAAACTAAATGTTGAGGTACTGGAGAGATGGCTCAGTGGTTAAGAGCACTTACAACTGTTGCAGAGGGACTGAGTCTGCGTCCTAGCACACATATGTTAGGAAGCTCACAACTACCTGTAATTACAGGTCTACGGGATCCAGTGACTCTGTTTATGTGGTAGATTAAGTGTATTGATTTATATACACTAAACCATCCCTGCATTTCTGGGGTGAAGCCAACTTGATCATGGTGGATAATCTTTTAGATGTGTTCTTAAATTTGGTGTGGAACTACTTTTTGAGAATTTTTGCATCTACAATATTCATAAGGAATTTTAATCTTCATTTTTTTTGGTTGCTCATGAATCTTTGAGCAGTTTTGGTATCGGGGTAATAATGACTTCATAAAAAGAGTGAAAAAATGTCTTTCCAGCTTCTATTTTGCAGAATGAGGCATATGGGCCTAAAATTATTAGTTCTTCATTGAAGGTCTAATTGAACACTTTACTGAGTCCATCTGGCCCAAACAACCCTCCCCATTCAAGGATTAGGGATCTATGAGAAAAAGAAGCAGAAAAATGTTAAGAGCCAGAGGTGATAGAAGACTCCCAGGAATCAGCATTTTCCACACACCAAGGGCTGATGCACACATGAATTCAGAGACTGTAACAGCATGTACTAGTTCAAGTCAGACAAAATCACAGAGAAAAGGATGGCACAAAGTATCACCGCTAAGAAGCCATTTGCAATTGATAGCTGTTGGGAAAGGAAAAACGTCAGTATTTTCCAATTGAGTGACACTGGGTATCAGCATCCACACCCCATGACAGAGCTCACACTCAGAAGCAGAAGGCCAACAGAACAGGCTCCATGTGTTTTACATGTGCCTTTTTTTTGTTTTTTGTTTTTTTGCTTTGATTTGGTTTTGTTTTTTTTTTTAATAGGGAGAAAGAACACAAAGTGGGTGAGTAGGAAAGGGGAGGATCTGGGAGGAGTTGGAGAAGTAGAAAAATCAAATCAAAACATTGTATGAAAACATTCAAACATAAATAATAAAAATAGTACTACGGCATCATCTAGTCATGTCAGTTTTCAATGTATATACAAGAATCAAAGACAGAATCGCATGTAAAAGCTTATACACTCAGTTTCAGAGCAGTATTTGCAATAGCTAACCAAGAATTGTAATAAATATTTAACAGGTGGTAAATAAATGAGTAAAATATGTTTGCATTAATTAAGGAGGAGAGAGGGGGGCTAGGAAAACATGGTGCTTGGGAAATTATGGAAGAATTGAGACAGCAAACTGAATCCAGAGAAAAGCTAAGCAGAGTTCCAGAGCAAGTACAAATTCCAATGTGAAAACTGACACAGGCTGAGGAAGAGATAATCCTTCAGTACAACCCCAAGTTCAAGAAAAGAAAAAGTAACCTATTGCTCAGTTTTTTTTTTCTGTATTCATTGCCAATTCACTGAATCCGCAATTGAATCCCTGTTCCACCCACAGCTCTAATTAAATATGTTTTATCTCCCAAATTTTAATATTTCTGGACATCCTATATACATAGGCAAGTAATATGTAATTTACCCATTGCTTCTTAAATATAATGTTTTAAGATTCATCTTGTTTATTGCTGAATATTCATTGTATGATTTAAGATTCTTCTATGAGTTCTCTATTTGTCCCATCTTTGGTGTCATGACTGTACGGTTATGAATTTACAAAAACCCATCACACAAGTACTTCTACACAGAACACACATTTAAAAACCCAGTATTAGTGACTCAATAGCAGCAGTATTGTGCTTCATCTTAATCTACCTCACTGGACTATCATCAAGCCAGTCACTTACTTCCATGTTTCTTCAGGCCGAATACAAGTTCCCAGAGATTTGTCAGCTACAGTGAATGCCAATGGACACAAACAATATTTTTCTTTATTACTGCATTACATGGCTAATCCCCCAGAATACAGCTTTATGCCATCATGTAGCTTTTTTTATTTTGCATGTGAATTGTCACTTTGGGGGTTCCTGTTTTCAGCATTTCAACATTCAGGATTTTAATCTTTCAAGATTGTGATTCTTAAGATGCCCAGCTAGAAGAACATAGCCCACAGACAGGCAACAGCTTTTGGGACAGCCCCCACTCCAGTTGTTCAGGACCCACATGAAGACCAAGCTGCACATCTCCTACATATGAGCAGGGAGGCCTTGGTCCAGCCCGTGCATGTTCTTTGGTTGATGGATCACACTCTGAGAGCCCCAAGAGTCCAGATTAGTTGACTCTGTTGGCTTTCTTGTGAAGTTCCTATCCCCTTTGGGACTCACTAAACATGAAAAACAGCAGGAGTTCAGCCTTCAGGAATATGGCACTTAAGACTAATCTTTCAGCGAATCATGTACAGCATTCTCTGACCCTTTGTAATAAATAGCTCCATGGCACACCCACCCCTCCTGTGATTGTGTACACTCTCAGTTGCTTCTGTTTGCCTTGCAGCACTTTTCACTAACTTTGTTTTGTCCTTACATTCATGGAGCCTCCTCAAGAATAGGAACCCACTGACATAAGAAGCCTTGGCTTGTTTACTGATGCATCAAGGTATCTGACACTTGGAATGTACTCAAATGACCATGATATCATCTGAATGAACAGCTAAGCTCTTAAAGTCAGGGATACTAGGGAAAGTAATCACACACTGTGGTTAGGACACTAAACTCAAATGCATCTGGGCTTGAAATCTAACTTCAGCACTCACTTGTTATGTGATGTTGAACAAGTCTCTTCTGTGGCTAATAATCGCACCTGACTCCTAAGCGTAAACTGAGTTACCATTAACACATTCATTATAGGCCCTGTCCTACAACTTCTTTGTAAAGATATTATGTTCGTGTACATAGCCAAAGGAACTTTAGAGATGTGTTAAGGAAATTTGAGATTAGCCTAGTATGTAATATTATTCCACTGGGCCCAAGGTAATCAAAGGGTACTTCTAAATTGGAAGGCAGGAGTCAGAGAAGGAAGAGGAGTAAGGCAGCCTTTCAGCGGAAGAACATGAAGCTTTTAGAAGCTAGAAGCCTTCTTCTAACTTTGAGAACTGTGATAAAATAAACCATGCTGTTTTGAATCACTGGGTTTATAGCAAATTGTTGTAGCATCAATTGAAAATTAACATAATCGCTGTCAATATTTCCTAGAGAAATGAATTCCTTTGAGTTGTGGCAGCAATTTTGTTATTTAAGAGTGCTTTTCACACTGGTTCAGAGATTGCATGTCCTTGACAGAAGTGAGCAGATTGACTATTGTTTTACTGTCTCAGATGGATGGGCTATTACAAAATAATGCACCTGGGGTCCTTATAGAAACAAGACTGGACAGCCATGACTATCAACTTCAGCTGCAGGGCAAAATCACAGCCACAGTTCACACACTCTACCCAAGACCAATCATATCAGAAGACCTGGAGGTTGGGGGATAATTTTCATCACTTTAAGCCACTCTCAAGGTGTTTCAGAGAACACCCACCACATACCACCTTCATTAGCTACCCCGACTTGGAACTTCTTTCTTTACGAGCAACAAAAATGTTGTAGTTATACTTTCCTTTCTTTCCTTCAGAGCTTTACGCATGTATGTATCCCCATAAACCTGCCACAATCTTTTTATCCACACAAAATAAAGCCAAAAGATAGTGCTTTAATTGACTTGGCAATGCTTACTGCAATTTTGTTCTGCTTCCTAGGAACGTTGGGAATTCATATCTATGACAGATAATCTTGAGCTATCTCTATAGAATACATGACGATGAACCTCTGAAAATAAGGAAGAGAGGGCTCAGTGGGTAAAGGCACTTGCTGCCAACCCTGCCAACCTGCATTCAAATTCCAGAATCTATATACTTGATGGGAGGAAGGGACCAACTTCCACAAGTTGTACTCTGACAAGCACACACTAAATCAATAAACCAATCAATCAACCAACTTTTTTTTTTTAATTTCTTTTTTTTTTTCCAGAGCTGGGGACCGAACCCAGGGCCTTGTGCTTGTTAGGCAAGCGCTCTACCACTGAGCTAAATCCCCAACCCCGATCAACCAACTTTTTAAAAAGGTATAAAGAAGTGAGATGAAAGGTCAATGAATGGCAGTGTTGCTGCATGATACCAACTGTTGCTGCGTTTTTATAACTCTACTGTAAACAGAACCATTTCGGCCTAATTCAGCACAGCAAGTATTAAGAAGCTAAGACACGGGCTGGAGAGATGGCTCAGTGGTTAAGAGCACTGAGTGCTCTTCTGAGAGATCCTGAGTTCAAATCCCAGCAACCACATGGTGGCTCACAACCATCTGCAATGGGATCTGATGCCCCCTTCTGGTGTGTCTGAAGACAGCTACAGTGTACTCATATAAATAAAATAAATAAATCTTTTAAAAAAATAAAAAAGGAAGCTAAGATACATAAATAAGGTGCTCTTGTTCACTGTGGCAGATATATAAATTCACCCCTGCTTTCAAGATACTTTTCATGGACTATGAAGGGATGATGTGTGGTTACTCCTGTATACTCAGCCGCTTTGCATTCATTCATGTGTGTCACTTGAAAATATACAGAAACTAAAGCAATGAAAATCCATGTAACTGCCTAGAAGTTTGTCAAACCCACTGCTATGAGCTATGTTTATTTCATTCAGCTCCTTTTCTGAAAAATAGAGCACTGTATATGTGCTTTGGGTCAGCCAATTTAGTAGTAACTTTTCCTGCGTGCATGCGTGCATGCGCGTGTACATTATGTGGGCCAATTTGTCCACATGATTGGTTCGTTGTCTGGTATAGTTCATATGCTATCAAAATATTAGAACTATATTTTCTCCTGATGTTTAGATGGTTTATACTTTTTTACCCTGTTACACTGAGGCTGGGAACACTCTATCAGGTTTCCTTGTGCACATGTGTGAGCATTCCTCTAGATAAGGCTCAAATCTTAATATACAGTAAGAACACTAGGGAGTTTGTCAACTTTCTGACCCTCATTTTGTAGGTTTGCAGTTGCCTTGAGATTATATATTTTCAGCAGGCTCCCAGGTGATTTTGCAGCTACCCTGTGGACCAGATTTAGAGTAGTAGGCTGGATTTATTCTGACGGCAAAGAGAAAATGGGTGACTTGTAGAAATCTGGCACACAACTTTAACCAAGTGATTCAGGGTTACATCTCCAGTAACATCACGTGCTGTCTGAAATGACACAAAGATAAGGGCCTATCAGTTCTGTGTGACTCTGCCTGACAATCCAGAACCTCAATGTGATCAAGAGATAAGATCAGATAATCCCAAATTGAGTGACAAAACGAAAACTAAATGCAGTGTGGATTTCGGTATTGGACAGAAAACAGGACATTAGCTGACAACATGGGGAAAGTCAAAGGGAATTTGTAGTTTAGTTAATAGCATCATATATCACTTCTATATTCACGGGGTATTGGCCCATAGCATATAATCTACATAATCATACAAATCTGTTGTAGTGTCTGCTAGTACATTAGGTTATAATTACTATCCACAGTGGAACTTCTTAAACCTATAACTCCTCTCTGTACATCAGCTTTCATTCTCCCTAGAATTAATACTCATATTCTTTTTAACACTTGTTCATTTGTATGGGCAAGGATCTGACCCAGTTTGAGAAGGTTTAAGTAAAGAAAGTCATAAAAAAGAGATCAAATAGTCTCTTAATCCTAAAAGGCCATAGTATGTTTCTAAGGTTGAAGTTATTGAAATGTTCTTTTTTTTCAAACAGTGCTTTATTTTATGGTATAGCAATACAATTTATATGTTAAATAACATCAGGGTATTATTTTGTTGTATGTATTTATTTTGGCGGGAGGGGTGGGAAACAGGGTT
Organism: Rattus norvegicus; assembly: GCF_021556685.1. Lineage (NCBI taxonomy): Eukaryota > Metazoa > Chordata > Mammalia > Rodentia > Muridae > Rattus > Rattus norvegicus. The sequence continues at coordinate 25,265,578 of NC_141554.1, forward strand.
TCTCTGTGAAGCATTGGCTGGAACTCTTTCTGTATACACATCTGGCCTTGAACCCACAGAGATCTGTCTGCCTGTCTCCCGAGTGCTGGGAATAAAGGCGTGCACCATCAGTGTCCAGCAAAAGAGGGTATCTTTAAAGGGTGGGATACAGGATACTTTAAGGGTAAAGCTCAGGCTCTGATCCCATTTCCCCTGTATACAAGGGAAATGATCAATTTCTAGAAAATCTGTGACTGAGCATGGAAGAGAGCAAATGGCAAGTGAGCATCTTGGTAAACAGAAGGATGGGAAGCACAGGCAGATGACAGACGCTATGCATTTATAAAGACAGTCTTCGCAGAGCTCCTGGATGTCCTCTCTGGGCCTGGGTTTCCTCACACACACAGGACTTGTAAAAGAAGTGTCCGAAAGGGAATCATGCATAAGAGAATTCTATGCAAAATACTGCCTAGAATCAATCCTAATTTCTAACTGCTCACTTATTCAGACTGTGTGTTTCATCCAAATGTCTCAATTCAGAGGTGTCACGCTGCGACCACAAGCACTAACACTTCTCTCATGTGGCCAACCATGCATTCAGCAAAAAGAATGGTATTAAAACAAGCAAGCATGGTTCTAGCACTCTTGGCAACTAGAGTCAGGCAGGTAGACTTCAGAACCATCCTTGTCCTCACCAAAAAAAAATTAATTAATTAATTAATTAATTATAAATAAATAAATAAATAAATAAATAAATTGTCCTTCTCTGGAATGCTTCCTTGACAACAATTTCATCCTCAAAACTCAACATATGCTTTTAAATGTCACTGAAGTATTTTTCTAACCATTGTCTCCTATCATCTTAAACCTGGATTCATCATCTGTCTGTTCCCTTCAAGTGGGGCATTCAGATCTGCCTGCTGTAACTATTTCCTTATGGGCCTCACCCACCCGAGTGGACCATAAATATCTTCGTGGGACATATTAAGCCATATTCATTCTTACCCTACTGCCTGGCACAGTGCCTGGCATGTAGTAAATGCAACAGATGGTGCAATTGCTGCTGCTGCTGCTGCTGCTGCTGCTGTTGATTAAGATAGTGTAGTACACTGTGGGGGGTATTTATAGTGATGCTACAGTATGCCATTGCTTTTCTTGGTTTACACCCACACCCTCACATTTATCATCCCTTCACTGTTTTCCCTGGCCAATAGCCATGCCTCTTTCCAAAACCAGTGAAATACTACCCTCTTTCTGCACCAAGTTCTTAGCTCACCAAGGAAAAGGCATACAGTTTCTTAATTAGAAATGCTACAATACAACCATGAATTGAATGCAACCACTGGCACTGACCATAATGGGAGATGCTAATGTCACTTGGTCTCACTATACAAACTGAAGGAGCTGGTTTTTACACATGCTTTTACTTGGTCCTCCCTTGTTTATCTGCTGTTATAAATCCCTCCAGCATGGCTCAGTGATTAAGAGTCCCTGCCGTTTTTCCAGTTGACTAGGGGTCAGTTCCTAGCACCCACATGGCAGCTCACAAGCATCTGTAACTCTAGTTTCAAGGGATCTAGCACATCTTGTTCTGACTTCGAGGCATGCACTTGATATGTATATGTACATGAAGACAACTACTCACACACAAAATAAAAATGAATATATAAAGATGTGATAAAAATACCTACCATCATATTAATGCTCCAGAAAGACCCTCTTTATCTCTGTACACTCATTGCATGAACAAACACTGAATGTTCACAGTGCGCTGGCAATGTACCATTTCAAGTTCTGGAGAAAAACCATTGAACACTAACAAACAGAAGATACAGCCTTTGTGAAGGGGTAGTTAATAGTGAGAAACAAACAATAAGCTAAATAAATACATAATAGTTGGATACTTTAGCACAAATATGTATATAAATAATACACATAATATATAAATATGTAATAAGAATATACTAGTTGGACAGTCTTCAGATGTATAAAATCAAAGAAGGAAAGGAGACTAAGAACATCAGGACTGACAGTAGATGTGTTAGGCAGAAGACTATACATCAATGTCCAGGTAAAATGTCTTAGCATGAACAAGAAACAGGAAGTCACACTAGAAGTATTTATTGATCCCTGCCTCATCTTTACACTGCACACGGATATTATAGATCTTTACAGAGATCCAATTGTTTTGGGTTGAGTTGTGTTCTCCCACAAGGCTATCTTGAAGCTCTATCTCTGTGGATTACATATATAACAGGTTTATGAAGATTCCATGCCAGGAAAACCATGTTAGTCTTGACTTAAAGGAACAGAGAAGAGCAGAAATGAAAGAGGGAAGTGAAGGGACAGGGCATGGTTGCAGAGGCCTGGGCTAAACGCTTCATTTCCAGAAGTAAGAGAGGGAGAGTCACCGTCCCATTGACTGGAATGATAAAGCTACCAAGCCAAGGGGACAGAGAAACACACCACAGGATTATTCTCAGGCTTTGACCTCTAATACAATGTTCCTTGACCTGCCTTGACCCCAAGACCCCTTTTATTCTTTTAGTTTGAAGGATTTTGGAATGATAATGCCTGTTTTGTCCCTATCCTGGTTTTCTCAGACTTTCCTCTAGGTTTTACAAGTCTGCAAATGGAAAAAAAATTTTTGCCCCTGGGGCTGGGGGGCTCTCAACCAATCGTATCTTATTGAAATGAATGACAGATGAAACTTAGGATTTTTGTACTGATTTTATTTAGTTGACATTTCAGACTTAGAACTGATGCTTGGACTAGGTTAAGGCCTTTGAGAAGACTGGGATAGGTGAAGAGTATTTGCCCCGTATGAAGGACATGCATTCAGGGGAGCCAGAGAACATGACCTTACAGGTTGAACTGTATCCCTCAAAATATGTTCTTGATACGTTGATATCAGTCCTTGCCAATGTGACCTTACTTGAAAATAATGACTTTGCAGATAAAATCAAGATGAGGTGATTAAAGCAGACCTTTGTTCAATATGATTATGTCCTTACAAGAAGAAGAAAAAGAGAGAAAAATACACACAAATGAAAACACAGAGACATCAGTTATCCTGTTACAAGCCAACGAATACATAGGAGTATAAGAAGCTAAAAACGTTCATGAAGCCTAGAGTGGTCTGTGTGGGCCCCTGCCCTGCCAGCATGTTGATGCCAGGTTTCTACATTACAGAATTATGAGAATGAATTTCTGTTTTAGGCTACCCACTCTGTGGCCATCGATATTCTCCTCAGGTTGTACCTGCACTGTAATCACAGAAACAGGTCATTTATGCACAGAAATTTTGAACCAGACTGACTGTTCATGTATAAGAGACATGAAAGAATGTATATTTCATTAGAAAATTAGGAGGCCAAGTTTGGTAGCATGAATGGAGCTTGAGATTGTATTTATGGTATGATTTTACAATAGCAGGAAACCAAGAATATTCACTTATGTGATATATCTTTGTGAGTCTGTAAATATAAGGATAACAAATTCTGAATGCATACATTTATCAGTCTACAGATACATAAATAATTTATATAGCATTGACAACAAAAATGTAAAACAATATACAACTTATCAAGATGTTACAAACTATGTCAATGATTCCCCAAAACTGGATTTATTCATATACTTGTTTATTCATTACTTCGGTCAGCAAATATTTTCTGGATTTCTCTTATACTGTAGACACTGAGGGCAGAAAGGACCAAGACATTCTGAGATTTCTGAGTCTAATGGTATGGGAGGTCTATGATTGAATTTCTGCTCATTGTAAGGCAGTGCAAAGGAATGGCCTTCGAATACTTATAAAAAAAAAAAAAGAGGTCTGCTGTATCTGCATCTGTCACTTCGCTAACTTCAGTGAGTAAAAATGGCATGACACAGCACTTACTTGTGGGACCAAGAAACAGGGAAATTTAGTTAACTTCACTATTTCTACATTTACTTACTTCATAACGCGGGAAAATGGAATTTCATAGGTTTGTATAAAGTAGATTCAACAAAATAACATTTACACAGAGGGGAGAAAACAACAATACTGGGCATTCAGAAGCTTGTGCTGTTCTGACCCTTGACTACTCAACAAGAGGCTGTTTTGCTAGAATATTTTTCCCACTCCATGAATGTGATGTTTCTGACCACCAGAGGTTGAAATACAAAATTAGATTCCCGAGGTTAAACCTACCCAATCATGAATATTATATTTTACATTCCCTGGCCGAGTCAAAAAAGGACAAATTTAACACAAAAGTGCCCCAAATGCACTTTTAAAAACAAGAGGAAGTTTGAAGGATATTAAAGGTACCACTCACTGGGTATCATAAACATGCCATGCACACATGCACCACACGGCACAGCTGAAAGGGAAGAACTCAGTGGTAGATTCCAGCGATGCTGAAGAGGACTTTGCAAGTTCTCAAATGTCACATTGTGGGGCTATCAAATGATCTCAAGTAAATTCACCAACTTGTAGGTATTCTGAGTGTAAGGGCCAGGCAAGAAATAGTCTGAACAACTTATCTGTAAAAATCTGTGGGTTTTCTACTTCAGCTAATGAGTAAATTGTCTACTGTCCCCTCTATGCACTGGGACAAGAGGACCTCAGTGTCAATCAGATACAGTGGGCATGCTTTAAGTGAAAGGTCATTTTAAATAGTTTTTACCTCTCCCTCATCAACAACTATGATTGTTATCTCCAAATATTTGAATCAGCCTCACTTCTCCTTTTGGACCAATAAAAACTGTATGAATAATGTAGTAAGTTGGCTTCTAAGTTATATAAAGCTTTCATAAAGCAATCATCCCACATGGTCAGAATTTGACTTAAATCTATTTACAAGGAAACCTGGACGTAAATAGAGTAATAATTCCACAATACAAAATTGTGTTCAACCAAGACACCAAAAGGCTGCTGTACTTTCATAGAGTAAGTTGAGCTATAAAAAGCAATTCAAAATCAAGGAACTGTTTCCAGAAATGATTACAAGCAGAGACTATAAAAGACTGCATGAGAAACAGTCGTTGGATTAAAGTCTGGATTCCGACACTAACCAGCTCTGTGACCTTGAGAAAGCCATTCAACATATTAAAATAGCAATCACTTGACCTTTAAAGAAAACAAGGTTGGTGCTGTGTTATCTTTCCTCTGTCCTTACTGCACAGTGGGTGATCTATTCAGGGGCTTCTGTACCACTCAGACATTAGAAAGAAGTACTTCCCCGGGCTCTAACCCAGAGCTCTGTACTCAATTTGCATTACAAGCAGGACTTGGGGGAGAGGAGGTGTTAGATGCGCTAAGATTTGGTAAAGTGAAAGATAAATGAACCATGGTTTCATCAACAAGTAGGTTTTAAGAGGAAAGAACAGGAGAAAGTGTAGAAAATACAAGCATACATCACTCATTGCTTGAATGTTATATACTACAGACTTATTTTCATCTGCTTCCTGTTGCTATAACAGAATAACAGAGACTGAGAAAATTATCCCCTGAAAAGTCCTCACTGGTTAGCAAAGGGGTGAAGCCTCCGGATACATAGAGCAGTCCTTAGGTAATTGAAGCCAGGTATAACCAAGTCCTGTGAGTTTGGAATTGAATGATGAGATCCAGTGACTTTCTATGTAAATGAACCATTAACATCTGTAACAGGAACTCAGCAGACAAAGAAGCTATCTGTTGCCCACTACATGCTAAGACCATCTAAAAGAGAGGACATTGATGGAGAGATTGCTAAGATTCATTAGAAACTTTGGATACATATCAACTTCCCGTTTCTTTTCATGTAATCTGAATTTTCCTTGGTTTAAAGAAATATTTCAGGTGACTTGAGTTAGTAAAAATGTTAGTACTAACACTACCAGTATTAGAGGGAAAGATTTATCTTGGCTCATGTGATTTAAGAGGTGTCAGTCCATTGTGGCAGACGTGTGTGATAAAACAGAGCAATTCAGTCTCAGAGTGGGCCAAGAGGCAGAGATGGAATGCCACCACTCCACAACTTCCCATTTCATAAACTCAGTCCATTCTTAAGGTCTAGTGAGACCAGCACTTGGGGCAGAGACATATGAACCTTGGTGAGTTCCAGGCCAGCTTAGTCTATAAAATGAGTTCCAGGACAACCTGAGCTACATAGTGAGACCCTGTCTTAAAACAACAAAAACAAGAATAAAAGATCTAGTCACATTATAACCAAAAGATATTAACTTCAATTAGTAAATGAAATGTTTAAAGTAGAGGCTCCTGCTCATATTGTGGTAACTATCGCTATGGAGCCATAGAGATGAGATAGATTTTAAGAAAAGCTTTATGTGGACTCTATCACTTATTTTGTTTGTGTTGTATTGTGTTGTTTTGTTTACTGTTTCAGACAGGGTTTCTTGTGTATCCCTGGCTGTCCTGGAACTCTCTACAGACCAGACTGGCCCTGATCTTGGAGATCTACCTGCCTCTGTCTCTACCACCACCCAACGGGAACTCTAGCTCTTATACATTGACAATGAATTCTAATTTTGAGCAAACATAGTTTAAAACCACAGACATGTGCACACAGATATTGGTGCATAGGTCCTTGAATTGTTACCTGTCAAGAAGTGTCTATCTCACTATTTCTTCACATTATTTCATTAAAATGGTATTGTGATCCAAAGTTAGTAGTCCATCTTGACTTGTTACAGAATATTTGGTCACACAGCAACTCCAAGATTATGCTATTTACTGAAAAAAAAAAGCTTGCTTCTAGTTTTGGTGTGCCTCAGGCCTTAGTACATACCTTTAATTCCAAACAAAGAACATATAGTTAGTTTGTAGAAGGATGTATCCATGTTTGAAAGTGATGTCTAATTGAGGGGCAGACAAACTGCTGAATCAAAGAAAGATTTGAAAGAATAGGATATGCCCAACTCTCAAAAGAACAGAGAGGAAAGGAAAGCTACTTAAGGAAGCAGAGCAGAGAGGGAAAAAGAGGCAGTTTTACAGGGACAGTTGTACAGAGACAGGTTGAAGAGCGAACACGCTAAACACAGGTGAAGACTGAATGAGCCAGAGAATGAAAAGGAAGCAGAATATTAGAACAGAACGACAGTTAGTCAGAGACCAACTAGAGCAATTCAGTCACAGGCTGAGAGAGAAGCCAGATTTCTCTCTAACCTTATCTAAACAATAGTCATAACTTTACTGCAAATTTAATTTAAAAGTATGCAAAAGGGTTTAGCATGGTCTCCAGCAAAAAGTAAATAATAAGTTATAAAGGATTGTCTGTCTCCTAGCTGAGGAGATCTGATGAAAACTGGAGTCTTACAGGTTTGTGTTCCCAAGCTGTAGCAAAGAACTACAGGGTTCTGTTGTATGATGAATGAATGAATGAATGAATGAATGAAATAAAGGACTAAATGTTTCTTTCATTTTGCATTATAAATAGAAATGGTTAATGTATATGATAGATTTTTTTAAAATTTATTACTATTGTATGTGCAGTGGTGTTTTACCTGCAGGTATGTCTGTGTGAGGGTGCAAGATTCCCTGGAACTAGTTACAGACAGTTGTGAGCTGCCATGTAGGACTTGAACCCAGGACCCAAGGAAAACAGCCAGTGCTCTTAACTGATTAGCCATCTCTCCAGCCCCTATATGAGTAGATTTAATTAAACCAAAGATACACTGAAATTAAACTCTGACCCAGTTTTAATCTTTTATCTTCCATCACATGTGTGTGCTTGCATACATACATACATAATACACACACACACACACACACACACACACAGACAGAGAGAGAGAGACAGAGAGAGAGTGTGTGTCTGCATGTTATTAAAAGATTCAGCTTTCCACACACTCATTTTCAAATACCTTGAAAAAGGTTAACCAAAGAGGTGAAGAGTATGAAAACTAGAAAAGGAATGTGAAAAAATTCAAAATATGTAAAGATATCACAATCAAAAGAATAAGCAACATCAAAATATGCACACTGGCTAAAGCAAGACACATTCAAAGCAAACTCTGTTAGGATGCCAATGACATTCTTTTCATGGATAGAAAAATAATCATAAAATTTGTATGTAAACAAAAAAAATTCCTAAATACTCAAAGCTATCTTATAGAAAAAGAAAAAAATAGATATCACACTTCCAGGCTTCAAAATATACTATAAAGCTATAGTAATCTGAATAAAAGCACAAACACATTACAATTGTTAAAAAATGGTTTAACATAGATATAGAGACTAATGGAACGAAATAAGAGAGCATAAAAGTCAGCCCAGAGAGTTACAGACAACAGACTTCTGCTGGACATTCTAAGAGAATTAATTGAAGCAATGACAGTCTTTCTATACACAATGCTAGGAAAACTGAATATATGTGCAGTTGGAGATCAACTCAAAATGATTACAGAGTTAAATATAAAAGCCCAAACTGAAACCATTAGGAAAAAAAATTCAAGACATTGAAATAAGCAGGGAATTCCGGACAGGTACCCAAAAGCATGGAAAGGGAAAAGGGAAATGAGTGGGATTTTGCATCAAACTAAAAAGTGTATGCACAGCAAAGTAAACAATAGAAGGCAACCTAGGAAAGTGGAAAGATATTTGTAAGCAGTCTATTTAAGGAAGAGTTAATATATAGAGCCTAAAAGTCTCAACAGCACTGAGGCATAGTAGCACACACCTTTGCGCCCAGCACTTATGAGGCTGAGGCAGGTGGATTGCTATGTCTCTGGGGCCAGGCTGAACTACATAGTGAACTCCAGACCAACCAAGACCAGAGAGGCCCTATTTCAAAAAAAAAAAATCCTTGATAGCAAAAATAAAAAATAATTAAAATTTAAAACTTTGTTAATAATGAAGCTGGGTGTAGTGGCACATGCCTTTATTCCAGCACTTGGGAGGCAGAGGCAGGTGGCTCTCTGTGAGTTGGAGGCTAGCCTGGTCTCCAGAGTGAGTTCCAGGCCAGCAGGAGCCACATTGTAAGACACTGTCTCGAAAACAAACAAAACCTTTATCAGTAATGGGAAAGGGATTTAAATTAATGGTTTTCAAAAGAAGCCATACGAATTGCTACCATGAGAGGAGTTTAAAGGTTGTTACATTAAATGAACTAGGTCAGGCACATCAAATACTACTGTTTGCAGTGCTAAGGATGGGAAGTAATTGGAACCACTGCCCAAACTAAAAAACCCTGTTTAGTCTTCATCTCCAAACCCCGCCTGTGTGCATGGAGAACTCCAGCTAAGAAGACCACATCTCTCCTCATCTCCACACACAGCAGTGCCAGGCCAGGGGCTCGGCTTTTTTATCATACACGGGTACAACCACAGATACTAGTTTACATGTAGTCATCCTATGCCCAAGACTTATAAAAACCCCTTCTTTAGCAAGGGCATGCGGCTCCATTGACTTCTACCCGTGAGATCAGTGAACTGGCCCAAGAGCAGCCTCTCAATAAGCCTGCCTTTATACTCTTGATTTGGCTTGAACTAGGTTATTACACTGGTGAAACCTATTAGGAACACAGGACTATGGTCATGTTGGGTAAGCACTCCAACACCACAGAGTGCTCATAGCCCATAAAAGACATTCAAGATAAAGGGACTACCAAAGAATAAGGAATGGAATTTTTGAAAAAACATGGCATATCTAAGCAATACGATTTGCTGGAGTATACTCCTCCCATAACAGAGAACACAGATATTGCAGACAGACAGAACAACAACCCACCTATTTTAATATACCACATTCGGTATGATAAGAAAAAAATAAACATAATTTGGAAAGTAAAGGAAAAGAGAGTGGTAACAAATGCTGTTAGGTTAAGTTTAACAGGACACTTGTAACAAGGAAAAAAATCACATATACATAACAGGTTGTAGACAGAATGGAAATATACTATTAAGAGGGATGAATTTAATCCCATGATAGGGCAGCTCTGAACGATTCTGAACATTGAACAGAAAAGGTTTAAAAATCGCGGATATTGTAAAACAGAGTGGAATCTATCCTAATTTATTAGGACTACCATTAAAAAGCATCACACACTAATTTAACAATAGAAATGCATTGTTGTACAGTTCCATAGACAATTTGAAATCCATGAGGGTGAAGAAATTTCTTCTGAGGGCTATGAGGGAGGAATTAGGTAGAGCTTCTCATTTTTACTGTCTGTCTTTCCACTTTGCACCATTGGGTGAATTTTGTGTATAAATTTTTCATTTTATAATGTTTTGAGTCATTAAATTAGGCTCTATCCTGTTGACCTCATTGTAACTCCATCACCTATTTAAATAAAACCATCTCCAAATACACTCACATTCAAAAGTTCTGAAAAAGTTAGGGCTCCAACACATGCTGGAATATACTCCTCCCATAACAGAGAACACAGATATTGCAGACAGACAGAACAGCAACCCACCTCTTTTAATATGCCACATTAGGTATGATTAAGAAAAAATAAACATAATTTGGAAAGTAAAGGAAAAGAGAGTGGCAATGGATGCTGTTAAGTCATTGATCAGAGGACAAAAATGGAAGGTTTGGTAACATATAAAAGGTGTTAGACACACTACATGTAAGATGCTGAAATGTTCACCAGTTAATGGTCTAGGTTCAGAAGAAACATTCCATTTGAAAATGGAGACTTGCCATGCAGAAAGACACCGTCATACAAGTGGCAACAAGAAACAGGGATTCTAGAGCAGCAAGAGAAGAGAATGCAAAGAACAATCCGGCAAGTAGCAATCCAAGAAATAATACTGACATAAAAGTCAAAGAACAGGAGGCTCTAAAAGAAAGGCTAGCCTGCATCCCTGAGTGTAGCAGTTAACTAGGTTCTAAACTAGAGCACTAGGCAGGATAGAGCATATAGTAACTGGTAAGAGCAGTTTCAGTAAGGATTTCAATTGATGTTTTTTAAAAAAGTGAGTATTAATCTGTATGTTAACAAGGAAAGTGCTTAAGGCTGGAAAAGAAAGTATATGCTAGAAAGGTGTATCAGTTACTTTCCTGTTGCTATGACAAAACACCATGAGCAAGGCAGTCTATAGAAGAATGGGCTTATTTGGGATTATGGTTTCAGAAAGGGAAGAGTCCATCATGGTGGGGAGATATGGCAGCAAGCGGCAGTCACAGTGGTCAGAGTAGTGAGCTCAAATTCACATCGTAAACCACAACACTATGCAGAAAGAGCGAACAGAAAGTAGGATGAAACTATAAACACTCAGCGCCTGCTCCCAGTGATATGCTTCCTCTAACAAGGTTCCATCTCCCAAAGGATCCACAACCTGCCAACAATCCTACCAACTGGGGGCCAGGTGTCCAAATACCCAAGCCCCTGGGACACACATATTTCTCATTCAAACTACCACAGAAGATAAAGCAGTATGAGACAACAATGTGCAGACTTTGTACACTGTGTACCAGATGCCTGTCTACCATTGGCACGCTCTGGAAACGTGGGCAAGTTGCTTGGTTTTCCTGTGCTCTAATTGTAAAACAGGAAAAATGATGGCACCTGCTTCAAGGGACTATTGTGATGAGAGTGTGTATTGAAGCACCTAAAGTGCTTACTGGAGAATCTAGTGCATGGTAGTACATCATGCAGGCATGGTCAGATGCGCAGGAGAACAAAAAAAAAGTGAAGACAGAACAGGAGGACATCAGGTGACAGAACAAAAATCCCAGAGGATTCAAAAGAGAAAATGTATGTTCCACTAACAAGCTATGTGATCTTTAGTATTTTACTTTCCTGGGTCTCATCAATGACTACCTTACAAAGATATTATGGTGATTAAATTAAATAGTGCACAATGAACAAAGAATGTTTAAGCTAAAAGAAGGGTGGACAGATGATGCATACAATCCAAACACTGATGGCACAGGAATGAGCTTCTGACATGGGATGCTAACAGGCACACTTTTCCCACCTTTCACACAAAAGCGCCGGGAACTTCTCTTACTGAAAGCAGTATATTATTTCCTCAGTTGTGTTGGACCTGGAGCGAACCTTTAAATTCTAAAGCAATGAGCAACCGGAAGGGCTTGTTCAAATCTCTTTCACTAGGTCCCACCTCTAAAAATTTCTGAACCAGCTCATCTAAGGCAGGGCCTGAATTTTTTCTCGTTTTTTAATATTTTTGAAGATTTACTTATTTATTATATATGAATACAGTGCAGCTGTCCTCAGACACACCAGAAAAGGGCATCAGATCCCATGACAGATGGTTGTGAGCCACCATGTGGTTGCTGGGAATTGAACTCAGGATCTCTCAGAAGAGCAGTCAGTGCTCTTAACGACTCAGCCATCTCTCCAGTGCCATTTTTCTGGTTTTTTGTTTTTTGTTTTTTGGGTTTTTTTTTTTTTTTGGTTCTTTTTTTCGGAGCTGGGGACCGTGTTTTTTGTTTTTTTGAGACAGGGTTTCTCTGTGTAACCCTGGCTGTCCTGGAACTCACTCTGTAGACCAGACTGGCCTCAAACCCACAGAAATCTGCCTGCCTCTGCCTCCCTCTAGTGCTGGATTAGAGGCTTGTGCCACTACACCTAGCTGAAAATTGACATTCTTAAAAGGTTTTCAGGTGGTGAGATGCTTCTGCTCTGGCTACCATACTAGAGTAACCTCAGACCCAAGACAGTGCTGGGCAGCCTTGCTTCCACAGTAGAATTACCTGAAGACTATTTTTTAAACAATCCTTTCTTTCAGGTCACTCCCAAAGTAACCTAATCTGAATTTAGGCCGATAAGCAAAGGTATCATAATTTTCTTAATATACTCCTCAACTGTGTCTACTATATGGCCAATTGAGAATTATTAGGGAAGATGCAGCCCTTCATGTGTACATTGAACATACAGTCAGTCATCCAACATACATACCTACCTTCCCCCTAATGAGGATCTGGAATGAGAAGGGGGTTTTCAAGGCCTAAAATAAATGGAACTTCCAAATTATAAAAGGAGATGCTAAAACTCTTGCTACATTTTCCTGTCTGGATGCTGGTTCTTTTTCTCTCACTTTTAACCCCATTCTCATTATTCTCTTTCTGAGTTCCCCAGGCTAGGAATAGAGATCTAAATTTGAAGCTTTCTACTTGGACGACTTGGGGAAAAGCAAATTGAACAACTAACTTAAAAGAAATAATGTGCTGGCAGTAGTGAATGTTTAAAAAGATTTCCAAGCAAATACTTCATATTTTTATGATAAATAGCACTATAAAATCTGTGACACTTCTGTAATTAAAGCTAAGAATTTTCTTAGTGCTAATAAATTTATGGTGATTTTTTTTTGTTAAAATGCACTGGAGCCATTTGTGTTTAAGTATTTTCACATTTGTTTGAAACCGTCTTCAGATAATTATGTTTATAACAGCCACTATAAAATTATGTCCTAGTTGGCATGAACGATTCAGCAAAAGCTTTTCCAAGATTTTCTACAAGGAGCATCACAGTCAAAACCCATGACAATCTACTTCAACTTTGTCAAGAACAGTTCAACACTCTTTAGTGAAGTAGAATTTGAAATGATTGGTGACAGTTTTCATTTAAAAAAAGTGTATCCTTTACATACAAGCAACAAAAATGTACTCAGCCAATTATATTTACACATTTGTGCATATGCATACATATTGTGTGTAACAGAAACAATCAGAGAAAAAGGCACTATCTGTTTGTGGGAGTGGTTAAAACAAAGAGTACCTGGGGATGGGCAGAAGGGAAGAAGAAATTCCCTGGAAGAGGGCAGGAGAAGTGATGTAATTCTATTGCAATTAAAAACAAAGGAAATTACAATATTAAAGAACAGAAAAAATGCAGCCTAACCCCTTCAGAATAAAGCCAATATTTAATTTCCTCTACCCCCTTCACCTCCTTACTTTCTTAGCCTTGCTATATACCTCTAGATAGCCTTGAAATTGCTGTCCTTTGGCTTCCAAAGTACTGGGATACCAGGTATATGCTTTCACAGCTGCCAATATGTACCCCCTGCTATTCCTGGAATACACCAAGTAGAACAGTCTTCTCAAACATTCTTGTGGCTATCTCCCTTATTTCATGAGATATATTATTCTTTATCATATCAAAGAGGCTTTCTTTAAAAAATTGCATATTAGCTCTCCTTAACACGTTACACTGTCTTCCTACTAATTTAGATCTTCACCAAACACATATCTTTGCTGTCTATCCCCTTCAAGAGCACCTCTCACTATCTCCACGGTGGTGCAATGGTACAGGAAAAGATTCTTAGCATACATTTGTTAAATGAGTACATGACTAGCGTGACACAATATAATTTTGTGTTGCAATTTTCTCATTTGCAGTTTCCTACTCTTGAGGACTGAGTAAGAACCAGAATAGGATTTAACCAAAGCTGTCCACATTTTTCTAGTACAGGAAAGTCTAGGCATTCCAAGAGGCAATTTGAGGGTTGGAACTAGTGCTATAGAATTACAGAAATAGAGGGCAGAGAGAAGCAGAGGCAGGGGCAAAGGGATAGGGAGGGAGAGGGAAGGAAGAAGGCAAAGAGGGAGGGAGGGACACGGAGAGGCAGCGATCCCTGGATAGTTTTTGTTTAGTTTCTGCAATTATCTCTCATGAAACCACTTTGCCTTGTCCTAAATAAAAGGAAGCAGAATGACACCAAATAATTCAAAGTGCTATGGGAAAGCCTCTTAAACCCCTTGGAGAAAAATTCTACTTTTTCCTTGAGTACTTCTCAGTACATTCATAAAGCTTTCCTTGTCCTATAAAGGCAATAAACACATTTCAGCAACAGTATGACAGCTAAGAGTGTCCTAGTTCCCATATATACAACTTGAAATTCCCCAGAAAGATAATCAAACCAGCCATGAACACCAAGAGACAATCAAATGTTAAAAGAGAAGCATATCAGCCCCTAATAAGTGGTATGGAATACCAAAGGCAGAATACTGGCTGTGGAATCAACACATAGTTCCTTCCCCACCCTCCGTTCAAGGGGTATGGCATGCACAAGTGGCTTTTGACTCAATAACAAGACTACACTCCCAAACAGTTAAAATCAACTAGGAGTGTTTCTGTTGAATGTGTGCTTTCCTTTGTTTTCAGGAGGCCATAGGGAAAAAATGTTGAGTCTTTTTTATCTTAATTCCTTTCCAAACTCAATAATATGGGCTGTTTGGAATAAGACTGTTTTCAAGTTTAGATGATCTACCAAGGATAGAGGACTCTGCTTTGCTTTAAAATGTTGTCAAGGAGGGGTTGGGGATTTAGCTCAGTGGTAGAGCGCTTGCCTAGCTAGCTAAAAGCCCTGGGTTCGGTCCTCAGCTCCAAAAAAGAGAAAAAAAGGAAAAAAAATAAAAATAAAATGTTGTCAAGGAACCTACAACAGACACCATCCCTGGATGAGAACTGGTAGTGGAGATGTAGTGAAATTCAGAATATTAGAGAAGTGATTCTGGACTTTACATTTAATACAGAGACAGCTAACTGCAGACCGATGGGAACTGGGTCGTTCCAACACCCACACAGAGTATTTCATGGTGAATTGATAGCCCTCAAACCTCAACAACATTTTCATCTCTTTGGTCTGTGGACTAAAGTTCCATCCATAATCCTGCCACCCTCCCTAAGCAGAAACAAAAGAGAAGCATGTAAAAGATGTCACTAGTCCATAGAAGCCCTTACTAATGAATCGTTGCTATACCAACTCTTTCTTTATCTGATGGGAAGGAGCTAATGAGGCAGTCCTTCCCAAAACAATGTACCAGGTAAGACGCCAACATGAAAATCAGAGCATTCAGGATGGCCTCAGCTTTCCTTCTGAAGAATTCTGTCCTGTTCTCTTCCAAGGGCTTTTTCTTTTCAAGACAAGGTAGCATTCTCTAGTTCTGGCTGTCCTGGAACTTACTACATAGACCAGAGTGGCCTTGAACTCAGAGATCCACCTGCCTCTGCCTCTCATGACAGGTACGCGCCACCACACCTACTTTTAAAGCCATTTTGACTTGGTACATGTTTTCCAACCTGAGCTCCCAGTTCCTTTGATTTAAGTATATGGATTCCCAGCACTGACGGAAAGAAATACATGTGAACTCAGAGAGTATATGTTAGGGATGGTTGGCAAATGTTAGAATCAAATTCAACATTCCTCTCTCTATCCTGGGAGGAGATCTTGGCCACCATAAGCTAAGAAAGGAGTCAGTAGTAACATCCTTCAGGGTCTTGAAATCTTACAGTGTCCAGGTGCATGCATGATCTGCCACTGGCAATGAAGTTGGCATTAAATAAATATCTGTAGAATTGATTAATTTGCTCAAAGTCATCTACACAGTCATGTTGCATCTGATTCGAAATGCTACCCTTCAGCAAAAACTACAGAGCCAACTGACTCTGTGAGTAACTAATGTGCAAATTGGCATGAATACCCACATTGCACCTTCAAAAAAATCCACTGGATGTTAGGAACAAGTTTGAAGGGTAACCTGAGAGAGGGAGGAGATGTCCTCGGCACATAAATTCCTTCCAATAAACAGGTAGTGTTATAACAAGGTAAGGCACTGATATTCTTTAAACTAAATTTCCAGTCCAAGTATAGACGTCCCCTAGGTAAAATTGTGCGCTGTCCCTTTAAGAAGCCAGGCAAGATGGAGCCCTCCCAGCTACAAGCTAGAGGTTTCAGCAACCTGATAGGGATGCTGGAGTGTGACAAAAAGAAAGAATGCCAGAAGGATGGTAGCGAAGCCTTAACAGCAGGAGTGGAAATAGAGGCTGTAAACACACTACACGCTTCAGTGCGCACGAGCTGGCTGCGTGGCCACTCTGGCACCAGAGCACCACCCTCCACCCCTCTCCTCCGCCCTACTCCACCCTGCCCCACCCTTCTTTCCTTCTGGAGTGAGCCACCGGCAGAACTGAGGCCATGTCCCCGCCCCCTCCGAGACCCCGGGAGGGCAGCCAAAGAAGGCGAGGTGGTGGCCCGGCAAAATGAAAGGGACTTACTTTGGGGTTCCGAGCCTCCGAAGGCATCCTCTCCTTGCAGCCCCTGCCAGGGGCAGCGCGCACACGGGGTCCTTGCTGCCTTGCGCCACGAACCGAGCCCAGGGAGACTTAGGGAGATGCCGGTACACTCGATATTACTGATCTTAAGGCGAGACAGAAGGGTACGAGGGAGTTAGCCCGTGGTGGGAGTGGTGGTAAGATCTAAAACCCTCCTTTCCCCTCATTCGCCCGAGCGTCCCTCACCCAGCCTTAAGGATTTCAGGGGCAATGGTTTTCTTTTTTTCCCTTTTGGTTTCTCCCAGCTGCCTGTCCCAGACCCCACCCAGCGGCTCCACCCCATCCACTGCTACACATTCTGTCAATCACCAGCCCCTTTAAAGCTGCATCACACAACTTAGCTTTTCCTCCCTCTTTGATGGGCGACAGAATCCTGGGGCCTTTTTAACAATGCCCCGGACATTTTTGTTGGGTTTCTGAAGCTGGGGTTACCTCCTTGTGGAGGCCTCCCCTCCCCACCTCTGGCCTGAAGCTGGCCCACTGTACCCCACCCAAACTCTTTTCCGGACAAGCCAGGCCCAACCTTACCACACCACACCACACCACACCCCGGTCTCTTAACTTCGTCTCTGGTGAAAGCTCTTCCCTAGCCAGCCAGAACTCCAAGAAAGTTCCAGTAACGAACGCCCTTCTTGGCACCGCCCACTCTCGTGCACTTTTCTAGACTTAAGGGGCTTAAAAGCTCTCCTGGCCTTGGGGTTTCTCCAGTTCTGCCTGGTGGAGGGGAGGATAATGTCTTCACCTTTCATCCATGTGAGTCTCCAAATTTCTGACCAGCCTAGAAAAAGAGACAGTAGTGATTCCCAGAAATCTGTGTGATACCTTTAACAAATCATAAAAAGCCTTCCAGTACCATTACCCCCTACTCCTGGATCAGGCAACTCAAAAGTCAGAAAAGCATGGAGGACCAATCTTACCATCTTAAACTGGAAGCCCACAGTGACTCACAAGAAGTTACGTTTGTTGCCATTTCCCAGTTCAGATAATGGTAACACCTGGTTTCAGAACAAAAACATCTCGAGGAGCCTAACTTTGACCCTGTTCTCCTCTCCAGCCACTTTCAATTCTTCAGAGAATCCTTTTGTCTGTGTCTTTAAAATGTGTCCATTTGACCACTGCTGGGTGCGTGGGTTCCTAATACCTCCCAGGCTCTGGCCTGCTGCCGACTCTCAACTAAATGAGTCTCTTCAAAGATCTCTTGCTTTTCTATATTGACTCCCCTAAAATCCTTCTCTAGTTAGACAACCGCTTTTGCGGAGCAGTTTTAAAAAACAAACTGAACAAGAGGTACTTCTTTTATAAAATCTTTGATTCCCATTGCATTTAGAATCCACATTCTACAGGAAACAAGATCTCTCCCTCCCTACCAATTTCAAAACAACCTTTTTCACAGTGGCTGGTGATTTTAGTTCAGTATGCTAAGATCTGTGTCATACTTTGACCTCCGTGTTTCCTTTCTGTTTTGTTCCCTCCATATCCTATATCCAATGTTAACTCACAGAACACAGGTCTTGCGACTTTTTTAAAAGATGGTTTATTTATGTATATTGGTATATTTATTTATTTTATGTATATTGGTGTCCTGCCTGTTTGTATGTGTGTGATATTGTCAGATCTCCTCCTGGAACTGCAGTTGCAGACAGTTGTGAGTTGCTGCGTGGACGCTAGGAATTGAACTTGGGTCAGCCAGTGCTCTTAACCACTGAGCCAAATCTACAGCGCCCGGAATTTGCAAGTTTCTACCAACAGAGGCTTGTGAGCGCAGGAATTTAAATATCCTTAGCATACTGAATAGTGGCTTGCCATAGAGTGTGAGGCCAATATTTATTTAAAGATATTATGAGCAGTATCTTCACAGATTTATTGTATAATATCTACTGTTGTTGCTATTATTATTATTATGTTTTTGTTTGTGTTGTTTGTTGTTGTTTGAGACAGGGTTTCTCTGTGTGGCTCTGGCTAGCTGTCCTGGAATTCACTCTGTAGACCAGGTTGGCTTCCAACTCAGAGATTCACCTGCCTCTGCTTCCTGTGTGCTAGGATTAAAGATGTGCAGCACAAAAAAAAAAAAAAGAAAGAAAGAAAGAAAGAAAGAAAAAAAAAGATGTGCAGCACCACTGCCAGACTCACTCCTTCTTCTGAGAAGAGTTTATGGAAGCCTCTTATTTTGGCTAGGTACATTGCAAGTTTATAACAGCACACTAGATGAAAAACATAAGCGGCTAACATTCAGGGCATTCACGAGCAGAAGTCTGGAGACTTTGGCCTGGTAACATCTGTAAGTGAACATATGATGGCTGAGCAGTTGAGAACATGTTGATAATGGCTTAAGACAAGATTAAAGAATTCTTGCTTTTATAAGATATTTTCCTGGTGCTAAATAACCTTATTTCCCTGTACGGGTGAAGGAAAATGAGTGCCTTTGCTAACCTTGCATCAAGGTCAGGGTATAAAATTGCTCAAACAGTCCCCTGTGTACATACCTAATGCCCTTTCCTTTATTTGCCTTTCTTTCCTCTCTGACCAATTAACAGCCAACAGATTAGCTTAACTGTGCGTCCCAATATCGTAATTAACTACAAGTTTCATTAAGAAAATAATGGGAAAGTACTCATCTTCAGAGCCATACTACTAAAGTTCAAATCCTAGCTTTACTACTTCTTTGAGTTGTGGTTTTAGACAAGTAATTCTACCTCCCAGTCCTTCTATTTTCTCATCTGAAAATGCTAATAATGGTGATGATGATGATGATGATGATAGCAATGACTCATTGTGAGGTTGTGCATCTAAATGAAGTAATGCATCCTAGGGGGTGGGAAAGAATATAATCTCACTACAAAGAAGGTTCTATTAATTTAGATGGTCTAAGTTTCCAATAAAAATACTTTACTCCCTGGAACTATTAAGAACCCTATGTGAGCAAATGCAAATCTTAAATGCCAACCCGAAAGCACGTGGTTAGCAGGCCACAGCTTCTACCAATTAACCCCAACGTTAGCCAAAGGGTAAAGTAACAGATATTCTAAGGCATAATAAAGGCAACTTATTTATAAAAGGCATGTATGTCTTTGATTCTCTCCTCTCTCTCTCTCTCTCTCTCTCTCTCTCTCTCTCTCTCTCTCTGTCGACCATGTTTAAAAATAGATATAATGACAGACAGGCAGTGGTGGCACTAGCCTTTAGTCCCAGCACTCAGGAGACAGAGGCAGGCAGACCTCTGTGAGTTTGAGGCCAGCCAGATCTAGGAGAGCAAGTTCCAGGACAGCCAGAGCTACACAGAGAAACCTGTCTAAAAATAAAACACACCAAAAGAATAGATGAACGAATAATTGAAAAATGTTCTCCCCCACCAATTTAGTAGCCCCAAACGAATTCAAATCTTTTTTTTTTGTGACCTTCCAATTTGTTTAAGACTATAGCTATTTAGAGGCTGCCTTACTAGATTATACAAACTTCTTAGGAGTTTGGTCTGTATCTTGTTTATCGTCAAACCCTGCAGTATCTGCACTATTTGCAATGTTGAACTGACTATATATGGCTTTTCATTTAGTCATCCAGCAAACAAACAAAATTATATTCTCGACTGATGTGAAAGGCAGCTAGCAGTGCTAGACTGTAAAGTGTTAGGTCACTGAATCCGGGAGACAGCAGGCTGAAGTGCCTATTAACATATCAAAGTGAAGTCAAGGCCAGTTCTCTGAGAGAAGTAGCGCCTGCGGCTCCCCCAGTTTGAAGCATTACTAAGTACCTGTGGCTCCATAGAGCATTTCTCACCCCGCCCCCTCCCCTAAACCGCGAGCTCCCAGGGGCGGTCTTCCACTTCTCTTTCCCTAAGACTGATTCCTACATAATACTGCCGTTTTGGCTACACCACTCCCTTGACCTTGGCCCAGGCTGCGTGTAGGTAGGCTGCTAGGATTCTTCCCTCTCTGCTTTCAACCTTGTATCTACATTAAAAATCTTCTCCATAGTCATGTGGTTCTTATATTTCTTTTTCTTTTTTCATTCAGAAAGAAGATTGGATTTGTATTTTAAAGGAGATCTCCAGGTCCTGAGATATCACTGACTAGCCGTGTAGCACAGAATACAGAGGAAAATAATTATGGTATCAGGCTTCTCTATGTATACCCTAAGGTGGCTAAGAAGGTAGAGACTTTGACTACAAAACATTTCTTGTAAAAAAAAAAAAAAACAAAAAACAAAAAAAGGAAGTCAATCTCGTATTTTTAGTGAAAATCAGAGCAGGCATTGTAGTAGAAAGACTCCTGGCAGTCTGGCAACAACAGTCAAAACTACTCTAAAACAGAGGTCACAAATCCACAATTCATAGGTTAAATGTGGTCAACAGATGTATTTTGTTTAGCCTACAGTATATGTGTGCAGCTATATATACATTCATATGTCTGTGTTAAATTGAAGAAGTTACAAGCATTGAAAAATTAAGAAATCTCTCTATGAAATTATTTTCCACATTTATGAAGACAACGGTTATACAATCGACCATTGATCTGTCGGAAATAATCAGTACCTGTGGTCTTCTGATCTCATGAGCTCACCGTGGTCCCTACCAGAGCATTTCCCTCATGTATTCAATCACTTTGGCCTGGGATGGCATTTTAGGTTTTATTCTTTTTTTTTAAAATTGGATATATTTCTTTATTTACATTTCAAATGTTATTCCCTTTCCTAGTATCCTGTCCATAAGCCCCCTATGCCCTCCCCCTACCCCATAAGAGTGTTTCCCCTCCCCATCCACCCCCACTTCCCACTCCCACCCCCACCCCCAACATTCCCCTGCACTGGGTGGGGGGGGTCCAGCCTTGGCAGGACCAAGGGCTTCCCCTTCCACTGGTGCCCCAACAAGGCTATTCTTAATAAATAATAAATGACTAAGAGGTGGCATTTTGGGGGTACATTTAATATGTGGCCTGGCTGCTTTTGCAGAAATCATACCGGATCAATACGCCACAACTGTGCCACCTCTCTGACTTGAACGCAGCATCCTGAGAAAGGGACTAGAAACTGCTTGTAATTTAGTTCAGTTCAAGAAATATTTATTGCACATTCATCAGGTGGAAAGAACTGTGTTGGGCACATAAGGTTTGTGTTTTCTTTCCCTTTAGAAGCTTCCAACCAAAAACTCTCCCTACGGTTTCTGTAGTACTCCTCGTGGAAACTTAATAGTCTCCGAGATTTCGTTTATTCTTAAATATAACTCAGCCTGTTTCTCTTCCATGTGACTCCACTGAAATGGTGATTGTGAAGATCTACAGTAATGTCCATGTTTCTAAATCCAATGGTCATTGTCTAGTTCTTCAATTTCTTCATTATTTGGTAGCATTCAGTTTAATTGACTGGTGATAGTCTCTTGGGGTTCTTCAGGATTTTTATCTAGAACTACTCTTACCATTTTACTTTTACTTCACTGGCTGGTCTTCAGACTGCTTTTTTTCCATTTCCCGGAGCCCTAAACATTAGAGCACCCTGGGTTTTCCCTTTAACTTTCTGTTCTCTCTCTATTGTCTTATGAGATCTCACACAGTACTGTGGTGCTGAATGTAAGCTGATGTATTCGTAAATCTGTATCTCACATCTAAAGCTGTATAAATTCTACCTCTATATATGGTTCAGAGGACTGGTTCTGAAGAATCCTAGTTACTTTCTAGTACTGTCTTACAGACACCACAACCAAAACTACTTGGAGAAGAAAGTGCTGATTTGGTCTGCATGTCCAGCTCACAGTCTACTCTAGAGGAAAATCAAGGCAGAAACTCAAGCAGGGTGGGAACATGGAGGCAGGACTGAAGCAGAGACCAGGAAGGAACATTACTTCCTGGCTTGCCCCTCATAATTTGTTCAGCCTCCTTTTTGATATTGTCCAGGACAAGCAGCCTAGGGGTGGAACTGCCTACAATATACTGGGCTCTCACACATCAATAATTATAAAGAAAATGCCCTACAAACTTGGCTTCAGGAAATCTGATGGGGTTGGGGATTTAGCTCAGTGGTAGAGCGCTTGCCTAGCAAGCACAAGGCCCTGGGTTCGGTCCCCAGCTCCGAAAAAAAGAAAAGAAAAAAAAAAGGCAGGAAATCTGATGGAGGTACTGTGTCAGTTGAGGTCCCTTTTAAAACCTAACAGGGACTGCACGCCAATTTGACACACCAATATATTACCTTTTGTTTCTTTCTTCCCCAAGATCTCATTAATATCAATACCACATAGCAAAACACATTCAAATTTTTTGGCTTTTTTTCTCAATTTTTTAATTCATTTTACATCCCCTTCCTCCTCTCCTCCCAGTCCTACCCTTACAAGTCTCTCCCTCCATTGTCCTCTCCCTTTCTCCTTAGAGAAGTGGGAGACCCACATTGGGAAGGGGGATATAGAAACTGAAGTGGCCAACTCTTGTAGCCAGGCAGGACTTCTAGAGGGGGGGAGGGGACCTCAATCTACCCATAAAACCTTCAACCCCAAATCTGTCTGGCCTACATTCCAATTTTTTAAAGTCCCATGCTCTTTAAAGCTTCAACGCTAAGGGCTGGAGAGATAACTCAGTGGTTAAGAGTACTGTTTTTTTTTTTTTAAAGGCCCAGCACCCACACTGCAACTCACAACTGTCTGTAACTCCTGTTCCAGGGGATCCGACAGCTCCACACAAACATACATGCTGGCAAAACACAAATGCACAATAAAAAAAAACTTCAAATACCAAGTTTCAATTTCTTCCACGTTCTTTTTTTTTTTTTTTTTTTTTTTTTTTTTTTTGTTCTTTTTTTTCGGAGCTGGGGACCGAACCCAGGGCCTTGCGCTTCCTAGGTAAGCGCTCTACCACTGAGCTAAATCCCCAACCCCTCAAGTTTCAATTTCTTTGAAATATTCCATTTCTGTAATATTTCAAGATGGAAGAACCAGGACACAGTCAGAAGCGAAGCAAAGCAATTACGCAAATCCAGACGTGTAAATAACTTCATGTCTGATGTCTGCGATTCACAGGTTTCTGGAGTCCAAAGGGCTTGAGACTGGACTTTTGGCTACCTTATTGGGTTCTTTCCCCTACCACCGTTCTCTATCCTTCCAGTCCCCCCCCACACCCCATGCTAGGTAGGAGAGAAAGAAAGTTAGAGGAGAAAGGAGATATCATTATTACCAGACTACTTCCTGCTGATCAGGGGCATCGAGTTCAATGGGGCAACTCCAATTTGTTCTACTTAACAAACAGCAACCAACAGCAAACATCAGCAGGGGGCAGGGGATAGGGAGCAGCAGCCATTGCCTCTCTTGGGGTTTGAGCATTTATATAGCCTCTCAAGTATCCCTAGAATCCCAAACAAATTATCTGCAACTGGCAAAACCACATCTCTGTTGGACCAAGAGACAAATCTGTGGACAATCTGAAGCAGCCCCATATCCCACACCTGGGATTAAAACAAAAACATGCACATAACATGTCTGTGTTTTTAAAGAAACCAAAATTCTCACCACACCCCACTTGTCTGGTTTTGCAGACTTGTAGACTCAGGCCAGCTCCACTTTACAGCTGCCACTGTTGTTGGCAAATGGCAAGTGCTCCTGGTCCTGGTGCCTCCGATATGCTATGGTCTCCACTATAATTGAAGCTTCGCCTTCACCAATGGCCTGGCATATCTGTAGGGATTCTAATCATGCTATTTGGTGCCAAGCACCAACATTTTTCCATGACCCCTTCAACTCTGGGGCTGGCTCTGGGTACAGCAACAGAGACTGTATCTTCACCAGTGGTATCTCCTGGCCTCTGCCAATGCCAAGGCTTAGCTGTTCTCCCCGGCTCCTTTAATACTGCAGTTTGCATGCTGCCAAGTTCATCCACCACCTTGAGATGCAGCCTTGGTCCTGCTATGGACCGTGCTCTGTATACTGACTCTGAGGAAAGGTTTTACATCAATAATGCTGGTCTCTTCTTAATTGCATATGACCCCCCCACACCTCAGTTACCTAACATCAATTGTCCCAGGAAAACAAAATGGTGCTGACCAACATAACTAATTATTAGAACTTTTCACATTTCTCATTTGATGTCATTATTATCCCTCTCCAATTGTGGGACATTTGCCCTATTTCCCCTCATTGGTTTTTGATCCTCCTAGGCAGTCATTTTGGAAACCAAAGATGCTCTAAATGCTACACGTCCTTGATTCCATCTAACAAGTTTCAAGTTTTCTCTGATCACAGAGTCCTAAATAAAGATTTTACTTTATGCCTTTTCTTAGGAGAAAAGACGTCAATGGAAAGTTTTCTCCTTTTCTCCACTTTTTGTTTTTTGTCCAAGTTAAAGATGGACAAAGATGGTTCCTCACACCTTCTTCCTGCCCTTCTCTCACACTTGTGTTCGTGTGCACCTGGAAGCCTGAGGTCGGCATCCAGGGTCTTCCTTGATCACTTTGTTCATCTCAAACGAATGAAGAGCTTGCTAATACAGGCTACTCGGACTGGTCAGACTGCACCTATGATCTGGTTTGTCTTTATGCCCCTAGAAGTATATGCAAGCTGCCACACCCACCCAGCATTTAAAAGGGTTCCAGGGATCTGAATTCTACAAATATAGATGGGGCATGGGTGGCATGAACCTATAATTCGACTCCCAGGGAGTGTATGGAGCAGAATTGTGAGTTTGAAGCTAACGTGGAATACACAGACTCTATCTTTTTTTTTTTTCTTTTTTTCGGAGCTGGGGACCGAACCCAGGGCCTTCCGCTTGCTAGGCAAGCGCTCTACCACTGAGCTAAATCCCCAACCCCCACAGACTCTATCTTAAGTGTATTTTAGAGGGTTCTTTTTTAAGATAGAGTCTGTATACCACTATAAACATTTTATCATCTCTTTTATTTTAAATGTAAGCAAATCCGTACAATTTACTATTTCAGTCTGAACTGCGCTGGCATAGTAAGGATGTAAATTAGGAGGCCTTTCAGAAAATACATTTTTTTAAAAAAAGACAGGACAACATTTTGGAGTAAGTTCTGTTCTTCTGCAATGTGGATTCCAGGGATTAAACTTGGATCACCAATCCTAGAAAACTTTTTATTTATTTAGTCTTCTAATTTGGAACAAAGGGGGAAGAATTCACAAATATACACCCAAGCACCTGTTTTACATTAAAGATCAACTTCTGTTTGTATACTAGATTTCTAATAATAATAATAATAATAATAATAATAATAATAACAATAATAGTATTAGTATTATATCACAGATTGCAGTACAAAAGCCATGCCCATTGTTGTTTTCATCCTGGAGAAGCAAGTCTGACAGTGGCATCCTAAGAGTTGCTCAGGACAAGTGTGAGAGACAGAGCAAAGGGATAGCTGGCTTTTCCATTCCAAATCAGGAAGGTAACATGTTGAAAGACACTCACACTTCAACAGAGAAAAGTGTCTGACTACAAGAAGCAGAAGCACTGACGTGAGACATAACACCGAAATTTCCACTGAATCCTATGTTCAGAATTTTAATACAGATTAATCCAAAATCGCTGAAGGTCAAGAAAATGCTCCCCTTTGTAGTAAGGATCCTCACAGGACTCAGAAGACACACTCAGCTTACCCGGTCCAGAAGCAGGATGAACTGTGGGGCTCACATTACCATCTTTACTCTGATGCTATAGTCCTTTCCATGTCTAGGAATCTGCTGTGGGCAGCTTCTACCCATTGTAAGTTAAGTAACCAGTTAATTAATTTAAAATTTGTAATCATTTGTGATGATCTTGTGTGGATGTGTATGCATGTATGTGTGTGTGCAATGTGCTACAGTGCTTCTGTGGAAGTCAGAGGACAACTTGCAAGAGTCAGTTCTCTTCTACTGTATGGGTTCCGAGGATTGAATTTGGTGATCAGAGTTGGCAGCAAGCACCTTTACCTGCTAAATCACCTTGCTATCTTCTTTCATGAAACAAACTGTGTGATCCTCCTGGCCCTAGGGATTGCCAACACATAGGGTCCTTACTTCTTTTTCTTTTTGATTCACTATTGAGTTTGCCTACATAAAGACAAAAATCCTTCAATTTTATTTATCTATGTATCTATTTTTCAAGATAGGGCTTCACTGTGTCACCATGTAGCCCTTGTTGTCCTAGAACTCACTCTATAGAAAAGGCTAGACTCAAATATATAGCTATCTGCTTCTCTCTGTATCCCGAGTGCTAGGATTAAAGTCCTTGTCACCACCTCCTAGCTGTCCTTACTTCTTTATTTAAGCAACCCCATTTTGACAGTTATTGAAAGAAGTTATTCTAGAATGCAAATATAAAAAATAGAAAAAATATGGGCAAAGAGTTCCAAGGTACAATGCTGCAATGTTTGTGTTGATGTTTTTAAAACAATCTAAGAAAGGTTGGAATGTTGTGCAGTCTTTAGTATTACGGTTAATGCAAAGTGGTTAATGATATGGAGAATGACTTCAAATATAATACTAAAGCAAAACTCCATTAAAGTGGTCCGTGCTGAGTTCAGTTCTCTGGTGTAAAAAGTGTGTAGACATGTGTCCAAGGTTTCTTCATTGTCACCACTGCATCAGTGAAATGAGCTGTGATTTTCGTCTTGGTCTTATCTTTCTTTTTTATTTTTTCAGATTTTAGAAAAACATAATCAAGAGAAAAATTAATTGCAGGTAGTTGCCTCTGTGGCCACTAAATGGGAATATAGATTGATTAACATAGAATACTGTTCTTAATTAAAGAAAGGGTGGTGTCGAAATTGGGGTAATTTCAAATGAAGACTTCATAGATGTTGGTAGATATGTTTATATGCCATAACTCCGGCCCTTTCTATCCAAGCATCTAACTGTTTCTGCACTGCTTGAGAAAAGGAAATGAAGTGGCATTCATGAATGTTTACTATGTGGTGAAAGTTCATTCAGGCAACACTTTTCCCCTCTGGAATCTTCAGCAACAATTTCTTGTGATAAAGTTACCATGACACAACAGCAAAGTGGCAGGCACTACATGCAAATTTGGCTGATGACCATTCACAGAGCAGCATATGCATTATTAGGCACATAACTTGAAACAGTAAAATCTTCCTTGATTAAAATCTGTAAAAACAACAACAACAACACCCCAAGGGCTTAATCCCATAATTGGGGACTAAAGGAAAAGCAAACTATTGTACGATAGTCACTCCACTTAGGCCAGTATAACAAGATACCTTGGTACTTTGTCAGAATCCTGTGACTTGTGTTCCTTGTGACTTCTGAGAATGATATTGGTGGTACTTTTTGGTAATGTAATTACTATAGAAAAGATTTGAAACAATGCGATCCTACCTCAAGAGCAAATGTTAGTGTTGAAGCAAGAGAGAGAGGGGGGGGGGAGAGAGAGAGAGAGAGAGAGAGAGAGAGAGAGAGAGAGAGAGAGAGAGAGAGAGAGGTATGAGGCAGAGACTAGAGCTCTAGTCGAGCACTTGCTTGGCTTGCATGAGTCTCCAGGGCCAGGTCCCAGCGCCACAGAAAAGAGTTCTAAACGTGGGTGCCAATTCTTCTTCATCTTGAATGATACAGAATTAAACGTTAGTTTTGTCAAATGCCAGGACTGCAAGCTCTGGAAGTTAAGCTTTAAGCACAGATCTCCAATGGTTAAAAAGAAAGCTTATGCTTAAATGAATAAACTGCTGAGAAAGTCCCAGGGAACGTTCAGAGTAAGCCAATCCTAGTCAAGTAATATCACTAACGACACTTTATTTTCAGAATTCTGCCCAGAAAGAAAAAGATAATAGTAATCGATATTAATGGACCATGGACACTTCTGGCTATGGAACACATTTAAGGACGAAGTCAATTCTACACACACCTGTGATGAAATGCTATGCCAGAGAGATGAAACAAGTCCTTCTACTGGAGAGGCTCCTAGTCTAAAGGCAGCCTTACAGAATTGATTAACATACCCATTGTCAGCTCCCCAGGGGAAAAAGGACTTTAGGACAGCTGCAAGAACAAATTATTGACTTGTGTTAGGGATTTGAAAGGGCAAATGTGATAAACTTTGTTGTTCTCTAAGGATATCTTTCAAGATTGTGCTGGTCAGTGCAGCTATTCAAATGTGCAAAGTAGCAGGCTGTTTCTTCTCTTCCGTATTCCAGATAATGACACTTTCACAGCCTGTCACTGATTAACGGAGACTGAATCATTGTCATTAAGTAACCTGACTTTTTCTCTGTGCCCCATGTAAATAAGTTTGTTTTTTGAAACAGGTTTTCCATTTAATTAAAAATGGTGAATTAAATGTCTGTCACTGTGAATGCCTGTTATTTTAAGTTATACTGCCTAAAATAGGATTTGAAAAATAGGCATGCTTATAGTTTAAACTGGAAGCAATCTAAGGTGTTAGGTTTTATTGTCTGCTGCTGTATTTCTAATGACAGATGGTGCTTTAAGAAGTAATTATAAGAACTAGAGCAGACAGCTCAGGGGGCGGGGGGGGGGGTCAAGAGAGCTTCCTTCTCTTCTAGAGGAGCAGAGCTGGGTTCACAACTACTTGTGACTCCAGTTACAGTGTATCTAATGCCCTGTTCCTGTCTCTGTCCTTGAACATGGACACACACACACACAATTTAAAAAATCTTTCAAAAGAAGTAACTACAATTAGGAGTAGACCATGAGTACTGTCTCAGAGTTTCTATTTCTGTGATAAGATACCATGACCAAAAAGGCAACATGGGGAGAAAAAGATTTATTTCATCATACACCTCTCAGGGCACAGTCCATCAGCAAGGAACTCAGAGCAGAAATCAGGAGGCAGGAACTGGAGCAGAAGCCATGGAGGAATGTGGCTTACTGGCTCACTTTCCATGACTTCCTTTCTTATATACCTCAGGACCACATGCCCAGCAGTGGCACCACCGACAGTGAGTTAGGCCCTTCTATATCTACATCAATACTACCCTATATCTATAGAACATTCCAGATCCTATATCAGGAAAATGACTCCACAGAGTGACCTACAAACCAATCTGTTGGCAGCATTTTCCTCAGCTGAAGTTCCTTCCTCTCACAGGGCTTTCTACTTTGTGTCAAGTTGACAAAAAGTAGCCAGGACAAATGTGATAGCTGACATTTTTTAAAAGATAAAATTGTTTTCTTTTGTGTGTTATACTTGGAAGCTTTTAAGAAATATTTTCATGGCAAAAAAAGTCACTAATTTGCAGTAGAAGCCAGAGTGGTTAGCAAATAAAGCTATGAAGAAGTGTGTGTCATCGGCAGCACAATCTATGCTTTCATTTGATTTGGTTTTTCAGATAGAGTTTTTGTATGTAATAGAGCTTCTGCGGTCCTGGAACTTGCTCTATAGATGAGGCTGGCCACAAACTCACAGAGAACTGCCTGTCTCTGCCTCACTATCTCTGCTTCCTGAGAGCTGGGATTAAAGGAGTACACCACCAAGAAAATGGTGTAATTAATTAACATGAATTCTTACAAGGAAATCCACCTTAAACCCTGCGTTATTTTTAGCATTTCCTCTTGACTAAAGGGAGGGGTAGTCCTATTGTTGTCTCCTTTAAACATTTGGAAATGGATTCAGAAAGGTTAAAAACTTGCTCCAAATGGCACAAGTAAAAATGTCCCATGAGGCACACTTGGCTCCCAACCTCTCCATCCATCTTTTAGCCTGATGTTGCTTTCGCACACTTGCCCCATGATCTTATACCATCCATGGTTTTCATTAGCATTGCTCTATGTGTTTATTGTCATGTCTTAATTTCCTTGACTTGAGACTTTCTTCCTGGGCTTCAAGTCTCTTATCTGGGTCTTCCATTTACACAGCTGCTTAAACTTTTATGCACCATCCATCGTTCTCTATCCCTCTCGAATGTCTGATCAAGAGTAAGTCATTCTCATTTCACCTCTAATATTTTAAAATAACATGTATCATTATTATTATTAGTGTGTGTGTGTGTGTGTGTGTGTGTGTGTGTGTGTGTGTGTGTGTATGCTCATTCCATGATGTGCCTATGGATGCCAGAGGATGTCTTTTTGTGTAATTGGTTGTTTTCTAGCCTCCTTTTATGTAACTTTTGGCTAGCAAACCCAGGTTGCTAGGCTTTCAAGTCAGTGCTTTTATATGCTCAGTCTTTTCCCTGAATGCACTCCTAATAGTTTTGAAATCTGGCTCTTCTTTTTGACTCCTAGTTACTCCATCTTTTCACGAAGGATGAAAGGCACCAAGACCTCAACCCTATCTTCCTAGGACGCCCCTTTGCCTTATATTTCAGGCAAAAGAGATCATTGTGTTTTTCTAAATGTTGCCAAAGAGGCATTTATTTCATGTCCATGTCTTATCTGCCTTTGTTCCAAACATGCACTGTTTTTCCCATGACCATAACGTGTGTTGTGTGTGTGTGTGTGTGTGTGTGTGTGTGTGTGTGTGTGTGTGTGTGATGTTACCTCTCCATTAGTGAAATGAGCCAATTTAAGACAGATTCTCTTACATGCTGGTTTAAGGACCTAGGCCAGGAAAGTCACCATGGGAAGGGAGGAGGGGGGAAGAGAAAGAGAGAAAAAGAGAGAAGGAGAGAGGAATAGAGGGGATAGAGAAGGATAAGAAGAGGGGAAGGAAGTGGGTGGGGAGGGGGAGGGGGCAGAGAGGAAGAGTTTGCAAAATGTCTGGATTATATAAGGAAGAGCCTCTGGTAGAAAGGGCAGCCCAGCCCCTGGGCTGAAAGTTCAAGGTTGGGGGCAGAGTATGCTGGATGGGGACTGAGGGATGCTGGGAGAACCTGGAGATCAGGTCTGCTTTGAAATGTAAAATATGCACCTCAGTTCCTTGTCCCGGGTCTGAAATCAAATATCCTAGTCTTTTGTTGATAATAAATGAATATCATCTATAACTACTTCCTGCTGACATTGGGGCACTGTTATGGAGTGTTGGCAAAAAGCTGGAATGTTGGCCAAGTCTGGGAAGGGCTGGGTCTTTCACTGCTGTCCAGGTTGTGGGACCCTCTGGTGATAGGAGTGCATGGTCCCAGTTGAAGCAGTCGGCAGGCGGCTGGTCAGAGCACCCGTGGGTGACTGTGTTGGAGCTTTCCTGGATGCAGGTTCTGAGAGAACACCTGGGTGTTAGGAGCAGAAGGGAAAGTTAGGGAATTTAAGGAGAAAACCTTTTTCTTGGGTGTACATTTGAAACTCTTAGGCCCATGGCTTTGTAAAGAGTGTGTGTGTGTGTGTGTGTGTGTGTGTGTGTGTGTGTGTGTGTGTGTGTGTGTAGGGGGTTCCCAGAACCAGGGAAGGGGAATAGGTCCCTCCCTCAGGAATAGGCATGTGGAGAGAGAAAGAGGCTGTTGACAGTAATTATCTTGAGTCCATTTGACCTGTGAGAGGCGGGTTCCCTGAAGCTTATAAGAATCATTTTAAGTTTACAAAAAGATAAATCACTTTCCTATCACTGTCTGAAGTTTTTTTTTTCACATTTTCTAGCCTTCATAACTTGCATTACCAACCTCATTTACTTTCCTAGACCTTCAAACTCTTTCTCAGACCTTCAAACACATTCTCAGAAGCTTTAATATCCTCAGAACTTACATAAACTTTAAACTTTATACCTTTTCCTATCTAATTATTGACCATGAGACACAGGTTGGTTGAGCATTGGGAGCAGTCACTGTAAAGTGAGTTCTTTATCTAAAGGAACTATAAAAGTTATTTCTTTCAGTAGACTCCCGGGATTCCGTCCACCCATGACAGAAGTTGGAGATGGGACTGTGGGACCCAACTGTGAGGTTAAGACAGAGTAGGTAGCCCCTGTGTCCTTCAGAATGAGCTGGACACACCCACTACCTGTAGCATTACTCAAGAGATTTGTCTTTCCATGATTGGAAGTTTAAGGGCTCAGCAGTTTAAGGCACTGTCAGCTTTTCCAGAAGACCAGAGTTTAATTCCTAGCACCGACATTAGGCAACTCACAACCAACTCTTAAGTCCAGTTCTAAGAACCGGATGCCTCTGGCCTTTACAGGCACCTATTCTCACATCAACATACGCACAGAGAGATGCACATGCCTATACATAATAAAAATAAAATAAAAGGTTCCCCCCAAATAAGTTATCTTTCTAGAATACAATACTTAGGTCAGAGTTTCTATATATAAACTTAGATTCTTATAGCTCATTATGGAACCCATACAGTAATATATCTGATCAATGACTCATTTTGTAAAATGAACATATGTGACAACGTTTCTATGCTTGTGGAATTATTGCTACTACAAGGACAGCCTACACTGAAGCTGCTAGTTTAATGTAACACTGGAGTGGGCTTTTAAAGACACTACACATAGGAATATATACGATATACTATATATACTATATACTATATATAGGAGGCAATGCATGGCAAGGTTGGAACAAGGTTCTCCATAGGAATACATGTGCTTTGAATCACTGTCCAATACATGATGCCTTTTCTACCCAAACTAGAACTTATATGTCTAGGTGTCTAGGAATGGCAATAAGAATGTACCCACAGTCACCCAATGCAAACATTTTGTTTACTCTGTGTTTTTAGCTTTATTTTTGCCAGATTGTAGAGGAAAGAAAGCTCTCCCTGTCTTTCTGTCTCTATTTCTGTCTTTCTCTCTCCCCTCCACCGCCCCTCTCTCACACACACATTCACACATGAGGTGAAGAGGAAGGGCTCATATTGGTTTCTTTTTTTTTTTTCTTTTTTCTTTTTTTCGGAGCTGGGAACCGAACCCAGGGCTTATATTGGTTTCTTTGGAGACTCTTTATACATTTTTCTTACAGTGCCTTTTTATGGCTTTTATATCAGAGTCATTCTGACCTCCTAGAGTATGTTAGAATTACTTTTTCCTCACCAACGCTTTAAGTGGTTAGTACAGATTAATATTAATTCTTTTAAATCATGTTTTAGACATCAGATCCAGAGCTTATTGTCTTAGTTCTACTTGTCCTTTTAATACTCACATTAGACATAATGTTTTTTTTCTTTTCTTTTTTTGGAGCTGGGGACTGAACCCAGGGCCTTGCGCTTGCTAGGCAAGCGCTCTACCACTGAGCTAAATCCCCAACCCCTAGACATAATGTTTTATGCTGATAATAATATTTATAAATATCCAAGCTCAAGGTGACACCTGTCCCTTGCCTCCAAGCTATATAATATGACAAAATGGGATTTCTCTCTATTAATGACCCAGGCATTAGAGGAGTCATTGTCTCAACTGTCTCATAAAGACCCCAACTGAGCTTGAGTCCTGTCAGCTATGAGCTTGCCTTGAGCCTAGGACAACCAGGGTTAACTACTGGAAGTAGTTGTTTTCCTCCCCTCCACCAGGGAGCTACACTGCCTACATGTCACTGATCCCTTTGGGCATTCTTTCTCTTCCTTTGTGGATCCCCAAAGCTCTTCCCTCTCTGTCCAATACACTTCACTGTCTACAAGTGAGAGGGGTTAAACCCAGTACACAAGGCCATTTTAGGATCTGCTGTGAGAAGGATGTCGGCAACTGCTCCTTATGTTCTCAGCTAGTGTTTCTCCATCTGGGTTCTTGTATGGGCAGGAATACTCTCAGGTTGCAGATCACAGGAATTAGAGTCAATATTCAAGGTGATTTCAAGGTCTATGGCTAGGACTGAGATTTATGTGCCTGTCACCTAAGGCATAAATAAGCATAGCTCCTACCAGGTGTCTTGGCAGATAGTTCTCATAAAAGAACTAAGGCCCAATGGGGGAAAACTAAGTCCACAGAATAGCTATTTCTGGGTCTGGAGATAGGACAGCAGTTAATGAACCTGTCATGCGGGTTAGGCCTCTGCTCTCAAAGGACTTCTGCTAGGTCATGAGTGCTACAAAGATATCAGAAATACCTGTTTCAATTCTCAACCTCTCAAAAAGGCACTTTATCCACTGATGTCTATGAATTTATTGTTGCTGTGTGAGATCATGTTGGCATTGCCCATCCATGAGGCTTGGGCTACATGTATTTCTGAGGATAGTAAACCTGAATACTTTTTGATAACATAGCCAGCTGGGTCTACCATTTGGCAAAGTGCTTACAAATATCCTCTACTGAATATGTTAAGCTTTAGTTGATTTATTGCAATCTACCCTTGCAGTATTTATAAGGCATTTTAATTGAAATTTCACAAATTGCACAAATAATTTTAGATAATTAATATTGTTATATTATGTTGTCTTAGTCATGACTATGATCGATAGTTCTACATTGTCAGGCCTTCTTTATTAAAAATAGCTCATTAAAATATAACCTGCTTATCATAATATTTACCTATTTTAAATAACAAGTTTATTCCACTTTTGACTTGTCATTATTGTTTAATTTCGCTTAATTTTGTATGCTCATTATGTCAAAATAATAATTTGTCTTTTAAAATTTTATACTAATAATTTGAACAGTAAAGCATGCTTAATATTGGTCTTTTTTTTCTTTTTCTTTTTCTTTTTTTTTTTTTTGGAGCTGGGGACCAAACCCAGGGCCTTGTCCTTGCTAGGCAAGCGCTCTACCACTGAGCTAAATCCCCAACCCCTAATATAAACCTCTCTTATTATTATTATTATTATTATTATTATTATTTTGGAGCTGAGGACCGAACCCAGGACCTCGTACTTGCTAGGCAAGTGCTCTACCACTGAGCTAAATCCCCAACCCCAATATTGGTCTTATAATACTTTTATTTCAGGTTTAACACAACCAATTTAGTTATAAATACACCGAATTTTGGTTTCACCCATTACTATGAATTTTAGAAATACTTTGAAAATGAAACGCTGTTGTTTTAATATTATGCAAAATAAATACTGGTATGTCTCTTTGGATATTTGTAGTGCCTTCCAAACATTTATCTGGAAGTCTGAGGATAAAAGAGCTCAGACTGAACACAGAAGTGAAGTCTGAAACACATGGTAAAACCATGAGAAGTAGCATTAGCTGCAGTAAACTACCCAAATTGGAGTCTGGCTACAGAGAGTAAGAAGGACTCTGAGACGGTTGTCATTATGATGACAGAGGACTTTCATTAGGACTATCCAGATGAGTAACTGACTCCCTACATCATGTCTGCAGTCATACAAGAGAAGTGGATGTTGGGACAAAGGCCAAAGAAGCAAGGCAATGAGGCCTGTACCTAATGAGGGACCCTTATATCCAGAAGACACTCTATTACCACACTCTCCATTTTGATCTGCTCCCTCTCAAATCTCTGCTCGTAACGAGAAGTGCAGACCATCATTTGGAGATAATCTAACAGGAAATGAACCTCTGTCCTCTACAAAGGCAGTCCTGGCTTTTAACTGATGACTGGTCTCTCCAGGTTCTAAATCCACTCCTCTAGGGTAGTTCAGACATATAAATGCCTGCATTAAATATCAGGGCGCAAACAAGATCCAGAAAGATAAACATAGTATTATTCACTTGTAACTGGATATCAGCTGTTAAGTAAATGATAATCACACTACAACCCACAAACCCAGAGATGCTAAGTAACAAGGAAGGCTCAGAGAGGGTGGTGCATGTATCTCCCTGGAAAGAGGAAACAGGATAGATATTTTTGGGTGGACTGGGAGGCAGGTGGAGATGGGAAGAGAAGGTTTCATGTGGGGGAGGGAGGGAGAGAGTACAGGGAGAGAGACCTGGAATAAGAGGACACTTAGAGGACTATGTAAAAACTTAGTGCAGTAGAAACTTCCTGGAATCTATGAGAAGTGACCCTATTGAGGACTCCTAGTAATGGAAGATACAGAACCTGAACCTGCCATCTTCTGTAACTAAGCAAGGTTTCCAATGGTGGGACTGGGACACCAACCCAGCTACAAAACCCTAAACTGATACCTGTCCTGCATGCAAGATGTGATGGGGCACTGGTGGTTCGTCACATCTTGCTGTGATCAATGACTGGTTCAAATTGAGCCCCCACCCACGAGAGGGATCCATTCCCTATACTGACTGCTTGGATTGTCAGGAAGCTGAATGGCTCAGGGACCTAGGGTAGAGTCAAACTTGACTAACATCCCCACCCACCACATGAACGCACGCACGCACACACACACACACACACACACACACACACACACACACACACACACACACACACACACGGCAATGAAATGATTCCTAATGATATTCTGGTATACTTGTAGATTGGTGCATAGTAGCCCAATCATCATTAGAGAGGCTTCCTTAGGCAGCTGATAAGAGCAGATGCAGAGACGCACAGCCAGACATTAGGCAGAGCTTGGGGAATCCTATGGAAAGGGAAGGGATATTGTAGGAGCTGGAACAAAAATAAGGAAGAAAGAAGACATCACAACATGCTCAATTAGTGAGAATGGAGCAAAAACACTCATATACATAGAAATACTCAATACTATGCAATGGGTCTCAACAGCATATTAGAAATATTATGCATCAAATGAGAATTATTTCCAGTATACATAAATTGCTCACCATACAGAAATCTATGGTATATGTCATGTTAATAGACTAAGGAGGGGAGGAAACAGAATGTTGTGAGGTTTTTTTCCTCAAAT
Organism: Rattus norvegicus; assembly: GCF_021556685.1. Classification (NCBI taxonomy): domain Eukaryota; kingdom Metazoa; phylum Chordata; class Mammalia; order Rodentia; family Muridae; genus Rattus; species Rattus norvegicus. Next base: position 25,303,096 of record NC_141554.1, read on the forward strand.
GATAGCAGAGAAAGCAATTAGCAGAATGTAGCACACATTCATCATGAAATAAGGAAAGGGAAGAAAGACTAAAGCACAGCAAGGGATGTGTAAGACTTCAAACTTAAGCAGCATGACCACCACTTCTAGTCAACAAGGCCCTAGGTCCTAGTGACCACAAGTTCTAGCTGGAGCAATTAGGCAGGAAAGGGAATATAAAATTGGGAAAGGAACATGCTTGCAGAGGAAGCTATCTTATATGTAGAAAACCCTAAAGATTCAAGAAAAGTTTAGCAAATTGTAGTTCACTGATTAATACAAGGTTAACTGTATTGCTGTCCAGTATTACCAAAAAGTGATAATTTAAGATAATTATTTCATTTATAATAGCATCAAAACCCAAATACTTAGAAATAAAGTAAGGAGAAAAGCTGATGTTGAGGAAAGAAATGACTGGGAAAACAAGTTTTTAAAACCTTCAAAGAATTTATTTAGTTATGAATTAGTGTGGCATCTCTGGGAACATAGCTGATACTAAAGACATTAGCAGCAATGAACAATACATGAGCATGTAATGATCCAGGCAGGTTGCATCTATCACTAGACAAGCAGAAATCAGTCCTTTACAAATGTGTTATGATTTCTGTTATGCAAGGATTCAAAATATTCAAAATTATAATTTTAACAAAATTTATGTAAAAAATTAAAGTTAGTCTTTTCATTTTTTTTTATTAACTTGAGTATTTCTTATATACATTTCAAGTGTTATTCCCTTTCCTGGTTTCCGGGCAAACATCCCCCTCCCCCCTCCCCTTCCTTATGGGTGTTCCCCTCCCAACCCTCCCCCTATTGCCGCCCTCCCCCCCATAGTCTAGTTCACTGGGGGTTCAGTCTTAGCAGGACCCAGGGCTTCCCCTTCCACTGGTGCTCTTACTAGGATATTCATTGCTACCTATGGGGTCAGAGTCCAGGGTCAGTCCATGTATAGTCTTTAGGTAGTGGCTTAGTCCCTGGAAGCTCTGGTTGCTTGACATTGTTGTACTTTTGGGGTCTCGAGCCCCTTCAAGCTCTTCCAGTTCTTTCTCTGATTCCTTCAACGGGGGACCTATTCTCAGTTCAGTGGTTTGCTGCTGGCATTCGCCTCTGTATTTGCTGTATTCTGGCTGTGTCTCTCAGGAGCGATCTACATCCGGCTCCTGTCGGTCTGCACTTCTTTGCTTCATCCATCTTGTCTAATTGGGTGGCTGTGTATGTATGGGCCACATGTGGGGCAGGCTCTGAATGGGTGTTCCTTCAGTCTCTGTTTTAATCTTTGCCTCTCCCTTCCCTGCCAAGGGTATTCTTTTTCCTCATTTAAAGAAGGAGTGAAGCATTCACATTTTGATCATCCGTCTTGAGTTTCCTTTGTTCTAGGGATCTAGGGTAATTCAAGCATTTGGGCTAATAGCCACTTATCAATGAATGCATACCATGTATGTCTTTCTGTGATTGGGTTAGCTCACTCAGGATGATATTTTCCAGTTCCAACCATTTGCCTATGAATTTCATAAAGTCTTTGTTTTTGATAGCTGAGTAATATTCCATTGTGTAGATGTACCACATTTTCTGTATCCATTCCTCTGTTGAAGGGCATCTGGGTTCTTTCCAGTTTCTGGCTATTATAAATAAGGCTGCGATGAACATAGTGGAGCACGTGTCTCTTTTATATGTTGAGGCATCTTTTGGGTATATGCCCAAGAGAGGTATAGCTGGATCCTCAGGCAGTTCAATGTCCAATTTTCTGAGGAACCTCCAGACTGATTTCCAGAATGGTTTTACCAGTCTGCAATCCCACCAACAATGGAGGAGTGTTCCTCTTTCTCCACATCCTCGCCAGCATCTGCTGTCACCTGAGTTTTTGATCTTAGCCATTCTCACTGGTGTGAGGTGAAATCTCAGGGTTGTTTTGATTTGCATTTCCCTTATGACTAAAGATGTTGAACATTTCTTTAGGTGTTTCTCAGCCATTCGGCATTCCTCAGCTGTGAATTCTTTGTTTAGCTCTGAACCCCATTTTTTAATAGGGTTATTTGTTTCCCTGAGGACTAACTTCTTGAGTTCTTTGTATATTTTGGATATAAGGCCTCTATCTGTTGTAGGATTGGTAAAGATTTGATTTTTTTAATATGGTGAATTTTCCTTAATATTTTGTTTTTTTTTCAAATTTTATTAAATTGGGTGTTTCTTATTTACATTTCAAATGTTATACCCTTTCCCAGTTTCCAGTCCATCAGCCCCCTAACCTTTCCCCCTCCCTTTCTATATGGGTGTTCCCCTCCCCATTACTCTTTTGATTTTTTAAAAAATATACTTAGAATTCCCCAATGGTCAGTGAATGAAGTTTTTTTTTCTTTTTTTTCTTTTTTTTTTTTTTTCGGAGCTGGGCACCGAACCCAGGGTCTTGCACTTGCTAGGCAAATGCTCTACCACTGAGCTAAATCCCCAACCCCTGAAGTTTTTAATATATGGGCATTCTTTTTTTAAAAAAATAACAGGGCTGAAGAGATGGCTCAGCAGTTAAGAGCACTGACTGGTCTTCTAGAGGTCCTAAGTTCAAATCCCAGCAATCACATGGTGGCTCACAACCATCTGTAATTGGATCTGATGCCCTCTTCTGGTGTGTCTGAAGAGCGCTACAGTGTATTCATATATAATAAGTAAATAATCATAAAAAATAACAAAATGAAAGCTAGCCGTACTTTTGTGGCGATCAGAGGAAAAACCAAATTAAAATAAAGTTTAAAACCTGAACAAATTGTTGTAGTGTCTATTTAACCTATCAAAGCCAACCTGGCCACCAGGTTCTCCCAGCATCCTTTAGTCCCCACCTGTTACTTGCTATAGCTGTCATTCCCTGACCTCTATCGACCCTGAACTCTTCAGCCCAGGGGCTGGGCTGCCCTTCCCCCAGAGCTTCTCTATATAATCCAGATATTTCAGGTACTCACCCTTTTGCACCTTTGGCCTTTTGGGTGCTATACCTGGTTCCCCCCTCTCCCCTTCCCATTCCCATTCCTCCATTCCCAACATGGCTCGGGGTCGTGACCACTCTGGATTCTCCCAGGTGTGTCTGCCTCTGGCTGTGCTCTCCCACCTCTCTACAGTAAACTTTCTCCTCCACCATAAGTAGGAGCAGTCATGTCCTTTCCTTTCCTTTTTACTTTTTTCATTCAGAAATAAATGTCAAAATCCTTTCATTAGAGGGGACCAGCCTGAGGCAGAAACAAATATAACAGCCCCATCTGTGTGCTATCCACAAGGAGTGTAGTCAATGAGGCTTCTCAAGTTTCACACGGGAACAACAGAGGACAGAACCAGAGAGAGCACATGAAACCCCTGGTGATGTTTCCACTTCAGTGATGATACCACTCATTGCTGGGATAAATAATTCAAATGACTGACAGCGAGTTAAAAAGACCAAGGAAAATTCAAGGATTCAAAGAGAAAAGTCCACTTTTCACGAGGTCTAGCAATCTGTCAATAAGGGATTTATGCAAAGCATAAAAGTGTCAAAGCTCAGTTCTGTGTACCTGGGAGTTCTTTCAAAGATAACAACCATTTCTTAGGAGACAGTAAGGTTCCCTGCAGCTCTAGACTCCTTGCTGATCTCATCAGCATCAAGTTCAAGACCTGGGATACTTAGATTTTGTCAACTAGGATCACTTGGGAAGAGGACACTTCTGTTGAGAAATAACATCCATTGTATTGGGCTATGGGCATCTCTATGGGGCATTTTCTTTCTTTCTTTTTTTTTATTTATTCATTTATTATACATAAGTACACTGTAGCTGTCTTCAGACACACCAGAAGAGGGCATCAGATCTCATTACAGATGGTTGTGAGCCACCATGTGGTTGCTGGGAATTGAACTCAGGACCTCTGGAAGAGTAGTCAGGTGCTCTTAACTGCTGAGCCATCTCTCCAGCCCGGGGCATTTTCTTAATTAAAGATTGATATGGGAAGGCCCAGCACACTGTGGGCAGTGACAGCTTAGAAAGGTGGCCCTGGGAAGCATAAGAAAGGAATCTTATAAGCCCGTAAGAAACATTCCTCCATAGCCTCTGCTTCAGTTTCTACCCCAGCTTTCTCCCTTGACTTTCCTCTAGATGGACGGGAGAGCCTTTCTTCTTCAAAACCAAAATAGGCCAAATCTCCATCTCAAAGCAACAGGACATGTTTTTTCAAGAAGATGGTGAGAAAAACAGAAGAAAAGCCACAGAGAGAGTAGTGTGGAGCAGGCTCAGAGGCTGGTTTGCCTGTGTTAGAGCAAGAACTTCCTTGTCCTCCAAGGAATAACAGAATGAGGAATTCCTGAGAGGCCGGTGTGTGATAAGATCTCATTAGTAGTTCCCTGAGACAAAAATATGTTTTCTAAGCTAACCAGGTAAAGCAGTAAATGGAAGACCATATCTTTGAGCCAACCATGTGACTGTAGCTCAAAGTTGTCTTAGCTATACCATCTTCACTACGCCACTACCAGTATATTACAGACCTGTAGTCCAGTAGTTCTCAACTTGTGAATCACAACCCCTTGGGTTCTTTCACAGGAGTCACCAAAGATCATCAGACAACACAGATATTTACATTATGATTGATAACAGTCACAAAATTACAGTTGTGATGTAGCCACGAAAATAATTTTATCATTGGGGGTCACCACAAACATGAAGAACTGTTCTCTCTCCCAGAAGTTTCTAGCTACTCTCCTTCCAGGAAATCAGGCCATGGATTCTGCTGTCTGCTGTGACCTTGCACTCTGACAGACCTGAATTTTAGTTAGCCTTGAAGCTGCTAGCAAAATGAGTCTCCCTTCCCACTGCTCAGACTCAAACTGTAATTCTCTCTTATCTGCAGCACCTTCCGGACTTCTAGCATGCAAACTAGATATGGAAATCCTCCCACTGAAAACCTTTGAGAGCAAGATACTCCCTTTGTTTTTTGCAAATGAAAGGTCATTGTATTTCCCCCTTAAAATCTGATTGCACTGTGCAATTATGTTAATTTTCCTAATCCTTGGGAAGGGAAAGATCTTTTCTTTCAGGATGTTTTCCCACAATCCTTGGTGGTTATCTCCTAATGAAGCTCTTCCTCCTACCTAGAAGGCACAGTCTCCATTCAGATTTGGTTGCTTGGGGCCTTGATGTAATCACTTTTTTTTTCTAGTAAAATCTGTCTGAAGTGTAAATTCATCTCAGCTTCTATTGGCTGACAAGACTTCTTACACACATATGTACTCACTCTAGATATGAAACCCTTGACAGACCAAAGTATGGATACTAGCAGAGTACAACTTGGTAACCAATAAATTTTATTAGGAGTATGCATGAGGGGTTCCTTTTAGGAGCAGAAATGACCCAGCCCAGCATGAGTGACCACTTACTTTTTTTCTTTTTTTTCCAGGGCTGGGGATCGAACCCAGGACCTTGCGCTTCCTAGGCAAGCGCTCTACCACTGAGCCAAATCCCCAACCCCGAGTGACCACTTACAAAAGCGGGAAGAATGGAGCACATTGCCCAGCCTGTAGGCAGATCAAAAGATTGGAAAGTGTCCTTTCCCAGAGCCTCAATTAGTTTAAAATATTATAGGCAGTTCCACTGATTTTTGCTTCTTTTTTTTTTCAGGCAGCCAGGCTGGTCTCAGAATATCCTTTATAGCTTGGGTTGTCTGAGAGTTTTTGCAACTTGCTCTGCTGCATCTGACGGGGACTCTTGGCTCGTATTGCTTACTGTGGGATGGAGGGTCCTAATAAATCTGGCCAGTTTCATGGGCTTCCTGAAGCTATTTTGAGTAGCTTACCTTCTGTCTTAAGGAGCTTCCTGCGGGGTAGAATGTTTTAATCCTGGAAGAAACTGTTACATAAAAGCTTCCATTTAATGAAGCTGCCTTCTATAAATTACAGCAACTATAATTCTCTAGTTCATTATTCCTGTATTGTGGGGAGGGGTAGGTGGAAAGGTGGGTGCTGCTGTATGAATGTTCCTGGAGAAACGTGAGCAAATATCTATTTGTCCTAGATGGAGGATTGAGGCAAGATGGAAGAAATATCCTTTCCTAGTCTAAATCGATGAACCAATAAATGTATTGAGGTTACTTACAGAAGAATGAGTGACGGTTACAGGAGGATAGGTGACCCAAAGGCAGTTCAGTCACTTAAAAGCTTGCCCGGGTGTGGTCGATAACTCACAAATCTATATCCTTAGAGCTCCCAGTAGAACTTGCAAAGTTCTCCACCAAAGAAACATTTCCTCCAACGTAGTTGTTTATACCTTCTGACTCTTGCAACTTCTATGATCTTATCAAGTTTGGGTACTTTCTTTAGGATATTTTAAGAGATATCTATTCATTTATTTATTTTTATGTGCATGCACGATGGCTGTGCACCACATGCATACAGCCAGAAGTGGGTACAGATCCCTTGGAACTGGAATTACACATGGTTGTGAGTCACCATGTGGGTACTAGGAATCAATCCTGGATCTTCTGTGAGAGGACAAGTACTTTTAACCATTAAGCCACCACTCCAGCACCAAGTTCTGGATTCTTACATATTTCCTTCTTCTTTCTGGGATGCAATATTGGAATGAGGAGAAAATAGCTGTTCCACAGATAGATTATTTAACAAGGTTGTTGTGAGGCTTACAGAATATGTTTTGCATCCAGTAAATGATTATGTTTTAGTAAAATAAGATGTTTACTATACAGTTAATACAAATCCATTTAGCAAAAAAATAGAAAATGTACATATGTATATTGTGTGTGTGTGTGTGCATCAGTCCTAAATGCATCTGTCCTTTGGTGTTCACAGACTATTACTTCCAGGACCCTCAGCAGATACCATTAATCTCAAGTAGCGATGTAATATTTACATAAAACCTATGATCATCCCCCTCCACAGACTTCTAGATTCTTTCATTTATTTACATATATGACTGTGTGTGTGTGTGTGTGTTTGTGTGTGTGTGTGTGTGTGTGTGTGTGTGTGTGTGTGTGAGACCCAAACTCAGGTTCTCTGATAAGCAGCAAGCATTTTTAACCACTGAGCCACCTCTCCAGCTCCAATGTCTAAATTCTTTTTTATCCTATCTAATCCAGTGTAAATGTTATGTACTTTTTATAGTATAATGCTAAGAGAATCATGATAAGAAAATCGTATTCATTCATTGAATACAATTTTAAAATATTTTCAACCCATAATTGGTTGAATCCACAAATGTGAAACGCATGGATATAGAGAACTGAGGTTTTATAAAATATACTTTTATTTTAACTATGCATATTTGTGCGTATGTGCACACAAGGTCTATGGCATCAGAATTGCCTGGAGCTGGAGTTACAGACAGTTCTAAGTGCACCTAAGGTAGCTACTGGGAGCCAAACTCACAGTACTATATTCTCTTACTCACTGAGCCATGTCTTCATCCCTAGAACTGACTTCCAGAAGTTCAAGACTTTGAGAGCTGCTACTAGAATCCCCTTCATGGTATTGTAGGAATGAAATGAGATGATGCTTGTAGAAATGTTTTATAATAGCATTTAGCAACTTACATATATATGTGTGTGTGTACATATATATAGAAAATGTGCAATAAACATTGAATTATTATCACAAATATATTCATTGTTTATGCCATAGAGATTACGAAGAATTGTTCCTCACATGACAATATTTACAAACAATTTGCCTTTGACATCTGGTAAGACCTTTTTTTTTTCTTCTTTCATAATTGTCTCTATCTAGCAACCAGAAACTGGCCTATCAAGAAAAGAAAGACCAAGGAATGAGGTAAAAACTAATAAAGATGAGTGGTTAAGAATACTAGAGAGAGGGCTGGAGAGATGACTCAGTGGTTAAGAGCACTGACTGCTCTTCCTAGCGGTCTTGAGTTCAAATCCCACAATGATCTGTAATGAGATCTGATGCCCTCTTCTGGTGTGTATGAAAAAATTACATATATATTGTATTAATATATATATTATATTATAAAAAATTAAAAATACAAAAAAGAATATTAGAAAGAGGCTTCTCTGGGAGCCTGATATCACATGCTAGCAATGTTCTAGTATAGATTGCATAGATTTAAATTTTACCTATGACATTGATACTTTTACTTCTTTACATCTTATAAGGAACTAGAAGATAATGGTAGCATCAACATTGTAGGGGTTTTTTTTTTCTGGAGCAGATTAAGAAACAGAATGTACAGAAATTGATTAACCAGAAAAAGAGGCAGCATTACAAGGAAACCCCAGTGTAAAAGTATGATGATCATGTTGCAGAGCACTGGAAGCATGTGGAGAGTAAACTGCACTAAACAAATGTGAGCAGGGTGGTGACCCTGAGTGACAAATAGTGACCCCTTCAAAGAATGGCACTACTATTAGAAGGGATTTGGAGATGCTAGTAGGAAAAATAAGTAAAAGGTTGATATATGCATATGTGGAAATGACAGAATAGAACCCATTTATTGGTACAATTTATATGAGCTAATAAATATAATTAAAAAAAACTCAGTGGCCCAGCATGGCTAGTATTATAATTACCTGGTGCATAGGCCATATATCTAACCATTGTGATCAAAAAACCACCTCAGATGGTCTGGAGAGGTGGTTCAGTGGTTAAGAGCACTGACTGCTCTTCCAGAGGTCCTGAGTTCAATTTCCATCAACCACATGGTGGCTCACAACCATCTGTAATGTGATCTGATGCCTTCTTCTGGTGTGTTTAAGACAGCTACAGTGCACTCATATACATTAAAAATAAATAAATAAATAAATCTTAAAAAATACTACAGAAGGGATATTTAGCCATTCATAAATTTTACAGCTCTGAAGGCAACTCCAATGTGAAGTCAAAGTTGACACTCTTTCCATGTTTCTATGTTAATAGGCTTTTAAATATTTTGAAGTTGGTATGTTGTGGTTGGTTTGCCCTGGAGTTATCTGTATTTTGATGCTAATTCCACTGCCCCAAGGACGGTTGCCTAGTTTTGTACTCAGGTGACTTCCTCAGAACCTTCTCTCCATTTAATTTGTAAAATACAGGTGAGGGTTGGTACAGGATAGAACGAGGCCTGTCATTGGACGAGAAGGAAGGATGAGGGGAGAAAAGTTTGAGGGGAGGGGAGGAGACTGGAATGGAAAGGAGGAAGAGACAGCAGGAGAAGGCAGAGTGGCCACGGGACAACATGTAAGTTGACGTTAAGATTCCACGCTATATCTTTACAGGTTGTTATGAATGCTTCTATGGGATGTATGTGTACAGGGCTTTGTATGCTTCTGTGGGCAATTATATCTTATCAATTGGATCAGGTTATTGTGTTGTGTGGTCTTTCATGTAGCAATTTAAGTGTAAGAAAGTGTGCAGCGGCTAGAGACACTGGGCCCCTGCGGAATTGGAAAGTGTGTTTATGGCAAGATATATACCAGATATCTTGGGGCACTGCGGTGCCGGATCTAGTGGGGAAAAAGACCGCTTTTTATTTTTTATATTTTAATACAACAATATTGGTACATAAAATATTCTACATATTTTTTATTTATTCATTTATTATATATAAGTACACTGTAGCTGTCCACAGACACACCAGAAGAGGGCATCAGATCTCTTTACAGATGGTTGTGAGCCACCATGTGGTTGCTGGGAATTGAACTCAGGACCTCTGGAAGAGTAGTCGGGTGCTCTTAACCACTGAGTCATCTCTCCAGCCCTATTCTACATATTTTAAAAGATTTATTTCTTCTATTTTTCTCTGTATGGGTGTTTTGCTTGCATGTGTGTCTATGTCCCACTAGTGTGTTTGGTGCCCAAGAGAACAGAAGAGGGCATCAGATTCCATTACAGATGGTTGTGAGCCACTGTGTGGGTACTGGGAATTGAACTCAGGACCTTTGCAAGTGCAGCTGTTGCTCTTAACCACTATGTCATCTTTTTAGCCCCCTAGATAATATTTAAATACTTAAAAATGATAGAATTTTTGGTGTCATAAATATTGGTAATTTAAAATACACCATGAACTCTCATTCGTGGAACTAAGTACCACAATGGGAGAACTGCCTCTGCCTACCAACTGCTGGGATTAAAGGTATGCACCACCACCACCAAGCTTAATTTGATATTTTTTGATAGTTTATTTCGATTATTTAGTTAGCAAACATTTATATGAACTATATATTTTCTGTGTAAGAGTCATACTTTGTTTCGTGGTTTGTCTTACAATTACTGTTGAAAAAGAAAATGACCCATAATTGGGTCCCAGAAGTCAAACACTGAAATTTGGTGTTGGAGTATGGTATTGATTGTAACTGTGCTCTGGCTATTCTTTCTTGGAGAATGAAGCTATCTACTTTTTAAAAATTATTTTACAGGAGCCCACAATTAACAGATTTTTGTAGAGAATGTATTTTAGAGAGACTCTGGGTACTTTTTTTTTTAATTTTATTTTTTAAGATTTTTTTTTTATTGTATGAGTACACTGTAGCTGCCTTCAGACACACCAGAAGAAGGCATCAGATCTCATTACAGATGGTTGTGAGTCACCATGTGGTTGCTGGGATTTGAACTCAGGACCTCAGGAAGAGCAGTCGGTGCTCTTAACCACTGAGCCATCTCTCCAGCCCGACTCTGGGTACTTTTTGAGAAGCTTCGAACTTTTAAAGTGACTGAATAACTTACAGACTGAACTTTTAAAGTGTTCAAATTTTAAAAGATTGGCATTTGCAAAGTAGGAATGTTTCATTTGTGATATTAAAATTAATGTGGGCTATTGGGAACAAATGACAGTTGGTAGCTGAATATGGATATGTTTGTGTGTCAAGTTAATAAGGGGTGAATTGTACTTGCTAACTTTCTGTCAGCTTGACATGAAATAAAGTCATTGGAAGGGAGGGAGATTCAATTGAGAAATTGCCTTCATAAGACTGGCCTATAGGCAAGCTTCTGGGGCATTTTTAAATTTTTAACATTTTTTCCAACCTTATTAAATTGGGTATTTCTTATTTATATTTCAAATGTTGTTCCCTCTCCCAGATTCCAGGCCAACATCCCCCCTAACCTCTCCCACTCCCATTCTCTATGGGTGTTCCCCTCCCCATCCTCCCCAAATTACCACCCTCCCCTCAACAATGACTTTCACTGGGGGTACAGTATTGGCATCACCAAGGGATTCTTCCCTTCCACTGGTGCCCTTACTAGGATATTCATTGCTACCTATGGGGTCAGAGTCCAGGGTCAGTCCATGTATAGTCTTTAGGTAGTGGCTTAGTCCCTGGAAGCTCTGGTTGCTTGACATTGTTGTTTATAAGGGGTCTCGAGCCCCTTCAAGCTCTTCCAGTCCTTTCTCTGATTCCTTCAACGGGGGTCCCGTTCTCAGTTCAGTGGTTTGCTGCTGGCATTCGCCTATGTATTTGCCGTATTATGGCTGTGTCTCTCAGGAGAAATCTACATCTGGTTCCTGTCGGCCTGCACTTCTTTGCTTCATCCATCTTGTCTAATTGGGTGGCTGTATATGTATGGGCCACATGTGGGGCAGGCTCTGAATGGGTGTTCCTTCAGTCTCTGTTTTAATCTTTGCCTCTCCCTTCCCTGCCAAGTGTATTCTTGTTCCCCTTTTAAAGAAGGAGTGAAGCATTTGCATTTTGGTCATCCTTCTTGAGTTTCATGTGTTCTGTGCATCTAGGGTAATTCGAGCATTTGGGCTAATACCCACTTATCAATGAGTGCATACCATGTGCGTTTTTCTGTGATTGGGTTACCTCACTCAGGAAGATATTTTCCAGTTCCATCCATTTGCCTATGAATTTCATAAAGTCATTGTTTTTGACAGCTGAGTAATATTACATTGTGTAGGTTACCATATTTTCTGTATCCATTCCTCTGTTGAAGGGCATCTGGGTTCTTTCCAGTTTCTGGCTATTATAAATAAGGCTGCGATGAACATAGTGGACCACATGACTTTTTTATATGTTGGGGCATCTTTTGGGTATATGCCCAAGAGAGGTACAGCTGGGTTCTCAGGTAGTTCAATGTCCAATTTTCTGAGGAACCCCAGACTGATTTTCAGAATGGTTGTACCAGTCTGCAATCCCACCATCAATGGAGGAGTGTTCCCCTTTCTCCACATCCTCGCCAGCATTTGCTGTCACCTGAGTTTTTGATCTTAGACATTCTCACTGGTGTGAAGTGAAATCTCAGGGTTGTTTTGATTTGCATTTCCCTTATGGCTAAAGATGTTGAACATTTCTTTTTTTTTTTTTTGGTTCTTTTTTTTTTCGGAGCTGGGGACCGAACCCAGGGCCTTGCGCTTCCTAGGTAAGCGCTCTACCACTGAGCTAAATCCCCAGCCCCTGAACATTGCTTTAGGTGCTTGTCAGCCATTCGACATTCCTCAGCTGTGAATTCTTTGTTTAGCTCTGAACCCCATTTTTTAATAGGGTTTGTTATTTGTCTCCCTGCAGCCTAGCCTCATGAGTTCTTTGTATATTTTGGATATAAGCCCTCTATCAGTTGTAGGATTGGTAAAGATCTTTTTCCAATCTGTTGGTTGCTGTTTTGTCCTAACAACAGTGTATTTTGCCTTACAGAAGTTTTGCAGTTTTATGAGATCCCATTGGTCGATTCTTGATCTTAGAGCATAAGCCATTGGTGTTTTGTTCAGGAAATTTTCTCCAGTGCACATGTGTTCAAGATTCTTCCCCACTTTTTCTATTAGTTTGAGTGTATCTGGTTTGATGTGGAGGTCCTTGATCCACTTGGACTTAAGCTTTGTACAGGGTGATAAGCATGGATAGATATGCATTCTTCTACATGCTGACCTCCAGTTGAACCAGCACCATTTGCTGAAAAGGCTATTTTTTTCCATTGGATGGTTTTGGCTCCTTTGTCAAAAATCAAGTGACCATAGGTGTGTGGGTTCATTTCTGGGTCTTCAGTTCTATTCCACTGGTCTATCTGTCTGTCTCTGTACCAATACCATGCAGTTTTTATCACTATTGCTCTGTAATACTGCTTGAGTTCAGGGATAGTGATTCCCCCTGAAGTCCTTTTATTGTTGAGGATAGTTTTAGCTATCCTGGGTTTTTTGTTATTCCAGATGAATTTGCAAATTGTTCTGTCTAACTCTTTGAAGAATTGGATTGGTATTTTGATGGGGATTGCATTGAATCTGTAGATCGCTTTTGGAAAAATGTCCATTTTTACTATATTAATCCTGCCATTCCATGAGCATGGGAGATCTTTCCATTTCTGAGGTCTTCAATTTCTTTCTTCAGAGGCTTGAAGTTCTTATCATACAGGTTGCTTGATTAAAGTCACACCGAGGTATTTTATATTGTTTGAGACTATTTTGAAGGGTGTTGTTTCCCTAATTTCTTTCTCAGCTTGTTTCTCTTTTGTGTACAGGAAGGCTACTGATTTATGTGAGTCAATTTTATACCCAGCCACTTTGCTGAAAGTGTTTATCAGGTTTAATAGGTCTCTGGTGGAACTTTTGGAACACTTAAATATACTATCATATCATCTGCAAATAGTGATATTTTGACTTCTTCTTTTCTGAACTGTATCCCTTTGATCTCCTTTTGTTGTCTGATTGCTCTGGCTAGAACTTCAAGAACTATATTGAATAAGTATGGAGAGAGTGGGCAGCCTTGTCTAGTCCCTGATTTTAGTGGGATTGCTTCAAGATTCTGTCCATTTAGTTTAATGTTAGCAACTGGATTGCTGTATATGGCTTTTAGTATGTTTAGGCCTTGAATTCCTGTTCTTTCCAGGACTTTTTTTTTAAAGATTTTTTTTTAACATTTATTTATTTATTATGTAGCTTTTCTGCCTGCATGTATGCCTGCAGGCCAGAAGAGGGCACCAGACCTGATTATAGATGGCTGTGAGCCACCATGTGTTTGCTGGGAATTGAACTCAGGATCTCTGGAAGAGCGGACAGTGCTCTTAACCTCTGAGCCATTTCTCCAGCCCCCTCTTTCCAGGACTTTTATCATGAAGGGGTGTTGAATTTTGTCAAATGCTTTCTCAGCATCTAACGAAATGATCATGTGGTTTTGTTCTTTCAGTTTGTTTATATAATGGATCACGTTGATGGTTTTCCGTATATTAAACCATCCCTGCATACCTGGGATGAAGCCTACTTAATCATGATGGATGATTGTTTTGATGTGCTCTTGGATTCAGTTTGCAAGAATTTTACTGAGTATTTTTGCGTCGATATTCATAAGGGAAATTGGTCTGAAGTTCTCTTTCTTTGTTGTGTCTTTGTGTGGTTTAGGTATAAGAGTAATTGTGGCTTCATAGAAGGAATTCGGTAGTGCTCCGTCTGTTTCAATTTTGTGGAATATTTCAGATAGTATTGGTACGAGGTCTTCTATGAAGGTCTGATAGAATTCTGCACTGAACCCATCTGGACCTGGGCTCTTTTTGGTTGGGAGACTTTCAATGACTGCTTCTATTTCTTTAGGAGTGATGGGGTTGTTTAAATGGTTTATCTGTTCCTTATTTAAATTTCATACCTGGTATCCGTCTAGGAAATTGTCCATTTCCTGTAGATTTTCAATTTTTGTTGAATATAGGATTTTGTAGTAGGATCTGATGATTTTTTTAATTTCCTCTGACTCTGTAGTTATGTCTTTCATTTCTGATTTTGTTAATTTGGACACCTTCTCTGTCTTGCTAAGGGTTTATCTATCTTGTTGATTTTCTCAAAGAACCAGCTTTTGTTTCTGTTGATTCTTTGTATAGTCCTTTTTGTTTCTACTTGGTTGATTTCAGCTCTGAGTTTGATTATTTCCTGCCTTCTACCCCTCCCGGGTGTATTTGCTTCTTTTTGTTCTAGAGCTTCTAGGTGTGCTGTCAAGCTGCTGATATATGCTCTCTCCTGTTTCTTTCTGCAGGCCCTCAGAGCTCTGAGTTTTCCTCTTAGCACAGCTTTCATTGTGTCCCATAATTTTGGGTATGTTGTACCTTCATTTTCATTAAATTCTTAGAAGTCTTTAATTTCTTTCTTTATTTCTTCCTTGACCAGGTTATCATTGAGTAGAGCATTGTTCAACTTCTCTCTATATATGTGGGCGTTCTTTCCTTGTTGTTATTGAAGACCAGCTAGCCCGTGGTGGTCTGATAGGACACATGGGATTATTTCTATCTTTCTGTATCTGTTGAGGCCTTTTTATGACCAATTATATGGTCAATTTTAGAGAAAGTACCATGAGGTGTTAAGAAGACGGTATATCCTTTTGTTTTAGGATAGAATGTTCTACAAATATCTGTTAAGACCATTTGGTTCATGACTTCTGTTAGTCTGTTTATGTCCCTTTTTATTTCTGTTTCCATGATCTGTCCATTGATGAGAGTGGGGTGTTGAAGTCTTCTACTATTATTGTGTGAGGTGCAATGTGTGTTTTGAGCTTTAGTAAGGTTTCCTTTATGTATGTAGGTGCCCTTGTATTTGGGGCATAGATATTTAGGATTGAGTGTTTATCATGGTGGATTTTTTCTTTGATGAATTAAAAAGTGTCCTTCCTTTTCTTTTTTGATGACTTTTGGTTGAAAATTGATTTTATTAGATATTAGAATGGCTACTCCAGCTTGCTCCTTCAGATCATTTGCTTTCAAAGTTGTTTTCCAGCCTTTTACTTTGAGGTATTGTCTGTCTTTGTCTCTGAGCTGTGTTTCCTGTAGGCAGCAGAATGCAGGGTCCTCATTGCGTATCCAGTTTGTTAATCTATGTCTTTTTATTTGGGAGTTGAGTCAATTGATATTGAGAGATATTAACAAATAGTGACTGTTGCTTCCTGTTATCTTCTTATTTGGAGGTGAGATTATGTTTGTGTGCTTGTCTTCTTTTTCTTTTGTTGGAAAATGATTAGTTTCTTGCTTTTTCTAGGGTATAGCTTGCCTCCTTATGTTGGGCTTTACCATTTCTTATCCTTTGTAGCACTGGATTTGTAGAAAGATATTGTGTAAATTTGGTTTTGTCATGGAATATCTTGGTTTCTCCATCTATGTTAATTGAGAGTTTTGCTGGATATAGTAACCTGGGCTGGCATTTGTGTTCTCTTAGGGTCTGTATGACATCTCTCCAGGATCTTCGGGCTTTCATAGTCTCTGGCGAGAAGTCTGGTATAATTCTGATAGGTCTGCCTTTATATGTTACTTGATCTTTTTCCCTTACTGCTTTTAATATTCTTTGTTTGTTTCTGCAGCTTGAGTGTCCCTATCTTCCTGTTCCCACAGGCACTATACAGTTTCCTCTTGGGCCAGGGATGTGGGCAGGGGTGGGCAGAAGTGGCAGTCTCTCCTGCCCTGCAGTCTCAGGAGTGCCCACATATCTTGGCAATCAGCTCTCTCTCTCACGGGGTTTGGGAGCAGGGAGCTATGGGCCGGTATCAGTGAGGTTCGGTTGCCAGCTAGACAACCACTCGGTTCGGGCACCCTGTGGTTGCCAGGATATGGTTTATTATTATGATGGTTGGCTTTCAAATCCACACTGGAGCTGAGGAGAGACCTTAGCAACAAGAAAAGCTTCTCATAGCTATTCTCCTAGCTTATCTCACCTTACTTGGATAAATGTTGTTACATTACATTGGAAGTGTCCGGTCCCCGAGGAATTTTGCCTTTGTGTGTCCTGAGTTCACCAGGCAGGTCACTTGGAGAAGAAAAGTTGGTCTTACCTCTGGTCTTGGGTGTGAAGTCGCTCCTTGAGTGTGGGTTTCAGCTCTCCATGAGGGCAGCAACCAGAAGGGCCTGCCCCTACTTCTCCGGGGTCCCTGTGCACAGGGGGCCCAGATGGCACTATGTGTTTTCCTCTAGAGTCAGAAATGTGGGCAGAGAGTAGTCTCCTCTGGTTTCCCATGCATGTCTGCCCCTCTGAAGGTCTAGCTCTCCCTCCCACGGGATTTGGGTGCAGGGAGCTGATTAACCAGGTCAGTTCAGATCCAGTCGCAGTCTGGACCACAGGGCTCCTGCAGCTTGACTGCCCATTTTCTTAATTGATGATTGTTGTGGGAGGGCCCAATCCTATGTGGGTGGGGCCACCCCTGGCCTGGTCATCATGGGTGCTGTAAACAAGCAGGATGAGTAAGCCATGAGGAACTACCTAGTAAGCAGCACCCTCCATGGTCTGCCTCTGCATCAGCCCCTGCCTCCAGATTCTTACCTGGTTTGAGTTTCTGTTCTCTTACCTTTGATGAGGTCTGTGATGTGGAAAGCAAAATAAGCCCTTTCCTCCCCATATTACTTTTGGTAATAATTTTGTATCACAGTAATAAAAACCTAATGAAGACACATGCTTTAAGAATTAGGCTGTGTAGCACTCTGCCTTGGGCTTTACTTCCTGATTTCATTAATTCTAAAGCCCACCAGAAATGAGAATTCGAGTCTACCAGATCATCACTGAACATACACACCACTGGAAAAATAAATGTGGCCTTCTAGATTTCCAGAACATATCAGAGATTTTCAAAATCACTATCACTCCAGATTTGCCTTTTATGAGTAGGCAACTGTTTCTGTATATCATGCTATGGATTCAGATAGCTCAAGTGTTCAACAACTACCTGTGGTGGGTTTTTTTTTTCTCGTGGATATCTGATGGGAAACAGATAGTGTAAGCTCTGAATGAAGACAAAAGAGATAAGCTCTGTGAATGAGAATGTATAGGAAAATCAAAGACAGGTCAAATAATGAGCATTTTCTAAGAATGAAGCCTTGAAGCCATGCCAACTCTATTGTCGCTGCCCCTGTGGTTGCCAGGATATGGTTTATTATTATGATGGTTGGCTTTCAAATCCACACTGGAGCTGAGGAGAGAGCTTAGCAACAAGAAAAGCCTCTCATGGCTATTCTCCTAGCTTATCTCACCTTACTTGGATAAATGTTGTTACATTACTGTCAGCCTTCAGTTAATTTTCAGAATCCTGAAAAACTTGTGGCAGTATTACTGTTTCCTCTTTTATGGAGAAGAGGATTTCTGAAGGTCCATACAACAGTATTTTTGTTGACCTCTGTCAGCACAAATCATAACTACCATTCCAAAAGGAAAAAGATATAGCTTATTCTACTAATTAGTGACCATGTTTCAGGAACAATTTTGGTTGTCCTGAATGACATATTCTATCACAGAAGTGTTTCTATGAACCTCTTCTAGTTATGGAACAAAAGGAATCCATAAACCATGTACAAAATACACTGGTGGTGACAACAGTTCAACAGGAAGTCAGAGCAGAGAGAAATCTGTTGCAGGTTTCAGATGCTATCTGAGAGCATGCTTAGCTTTTGGATCAGAGGAAGCAAATGGCCCGCTAAGTCACTTTACTTTCAAAGGTTTCCCTGATAGTCAGAAGTTTGTTAGATCAGATAGAGAAGGGAGTGACAAAGAGGATAATGATCATCCAAGATAATGTTGGTTCATTATCTGCAACATTCCAACTCTTCTTAACCCGGAGCCTGTAATGAGCGAATCTGCAGAACTTCCAACATACTTGTAGCTTTTCTGGGAAACTTCAATTCATACACCACTCAGTGCTATAAATTTCACAGGGACCCAACAATTGGACTTTAGAAAATGATAATGTCTTCATATAATCCTATGCCTGGGATGCATTTCGATCTAAGAATCTTAGTCTTTTTTTTTTCTTTCGGAGCTGGGGACCGAACCCAGGGCCTTGTGGTTGCTAGGCAAGCGCTCTACCACTGAGCTAAATCCCCAGCACCACTGGGATGCATTTCGAAGGTTTAACATCAAAAGGAGACCTATCCACTGCATCAGGAAGATATTTTTCACACTTCCAATATCTTAGCCCATAGCTAAACATATAGATATTTCCTAGTTTTTGTTATATTGAAAGAAATTGTTGTAAGACTGATATTGGAGAAAAAGAAATGAACTTTTCATGCTAGTTGTAGCCTAAACTATAAACCAATCTGTTATTCTTTGCTAATTTATATTGCCTGGGTTTTTGATAAGACCTGAAGCACTCCTCTTTCAATAGTGCTTCTGGTCTAAAAAACTACACCATAAAAACCACCCACCCCAAAGGCAGAGTGAGCACATTCCATTACACACATAAGCACCAGCACAGGTCCCCAGTACTTACCCCAGAAAGTCAAACAGTACCACCCTATAAACTTACTAACATAGATTAGGACTAAATGACCCCACAGGGGAATTCAAACCATGTAGGAAAACCAGGCCCAAGGACTTAACAAACACACCAGATTACTAAAGATAGATGGAACGCCCTCCCACAGACTGCATGAAGGGAGGGAATCCTACGTTAGAGTTTCACTACTTGCAGATGGTAGGATTTAATACATAAAAGTTCCTAAAGCCTCCACCAAACAAACAAAACCTTTTAGAGCTGATGAACACTCTCAGCAAACTGGCAGGATACAAATTTCTTATAAAAAGAATCAGTAGCCTTCGTATACTCCAACAAACCAGCTATGGAGGAAATAAAGGAGACAATGCTATTCATAATTTCCTCAGAAAATACATGGCAGTGAACCTAAACTTGGAAGGCAAAGGCTCGCATGATGAAAACTTAGGAACCCGGAAGAAGAAAACTGAAGAAGACCGAAAGGCTTCCTATGCTCAGAATTCAAAGAATCAGTATGTGAAAGTGGCTATACTGCCAAGGGACTTTACAGACTCGGTGCAACACCCATCAGCATCCCCATCACATTCTTCCCATAACGAGAGTGACAAACTTAAAACTCATACTGAAACACAAAAGAAAGCAGTTAGCCAAAACAGTCCGGAGCCAAGAGCAACAACTAAACATAATGCCTGGAGCACTGATGTTTATTGTAGCATTATTCACAATACGTAAGTCACAAAAACAACTTCCATGCCCAATAGCAGAGGAATTAACAAAAAACGTGGCATATATACATGATGGAATTTTTTCCAGCCATAAAGAAGAATCGTTTGCAGGAAAATGACTGAAAGATAAGTAACCTACATTTTCTCTCATACACTGTTCTTTGAATTTCCATAGAGATGTACAAGCAGGTATGTGTATACCACAGGAAGGTAGACGTGAAACTGTCTGGTATGACAAAGGAGACTAACTGGAGCAGGAGGTGAGAACGGTAAGGAGGAAGGAAGGAACAATGTCCAGAAAGTAACATACACCGGAATGAAAATGTTCTTAGGCAACACATCACCATGTACAGGAAATCTAAAGTACAACCAAAGAAGGCACCTTAGCACAGAGATTATGGCAGTCCCACCAGACTATCAACTTAACAAACAGATCTGTGTATCAAAGGCCAGGAAGAGACTCCTATAGCCTTAAGGGCTTCCGCTCAGTGCTATCTCCACTTCTGGCCAGGCCTTCTCAAACTGCAATCTTGATGTTGTTTCTGTACCTTAAGTCATCCCAGAGGCTTGGCTCAATCCTGTGACCTTATGGCTTGACTGTGCGGTGTCCGCAACAAGGTTTCTTAAGTACTAAACAAGCTTCCTCTAGACTCTGCACCTGTACCATCTCTCCTCTGCTACCCCAGAAAGGCTTAGTTGAGCTCTCCAACACTTTTGTGGCCTTTGTTAACTCTTTGTAGCCATTCTGCAATGTACACATAGATGTATACAGAAATAATTTGTGTGATGCATGACCTAAGAAGTAATATTACTAATGAAAAGTAAACAAAAGAACCTGTGTTTTCAAACAGCCATCCCTCAAGGGAAATTGGGATCACTTGACAAAGCTGCTGTGAGTTTATTATTATTCAACAAATTATGACACTTGGAAAGATACAAACTTGTCCATCTATGTCTGTGGTATAGGGCATTCATGATCTTGAGTCCGATTTTAGGTAATTTCCCACAGATATTCTGATAAGGTGTTTATTATAACTAAAGGGCCAGTGGGCTCAAAAGCCTAAGACTTGCTAAGGAACCTGAGCAGGAATGTTGATAGCTACTAAGATCTGAAGACTGCCCAGATCCTGGAAGCCTCTGATAAGGAAGCCTGAAGTCGTGTGGTCTCCTAAACTAAGGACAGGCCAATACTAACTGCCAGCCTCTAGGATCTGGACAGCTCCTCACAAAGGAACCCAAAGGATGGTCTGGTCTCATAATCTAAGAAATCTCCCTTCCCCAAGAGAACAAGAGAACATCCACCCCTCCTGCTAAGGCCACTTTAACCTCTGCTGATAAATAAAGCTTTGAGACAGCAGACCAGACCTGCAGATGGACTCTTCTGGACCAAGAACACCCTCTGCCCAGAAAGACACCCATGGTATGTATTCATTGATAAGTGGATATTAGCCCAAATGCTTGAATATTCTAAATGCACAGAACACATGAAAGTCAAGAGGGATGACCAAAATGTGAATGCTTCACTCCTTCTTTAAAAGGGGAACAAGAATACCCTTGTGAGGGAATAGGGAGGCAAAGTTTAGAACAGAGGCAGAAGGAACACCCATTCAGAGCCTGCCCTACATGTGGCCCATACATATACAGCCACCAAACTAGATAAGATGGGTGAAGCAAAGAAGTGCAGGCTGACAGGAACCGAATGTAGATCTCTCCTGAGAGACACAGCCAGCAAACATAGGCGAATGCCAGCAGCAAACCACTGAACTGAGAACAGGACCCCCGTTGAAGGAATCAGAGAAAGGACTGGAAGAGCTTGAAGGGGCTCGAGACCCCATATGAACAACAATGCCAACCAATCAGAGCTTCCAGGGACTAAGCCACTACCCAAAGACTATATATACATGGACTGGCCCTGGGCTCCAACCTCATAGGTAGCAATGAATAGCCTAGTAAGAGCACCAGTGGAAGGGGAAGCCCTTGGTCCTGCCAAGAGTGAACCCCCAGTGAATGTGATTGTTGGGGAGAGGGAGGTAATGGAGGGAGGTTGGGGAGGGGAACACCCATAAAGAAGGGGAGGGGGAGGAGTTAGGGGGATGTTGGCCTGGAAACCAGGAAGGGGAATAACAATCAAAATGTAAATAAGAAATACTCAAGTTAATAAAGATAAAAAAAATTAAGTTGTTTATGCCAGGCAGTAGCGGTGCATGCCTTTAATCCCAGCACTTGGGAGGCAGAGGCAGGCTGATCTCTGTGAGTTTGAGTATAGCCTGGTCAACAGAGTGAGTTCCAGGAAAACCAGTGCTGTTACACAGAGAAACCCTGTCTCAAGAAAACAAAACAAAACAAAACAAAAAGTTGTTTATATTCAGAGCAAGTGTGTACCATATTGTTCCTTAAATATCAATGGCCCAACGAACAACACTAAAATGCACTTCTCTTAAGAAGCTGAATGTAGTAATATTAAGGCCAATTGTCTTCAGACCAAACATACATAATTGAGTTGGAACTAGAAGAATAGTTCGCTTTACATTTCCTTTCATAACTTGCACCCACTGACCTTGTGCGGGACTTGTGCATACAGTCCCAGTCACTGTGAGTGAATGTGTGTAACAGCCCTGCCATTTTTGGAAGACCATTTCAAATCAATCCTTTCCTATGTCTAGTTCTCACACTCTTTCTGCTCCTTCTGAGTTCATCCCAGAGCCTTACGGAGGAGTGTGACGTATATTCCCATTTAGGCTGAGTACTCCAGAGTCTCTTATTCTGTACATTTGGACCATTTCTGAGTCTCTGCATTAACTTCCATTTTATTGGCAACTGTTGATGTCTGTGGGAAGGAGTAGTCAGTGTTCTTCAGATATGGGCCCTGACCTGAAAGGTTGCCCCTGTTCCAGTGGGTGGCTATGCAGCCATGCACACACTGACAGCAATGATTTAAAAAGAATACATAGATTTCACCCTTTCACTATTGAATATATTTTATGCAGTTATCCACCATCAAGCCCAAAAGATCCGTAATAAAGTTAGAACTAGAAGTTAGCTTTACCTCCTCTCTCATAACTTGCATCCATTTTCTGCATTCCTTCCTCATCTCCTAATATGTTCTTTCTTGTTCTCTTCTCTGCATGTTACAGTGTACCCATATGCACATTTCTTTACAAGTGTACATATATTATTGACTAGGTTCTGCATATGAGGGAGGCATATGTTTATCCTTCTGAGATTGTGTGACTTTAGTTTTCATTATGTCTAAATCCACCCATTTTCCTGAAACTTTTGTGAGTGCATTTGGTATTTTTTTTATATACACAGCAAATTTTCATTATCCATTTATCTCTTGATGGTCATCTAGGCTGATTCCAGGTCATTGCTAAATGAATAAAGCAGCAATAGATGTAGGGGTGCAAACATCTCTGTGATGGGATGTGGAGGTCTTGGTGTATATGCCCAGGAGTGAAGTAGCTGGGACATATACAGTAGCCCTACTTTTTAATTTCTGAGAAGTATCCAAACTGGTTTCCACAATGCCTGCCTGCATTAATTTGCACCCCAACAAACAATGTGTAAGAGCTCTTTCCCTCCACATCCTCTCCAGACTTGGTTGTCAGACTTCCTGATGAAAACCTGACTCCAGTGAGGCACTATCACAAAGTAGCTTATGTGAATTTCTCTGTTGGCTAGGATTACTGAACACTTCTTAAAATCAGTCACCGGACATGTGCATTCCTTTTTTTTTAAAAGATTTATTCATTTATTATATATAAGTACACTGTGGCTGTCTTCAGACACACCAGAAGAGGGCATCAGATCTCTTTACAGATGGTTGTGAGCCACCATGTGGTTGCTGGGAATTGAACTCAGGACCTCTGGAAGAGTAGTCGGGTGCTCTTAACCACTGAGCCATCTCTCCAGGCCCATTCCTTTTTTTCTTTTCTTTCTTTCTTCCTTCCTTCCTTCCTTCCTTCCTTCCTTCCTTCCTTTCTTTCTTTCTTTTTTTTTAAAGAAAACTATCTATTTAATTCATTTTACCATTTGTTGACTGACAACTTTATTTCTTTGGTGTTTAATGTCTAGAATATTCGTTTGTAAATTCTGGATATTAGTCCCTAGTCTGAAGTGTAACTATTTCTCCTATTCTATAGGCTGTTTACTCTGCTCACTGTTATACAGAAAGTGTTTATTTTCTTTTTTAAAAATATTTATTTATTATGTATAGTGTTCTGACTGCGTATATGCCTTTACACCAGAAGAGTGCACCAAGATCACATTACAGATGGTGTGAGCCACCATGTGATTGCTGGGATTTGAAGTCAGGGCTTCTGGAAGAGCAGTCAGTGCTCTTAACCACTGAGCCATCTCCAGCCCAAGAGAGTTTATTTTCACGTCCTCCTTCTTGTTGATGCTTGAGGTTGGTTCCTGTGCTATTCAGGGTCTCTTCAAAAAGTTCTTACTCACCCCAATATCTTTTTTTTTTTAGTTTATTTTATGTGTTGCTCTCTTAAGACACACCAGAAGAGGGCATCAGATCCCATTACAGATGGTTGTAAGCCACCATGTGGTTGCTGGGAATTGAACTCAGGACTTCTGGAAGAGCAGTCAGTGTCCTTGACCTATTTTATGTAGATATCTTCAGACACACCAGAAGAGGGCATCAGATCCCATTACAGATGGTTGTGAACCACCATGTGGATGCTGGGATTTGAACTCAGGATCTCTGGAAGAGCAGTCAGTGCTCTTTTTTTTTTTTTTGGTTCTTTTTTTTTCGGAGCTGGGGACCGAACCCAGGGCCTTGCGCTTCCTAGGTAAGCGCTCTACCACTGAGCTAAATCCCCAGCCCGCAGTCAGTGCTCTTAACCACCGATCCATCTCTCTATTCCTTACCCCAATATCTTGGAAGGCACTCTTTCTGTTTCCTTCTAGAAGTTTCAGTCTCAGGTTTTTGTTTTTAGAACTTAGCAAAATAAAATTCCAGTTTATTGTTTTACATTGTTGTACACATACATCAAACAAACCAAAACTAACTAACTAACTAACTAACTAACTAAATAAATAAATAAATAAATAGCTAGCAACTTCATAGGTAAAAAAGGGAAAAAATTATCTTTGGCCTTTTTAACCATCTCACACAAACCAACTACTTATAGTACAGCTACGTACATACACACAAAAAGTTACTGGAATGCTCGGAATGAGATTTTGTTTTTGTTTTTGTTTTAACAAGGTATTTTTCTCCTTTGAGATTATAATGAACATGATCACAGCACAAGTCTGAAGTAGGACAAACGCTCTGAAGGCTGGTTCGGTTACCTATCATTAAAAATGGCTGACCTCTAACAATATGTACAAAAATATAAAGCATAAATAAAAGATGCAAACAAGTTTTCCTTTTAAAGTATCTTTAAGAAAAAAAGCAGGGCCTGAGAAGTTCTGGTTCTTTTTCCCTCCCATGTTTCCAATTCATGTGGTTCTGGTGAGGTGGTGGAGAGCGCATGTCATCTGTGGGCAGGCGGAGCCTGCTTCTCCACATTTAAATTCTGAGACCGGAAGTGGAGAGTGAATAGGTCACAGTGCATAAGGTTAGCTTTTCCTTTTGCTGTCTAGTCCTCCTCATCAGTCTTCTGCTTCTTGAAGTCAACATCCTCCTCATCATCATCTTCAGGTATCCGCTTGCCCTTGGGAGCCTCAGCTTCCTTATCGTTATCTTCATTCTCTTCCACAAGGTCACCTTCTTCTTCCTCCTCATCCTTCTTCCCCATTGGCAGGTGCATCTCCTCCATTCTCTGCCTCCTCCACAACTTCCTTCTTCTCCTTCAAGTCCTTGGAGCTGGTGTCCACTGCCACGGCTGACATGGTGGGGCACACCAGTGGTACGATGCTATGAATAAGGAATTAGTCGAGTTGGAGGACTCTGGCGAGAAAGCTGCCAGAGTCTGATTTGGAAGAGGTGGTGGGCGGCGAAAGAGGCTGCAGTGAGCGCGGAGCACGACCCGAGAACAATGCCAAGATTGCTTTTCGGAGCAGCCAATGGGATTCAGTCCAGGTTTTAAAGATTTATTTATTTACTTTATGTATGAGCGCTCGATATGCATGTACAAGAGGGCATCAGATCCCTGTCTAGATGGTTGTGAGCCACCATGTGGTTCCTGAAAATTGAACTCCAGACCCATGGAAGAACAAACAGACCTCTTAACTGCTGATATAATATATCAGCATATAATATATAATTTACAGTCTCAGGGTTGGTTTTTTTTTTTTCGGGGCTGGGGATCAAACCCAGGACCTTGTGCTTCCTAGGCAAGCGCTCTACCACTGAGCCAAATCCCCAACCCCCAGTCTCAGGTTTTAAATTAAGGCTTTTGATCCATTTGGAATTGGTTTTTGTGCAAGGTGAAAAGACAAGAAATTAAGTTAATTCCTCTTCAAATAGAAACTGAGTTTTACCAGCACCATCTATTGAATAGCTTATCCTTTTCCAATGTATGTTTTTATTTTCTTTATAAAAAAAATTAAGTGGGTTTACTGTTTTATTTACAGGTTCTCTATTATGCTTCATTTTGTTCCTGCCTGTTTTATGTCAGTACCGCTCTGTCTTTATCAGTATAGCTCTGTAGTATAATCTGAGGTTGGTCATTGTAATGCCTCCAGCACTGATCTTGCTCTTTAGGACTTCTTTAGCTATTCATCGTCTTGGCTGATTCCATATGGATTCTTGATTTATTTTTTCTGAACCTGTGACATATAACATAGGAAGGTGATACATAATTAATTAATTAATTAATTGCATTAAGCCTGTAAATTAATTTTGGTAGCCCAGATTCTCAATATTAATTCTGTCAATCCAAGAGCATGTGATATCTTTTATCTTCTGGTACCTTCTGTGATTTCTTTTTCAATATCTCGATGTTTTTGTTGTTGAAATCTTTCACTTCTTTGGTTACACGTGTTCCAAAATAATAATTAATTTTTGAATACTTTTGAATGGAATATATATATATATATATATATATATATATATATATATATATAATAAAAAGAACACATGGTTGGGTGTGGTGGCACAAATCTTTACTACCAGAACTCAGGAGGTAAATATGTGAGTTGTAGGCCAGTCAGATCTACATAATGAATTTCAGACCTGGCAGGATTACAAAGTGAGATATGTCTCAACAAAACAAAACAAGTACATGCAGCTGGGAGGGAAAAGTAATAGAAGAGTTATAGGAGTTGGAGGGGAGAGAGTTGAGGGAGTTTTAATCAGAATATATTATATTCATATATGAAATGAGTACTTTTGTAAAGAGGATAAGACAGCTTATTATGGAGTCAACTATATCAAACAGTTTTTTAAAGATTTATTTATTTCATCTATGTGAGTGTACTGTTGCTCCCTTCAGACACGCCAGAAGAAGGCACCAGATTCCATTACAGATGGTTGTGAGCCACCATGTGATTGCTGGGAATTGAACTCAGGACTTCTGGAAGAAAAATCAAGTGCTCTTAACTGCTGAGCTATCTCACCAGCCCCATTAAACAATTGGATGAACTCATTTTAAAAGCCAATTAGATGAACTCATTTACTAGATAAAAGTTAAAGTTTTATTGCAGGCCAAAAGGAATGTGCCTAATTAACTAAATTCTGCTCTGTCCCTAGGACATCCGTAAGAGTAAGAATGCGGTACCCAAGGTACTGTGACAGAATAGTAAATTTCTAGGCATAGGAGTTTACAGCCTTGCGTTAACTGGTTTAATCCCAAAACTACACCAGGGAACACAATAATAAAGCTAAGACTCCAAATTGTGATTTTCTATCTTTGCTGGAGTTCCTGTTCATAACCACTCACCCACAATGCACTGTCCATGACAAATGGACAAAGATTTTGCATTTAGAAGGATAAGTAAGGCTTGGACTTTCACTTTCTGTCTGTGTGACCTTGGGCATGCTGCTTTACTTTTCTGAGCTCCCACTTCTTTATCTGAGTAGTGGAAGATTTTTAAGGTTCATAGGATTGTTGGGGAGACAAAAATGAGCTCATACTATTTGATTATGAAATATTAGTCTCTCTTTCCTTCTTTTCATGTCTCTGCTCCTACTTAAACTACCCAACACAATATACGTCAAGTAGCTCAGAAGCATTCTGGACAGGAGTTTTGTTTTCTTTACTCAGGGTCATGAGGCTGTGGTCACGTATGATTTTCATTCCCCATACCTAAGGCATAATGTACAGGCTGTGTGTTTGCTATTATATTAAAATATCTCTTTAAGTTTTGTCTAGAAGATAAATGCTCGCTAAAATCTATAGATCATCAGTAATACTAAGAACTGAAGACATGGCTTTAAATAACCTGAATATTTATATATTAAAGTGGCAGGAAGCATATAGTCTGTTAATGTACAGCTTAATAAGGTCATCCTAACTAGTGGAATAGTTAGAGTTATAGAAACCAGGAGAGATCCTGATAGTGTCAATTAGAAGTAACCAATTACCCTGATGCCCACATCTAGAAATCCAGAAATAACATCTTGGTCTTGTTTTCCTCTCCTAAAACAACAACAACAACAACAGCAACAACAGCAACATACTCTTTACCATTATTCTCCCAAAGAAAAAAGACTGACTTTGTGTCAGTTTATTTGTGTGGAGTTTTTTGTTTGCTTTTGTTTTGTTTGTTTTCTTGTTTCCTTATGAGAAAGGGTTTTATTCTTCAGCCTAACCCAGCCTAGAACTCACTAATAGGTAGCCCATGCTTGCCTCAAATTCTTAACCATCCTACAGCAGCCTCCCAAATGCTGGGCTTACAGGTGTGAGCCGTCAAGCTCAGGAGGTGGACTCTGGATGGTTGGCTTTTAGCTTCATCTGTAGGCTCTTTTGTGCGCCCTCTTTTGGTTTTATTTCTTAAGATTAAAAAAATGTGTGTGTGTGTGTGTGTGTGTGTGTGTGTGTGTGTGTGTGTGTGTCTGTACTGGAGTATATGCACATGAGTGCTGGTGCCTGCAGAGGCCAAAGATGGCTTTAGATCGTCTGGAGCTGGACTTACAGGTGGTTGTGAACCAGAACCAAACATGAGTGTTCTGTCAGAACAGTACGTACTTTTAACTATAGAGCCACCTCTCGAGCCCTGTCCTTTGCTGTTTTGTTTTGAGTAAGGTCCAAACTGGCCTTGAACTCCCTATGTAGCTGAAGAGAAACTTGAACTCCTGATTCTGCTGCCTCCACTTCCCAAATGCTGGCTTTACAGAAGTGGACCACAGTGTTCAGTAGCAGTCTTTTAAAGTAAAGTCACCTCTCTTGTCTCAACACTTGTCTCTTAATTGACTTGTGGTACAGTAAGGTCCTTTATACAGTTGGGTCAAGTAATTGTATCAACCCCACAGTTTCTTGTTGATCATAGCTCTCAGCTAACTCCCTAGCTTGCTTTCCAGACTCTACTTGTTTATCAAGAAGAAGTTCTGAAGGAAGCCTTTTTATCTATTCAGTTAGAAGGCAGTGTTCTAAAACACTTGGCTCTCTGCTACTGCTTAACATATCCTAATAGCTTTGTTTCTGCAATATTACTATCATGTATGTATATGTGTGCATTTGCTAAGGTTTTAGAGTTCTTTCACAGAATGAGACATTCATTCATACTTACGTTCTCTCTCTCTCTCTCTCTCTCTCTCTCTCTCTCTCACACACACACACACACACACACACACACACACACACACACACACACACACACGTATAGGTATTTATCTACCTCACCAAAACCACTGAAAAAGTATTTACCCAGAAAACTATTCCTATTCAGTATGAAATTACTGCACTCAAATTGATCGTTCTTTTTTTTTTTTTTTTTTTTTTTCCGGAGCTGGGGACCAAACCCAAGGCCTTGCGCTTGCTAAGCAAGTGCTCTACCACTGAGCCAAATCCCCAAACCCCAACTTGATCGTTCTAATCTAAGGAGTTAGTGCCCGCCTGTGTTAGTCAGTGTTCTCTAGAGGAACAGGTCTGATAGATCTCTCTGTGTAGAAAGGGATCTATTAGACTGGCTTATAGGCCATGGTACAGCTCACCCAGCAATGGCTATTTACCAATGGACGGTCCAAGAATCTAGTAGTGGCTCATTCATGAAGCTGAATTGTCTCAGCTGGTCTTAAGTATTTTCTGGAATGCCAAAGAAATGGGCTCTAATGGCAGTGAAGGAATGGACTTGCTAGTGAGGCCAGAGCAATTAGGCAAACAGAGCAAGCTTCCTTCTGTGTCCAGCAAAAGATGTGGCCCAGATTAAAAGCGGATCTTCCCATCCAAAAAGATCCAGACCAAAAGTGGTTCTTCATACTTCAAATGTTTTCATTAAGCAAAATTCCCTCCCAGTGTACCCAGCCACACGAAACTTGGTTAAGTTCAGATGTAGTCAAGTTCACAACCAAGAATAGCCATCACAGCAGCATAGATCAGTAACAGAGCTGGAATTTAAAGGCATGGTTCCTTGTGCCTCAGTGGAATCTGAGTTTGCTTTGTTTCCATGAGTGAGTGGCCATACCAGTTTCCCATTTTTACTCCTCAGAAAGGCTCTCCCTGTTGATGCTCAGGGGAAGCACAAAGCATTTGGTTAGAATCTAGACGTTCACACATGTCTAAGCGCTTGGGTCATAAGTGCTCCTCTCTCTCTCTCTCTCTCTCTCTCTCTCTCTGTGTGTGTGTGTGTGTGTGTGTGTGTGTGTGTGTGTGTGTGTGTGCGCGCACACACACACGCAGCATAACAGCACAGAAGCAAAGGGAAAATGTGCAGATGAAGAACCATGTGTCATTGACCTGAGAAGTCAATGCTGTGAAATTCTAATAATCATGGAGAGATTCTGGTACTTTTCTGTTTTAACTAAGTTATGCTCTGGCAAGCAGAGGGGATACACAGAGTCAGGGGGGGTCACAGCCCCTGTCTAATTGTAACCTCTGCCTGATAAGTGATGCAGTTCCAGTCACCCTACCAAGTCTCACATGAGCACAGCATGTAGTACATGCTCTTAGTAACCTTGCAAATGTTACATATTCAAATGTTTCACTTGCTTCTACTATGTTTTTAGTTCTGATTTTGAAAATACAAAAACATTTGAAAATATTTGACAGAGCAGCAGAACCAGGAAAGGATCAAAATGAAGAGTGGCAAAGTGTTTAAAAGAAAGATGGTTCTTTGGGGGTGGGGAGGGGGAGAAAAGGTTCTGGAGGCTGGAGAGATGGCTCAGTGATTAACACTTCTGTCTGCTCTTCCAGAGGTCCTGAGTTCAATTCCCAGTAACCACATGGTGGCTCACAACCATCTGAAATGGGATCTGACATACATAAAATAAATAAATCATAAAAAAAAGAAAAAATCCCTCAGGCTGGAGAGATGGCTCAACAGTTAAGAGCACCAACTGCTCTTCTAGAGGTCCTGAGTTCCAATCCCATCAGCCACATGGTGGCTCACAACCATCTGTACTGGGATCTGATACCCTCTTCTGGGAAGATAGAGCACTCATCTACATAAAATAAATAAATATTTAAAAAACCTTTAAAAAGGTTTCTGTCTACATCTCTCATAGTTAACTTAGTCTGAAAACATGCTTGGCTTTATTACATTCAAGCCAGGTTTGGCTAATTTTACTTTTTCAAACTAAGGGGACAAAGATGTTCAGGTAAAAAATAAGAGTAAAACCCAACTAGATGAGTACATAGTATCATACCAGGAGACAAAGATGACTCATTCAGGTTTTGTTTTTTTTTTTTTTTGCAATAAAGATTTATTGAAAGTCTCTGATATTACACAGCCAAAGATAAATTTTAATCAGTTTCACTAAGGGCTATATAATTATATGACAGGTATGACTCTGTATATTAGGAAGGATTCTCTAAAGCAGGAGCTCTCAATCTATGAGTCACGGTCTCTTTGCAGGTTGAATATCAGATATTCTATGTATCAGATACTTACATTGTGATTCATAAGGGTATGGAAATTACTGTTATGAAGTAGCAACAAAATAATGTTATGTTACAACTTGAGGAACTGTATTAAAGGGTCACAGCATTAAGAAGGTGGAGAACCACTGCTCTAGAACAGAACCAATAGAATGAGTATATATTGTGAACAGAGATTTATTAAATTGGCTTACATGATACGGGGCAGTTAGTCCAACAGTGGCTGTCTGGATGCTGGAGAGATAGAGAATCCTGTAGTTGCTCAGTCAACAAGGCTGGATGTCGCAGCAGTTCCAATCTGGTGCTGAAGCCTGGAGGATTCTTGGAGAGTGCTAGTCTTCAGTTTATGTTAGAAGGCTGAAGAAGATGGGTTCTGATATCAGTGAAGGTGGTAGCAGCAGCAACAGCAACAAAGTAGATGCACTGACCAGCAAGGAGCAAAGGCGGACAAGCAACAGCAACATTACTTTTCCCTGAACCTTTTTATATCTGAGTCACTATTAGAAAGTGATGCCCACTCTGGAACAAACAAGAGTCATGTTTCTTAGTACATTCCAGGTCTAATCAAGTTGATAGCCAACACTATTATTTTCCAATACCATAAATCCAGATACTAGGATGGTCAATTTCAACTGGCAAGTTAATTAAGAAACATCTGGGCTGTCAATAAAGCATACCTTTCAGTGTCTATGAGGGCTTTTCCAGAGAAGATTAATAAAGGTGGAAAAAACTTGCTCTGAACATGCATGGCACCATCCGTCCATGGACTGGTGTTCTGACCCAAATAAAAAGGGGAAAAGGAGAAGCCAACTGAGCTTTCTGACTTAACCAGGATGTGGGCATGGCAGCCTTCCACTGTTGCATACAGGAACTGATCCTGCTGTCAGACCTGCCTCAGGGTGACATCCCTGAACCATGAACCAAAATAAACCTTTCCTCCATTAAGTTGCATCTTACCAGGAATTTGGTAATGGTAATGAGAAAAGTAAGAAAATCTACATATTTGGTGTCAGAAATATTAGGAGTGAAACTTCAGGAGTAAAGTGACCTATATGGTGGCTCTATTTCTCCCTTTCACTTAAAGTGGTAAAATACTGCCTCTAAATAGACTATGGACAATTAATTCAGGATAGTAAGATTCTAAATATGAGGCTGGAGAGATGGCTCAGTGGTTAAGAGCACTGACTGCTCTTCCAGAGGTCCTGAGTTCAATTCCCAGCAACCACATGGTGGCTCACAACCATCTGTAATGAGATCTGGTGCCCTCTTCTGGTGTGTCTGAAGACAGCAACAGTGTACTCATACATAAAATAAATAAACCTTCTTTTAAAAGATTCTAAATACATTTCTCATGTTCCATTTTATCAGACTGGTAGGATAGTTGATGCAAAGCAATAGTAATAACACTTCTACCACATTCTACCTCCCATTCCCTACCCAACTCCATGCTGTACAGGTTTATAGAACATTAATCAATCCTTTCACAGATTCTTCTGCATAGCATATGATCTTATGTAAAAACCTGTATGTCCTTTTGCCATTAAGATCTTCTGAGGGTGGGCGATAATGTGCTTGTTTCTAAACTTGGTGAATTTGGAGGGCTTCTAGATAATTCTAGTAGAGATGTCATGGGAGCATTTGTACTGATGACACAATCACACAGGCAGATCATAAAAGCAAGTCGGAAGGCTTCATATACAATTGAACATAAAGCCTTTGACTTTGTCTATGTAGAATATACAGTGAGAAAAAAATAAGCATTTTTACAGGGTTTTTTAGGGTTTCTATTACTGTGATAAAACACCATGACCATAAGCAACTTGAGGACCACAGGGCTTATGTCCTTTACACTTCAACATCATAGTCCATTACTGAAGAAATTCAGAGCAGAAACTCAAATCAGGTACCTGGAGGCAGGAGCTGATGCAGAGGTCATGGAGGGGTGTTGCTTAATGACTTGCTCTCCATGGCTTGCTCACTCTGCTTTCTTATATAATCCAGGATCACTAGCCCAGGGATGGTACTCCTCATAACAATCATTCATCTAGAAAATGCATCACAAGCTTGCCCACAGGCCAATCCTAATCTCAATAGAGGTGTCCTCATCTCAGATAGCTGTAGCTTTTGTTAATTTGAGAAGTAACTAGCCAACACAGATACTGTGGACAGCAGTCAAAAAGGCAGGCACATTTGCACTATCAGAAGAAAACAAAAACAAAAAACGAGTGCTCCCCTCAAAAGTGAGTAGTAAACAGTGCCAAGTACTGTCTTAATAGTCAAGTAAGATGAATAGAGATTTCTCCCATTGGTTTTTCTAACATGATTGGCGAAGGTGTTTTTAATAAGCGCTGTTTTGGTAGAATGACCCGGACAGCAGGCAGATTGGAATAGGCCAAGAAGTGAATGGGAACTTAACAGATTTTGGCTATAAAAAGAAGAGATGGGCAAGCACCAATCCCTGACACTATTAATGATACTCCATTATGCTTGCAGACAGGAGCATGTTTTCCTCTGAGAAGTTCCACCCAGCAGCTGACTCAGACAGTTACAGACACCAACAGCCAGAAAACAGTGGTTGGAACTTGGGGACTCTTATGGAAGAATAGGAGGAAGGATTGTGAGCCCTGAAGGGGATAGGAACTCCACAGGAAGACCAAGAGAGTCAACTAACCTGGACCGTTGGGGCTCTCAGAGTGTGATCCATCAACCAAAGAACATACACAGGCTGGAACTAGGCCTCCCTGCTCATATGTAGTAGATGTGCAGCTTGGTCTTCATGTGGGTCCTGAACAACTGGAGCTGGGACTATCCCAAATGCTGTTCCCTGTCTGTGGGATATGTTCTTCTAGCTGGGCTGCCCTGTCTGGCCTCAGTGGGAGAGGAAGAACCTGGCTTTGCAGAGACTTGAACTGCCAGGGTGGGGGGGATACCAGGAGGGTCCCCACCTGCTCAGAGGAAAAGGAGAGGATTGTTGGAGGGGTGACTGGGAGGGGGGGCAGTGAGTGGGATGTAAAGTGAATAAGTAAAAAAAATAATCTTTAAAAGGAAGAGGAGAGATAAGATAGCCCTTGGGGAAGTACGTGGAATTTATGTAATTCTCTTCCCCAAAGATGGGAAATACTTAATTGGGTGCTCCAGGGAGAAAGGGGGGCTTTTCTTTGACTGATGGCTATGCAGGAGACCCTTTGGTCTAGGCCCACAAAAGGAAATGTTATTCTACAGTATGAAATCAATTAAGGAACTTTTTTAAAAAAGGAACAGTAGATATCAGAGAACTGGGTAGGAAGTAAGGAAGACGAAATGAATGCCAGGGAAGAGTTAGTTAGAAGCAGCAACCCTCCTGTCCTTAAATGATTGTCAAAGCTCATAAACCACACCAAACAGTGAATCCTAGTTTATCATGATCAACTCATTGATTATCACAAACATGTCCCACATTGGTAGTGAGACGTAAAGGGAGTGTAGGATATATAGTAAGTTCTCACATATCTGTACTCTATGAGAATTTGCAGATAAACCTAAAACTGCTTTTTTAAATCTACGTACAAAAATCCTTTAGCAAAGACCTTGTGACAGTTATTGGTATAGTGTCTTTCCACTGTTTTCTCTTTTACTTCAATTTAGTTTGTTTGATCTAGTTTATTGTCTCATCTGTCAAAACCTTTCAAGATGATTTTCAGGGGGAAAAATGGCATAAAAGGAGGGCATACTTTATGCCAACTTGACACAGGCTAGAGTAATTTGGAAAGGGGAAACTTTAACTGAGTTAAATGCCCAACCAGATTGGCCTGTGTGTAAGCCTGTGATACATTTCCATGATGGATGATGTGGGAAGAATCAATTCACTGGGGCAGTACCACCCTGGACTGGTCATCCTGGGTGTTATAAGAAAGCAGACTGAGCAAGCCAGTAAGCAGCATTATTCCATGACCTCTGCATCAACTCCTACCTCCAGCTTCCAGCTTCTTAACTGCTCTGTGGAACTGCGACCTGCAATAAACCCTTTCCCTTTCCTTTTTTTTTTATTTTTTTTATTAACTTGAGTATTTCTTATATACATTTCGAGTGTTATTCCCTTTCCCGGTATCCGGGCAAACATCCCCCTCCCCCTCCCCTTCCTTATGGGTGTTCCCCTCCCAACCCTACCCTTTCCCTTTCAAGTTATTTTTGTTTATGATCTTTGTCACAGCAATAGAAAAATACCTATGAAGGCAGGTTTTTCAACTCTTTCTAAAAACAAAACGCAATTGAGCCCATTCTGTAACGTGAAATCAATAGTCACAAAAAGTCCCTTCCTCTGGTATCTGTCCAACCAGTTCCTCAAGGATATACAGTGAAGAAGCTCTAGTAATACTGCGAGCAGCACAGTCAGGAGCACAGCGAGTGCTGGGCATATGCCAAGAACAGAACCTCTCAACCTCATAAGCTGGCTCACAGTATCTGAAAGTCATGATTCTCTGGACATAAAAGGATTACTTTTTACTCTTCAGTCCTTAGGAGCAAGCCATTTAAGTGGAAGCCATGTGGTGATATGTGGTCCTGCAAGAAGAGCTACCATGCCTGCTACAGGCCCCTGTTCACTGAGGTAAGCAGCATCAGTATCCTCCATACATCTAGCTCTCCTCCCATGTCCCAAAACCAAATCTACTCAAGGGCAAGATAATCAGATATGTAATGGCATAGCTACTCCACTGTGCCCTAAATGTGCATTTTCTTCTCAGTATCCGTAAGTAATTTTACAGCAAATAAACAGCATGCTTTTATATCTCCTCAAATTACTTGCTCATCCTTTTCAGTGTGTTTCAACACCTCAGGATGAGAAATATTGAAAGCCTTAGTAATTAGTCGTTTCACTCAGGTGTACATTTGAATTATTCAAGAGAAACTATCTTCCCAGTAAAACTTGAAACAAAATATCCTTTCTCCTATCTCCCTATTTACTGTTATAGAGGCAGAAACAGGGAGACCCCCAAATGAACATATTCTTTCTACATATTTAAGATTGTTAAGGCCTCTTTTTTTTAACCAGTCCATTTTTTTAATTCTTAAATTCTTGACATTACAGAACTAAACTGAAATTTATTAACATTCCACTCTTACATTTTTCGACAAACAGAAAATAAAATCCATGAGCCAAAAACCCAAACAAAACTAAAAACAGGGAAAAGCTTATAAAACTAAATATGGATCCCAGCATTAACAGATGAACAGAGAATGTGATTTTTCTTTAAATTCTTAGCGGATGATAAAGTGTAGAAACTGAACACTTACAAATTATTTAAAACCTGGAATCAGGGGTTGGGGATTTAGCTCAGCGGTAGAGCGCTTACCTAGGAAGCACAAGGCCCTGGGTTCGGTCCCCAGCTCCGAAAAAAAGAACCAAAAAAAAAAAAAAACCTGGAATCACTGACCAGAAATTACACAGTTGGATCATGGGAAATGTTAAGGCCTCTTTTAATGCTGCTCTATGCATAATCGTTTCAAATATATACACTTACAACAAAATCGACTGTTTTTAAAATTATTATTCCAACATCCACGCTCTAATTTCTTCAATGAAAAACACGTTATTTCATTTGGGGATGTAATTTACCTAATGAGAAGTTGGCACTTCTTAATTCTGGCCAATGTGGTGGGAATTGTGTGTGTGTGTGGCACGGGAGGGAGAAGGGAGAGACAGAGAAACTCAGACAAAGACAGATAAAGACACAGAGAGGTTTCCTGAATATAGAAAACATTCTGTTGCATGTACGATGGGTGTGTTAGCTGCAGTTTGAATGATCATCTTGAACCATAAGGTGATATTTTAAGAACAAGGTACAGGCAACTTTGGAGAGGGCTCAGTGCGTTAAGTGATGTTGTGAGACATGAGGGTTTGAATTCAGAAATCCAGCACTAATGTGAAAGCCAAGTGTGCTGTGTCTATATGTCTGACCTGGGAAGAGACAGGCAAATCCATAATAAGATGGCGTGATAGAGGATGATGCTTGAAGTTGAATTATGTCTACACATGCTCATAAGCTCACCTGCACACAGATATTCATTACAAATATACCAAGCGCGTGCCCACGTACACACACACACACACACACACACACACACACACACACACACACACACACCTGCAGGGAGGGAGGGGAGAGTGAGAGCAAGCAAAGCATGAACAAAACTGGATCTTTGGAGGCAGTCCAATTCTAGACAATGTGACACTCTATTGCATTACTTCTTTAGACAAACATTAGGTATCTGAAATGTTATCACTGCTCACTATAATTTGCAACAGAGAATTGTTTTTTCTTTAAGAAAGAAATCCCTTCAATATACTTTGACCATTTCCATTAGATTATTTTTTCTAAATAAAAGGAATCACATCCAAGTGTTGGAAACATTGTGTCACATTTCTGCCATTGGACTTATCAAAAAGGACAAGGTTGAAGGGATGGTGGGTAACAGAAACTCACAACTGGTCAGAGTACACCGAATAGGTGTCAGTGGAGTGCTTCGCCACAAATGGAACACTCATATAACCCCCGCCCCCAGGCTCAACGACCATCAGAGAAATGGAGACCAAAACGATCCTAAGAGCCAGGTGTGAAGGAAGACAGAAGCTAAACAGTGTCTTCTGGCCATGACAGACTGTGGCACTCAGGAACTCACAGGAGCTCTGCTTGTCTGTATTAGGATC
The DNA here is from genome assembly GCF_021556685.1 of Rattus norvegicus. NCBI lineage: Eukaryota > Metazoa > Chordata > Mammalia > Rodentia > Muridae > Rattus > Rattus norvegicus. The sequence goes on from NC_141554.1 coordinate 25,341,561, forward strand.
ATACCAATTAATATTCTAATATAGAAGGGGGAGGGGTCACAAGCCTCCACACATAGCTGAGGAGCTATTGACAGTTGGTAGTTTCTGGGAAAGAGTCAGTTTCCTATAAGGTTGGGGTCCCTGATAAGTTGACCATGCTCCAGTGGATGACCATATGCCCAGGAAGTATATAGAGAGGACAGACTGGAGTCAAGGGACTACGAAAAGTGGAGGGGGTACAGTGGTGGGGGTAGATTTGGAAGGCGTTGTATGATAAAAATGCATGGCATGAAATTCCCAAAGGATCAATAACATTTTTTCAAAGAAAGGAACACTCAGCAAATATAAACCTAAACTTTTGTTTTATATTTTAAAAGGTGCACAGTGTTATCTTAAGTTGAATTTTTGATGGCTAATGAAGCAATGTACATTGTCTACTAATTATTTTTGTATGTTGTTGCATAATTTCATTCAAACTAGAAAGGAGGTTTCCTAATACGACAGAACTAAATCCAATACTTTAATTTACCTGTTAAATTTGTAACATATTGCTGGGTAACAACTGTGGTCAGATTTAAGGACTTAATGAGCTAACTATCTTCTCCTAGGTTTTGTAGGTATACAAACCAGGTGGAACATTAACTATGTCTCTATATCACTGTGTCCTTGAAGCCGACACTCAAAATGTGATGGGGACTGTGATGCTTTCTAAAGGCTGTATTGGAGGAAAATTTGCTTCCTGAATCACTACGTGACTGATAGAAGGACTCAATAAAGCTTGGAAGAGTAATAAACTGAAGTCTCATTTTTCCTCTGGCTACTGGTCAAAGGCCAGGCTCAGTCAGTTTGTCTAGGTAAACATGCAAGAAAGAGAGCAAATGAAAGTTTTGTAGCCTAATCCTAGAAGTGACATGCCATCAGTTTCCCCAAAGTCTCTTTGTAGCAGAGTCATGAGATTCAGCTGAAACTCATGGAGTGGCCTATGCGAATGCATGGAGGCTTCTGACTACAACTGCTGAGGGGCCTGAAGGAAGCATTTATTGAATATATAGACTATAAAAAACATTTCAGTATTAAACTTAAACATGTTTAGATTGTATGATGGCTGTTCTGGGTTGTAACTTGACTACATTTGGAATTAACTAAAACAACAACAACAAAAAAAAAACAAAAAAAAAAAAACCACCAAATGGCTGAACACACCTGTGAGGGATTTTTCCTTTGCTTTCTTTCTTTCTTTCTTTCTTTCTTTCTTTATTTATTTATTTAATATTATTATTTATAATATATAAGTACACTGTAGCTGTCTTCAGACACACCAGAAGAGGGCATCAGATCCCATTACAGATGGCTGTGAGCCACCATGTGGTTGCTGGGAATTGAACTCAGGACCTCTAGAAGAGCAGTTGGTGCTCTTAACTGTTGAGCCATCTCTCCAGCCTGAGGGATTTTTTTCTTTTTTTTATGATTTATTTATTTTATGTATGTCAGATCCCATTTCAGATGGTTGTGAGCCACCATGTGGTTACTGGGAATTGAACTCAGGACCTCTGGAAGAGCAGTCAGTGCTCTTAACCGCTGAGCCATGTCTCCAGTCCCCGGGATTTTTTTTTTCTTAATAAAGTCATTTGCACACCATCTGATGGAAGCCTATATAAGAGCATGGAGAAGAAAGCATGCTTTTTTTGTCTTGTTGCTTTTACTCTTGCTGGCTAGTCCATTCCTTTACTGGCATTAGAGCCTACTTTGGAACTCCAGAGTATAATGAAGGCATCCAACCTTGTGGACTAAACTTGGACTTGCTGTTCATTTTGGATGAACTAGACCATAGCCTATAAGCCAGGCTGATAAATTCCCCTTCTGTACACAGAGAAATTTATTCTTTTGGTTCTGTTCCTCTAGAGAACCCCAACAAATACAGGTTTTGGTACCAGAAATGGTTTTAGAAAAGTGGTTCTCAACCTTCCTAATGCAACCCTTTAATACAGTTCTTCATGTTGTGGTGACCCCAAACCATAAAAAGTATTTTAGTTACTACTTCATAACTGTAAATTTGCTACTCTTATGGATTGTAATATTAAATATCTGATATGCAGCCCAACAAAGGAGCCACAAACCACAAGTTGAGAATCACTGTTCTAGAGCAACAGAAGTATAGGGATGATTTTTTTAAGAATGTGGAATATGCTTTCCAAGTTGCTAATACCTATAGTTACTGAAACTTCTCCAGTTACTGAAACCTCTTATGGAAGCTCAGAGAGAACTAAAAACTCAGAATGTGAACTCTATAAACCTAACAGGTCAAGGGCATTTGCTTATCCTGATTCACCAATTGTGACAGGCAATGGATTTGGTGACTCTGTATATACAACTTTAGACAATTTGTGGAAAAATAAGGAAGATGATACTGCTGGTTGGTTGGTCCTAGCATCTCTGGATAAACTGACAAAGGAGTGTGTTCTGTGATAAAAAATTAACCAACCAGCATTCTAGCATCTCCGGATATGGTGACAGTGAACTCAGTGATAGAAACTGACCTGTTCCAGATGCTCACAAACAGTCTAAAGGTTCCCGAGTGTGCGCTGGGAAAGAATCTTCTCTCCAGCAGCCACAGAGTTCAAGTTGTGGGAAGTCAAACTGAAGTCTTCAGTACAAGAATTACAGTGAAAATTCAAATCCCAACCTTGGATGGTGTTGGCAGTTAAAGTAGGGCATTGATTGCTAGAGAATGGGATCTTGTACCTTGAGATGGGGATATGTAGTGGGAGGACCATATTAGAGCTGAGAACGTTGAACCCTCAGATTTCAGAAGTTTATCTCACCTGAGGCAGTAGTCTCTCCACGGTTAGCAGATGAACCCCAACCCACACCCCCTGAGATATTGCATTTTCAACTTTGATTGAGTAAATTAATCCTTTATTGTCCACTAAAGCGGCAGTGACTTTCTCTGAAGTTGATGCCAGGCAAGACAATACTGATGCCCCACAGTACTGGTCAGCAGTTGCCTCTAGACCTATAAGCAGACTAAAGAAAGGCTCACAGCAAGCACCTAGAGGGGAGGTGGAAAGTGTAGTTCATGAGGATTTCCACTACACTATTAAAACGCTTTATGAGTTTGCTAATTCATTCAAGCAGAAGTCTAAGCAATGTGCGTGAGAATTGATTTTAAGTGTGTGGGACAATGGCGGAAGGAACATAAAACTGAATCAGGCTTAGTGTACGATATGGGCCCTGAGTGGAGATTTTAGGTCTAATGTGGCAACTCACATGCATTTTTTAAAAAACAGTGTTGTTGGGTTCGAGGTGAAAGCTGAGAAAACTCACTTCAGATATGGAAGCTTAAAAATGAAAGCTTTATTTTCTGAGCACTAAGGGAGTGACCAGTTAGGGATCTGAACTCTGCTCCCTAAGGGAGATTGCACATTGTTAAAGAAGGGGAATACAAAGCAAGGGAGGGACTGGGGAGAGCTGCAGTGTATCCAATTGTATTTTGAGATTATGGGTTAAACAAGGGAGTGCCCTTGTATCTAGGGCAACTGGCTTCAAGGTCCTGAGTTCATTCTCCTTGACCTTAGGACCAGAGCTCAGAGTGATAAGGGGACGAAGGAGCAGGTCAGCCCCATGTAGTTCATTAGGGCACAACAGGCAATTGGTTGTATATTTTTATAGCTTATGCACCTTGGTTTAGGTAACAACAGTTTCTATATTCTTTACTGGTTAACAGACAATTAAAAAGACATTTGGAGAAGTGGGATAAGTGTGCATTCATAGGCCTGGGAATATCAACTTGCTTGACCCTGCCAGCAAGATGGAGAAGTTGTCCTTGAGATGGCTGGACTCAGACAACTGTTTACAACAGAAGCTGTTTGGCTCCCCTAGGGACCTTGAATTAATTTCTGAAAACGAAATGGTAGTACTTAGAATAAGTTTCTTTTGCTTGTTCCCAACATTATCATAAGTTTGTTTGAATGATTGGCTGAAGCATTTATCAAAAGATGACCTACTGAAAAGGAGTTTGAGATGCCTGGTATCCCTTGGTTTAATGTTGATGAAGAGATTTTAAGGCTCAGGGAAATTGCAATCTTAGAGTGGGTATGGTGTGTAAAGCTTAATCATCCACAGTGGAGAGGCCCAGAAGACATGCCCTTCATGAATCCTTTAAGATACAAACTGGTGAGAAGGGCACCAGCACATGTGAAGAGCTTTGTTGGTGCTCTTTTCCTTGTGTTAGACCGTAGGGTTAGAGACTCTGCTCCTTTGTTGGATCAATTAAATGCAATGAGTTTAGGCCCCATGGTTGCAGGGGCCATGTGGCAGCACTGAATTGTCAAAGGCAAGGTGATTGTACTGGGCGGCATAGGCAACATGATGTGAAGATATTTGTGTCCTATATACAGGATCAAAAGGTGACAAGCAAAGGAGGAGTTCAATAAAATGAATAGGATGTCTCGTTCTGTGGACATGAATTAAAAGAGTATCAGTGGTTATCATACTTAAGTTTAATATATTTAAAATGTCCCTCAAGGGATATTATCATCTATTCTAAAATGTATATTGTTTGCAGTTATACAAGGGATAGTTATATCATGTTAGGTATAATTATAACCTAATTGCTGTTTTCATTTGGACATAAAGCGTGGCATAAGGAGATAGGATGGTGAATCAAGTTGACAAGGGGTGAACTTTGATGGCTATTTTTGATTATTAATTTGATTCCATCTGGAATTAACTATAACCACATTGTTTGGGTACTCCTGTGAGGAATTCTTTTTTCTTAAATAAATCATTTGTGTGAAGAACCACTTCTAACCCATATCTTTGAAGTGAGAAGATACATCTTTAATCCAGATCTTTTGAGGTGAGAAGATCCAGCTTTAATCTGGGCACACCTTCTTCTGTGTTCTATATAAAAGATATGGAAGAAGGAAGCTTGCTTTGCTTGATTATTTTCCTTCGAAGGACACACTAAGATCTTTCAACCATCTATTATAACACACTCGATAAGTCATTTTTTTCTGTAAGAGCTAACATTTTAAATGAATTTTAAATGTCTTCCTACTTCATCTATGCTCACTGTTTAGTTGGTTCATACAGTTTAAACACTAAATGAAGAATGTCTAGGCTCCATCTCACCACAGTTAAAACTGGTGCTCACCTGAATATGCAGCTATGTCTCTGTTCATGTCTAACATAGCACAGTGGCTCCCAACTCCCTTTCCAAGCTGGGTTCTCCTACAGTTACTCAGTATTTCTATGACTCTCGTTGTTTAAGCTGAAAACCCTGGTTTAGATCTTATTCGTGTTGTTCATTAAGAACTCCTTTTGGCTGTAAGAAATTAGCCAGAATACTTCTAATTTTCATTATTCTGGCATAAAATCCCAACATCTTCTTCCTATGAAACCCACAATCCATTTACTCACATCTTCAGTTTGTTTTCCATCAGTAATCAGTTTCTGAAAACATGTCAGTCCTCAGCCTAAAAACTCTCTAGTGGCTTTCTCACATCACAATCCTCAGTCCCTGATGGTCTTCTGTCTCACGGCCTTCCTATTTTTACATTTTATCATTTGTGCTTGTGGACACACATATGACAGTTCATACATGGAGGTCTGAGGACAACTTTATTATTTTTTTTTCTTCTTTTTTTTCCGGGGCTGGGGACCGAACCCAGGACCTTGCGCTTCCTAGGTAAGCGCTCTACCACTGAGCCAAATCCCCAACCCCTGAGGACAACTTTATAGTCAGTTCTCCCACTCTCCCTTTACATGGGATATGGGAATTGAACTTGGGTTGCCAGGCTTGCTCAAGAAGTCCCTTTAGGTGTTTGTCCACAATTTAAAAAAAATCTCAGGGTTGGAGAGATGACTCAGTGGTTAAGAGCACTGACTGCTCTTCCAGAGGTCCTGAGTTCAAATCCCAGCTACCACATGGTAGCTCACAAACATTTATATTGAGATCTGATGCCCTCTTCTGGTGTGTCTGAAGATAGCTACAGTGTTCTTACATATAATAAATAAATAAATAAATTTTTTAAAAAATTAAAAAAAAACCTGTACCACCTCATATATTTTTCAATAGTATTGACCTTCCTTCTGCCCCTCTAATATTTCAAGAATCCTCCCAAACCACAGACTTTATACTTATTTTCTCTGCCTGGACTATGTTTCCTTAATGACATGGCTCATTAATTTTATTCACCTCTTTGTTCTAGTATCATTTCATCATGGAGGTTATCTCTGATTTCCATAACAAAATAAAGTCGCTGTTATTAGTTTCTGTCAACATGACTGAAGCATAAGTTGTACAAATACATCGTGTCCATGACCCTGGGTTGTTTTATTTTTTTCATTAAAATAACATTTAAATTGGTAGACTGAGTAAAGCAGATTGGCTTTCTGCTGTGGGTTATCCTCATCCAATGAAGATGATCCTTCTGGCAGTAACAGTCTGATTGATGTAAGTGGGGATAGTCATTTTTTCTTCTTATTTTAACTAACACTGGCTTTTTTGGACTAGCATCCGGACTGGAATTCACCTTTAGTTCTGTTGTTTCTCTAGCTTCTGTATTAGACACCCAGTTAGCTATTAGAGGCTTGGTGTACGTTTAGGTTGACACTTTCTTCATAGTCAACTGCTTGGAAAACATCCAGAAAAATTGAATTTTAAAAGCTGTTAGAAAAATTGGACCTGAGTCATATCTCAGGCCCTGGGAGGAAACATGACATCCTTAACGGCATGAAAGGTTAAATAGGTAACTATTTATACCTGGTGCCAGGACCTCTAAACCTTATGAGATAACTGATAAAGGATATATCATTTCCTCTCTTGTAAGACAACCTGTTGGGGTTTGAACAAGGATGGCCCTTAAAGGCTCATATGTTTGAATACTTGGTCTCCAGATGATAGAATTGTTTGGGAAATAATAGAAGACACTCCGAGGCTTCAAATGACTCTGCCCATGCACCCTCACTCCCATAACCTCTGTTTCCTGGGATCTGGTAGACAAGTGAGCTCTCAGGTGTTACTTAAGCCAGTATGTCTGCTGCTTGCCTGCCCATGCTACATGCTGCCTACCATGATAGCCTTAACCTTCTGAACCCAAAAGGTCAAGCAAATGCTTTGTGCTAGAAGTTGCCTTGGGCATGCTGTTTTTTTCTTCTAAGATTTATTATTTTTATTTATATAAGTACACTGTAGTTATCTTCAGACACACCAGAAGAGGGCATCAGATCCCATTACAGATGGTCGTGAGTCACCATGTGGTTGCTGGGATTTGAACTCAGGACCTCTGGAAGAGCAGTCAGTGCTCTTAACCACTGAGCCATCTCTCCAGCCCCCAGGGCATGCTGTTTTATCAAAGCAATGGAAAAGTAACTAAGCCATAATCCCAAGAGGCCTATCAGTCACCTGCACAGGATAATGTCCCACAGGAAATGCTGCTACTTATTCTAGAGATCTTTTAGAAATAATATTCAGCCTAAAGTTCATATCAAGGCTCTGGTCTCTCTGGCCATTATTGGTCCTCATCCCATAACTGTATACTCTAAAACAACTGTGTCTATCTTTGGCGCTGTAGTCTGTGTGTCTCATCAGAATACTTTTAATGGGGAATCCCAAGGGCCAGAAGACAGAGTCCAGACCAAGGTCCTGGTGACACGTGAACTCAGACTGAGATATGACTGGCTGTTCTGTGTGTCTCCTGTTTGCCAACTACAGACCACTCGAACGCCTCAAATATCCATATAGTTATGGAGTTATAAGCCAACCCCTTTTATTTATGTACACACACACACACACACACACACACACACACACACACACACACACACACCCTACTTCTTTTTCTCTTGATAACTCCAAATACATTTTCATTTGTTGCTTTAACAGATTATCAGGAATTTGGTGGCTTGAAATAACAGAAATTTATTATAGTTCTGGAGGTCAGAAGAATGATGTGTTTCACAGGTTTAAACTCCAGGTCAACGGGGGTGGGGGGGGTATTTCCTTCTTAAGCCAGTTGGAGAAAACCATCATTTCCTAAATGGCTACACACATTTCTTGGCTTGTGGTTACCCACTTCCATTTTTAAACCCCACAACAGTGACTTCAGCCTTTCTCAGTCACTCTTGATACTGATTGTCCTGCCTTCCTTCATAGAAATTTAAAAGGCCCTTTGTATGTTGTGCTAAATGAATCACCTAAAAAATTCTTATTTAAGAACAGCTGATCAGTAGCCTTAATATATATATATATATATATATATATATATATATATATTTAAAGATATATATATCATTAACTTCTCTTTGCTATGTAACATATTGACAAGTTCAAGGAATTGGAAGGGAGTAATTATTTTGCCTACCTCATTGGCCTTCCCCCAAATATAGTTTTCATTTTCTTCATAGTAGATCTGTTTCCCTAGTATACCATACTTAAGTGGTAATTGTCCATCTCCCTTATTAAAACGTGAGACCACAGATTCTCTTGGTTTGTCTTGGGCTCTGAAGATGTTATTTGAACCATAATATATTATGGTCAACTATCTTCTGACTACAGTTATAAGGCTTGCGATTTTGTTGGTGAGGAATTAGTGTTCTTGCTTTAAAGAGAAACGCCAAGTTTAAGTAGGAAATCAAAAGGTGTATTTTGTAAAGCATTGTTTCTGGAGACCTAAAATGGGTGCATTTGCTTCTCCTCTTTTAAAAGGGCTCTAGGGAAGTGGAGACTATAATCCTTCACAGTAGCAGTTAAGGGGAAACTTGCAGATTATAAAATTGCTTAGGGGTGACCTAAATCTTTTTCGGCTGTAGATTTTCCTTTTGGTTGCCTGTTGAGAGTCTACTGTGGAGTGTAGACAGTAGACTACTTTTTAAAATAAAGGTATATTTTTGAGCTCTCTATCTGCATTTACACCTGCTTGCCAGCGGAGGGCGCCAGATCTCATTACAGAAGGTTGTGAACCACCATGTGGTTGCTGGAATTGAACTCAGAACCTCTGGAAGAGCAGTCAGTGCTCTTAACTGCTGAGCCATCTCTCCAGCCCGTGTGAGAGTTTCTTAATCCATTCAGCAAAGCCCAGGGAAAATGGAGTGAGAAAGATTTGTGTCTGCTTTACTATTTTTATAGAATAGATACAGAGGTAGGCTAATAGACAAAATACACACACAGGAGGGCACTTCATACTTTCCATTGTTAAGGAGGAATGAAGTTCAGGAAGGCCATATAACTTCGGGGATGTGAATGAGTTGTGGATTAGATTACTGGAGTCCAACCCGTAGCTTCTCCAATAGTATATAACTTTTTAAGTAATCTTAAGGAGTTTTCTAAGTTGCAAAATGGAACAGTCATAAGAGTACCTATCTCATAGAGTCCTCATGAAGATCAAAATGAGATAATCTTTATAACACACAACTTCATACGTAAGCAGTAACTGTTTTCGTTTGGCAACCTGGCTAACCCTTCACACTTTATAAAGTCAGTAAACGGACAGAAAGTGAAAAAAAGAAGTCAGGTTGAGTAAGAATTAGGATCCACACTCTCCTCACACCAATGACTACCTTGATTTGTAATATATTACCTGTAAAATAGAAGTTTCCAAATTATTGTTTTTTTTTTTAATTCTGTTTGATCTCAAACTTGATGATCATTTTGAGAATCAGTGATGTGAATTTTTTCCTTAGTAAAATGTCTGGTGAACATGTTTTGTCATAACTATTTGCACACCTAATTTCTTCTTTTCTCTGAAGCAATGGTTTCCAAAATGTAGTCCCTGGATAAGTAGGTTCAGCTTCAGCAACACTTGCAAACCTGTTAGAAATATAGATTCATGAGGCCCACCCAAGACCTATGGAATGGAGCTTTCAAGGTGGGTCTGGGACAGCAATCTGTTTTGCGATTTTTTATTTTAGGTTAATGTGCACATATATATACCACATACAGCTGGTACAGAGGTCAAGAAAGGGGTGCTGGATCCCCCGGCACTCAATTTACAGATGGTCACAAACCACCACATGAATACTGGAACCAAACCTGGATCCTGTATAAAAGCAACAGGTGCTCTTACCTGCTAAACCATGTTAGGCCCAAAGAATGCTTTTTAATGAGCTATCTCCAAGTGACTGTGGAATATACTGACATTGGAGAACGACTGTCCCATCCACTCACATATTAGTATAAAAAGCATCACTTCATTTGGGTCATTTTCACATCTCTTCTTTTTATTTTTATCCACATTGCCAAATGCATGCTTTCATTGTCTTATCTATATTCACTTAAAGAAAGCTTTCAAAATCCCACCATAAGCACTAAAGATGAGAACAGGCTAAAGCATGACTCTCATTAGTCACAGAACAGATCTCTATTCATTTGGTTGTTTTAGTTTACTGATGAGGAAGAGTCTGGAATATCTACCTAGAAGATTTCTTCTGTGCATGAATAGAGCTTCTAAAATTACTCCCATGATGTCCTATTGAGTCTATGTATCATAGGGTACTTAGAAACATGTTATTTTCTACTTAATAAAAACTACTTATTTCTCAATTGGGAATAATGAACCGAGATAAAATAGAGTGAGACTGATTCTGGAAGTTATTTCTTTTACGTTTGTTGTTTTCTTTCTTTCTTTCTTTCTTTCTTTCTTTCTTTCTTTCTTTCTTTCTTTCTTTCCTTTCTATTTATTCATTATTTTTAAAATTTTTTAAGTTGACATCTCTCTACGTAGCCTAAAGGCATATATCAGGACACTTGGCATGGGATGACATTTTATACCACGAAGTACAAGAGCAAAGAGATGAACATATAGGGAGGGCTCTGTAACCCTAAACATGTGTCTGTGTTCTGTTCTTGTGCTAATGGAAACTGAAAAGGTTTGAGCTACAGCAATTCTAGTTAATGTTTTAAGGTCCATCCCATTTGGTGTTACTGAATATATAAATAAAAAGTAACCACTGTTGGACCTCAAAAATTTTCAGCTCATAAATTTTACTTTCTCTGCAGGGTCTATCCATTCATTCTCTAGTTGCTTCTTAGAACTATTTTTAATCTTTCAACATTTTATTTATTCAGTCTCTCTCTGTGTATACATGTGGGCACATGTGTAAAGATCGCAGGGCAACCTGCAAGAAACAGTCTTTACCTTCCACTCTATAGTTTGTGGAAATCGAACTCAGCTCACCTGGCCGACTGTAAGAGTTTTTACCCACTGAGCCATCTCGCCAGAACTGGAGACTTTCAATCTAGATCAGGCCTGGATTATTAATACAGTTTCTCCAACTGTTGTCAATCTATACAGTATAGATGAATTACATTTTAAACATTGAAGTCACATAATTATCCTGCTCAGTAGCTTCTTGTGTTTTTCTTTTTACTGTAAAATTCAGATATCACAGATATCAGAAATTTAAACTCTTCCCTGGAACTTAGGCTAAAATCTGAATCCATTCTTTAATTAACTCTATTTTAAGCACGTTCTGTTTTCTAGCATAAATGAAACTTCTTGATCTTAATGAAAGGTTCAAGATATAAGAAAAAGAAACACAGACACTGAAATCCCTAACAGCAGAAGTTTATTTACATCGAAGTTAAGTGGTGTGTGTGTGTGTGTGTGTGTGTGTGTGTATCTTGTTTTTGAAACAAGATCTTGATATATGCTTGGCCTGGACCTCCCTATGTAGACAGGCTGGCCTCAAACTTGCAGCAATCCTCTTGTCTCTGCTTCTCAACTGCTGGGGTCACAGGCATGAGCTACGTTGCCTGGTTGAGTTACGGAATATTTTTAATTCATGCTGAGAAAACAGTAATACTTAAAACTTACATGTATATATTTGATAGTGAATACAAGAGGTTCTGGGAAAGACTTTGGCATACACAACTATTAAAAGCAGGTTATCAGAACACTTAAAACACCATTAGAATCATGTTATCAGAACACTTACATATATCGCCTACGTATACGTTACATCAACTTCATAGACACCTCATCTTCTAACTCCTCAAGCTATTTGAATAAATAGCATTCAAAGATAAATGTTAAGACTGGAGAGTAGAGAAGAAATACAGAAGCAGTGAGCATCACAATATTTCAGAGCCTACATATATGAATACAATAAAATTAAGAAACAGTGTTTCAATTATTTTGTGTGAAACAATATTCGGCAATGTTTAGCGCATGAGAAGACACTGTTTTGGTCCATCCACTCTCTCCAGCTTTTCAAAGTGTTTTCTGGCATTGCGGATGTTGATCAGAGTAGCTGCAGAAGCTGAGGGTGGGGTGGGGAGACACCCAACAGAGTAAGAAGGGCAGTCAAAGGAATGTCTGTCTAGTAAAAGCAAATCAATTAAAAGATCCAAATCCTTCAGTGTGTGCCAGAGCACAGGAGCAGAAAGCCTCAAGCTATCAAGGTTTTAGTTTGTAAACCAGTTTGTACATATCCTAGACATAAAACTGCACAATCTTTTGCTTCAAGACATAGAACAAGCCTCAATATTTATCTTCCCTTTAAATATTAACCTAATATAGATAAAACCAGGAGAAGAGAGACAATTTACATGGGGATATTTTGGAGACTGTAAGATCCTTTAGTCTAATGGCTATAGCAGATATGGCTTCCATGGTATGGAAATAACAAGTACTGCCCCTTAATACCCATAACAGAAATATGCGGCTGTAGGACACGTAGTGATCCACAAAATGGTTCAGTTTTAATAAGTTGGAGGTTAAATGGCTAGTCTTTTGAAAGTTCATGAATCTGGGTTCTCATTTCTTTAAAACTCCTCAATTTAGTGATCTGCTTTTTAAGTTCTCATGAAGAAAAAACATAATACCTGAGAAAAATTATTTTCCAGCTCCAAAATATACCTATTAAATAAAATTATTCAATATTCCTATGACCACCACTATTACTAATTTCTTTAACAGTTGCTATATATGTATATATATATATGTATAGTTTATATTATTCATGTATACTATGTATACTATGTACATTATACGTTACTTAGGTATAATATATAAGATGCTTACCATGTTTTAAGTGTACAGTTCAGTGAGGTTAAGTACCTTTATGTTATCGTGCTATTATCCCCACTATAAAATAATTTAAAAATATCTAGTAAACTCCTACCTCTATGGCATTTGCTTAAAAATTCTATGACTTTGAAACTGTGTCAGCCAAGTTTAAACTTACGAATGGATGGATCAGACATCACGACCATGACGTAAGTGTTGGATGTGAATATGTCAATGAAAGCAGCAAAGTTAGAATTCCTGACTTCCATACTCTGGAAAGAGGCAGCCAGCTTGCTATGGGAGAAAGGAAAATGGTGGTTAAAGAAAAAAAAAGGACTAAGTTGCTTATTATGTTAGATATTTTTATAATGCTGTATCTTAATTCACCATGTTTTAAATTTCCATGGAAACTGTACTGATAAACTTAACATGTTTAGACAGTTCCTGATGAAGACTCAGAAATGCAAAGGGGCCTAAATCTTGACACATATTAAAAAGTGCTACCAAGGTTTTCTAATAGATTTTAAAATTGGCATGCAAGGTAATAGGCTTCATTATGGCATTTCTCTGTCTCCCACGCACACATAACATTTTTTCCTTACTTTCCCCCATTCTTCCAGAACCCTCACTCTTCACTGTTGAGTCCTTTTATCCCCAAAATAGTGCACCACATTCCCTTTTCTTCCTTCCTCCTAATCAAACTGGAGATATCTTCCTACTCTCTAATGGTCCCATTTCTTATTTTTATGACCTGCACAAAGAGACACAAATTTACATGGAGATTTTTCAAATAAGAGAAAACATAGTATTTGTTTGAGTAGCTTAGTTCACTTAACATAGTACTTCCCCTTCCATTTATTTTCCTTTTCCTTGTGATGCAGAGTATTCCATACTGTATATGCACAAAGTTTTCTTTAGTTGTGAATCTCTTGAGCACCAAGGCTGGATATGTTATGAAAATCTTATTAATAGATCAGCAATAATATGGGTGTGCAAATATCTCTGTAGACCAGTTGTTCTCAACCTTCCTCATGCTGTGACCCATTAATATAGTTTCTCATGTGTGGGGACCCACAAATTTCCTTTGTTGTTACTGAGAAACAGTAATTTTGCTACTGTTATGACTTGTAATATAAATACCTGATATGCAGGATATCTGACATATCTGACCCATCAAGGGGGTCATGACCCATAGGTAGAGAACTGCTTGTCTATACTATGCTATTAACCAATGTATCTGCTTTAGTAATGGTATCAGAGGTTTTTGTCATTATGGCTCTGTAGTACAATTTGAGATCAGGTACTACGATACCTTAAGTGCTGATCATTCTGCTTGAGACTACCTTGACTACTCAGGATTATGTGATTCCATATGAATTCTAGGCTGGCTTTTATAGTTCTGTGAAAACTGTAGTTAGAATTCTGTCATGAACAGCAATGAATCTTTGTATTGCTTTCAGTAATATCATCTACAATATTAATATGGCCAATCTATAAGCATAAAAGGTCTTTCCATCTACTAGTGTCTTCTTCAGTCTTCCTTCTGTGCTTTTAAAGTTTTCATTTTAGAGATCTTTCACTTTCTTCGCCCAGTCTAATTTAGATCATTTTATATTTCATTAATTAATTAATTATTTTATAGGTTAATTTATTGGGTTTGAAGCAGCTGCAAATGTGACTTCTTTCCTGATTTCTTTCTCACTAAGTTTCTTACTGTTGTATGGAGGGACTGCTTTAAAATAATCTTTTTGAGATTATAATTACACCATTTCCCTCTTCCCCTTTCTTCCTCTAAACTCTCCCAAGCACTCCCCCCTCTTATGTGTATGTATTTCTAACTATAAAAATATAGCCTACTCTTTATATAATGACTACTGATTTTTAAATGTGGAATTAGAATCCTGTTACTTTGTTGAAAGTATTAATTAAACAATTATTCAGTTGAATATGTCATTTGCAAATAGAGATAATTTTTCTTCTTTCCTAAAGTCCTTTTTCTTTTTCAGTGTTCTGTCTCTAGTTTTGATCATTACACTGAATAAAATGGAAGGAGTGGGCACCCTTTTATAATTCCTGACTTTTAAGGAAATGTTTTCAATTTTTCCCCATTTGGTAGCATGTTGGTTATAGATTTGACATACATAGCCTTTATTATGTTGAGATACATTATTTTTATTCTGAGTTTTTTCAGGCTTTTATCATGAAAGGTTGCTAAACTTTACTGAAAGCCTTTCCTGCACCTGCTATATAATTGTGTGAGTTCTATCCCTATGATCATTTAGGTACTATGTTTTACTTACTTACATATGTTAAACAAACCTTGGATGTATGAGATGGAAACAACTTGGTCATGGTATATAATCATACTGTGTTCTATAATTTAGTTTTCCCGGATTTTGTTGACAATTTTTGCATCCATGTTCATCAGGAAAACTGGTCTAGGTTATTTTTGGTGCATCCTTATATGGTTTCATAGAATTAATTTGGTAGTATTCCTTCCCTTTATATCACATGGGACAGGTTAGGTAGGTTATAAATGTTTAGGAACATACCCATGTCTTCCAGATTTTGCAAGGTTTTATTTTTGAATAGAATTATTCAATGCTAGGCTGGAGAGATGGCTCAGTGGTTAAGAGCACTGACTGCTCTTCCAGAGGTCCTGAGTTCAATTCTCAGCAACCACATGGTGGCTTACAACCATCTGTAATGGGGTCTGATGTCCTCTTCTGGTGTGTCTGAAGACAGTGACAGTGTACTTATATATAATAAATAAATCTTAAAAAAGAATTATTCGGGGCTGGGGATTTAGCTCAGTGGTAGAGCGCTTACCTAGGAAGCGCAAGGCCCTGGGTTCGGTCCCCAGCTCCGAAAAAAAAGAACCAAAAAAAAAAAAAAAAAAGAAAGAATTATTTAATGTGTTCCCTTAGAATACCCTGGATTTTATTAGATTCTGCTGGAGCATCTCCATTTATATTTCTGATTCTATTGATTTAATGATTCCTTTTTCTTCCATTTAGTTTAGCTATTGGTTTATCAATCCTGTTTAGTCTTATAAGGGAACATATTTTGCCCTTAGTCTCTGTTTTATTAACTTCTTCCCTGATTGTTATTATTTCTTGTCCCCTACTGCTTTTAGGTTTGGGTAGTTCTTGTTTTTCTTTTTTTCTTTTTCTTTTTCCTTTTTCCAAGTCAATGGAAGGGGATTTTATTTGGCCAGGTACGGCTCCAGCTTTATTTGACCTTCTTCTTGGGGCACAGGTTGTTGGTATGGCCACACTTCTTGCAACAGTTGACTGATCGAAGGTGCAGGTGTGTGTGGCACTTGCAGCAGATCATCTTGTCACCGTTGTGCTTCCAGACAAGCTGTTGAAGGGGTGGCTAGATGATGCCACTGCGCAGATGCAGCACCAGGTACAAGATGGACTCTGGATATTGTAGTCGGACAGGGTGTGGCCATCCTCTAGCTGCTAGCTAGCCTCTGCCAGTAATGTGGGATGCTTTTCTAGTTTTGGATCTTGGCCTCAACATTCTCTGGTGTCACTAGGCTCAACATCAAGACTGATGGTCTTGTCCTTCAGGTTCTTCCCGAAGATCTGCATGTTGCTGTCTGCTGCTGGGCTGCCTCGTTGAAGAGAAAGAGGATAGCTAACCAGAAACCTTCCAGTTCTTGTTATTTTTTTTTCTTTTTCTTTTTTCCAGAGCTGGGGACTGAACCCAGGGCCTTGCGCTTGCTAGGCAAGTGCTCTACCACTGAGCTAAATCCCCAACCCCTTGTTATTTTTTAAGACATCGAGGTACATCAGTGTTATTTGAGATGTTTTTAAACTGCTAATGCATAGCTTATACACTTTTCTCTTAGAACTGCTTTAACTATATACAGAGATTATGATAAGTTGTACAATCATTTTTATTTGACTTGAGGAAATTTTAAACTTCCTCTTTGATTTAGTCTATTACCCAGAAAACATTCATTACCTACAATTTCTTTGTGTTTCTTTTGTTCATTTTAGTTTTGGTCCCAGTATTATTTGACAAAATACAAAGAATTATTTTAATTCTTTTGTTAAGGCTTATTTGGTAGCTTATAATGTGATCAGCTTCAGAGACTGTTCCATGAACTGCTAAAAAGACTGTGTAGTCCATGGATGTCAGATGGAATATTCTGCAGATATTTGTAAAAACATTTAATTGGTGATATGATATAGCTCTGACATTTACTTGGTAATTTTCAGTTTGATGACATATCTAAAGATGAATATTAATAGTACCACTATAAAGACCCGTCTGAATGTTCATACCCCTGTATATTTGTTTTATGAAATTAGGCTGGCACAGCCATTCTTCTGCTTCTATTTGCTTGAGTAGACTTCTGGCCTTTGGCTATATGTTTATAGCTTTCTTTGCTAGTGAGGTGAGTTTATTGTATGCAACAGTTAAGTGAAGAACTGAGGACATTAGATTTAAGGTTTACTATTTCCTAGAGGGGCTATTCTATTGTGTAGAGGTGATGGGCTCCCTCCCAGATCCTTTTTTCTACATCTTTCCCTCATGGAATTTACTCTTCCTGTGACCTCTTGATTGAGACTATCTTTTTTACTGTGTATAGTATTCTTTTTTGTATTATTTCTCTATTAACTTTTAAAAGATAGCTTTCTTGTACATATAGCCAATTTTAGTTGTCAATTGTTTGGCTTCAGGGCTTGAACTATTTCATGGCATGCTTTTTCAGCTTTTAAGCTTAGTGATAAGAGATGCTATGTGGGGCCTGAAGAGATGGCTCAGATGTTAAGAGCATTGGCCGCTCTTCTAGATGTCCTGAGTTCAATTCTCAGGAACCACAGGGTGGCTTACAAACATCTATAGTGGGATCTGAAACTGTCTTCTGATATGCAGTGTACATGTAAATAGAGCACTCATATACATAAAACAAACAAATAAATCGTAATTTTTTTTTTGTTCTTTTTTTCGGAGCTGGGGACCGAACCCAGGGCCTTGCGCTTCCTAGGCAAGGGCTCTACCACTGAGCTAAATCCCCAACCCCATAAATCGTAATTTTTAAAAAGGCATTTTATCCTATACTGATTTCTCCTGACGGCTTTTAATTGTGTTTCTTTGCTTTATATTTCTGGCTGATCTGTCATGGAAAGGGTCTTATTTTGGTCATGGTTACTTGCAGTCACTTGAGTCTGGCTGTCCATTTCATTGAACATTCAGCTGATGCCTTTACAATTTTAAAACTTAAGATTTATTTTATGTGTGTGTGTATTTTGCTTAGATGTATGTCTGTGCACAGTGTGAACACATGTTCAGAAGAGGCAATTATCTTCTGGAACTGGTTACAGATGGTTGTGAACCACCATGTGGGCACTAGGAACTAACTCAGGTCTTCTACAAGAATAAGTACTCTTAATTACTAAAACATCTCTCCAATCTGAGGCCCTAACATTTATCTTTTTTAGGTCTGGGCTCTTGAACATATCCATGGTTTGGTCATTCTAATACACACACACACACACACACACACACACACACACACACACGAATATATGTATATGTGTGTAATATATGTATATGTATGTATATATATGAATGCATTTTGTCCTCTATTTTTAATATTCTTTTTTCTGCACCATTTTGTGTGATAATGATTCTTCCCATTGTGCTTTCATTTTCTAACGTTTACTTTGATTCTTTTTCAGAATCTCAATTTCCTTAGTGAAATATTTTCTACATGATTTTTGCATTTCCCCTTCACACCGCCGACCTTGCTATCCACTTTGATAGCTTTAGTATCTAAGCCCTGAATTGATTTTCTTACTTTGTCTGATTACTTGAGTCCTCTACTTGAATATTGCTATTTCTTAAAAGTAGGACTCAGAAGGCTTTTTGTGGCATTTCAGGTATCCCTCTAGCTTTGGTTTCCAGTATGGAGGAATTGTCTGATGATGCTTTCTTGTGTTTTCTGTCTCTGTTGGGATGTGGCTTCTAGTTATACTGTTTCTTTTTCTTACTGCTTTCATTTATTTTATGTGAGTCATCATGGAGAGCTGCCTTTACTTGGGTTTATATTCCTCACAATTATTTAGCAAGTGAAACCAATCCAGTAAGAGAAGCAATGGTTTCAAAGCAATACAGATTTTAGCTTGCTGTAAAAAACCCTTCTGTCCTTCATTTATGTCTTTAAGGTTCAAGACTCAGGTACCATTGGGAAATATATCTTAGTTGTTTAAAACTAAGGTTATTAATAACTAAAAAATAAAAAGAGGAAGGGGTGTGGAAAGGGAACAAACAGAATAAAGTATGATAAAAGGAAAGTACAGAGCTACAGGTATGAGAATAAAGAAAACCAAGAATAAGTGTGGGGAAAGGCCATTATAAAAACGTATTCTTCTATGATACAATTTAAAAGGAAAGCATTAAACAACTAAAATACAAACATGTAAATGAATAATTACATGAAAATAATAAGTAAAATGAGACAACAGTTATTATAATGTTAGTATTTCTTCCTTTGGGGTGAGTACAGTTCCTACCCACTTTGGCTGTCTCTTTAGCTTATTCTACAGACAGACAGCTGTTAGTCTCTGCTATCTAAGCAAATTATAGGGGTATTTCTTCCCTGCTGTAAGTTATTTCTCTGTTGCACTTGCTTTCTGTAGGAGTTTCCCAGTATGAAACAATTCATCTATCAGCTACAGCCTTATCTTTGTATTATCCCTCTTTCCAGTTTCTGTGAGGAGCTTTGTGAGGCCGAGGCTCTGAGGGACTGTGAAAGGAGGGTCTATACTCGTATTTACTTCTGTCATGTACTTGTATTTACTGTTAAACCCAGATTGCTGATGTGTATTTGCTAATGACCCATACACCTTGCCCCCAAATCCTTGTGTCCATCTATAACAGCAAGCCAGGTTCAACATAATTCTTTTGTGTTGCTTGTGCAAGCAGTGCTGGCGGGGGAGTGCTTTCGATTCACTCTTCAGGTTAGTCCCTCTGGGGCTCCTGATCGTACTCCCTTGTTGCATTCCTGGTATCCCTGGGAGTCCCAATGCTCATGGTGTACCCAGTTCCTGGCTGTATCTCCAAAGCCTGTCTCCAGACCAGTGTTCCTATGACCTGCATGCTCAGGAGGGGACAGCTTCTCCCTAGTCTTATTAGTGCCCTTGACCCCAGTGGAGGCAGTGTGTGTATATATTCCCATCTAGTTGCTCTCTGTTTCTACTGAAGATAGCTTTTCCTATCTCAAGCCAGCTTATTTCTTTTCTATGTCTGCACCCCGACTCCCACCCCATGACAGCACTTTGAGCAGTTCTGCTTGGATGTTGCTGTGTCTTACATTCTTTCCTTCTTAGCAACAGTGTTTCCTTTTTAAAAATCCAGGCTTTTCTCCTTCACCAGGTCACAAGCTCCCCCTTCCTTTTCAAAGCCTTCTTTGATATTCTATTTCCCAAATGCTATCAAACATCATTAAGGGATAATTAATTGACTTGTGTATTTTTATATGTTTTCTGTATCAGTTTGGTTCACATAATCCATGGATTTGCCTTCTTTTTTTTAATTCCTGAATTTAGTAACTTAGTCTTTGGAGTTCCCATGAGGAACATACTATTCTTGTTCAATTACTTTCCATATTCAAAATATTCTCCTGTTATGTTTCTATTAACAGGACACTTCACTCGTAGGCTCCCTTAGACCTCAACTTTTCATGTGATTTAACAAACTACTGTAAACATAAATGTACAGTCAACTACAGTTTCCTTAAACCTCAAAAACTGATAAATATTATCCAGAAACTAACAGTTCACATTTATAAAGCCACTTACCTACAGCTCAGCTTGAACTGCTTAATAATGTTGCTGATTTTCTCAAATCGGTGGGCATCTCGCTGTTCTTTACACTGATAGTGAGAAATCACCTGTGAAAACAGATATCACGATTTGAATCTATACAAATACTCACATCACTGTTACTGATTAAAGCAGACATCTGGAGCCGAGCAGCGGTGGCGCACACCTTTGATCCCAGCACTTGGGAGACACAGGCAGGAGGAGCTCAGATTTAGAGGCCAACTTGGTCTACAGAGTGAGTTCCAGGACAGCCAGGGCTACATACTTGTCTCGAAAAACCAAAATAAATTAATTAATAAAAACAAATAGAGAAGTAAATACAACTGACACATGTGAGACCTTTGGTTATGCTGGTAAGCAATGCAAATTCAGTACAAACTCCATTTTAAATTTTCCCACGTTTGGAATATACTGTACGGTACTGTCTTGTGAATCTGAACAGCACCCTGAGTTCCACTTCACAAAGATAAATCCTGGATTGCAAAAATAAAGATCAGATCATTTTCAGAGGATTTGCATTGCTACCCTATGGTGCTTGGGTTAGACATATTTAAATTCATTTTCAGGTTGAGAGTTTACTAGAACATAACCTTATCCTAAATCAAGGAGCATTTGTTGTTTTTCTCAATTACCTTAATCATTAAATTTTACTATAAGACTATCTCATAAGACAGTCTTTAACTTAAAATAGAATAAAGTGGAAAGAAATAAAAATATTGAGCTGCTCTTGAGCAGTAATTAACATTTTAACGGAGTCTATAACATACTAGTTGTTAAAATCATATTTAAAACCTTTTACTACATGATCCCAAGTACTGACTACCATAAATGCATGTATTCAGGACAGACACCCGCACCAGCTAAAAATATTTTAATAACCCCTTCCAATTTTAATAAAACCACAAGCACTCTAAACGCTGAATAAAGTTGTTCATTTCTAGCAGAAGAAAATCCACCTCACTTGCCAGAAGAGAATTCACACAGAAATCCTGATATAATGTTAAATACTTGTAATAACAATTCTTATACCAATGATAGAGCAGATATATCTTGCTTGAATTTACCTTCCTTAGTACAATTATCAGTAACATATAAGCTTGTTTTTATTTAAAGAGAAACAAAGCTCTCTGTTAGGAATAGAGTCTGCATTGTCACTGTTTGACCATGTGTGGTAGGTAGGTATGGCAAGGGAATAGTTCTGAAAACAAACAGAACAGCTTAGTTACTTATTGGTATAAACATTAGCTAGAACAAATTAGGATGAGTAGTAATTTCAAGGAAGTAAGTTGTACCAGTGGTCTGACTAAGAGAAGTCCTCAGGACTCAGCCTGAGCTTCTAGCAGGAAGAGTGTGTTTTCATAAAGAAAGAGAGGGGAACTACACATATATATTCTCTATCTTCCATTGCTTATTACAGGCCAAGGTTTGTGCTTGCTGCTTACCATCACCCTGTCCCATTTTAAAGATTTATTTGTTTGTTTTATTTATACGAGCACACTGCTGCTCTCCTCGGACACACCAGAAGAGGGCATCGGATCCCATTACAGATGGTTGTGAGCCACCATGTGGTTGCTGGGATTTGAACTCAGGACCTCTGGAAGAAGAGTCAGTGCTCCTAACCACTGAGCCAACTCTCCAGCCCATTGTTGGTTTTTCAAGACAGTGTTTCTCTGTGTAGCTGTCCTGGAATGCACTCTATAGACCAGGCTGGCCTGAAACTCAGAAATCTGCTGCCTCTGCCTTACAAAGGCATGTGCCACCATTGCCCAAAGGCAATTAATATTATTTTTAAATGTAAACATTAGGTAGGAGAGATGGTTCAGTGATCAAGAGTGATTCCTGGTGTTCCAGGGGACACAGGTTTGATTCCCAGTACCCATGCCAGGCAGCTCATAACTGCCTATAAATCCAGCTCCAAGAAATCTGAATACTTTCTTCTGGCCTCCATGGGCAACCAACACACAAGTGGCAACCCCTAACAGACAGACAGACAGACAGACAGACAGACAGACAGACACATACATACATATAAAAGTGATTCTTTAAAATACATGTATGTATTATACAGGTTTTTGCATCACTCACAGCTGTACAGCATACTCTGATATTTCTGTCAAATTCAATTAATAAGAAAAGTAGGGCTGGAGAGATGGCTCAGTGGTTAAGAGCACTGATTGCTCTTCCAGAGGTCCTGAGTTCAACTCCCAGCAACCACATGGTGGCTCACAACCATCTGTAATGAGATCTGGTGCCCTCTTCTGGCCTGCAGTCACATGTGCAGGCAGAATGCTGTACATAAAATAAATAAATCTTTTTTAAAAAAGTAAAACTACCAATATTTTTCTTAAAAGAAAAATGCTGTGCATTTCTGAAGGTTCTAACAAGGCATACCTGCAAAAATCTAAATTTTACTAAGTACTAAAACGTGATTTACCAAAGGAATTTTTCCACACCACTGTGGATGGTATTGTTTTATAAATAGAAACATACATGCTATGTAAAAGGGAGGTAGTTCTTCCTAAAAGTAGTAACACGGTATTCTCTGACTACAAGAAGGAAGTTTGAGATATAGCTGGAGAGCGGAAAGTCCTTACCAGAAAGGTAGCTCTCTCAAACAGAAGTACTTCATCAGCCTCAATAATTTCAGCAAAATTGCGCAGGTTCATTTCCAGTTGCTGAACATTGGGAATCAGCTGATAAACAATGCTGGACCAAGCCTAACAGGAGACAAGTACAATTGACTATTACTAACAGATAGCCAGTTCCAGGCCTTTGAAATGAGTAAATACCCTACAAGATATAGAGAGCAGAAAACATTGATAATTGGGTGAAAAAAGTACAGATGTTAAATACAACAAAAGTGAAAGAAGAAAATTAATGTAATACTTGATTTACACCTCCGAGTTGAATTTCTAGAGTTCAAACACTTAGGAAATGCTGGGGAAATCTCTTTCCATGAGTAAACAGTAATTGAATGACATCCTTGGGGAAAAACTTGCAAAGTTTGATCTATTATGCTAAAACCCTTCTAATCCAGACATCCAACAAATATTGAAGTCCAACATTGTACACAGCTTTAAAAAGAAGTAATGCTATATTAAACATACATCTAAGAGTCCGTTTTCTGAAAATATCAGAGCCACGATGACAAGTAGCCCCTCCCTTCAAAGATATAACATGTCACTGTAGAAGAAATGACTGGAATTGTAATTTTCAAATGTTCGGTGACATCTGTAAAAATTACTGGTTCACTTGATTTTTTTAAAGGCCTATCATGTCTCTGGGTGAAGCTGACTTCATCCAAGAGTACAACTAATACAGTAATACATGCAGATGAAATTGGTTTCACTCTCCTAGTATTCTCTTAAGGTGCTTGTACTTCTCTGTCCTTTACGCTCACTCCTGATTTGTCTGGTTAGGTGTACTATGTTTTTCTGTCTCCTAGAAGACATGAGGAACCTTAATGTAACCATTTGTGTATGTGACAGCATCCAATAGACAATGAATACTTGTTGAATAAAGCATAGCAGACAAATTTAAGTCAGGTCTATGCAGCATTGATATAAGGGACAGTAGTAGTGCCATGTCTCCAATTAGTCTTATTACTTAGGCATAGTGTTCCAAGTTCACAGGTGGGTGTTAATGTCACTACTGAATTTCCCTTGGAGAAGGCACCAAAGCTAACCACAGCAGAGACATTGTCACTCACAGCAGTGTTGTGATTGGCCAATTATCTTTGGTCCTGTTACGTACTGCCATCCTTTACACCGCAGTGGTTCTACCAGTGTGTCATGTCCATCCTTATTCACATGCTCTATGGGAATAGGGCTCTGAGAGAAATTTGGCCCAAAGCAATCTCGAACAGTACTTCCTAAATAGGTATCTCAAAATAATGTTATTAGAGTGAGCCTGGGTAAACATAATACTGAGGGGGGAAATGAAGTTGTTAAAGAAATCAATTGCTATTTTTCAAAAGTCCAGTGGTTTTCTTCCTTGCAAGTGAGGGTTCTGTGCTTCTGGTTGTAGATGCTTGTCAGATGAGTTGATACTGAAGCTCTAGTTACCAGTACAGAGAAGGATCCTGTCCTACGTAGAGTCACTTGTCAGTGAATACCAGAAGCAGTCTGAAGGAACGGTCTGACCAACGGGAACACAAAAGTAGTTAATCTTTAAACCACTGGTAAGCAAGAGAAATGGAAGAAGCAGAAGCCTTCGTGTCACTAAGTAACTTCCACTTCATCCCCAGAACTACTGAGAGAATAACCTCTAAACTGCAAACAGTGTGGTGATCATTCCAGCAATGTTATCAGTGAGGGTTGGCTGCTAACCATATCATTTCCAATTTGACATGAAAGCTGAACTTACAGTATACAATGTACATATCACATCTCATTAGGAGTCACTTTTCCCATTTCTCCACTGAACATTTTTCTTCTAATTTAGACTGTCTGAATTTAGGCAGATTAGTTAATCCCATTAGCATGTAGAAGGATCTGCACGTTAGATGCAACTACAATAATCACTGAGATCACAGTGGGTCAAAATGCATGGTGGATGTTAAAGAACACTTTTTGCTATGACAAAGAAGAGAGAAGCAGATTAATCATATCCACATGGCAAGTTCAGTGTGGCTTGGTGACAATGTTTACCCGATATAAGATTAAAACCAAAATCTTTTGATGTTAAGCTTGATCTTCTTTGAACAAAATGTAACATTATTTTCTTTTTAGTATAACAAATCTAGATGCATATGAAGTTGTTTCAAATATTTTAGTTTTGTTAATATCTTTCTAACTTTTATTCATGCTCTTAAAGGAGAGACTTAGGAAACATACACACCTTATACAGAGTTTCATCCCAGATAGATGTTCGGAAACAAGAACATTCTAACGGACGCGATAAACGCCTTAAGTCTTCTTCTCGTTCTTTAAAAATCTGAATTAAAAAATCCAACAACCTGATGAGCATATAACAGCTCTACTCTTTCACTGAAAATTTTTGAGATTTAATTATTTTATCATATTTTGACCAGGACCTCTTACTTTGTCTTCATAGGAATCTTGAGTATTATTATTTCTCAAAGAAGAATTGTAAATGTATTAATGACTATTACATTTCTTCAGGCTTATCCAAATTTAGTGAAATATTCATAGAGATCACTATATTAAACAGTAAAATCTATCATACAGATCTTAAAAATACATATATAATCCAATTTACCGAATCTAGGTAATTTTAATATGGCAATACCAATATTAAAATTGTGCAACTTAAAATACATTTAGTTCTACAGTATCATAGACATATTCTTTTTAAACCATATATTATTCATACATATGTGAGCATATATATGTTTAGTGTATTAATTTACAACACATTTATAACCCACATGAGCAACTAAGCTCTAGCCAGCTAGTTGTTTCCATGTATACATCCCCACCTATACAGAGAAAATATCTATATCAAATATGGACTCAGACCTTCCCCTGAGTAGGTGGATTGCTAATTTTTAAAGTACATCTTAAATTAAAATGTAATTACATTACTTTCCCCTCCCCTTTCCTCACACAAGCCCCTCCCAAGTCCCCTTTCCAACTCCTTTCTTGTCTCCTTTCCTTTTAAAATTAATATTTTTCTTCAGTTATTATTGTTACACACACACACACACACACACACACACACACAAAACACAGCACAAATATATAAATGCAACCTGCTGTGTTCATTTTTGCTGTTTGTGTATATTTGGTTTAAGGGCTGACCACTTTTTACTAGGTAGTCAATTACTGTCTAATTGGACTTAAGGGCCCAAAGAGGGAAAGCATACCTGGTACTAGAAATCTAGTTAACTAGTAGTGAAGTCATGGATCTTAGAAGAGAGAGAATCTACTACTGCCACTTTGATAGACCAGCATTAATTCCCTGCTTTATTTTGAAGCTTATCCTTGTACCTACGATAGTAATTAGTACCCCTAATCATGAAGGCCCTCTTACAGCAAATGTAGACCATCACAAGCAACCACAAATGGACACAACATATTTTGAGGAGCCCAGTCCCAGTAGATCGTTCATCACTGTTCCTGGATCTATGGCTCAGGGAACATTGCAGAAGAGGCAGAAAGAATGTGAGAGCCAGAATACTGGAAAATCTGCCGTGAAACACTCTCCCCTAGACATGTCTAGACCGCCTCTTTATTTCATGTACAACACTGAACTTTTATAGCTCTCTACTAGTATGTTGGCCTACTCTCCAATTTTCATACTTGCTAGCCGCCATCTGACTCCATGTGTTCTCTTTCTCTCTTAAAAAAACCTAAAAATTAAAACATATTGCTATACCCATAATTTAAAGAAGCTTCTTGCAGTAGATGGTAACTCACAGAGACCCACAGCTGCTGGACATGGTGCCCAGAGTGAGAAACTTTGGTATACTCCTCCTCAAATGAGATGTCTTTAACCCACACTCCTATACCAAAGGCTCAGGCAATGTACTCAGAAGAGAAGAAAGATTCTAGGTAGAATCTTAGGATGAGTTTTCTGAATTGGTTTTGATATGACTGACATTAGTTCTCTAATCAGATAAGAATTAAAGATGCAGTTTCAAGAAGTAATGAGGACACTCGAGAGAGCCTGGGGGCTGATGTGGAATTCAGATCCTGAATCATACAATGTTCTGGCAACCACATATGTGGTTATTTTTGTCAAAATGAGTATAACAGATTTGCTAGCTGATCCTAATTTTGCTGTATGAAATGGACAATGATAAGGATGAGCTCAGATTTGAATATTCAGATCAATCATAATATAGATGACCTGAAGTCCCTAGATTTGCCCTGAAAGATACTTTACTTCCTCTAACCACAGGCCTGTGATTGCTGCAAAGTAAACCTGGACTCTCATCTCATGATCAGATAAATTACAGTGCAAATTAAATGCCTGTCTCCATGTGGTACCTGCTTGGAAAGCATGGCACTGGTTTTGGAGACTGGAACTGAGCTCATAGAGGAAACTTGAGGAAGTTGGGATGCCTAAATGCTCAACTCTGCCCATAGAAGCAGCCTCTACATTCTAATCTAAGCATAATCCAACCTCTCCTTAAAAAAAAACCTAAATGGCCTCCTTGGAGGTAGCTACAAAAGAGTTTTTATTCATTTCTACCATAGCCCTTTGCTTCTAGCACTATACAGATTCAAGAATCAGAAGATGTGTAAAGGTGAAATACACAGGCTCTACAAGAGCTATATGATTTTTCTAATATAGACCAAAATACAGGGATAACTGTGAAAATAGGTATGAATGCTGTAGAATATGGTAGAAGGAGCCTAACACTCACTCAGGCCAAATTTATTGATATGGATGCAATAAGCAGAGGATTTGTAGGTGAAGAGTTAAGAAGGCATTCTGTTTGTTTAGTTCTTGGCTGAGACATTAATCAAAGCATAATCTATACTAACTGCCGGAGCTATGGGGCTGGAGAGATGACTCAGCAGTTAAGAGTACTCGCTGCTCTTCCCAGAATTCCTGAGTTCAATTCCAGCAACTACATAATGGCTCACAAAGATCAATGAGATCTGGCGCCCTCTTCTGGCATGCAGGTGTACATACAGAGAGAGCGCTCGTACATAAAAAATGTCTTTTTAAATAATGTCAGAGCTGCATTGATCTACTACACAGGAAGGAATTTAAGTGCTTAGGGAGATGACAATGTTCAAGGCTTGTCATCTACAATCTATTCATCAATACTGGGAACACAAAGCCAATGAGAAACAAATTTGTAAAAGGAAACCTGCCCTAACATCCTTCCTCAGCACTCTGATCACTTTCTTCTGTAGGCCAAAACTTACAGTGGTAATTGCTACCACTTAGTTGGGAAGCCTAATAAAGGGAAAGTTAGTGCTAGAGTAACTGGCAATGTGGAGACATTTTATCATCAAATACAAGGAGGGTAAACTTATTTGATTGGACAAAAGAGCCAAAGTATCAACTCACAGAAACCTAGTTGATCTAGTGCCCTTATAAATGAACTAGATGGTATATTTACTACATTCTTATTTTATCTACATAAATGAAATAATTTATGTCAAATGATCAAAAGCCTAACATGAATCATACAATGTCATGGCTCCTCAACTGGCATCCATCCAGATTTGTGCCACTTTGTAAATCCAGAGAACCCCTGGAATGAAAGAGAAGGCTGGGTCAAGTATAGGAAGGATGCGGACACAATTCAAGTTGCCAACCAGTTTCTGTAGAAGACATGGCTATTGGAAAGTGGGGTATCACATACTGACAAAGTTTCTGAGTGCAGTTGCAGTGACAGGACCAAATGTACACCATACCAACTCATCTATTGATATAGGAATCAATGCTTCTTGTTGTTTATGAGGCTACTGATTTCTTTCTGTTAACTTTGTACCCCGCTACTTTGCTGAATGAATTTATAGCTGTAGGAGTTTTCTGTTGGAGTTTTTAGGGCCTTTATGTAAAGAAACACACCATTTGGAAATGAGGATACTTTTATTTTTTCCTCTCCTCTATGTATATTCTTCCTTTCAGGTCTCTAGCCCATCTTCTCTGCTCCCCAGATCTCAGCTTACTTCCAGAAGTGGCTTCCAGAATCAGTTGAGCTAATTCCTTAAAAGAAATGTGTCTTTGTCTTTCTATACACAAACACATCTGACTGGGTTTGTTTTTCTGGAAAACTCAAGCATACATATTAACATATAGTTGAGGATATTTGTATGAACATTTAAAATACAGTAAAAGAAATTAAAGGTGATTAAAACATTCAAAAGGAGCTCATTTCTGGGTTAGCAGCACACATGTAATTCTAGCTCCATGGGATCCGACACACTATGTGTTACGGAACATGTTTTCCTTACTAAAGTTATCACCAAAAATCCTTTAGTATGAGGCTTTCCTTAAGGCTCCAAACCAAGGGCTGGGCAGTGGTGACTCATGCCTCTAATCCCAGGACTTGGGAGGCAGAAGCAGGCAGATCTCTATGAGTTCGAGGCCAGCCTGTCTACAAAGAGAATTTCAGGACAGGTAGGACTAGCCAGACAAACCCTGTCTCTAAAATAAAACAAAACAAAAACCAAAACAAACAAAACTCCAAGCCAAGGTGAAACTAAATTCTATACAACCGGTATACTCTAATACTCCTTTCCTTGGTTCTCTATAACATAGAAAAGCCCCTTTTTATCTTAAATGTTAATATCTAATGCTCTTATTTTATACTGAACAAACTGAAGGTAGACTATATCTTATCAGACTCAGAATCTCATAGATAGATAAGAATTTGCCAGTTTTACTAAACCTCTTAAATACTGAAGCCCTGGAACATTTTGGGTTATAATGTTATGTGTTTTTGTTGAGGAAATGAAGGTTGACAATTGCTACTCTACTATCCTTAGTCATCTTTGAGCTACACTCCTGCATACTAAGTCATTTATGCCAGTACAATTGTGAGGGGTTGTGAATAGGGCTTGACACAATGTGGTACACACTTGAACTGGTGCATATCAGTTTCCTAAATTGATCCAGTGACAGCAGCAACCCCTCTTCATCTTACTCCTGGTGGGCCTTTCAGCAATGGTAATACAACAGGGACAGCTAACTATTTTTTAAAATGATAAAGGTTACTTAGTGAAAGTACATGGTCAAAGGCTTACCTCGGTCTGAAATACAGAATGGTATAAATTGACCTTACTTTATAAAGGAAGTCTACAAAGCAGGATAATCATTTGGTACATCACTTTTTCAGTTTCTTACCAAGTCTCGCTGATCCTCCTGGACCAAATCCATTTTGTGTACCAAGCAAAAGATTTTGGCTTCTGGGGAATTCTGCAGAATAGCCTCAAGGCATGACTGATAGTAGTGCATGTCTTTCTCGAGTTCACGGCTCTCCACGTCAAAGACATAAATCAGAACCTCCACATTTCGGAAGATGTTGTCACGCTGGCTAGTGAAGTAATTTTCCATGAAGGTGTCTTGTCTGTTAAGAAAAAAGTCTAGATAGTAAACAAATCTTCTGTTCAGTCACTCCTGCTTGAATTCTTGTTGCTTGATCAAGTGAAAGATGATCTTAAACTTTCATTCAAAGAGCAACTAACAGCCTATTATGGTAAGCTTTATCTTACTCTACTTCAGAGTCATAACTTGCAATCCTGTAAAATCCTCTGCCATTCTTCTTATGTTTTGCTGTTCTTGTTATTGCTGTTGTTCTGAGACTCCATAGCCCTGGCTAGCCTAAAACCCACAAAGATCCACCCACCTCTGCATACTTACCAAGCCTGGCCTCTCCTTGGTTATAAACACAGTTACCTTCTGTTCATTCTTCGAGTGGTTAGCAGTTTAACTCATGAGTGTTTTACATGTATTGATCACTGATGCTATTTATTGACCTTTTCATCTATAACTCCAGCTTGTTTCTTTATATTTCAATCCAATCCACAATCCTCATAGAAATTGTCCCTGCCTTGGGCCAGCTCCCTCATTGTAAGCTATCAACATATCCCTCTCATTTAGAACACTTACCACAGGCGTGATGCTATACTTGATTAGTGTTCCATTCTTTGTACAGTCAGACAAGAATCACCCCTGATATTATCTCCCACTGTCTTGCAGCTTTTAAAAGAAGCATGGCACATGCTTAATGAACATTTGCCAAATAACACTAGTAAAATAGTCTACACTTATGAAAATGATTCCAATGATGGCTTTTTAGCAGAATGTTACCCTTTGCTCCTAGGTTGGCTGGCACTTCCCAAAACGATTTCAAACAGCTGGATAGCAATAGATTAGTAGTGTCATTTAGTGGTGTATATGGGGGTGGTGTTTACAAATTTCTAATCCAACACCTTACTAGTTAGAGCTGTGTGACCTCAGAAGAATTATATTTTCCCTGAATTACAGATACTTGATCTACAAAATGGAATTTCATATTTTAGTACCTAAAAACAAGGAACTTGTGTAACTGTTGACAAAGAATAGAGAATTGGAAGCAATTACAATGAGGGATGATTTTTATCCCCAAATGTTAAGACTATTTAGTTATTTATTTATTCTTCCAAAACTACTCACTGAGCATCTTTTGTATGTTTGGAGCTGGGATATACCCACCAGACAACAACATCTATTTTGTAAGACACTATAGTGTATATTTTTATATATTTTAACTTAATCATCATAACCAACCTATGGGTATTATTTTGCTCTATTGTATAGGCAAAACCACAGCACAGAGGGTTTGACTAATATACCCCAGACAAAGAACTTATGCTCATAATCACTCTGCACTGTTGCTTCGACACAGAGGCACAGTAAGTGCAAATTTATGCTTAGATTTTTATGATTGCCCTAGTCATAAACCAACAATAGGTAAATACATGCTCAGAATCCAATCTACAGTGACAAGACTACCTAGAAGTAATTACTAAAATGACTAAGAACAGTCTGGTATAGTACATAATAGCCAAGAACGTAATACTCATGTCAGTTAACCTAAAAAAGAAAGCTAATTTATGCTAGTGCAAAAGAGGCATGATCTATCCCGTAGTATACATGTTGAGCTTATATGTACTAAATTCCTCTTCAGTTAATGTGTCTTTTCTTTCTGACTCTCCTGACACATTCAATTTACTTTGAGTCCTCTGTAGTATACATATGGAGCTTATACTGGAGCTACTGAAATATGTTTTGTGTAGAAGGCATTTTCCAAGTTGTACAAACACAGATCTTTATTCATCAGCTGACAATTCTGAAGTGTTTTAGCCAGTGCACCTATGCAAATGATAGTTTTCTGGGTGTATTTGTCAGGCTGATTATACTAGATGACATCATTATTGCCTTCGGTTTCACAAATAAGTAGGCACATAGTACTTACCCACCACAATCCCACAGGTTCAAAACCAGGTTTCCCAGAAATCGAACATGAGAATGTTCTACATCAACTGGAAGATAAATGTTACACGTCTAGTATTTGTAGTAAAGAACATGACATTTAAGATAAGCAAAACACTAACCCATGGTGTTTAGAAGGACCAAAGTGGAGTGAAATGCTCAAAGCCATAACAAGAAGGTGATTTTTAGCTTAGTCATGTGGTTTAGTGGCAAGGTGGGCACCTATACTACCCTATGCTAAGGAATTGGCTCTTGTGTAAGTAATTTTTAAATTTCAGTAGTTTAGTACCCAAAGCAGAAACAATCTCCAATTATAATATTAATGTTAAAATTTAACACGCAAGACAGTGACATACACCATTTAACAGATATTCCCAAACCCACATTCTTTCACCAACTTCCGAACAAAACTTAAAGACAGAAAGCAAACACAAAACAAACATAAAACATAATAGAATTAACTCCTGTACTAACTTCCTTTTCAGTTAATGCATCTACTGATTTTCTTTCTGATTCTCCTGACACATTCAATTTACTTTGAGTCCTTTGTAGTATCTCTTAATTCCAGTCTTTATTTTATAATCCATCACTCAACATCAAGGAAGGCCCTTATCTCCTCATGCCTATACTTTAAGAAAGTCTTACTGACTTTACATCAACCATTAGGCTACTACAAGGTTCATCTTCTTAACACTACTTTGAACATATCACTCCCCATTCAAAGCACTCAATGGTTCCTCCATGTTTAATGGGGGTGCACTCAAGGTCCTTCACACTTTGGCTTCCAATCTACCTTTACAATCCCCAGTAATTCATATTAACAAATCCTCTCACTTCAGCCCAGGACATTTTTATTCATAGTCCCCCAACCCTATTACCTCCCCAGTCCTCAACATGGATTACTTTCAGGGGTCGCAAACTTGCTAAATCAGGCCATGTGAGCAAACCTATATCATAAAAAGCTTGCTAAATATGAGGGTAAACATCTACCATGGCCCCACAGAGGTGACAGTTACTCAACTATTGTTTACTTTCCATGAAAAATTATTGGCTTAGGTTTACTAGATCTTTAACATTTTAAATAGTAGCCTGGATTCTAGGTTATTATGAAAACTTTTACAGGAGATTATTACTTCCAATTTTTCTAAAACAGGCCAAAGAAAACGCACCCACAGGCCTCATCCAGCACACAGGCTGTTTGCGACCTCTGCTTTTTTAGTTCTCTCCCACTATCCATTGCTTTTTCTGACATTTGCTGCAAAGCCCCCTTCTTCCTTTCAGCGTTAATCCTAAAACCCAGACTAATTCCCATCTCCTCCAAAAGCCGTCTTTCCCTGATCAAAATCCCACCTATCATTATCGCTCCCTCAGAACTCATTTAAACATTTATTAAGCAACTACTCTCTGCCAGGCACTAAAAAACCTCAAGAAAGAATAATGGAAGATTTTTATCAGGAATATTTCTCAGCATCTAGCAATTTTATTCGACATAATTAACGTGATCATTAATTTAATCACATAATAATATTTCCTGTGTCTATCTCTAAGTTGTTACCTAAACTAACTGCTATCTACTTTTCTACATTTTTATCTTCTCATAATGTATAGATACAAACCATCATGAGAAAGGAAACCATACAGACTTTAGTTTATATAACAGCTCTATCTTTGAATGTCCTTAGGCAAGTCAAGAAAGCTTTTAGAATTAGCTTCTACTTCTGTTAAAAAGAGAACGTAGTATTGACCTCACAGGATTGCTGTGAGGATTCAAAGAGCTATATACATAAAGTGCCTGGCACATAGCAGATGCTCAAACTACTTCCTTTGTCCCCTTTACTTCCCCCTCCTTGGAAAAGGAATCATATCTTACATGTCTTTGTATTTCCAACAGAGTCTACGAGAGAGTAGGTGCTCAAACTGCTATTAATTTGAAGACTATGTATACGGTCTAGTACTAAAAAAAAATGGAAAGAAGTGCTACTGAGAAAGGGAAAGACAATAACAAAAGAAGCGACAGGATTCAGTGACTCTTTAGATATGGGCCATATGGGATAGAAATCTGGTTTCTACTCCCATATTACAGAAACAGTTCTCAAGTGACTATTGGCCGCACTGCCAAATCCAGAGGACTTTTTAGTCCTTGTCTCACTTTCTGCAGTATGACACTGTTGATTACTCTGTTCTCCTGAAAATTAATTCTTCTCTCTTGGGCTCTGGCATCACAGTTACAAAATCTTTGGAAGCTCCTCCCTCATAGGTTCCTATTCTTCTTTCTGTCCCATAAACGTTATTGTTCTTAGGGATTCAAAGTAGACTTCCCCAAAGCAAGATAACTGTCATAATATTACATTTATCATGTAGATACTAACTAGGCAACACTAGTGCACATTTCTCTACTATTTTTCTGACTCATATACTTTGTCTGTACTATAAATATCCCAAGCTCAGTATATCCAACATAGCTCATCTTTCCTTTCATTCCAACAAATCTGCTCCTTTTCAGTGTTCTCCACTTTAGTGAATTTAGCCAGCTGCCTAATATAAAACCGTTCATCCTTTCATTCTTCTCCCCCTCACAATTCCCTCCGAGTTCCTCAGAAGTCCTGTTGATTCTGCTGCTTAAGCAGATCCCTCAGCTCAGTAGCTTTGCACCATAGCTACTACCTCCACCCCAGTCCAAATAAAGCCCCTGCCATCCCTTAAAGTTTTTGAAAACTATAGAAATTTACTTCGCAGTTCCAAAATCTTGAAATTTCTGAGTTCCAGCCACCAGAAGTGTGGAAGTCTAGTGAAAACCAGTCCTCTGGCTTATAAGTAGTACCACTTTCTAGCCTTGCATCACTCCAACCTGTATCCACATTACAGACACAGTGATGTCTCCCAATTGCTGAGTTTTATATCAGTCTTTAAAAGGACTTACACATCCATGATTGTAGACACTAAGAAGGCCAGAATAGTAACCCAGAATTACTAATGGTGCTTGTCTCTAGAAAGTTAGCTTGACAATGAAGAATAAAAATGAACATTTTATACTTAAATAATGTTCAAAGCTTTCACAAGTATTATTTTGAATTAAAAATGTAAGTCTGACCATGCTCACTTTTTTGTTTAAAAATCTCTCATAGGTTGACAACCTTTCTTGGCTTATAAGACATTTTATATATAAGCCCCATTTCTTACTTCCCTGTTAAAGTTTATGTTTCCTGTATGTCCCCTTTGGTTCTCCTATAACCTTCCTGCTCTGTTATTATTGGAGCAACTGAAAAGAATAAAGAAAAACAGAGCTTTGGGGAATCAAATTCACTTATGGGGCAGAAAGAAGAAAACATTATAAAGATTAACTCATCTTTTTAAAGCAGGGAGGGGTGGTTAAATGCAAAGGAAGAAAATCAGGGTAATGAAGCATTAAATAAAAAGCCAAGAGAACAGAATTTTGAGAAGATAGGAAATCTTGGAGTTGTCAACAGTGTTTGAGACTAAAATATTTCATAATCATTTTAGTGACGAATTTACCATTCCAAAAACACATTTTAATGTTTACCTAGTAAATTAATAATATCATCATTACTGTACTTAAAATTTCAAAGTTCAGGAGGCTTTAAATTTAACAAAATAAAACTTGACTTTTTTTCAGGAATGACAAACTGGGAAAACATTAACACATTAAAGGCAAACAATATTTTAAAAGTAGTATTCTTGTTTACTACCTTTAAAGCAAATCAGTAACTGCATCAAAAGGGATAACAAATACAAAGTAATGCACTACATATATTCTGAACCATTTCACACATTTAGCAACAAACACAGACCTTTCTTCATTAGTGACAAACTCATTAATGGCGATATGCTAAAACATTAAGACCAATATTTTTCATATATTTTTTACTATCTTTAAGAAAATTCAGGTAATACTAACCAAGTGTTACCAGTCAATTTACTACATGACATATCTTTTTTTTAAAAAAATATTTACTTATTTATTAAATATAAGTAAACTGTAGCTGTCTTCAGACACACCAGAAGAGGGCATCGGATCTCTTTACAGATGGTTGTGAGCCACCATATGGTTGCTGGGATTTGAACTCAGGACCTCTGGAAGAGCAGTCAGTGATCTTAACCACTGAGCCATCTCTCCAGCCCAACATGACATATCTTCAGGGGTGGGAACCTCATCCCACTGACATTATCCAGCAAGAAATACTTCCAGATATATACTTGTCGAATATATAGTCTGTTTTAGTGACTAGGATTATATAATTTAAATTTAAACCATTATGCTCATAATAATGCTGGTGGATTATGCCAAAGTATTTATAGTAATTTCAGGAATTCTGAAATTCTTTTTGTGAGACTATTCACTGGATTCAGGGTAATAAACCAACTCTGTTGATAAATTAGAAACAGGAATATCCGTGATAGTGAGAAAAGATGTTTCAACAAAGCAAATAGAATTTAAAGTATGAAGAAAAGGTCTTCCAGGAATTGATGAGTCGTGTAATGTAGACAGACTTTGTCATAATAAAAAGAAGAGTACAAACTGTTATTCCAACACTGACACTTACTGGCTGAATGTGATTAATTTTTAAGTTATACTCTCATTGACTATTAGAATAAAGATAATTGAAAACTAGAGCAAATGAGGGAGGGCATAAAAGTTACAGTAGTTTAATAAGCATCTTTACTGAAACCACACAGATACTAGCCCTATATATTTAATCTAAAAGAGAAAAAAATTGAATATGAAATCAAGGCACAAGACAGAAAAACATTTGGACAAGTACACTTTTAGAGGCCAGATGTCAGCTACAAGTATGACAAGATAGGAAACTATCTTGACCAACATTTTTGACAATAACTTAGATATTTATCAAATATAGAACTGTATATAGCTATGAAGGACAGCTAACATATCAAATGAGAGAATAAGTAGCTAAAATCCTTTGTATTATGCACAAGAAAACTGCAACCCAATGGTGTGGATTTCAAAAAAAAAAAAACATGAGCCATCTAAGTAAGGCTTAATTATTGAGTTCAAAATATGACCTGTACAAGAACAAGAGGATGTGTATACTTCATTAAAATACATACAAGGATGGTATATGCTTCAATAAAACATAGGCAAAGATGAGTTGTGGCTTTCATTATTATTCAGTAAAATGAAGATTGCTCTAAAACAAGAAGGTAGGATTTCATCATGTTAACAGCAAAGTAATGCCCAGAATCATAGATGTAGTAGGCACATCCTGCCCTGATTAGACCACACCTGCATCGAGTCTTATAAGAAGTCCTTAGAAGGGGGGTTGGGGATTTAGCTCAGTGGTAGAGTGCTTGCCTAGCAAGCACAAGGCCCTGGGTTCAGTCCCCAGCTCCGAAAAAAAGAAAAAAAAGAAGTCCTTAGAAACATTTTAAAAGTATGTCCCATGAGGAACCAGAGATGTTTAAGGTAAGGATAACAAAATTTGGGAGGTAGAAAATGGGTAAGATAAATTAAGATATTGAGTGTTCTCAAATATTTGTACAGAACCGAAGAGAACCATAGTAGGAAGGAAGGAAGGAAGGAAGGAAGGAAGGAAGGAAGGAAGGAAGGAAGAAAGAAAGAAAATCTATCTAGAAAATAGTTTTCTGATCACCAAAACTGTTCTAGTTATAGAAGTCTACACTATACTCCAAGCCCCCAAATAGAAATGTTTCCTCCCCCTTTGTATCCCAGAGTCTGGAATATGATGGGCTTGAAACCAGATTGGGGCACCTGAACAGTGCTAACTTGTTGCTAAAAGTACTGAACGTACTAGCATCCCAGATTGTAATCTGAAGGCTAGGCAGAGCAATGCCCGCCCTCACCCAGAAGCCAAGAACAAAGGCAGAATTCAGAAATGCTTCGATGCTTCAGAATGAAATGACAATCTGCATCAGAGTAGGGCACTCCCAGGATCCTCCATTCATTGTTCTGGTAGCCATTATAGCCAAGAAAGTCTATATTAAAATTCTAGCCATAAAGATCACTAAGATATTTCCCAACTCAGAGTAGATGTTCCAAGGAGAAGACCTATGTGTATTAAAAAAAAAAGAGCAGAGTGCAGAACAGGTATACTTCTCTCCTTACTATCCCTGTGTTTACCTTGGAATAAAGACAACAACGAACTCCTGTATTAAAACCATATTAGGTTTTAATGTACTCTAGTTAAGACCAATGATTTTCCCCTTGGTGTGAAAAGTTATAAACAAGCATTCTCCCCACAAAAAGAGCAGGCAAAGAGTCCCTATCCTTGCCCAAGAAACAGGAGGATACACAGGAAGTTAGCTGAGAACATTCCATTTCACAAGCAATCTAGAAAGGGAAGCAGCTCCCCAGGATAGTGAGCGATAATAATCAGAATTAGGCCACACACACATTCTGAGAAATGCAAAAAGGGAAAGCATGCTCCAAAGCAAATTCATCAACCTGTGCATTCTCAAGCTGCTGCAATCAAGTGTGTTATGCAGATTATTAACAGCCAAGTCACCTCACTTTACAATACGATGAAACATCTTACTTGTTGCACCAAGACGACGTGTGTCTCTGGCAATATAATTTGCAAAGATAATAGACCTCATGCTGGTCTTACCAGATCCACTTTTACCCATCAACAGCACCTAAGGACAAAGTAAGAAAAAAAGTCAGCAAGTCTAGAGCAAATCTAGTATAAAGGGAGCCATTTCTCTTCTGTAGTTGGCATTTTACAGATGTGTAAGTATCAATGACCAGTATGGATACCTGGAATTAAACCATTCCCCAGCCAATGGTGATAACATTTCAACAGCCAAGCACTTACCTGTTATGAGTTACACATCATTTTAGCAATAAAACTGTGGTTTGTTATTGTACATAATATTTATCTAGAACTACATTAGAAAAATACCACTTTAATACTAAAGCAACCCTATTCTCTTATAATCTAAGGACATCCAACAATCAGATTTCATATAGTATAACTGAAAAGTTCTCCCTATTTCTCTGTTTAAGGTCAGGTTTTTGTTTTCATTTCAGCCCATGATTTCATCCCTTCTACATATTTCTATAATTTTTATTTCATTATTTTCTGTCTCTTCTTAATTTTCTCATGCCCTATAAAACTGGACACTTAAATTACACATAAGACCATTCATGACTTTGCTTATTTACTTCTGTCTACCTTGATTCGCCTAGCCTGGAACTTTTTGCGTTCATTTACATTTAACTGAATGGCTTAAAGTCTTTTTGCTTCCAGGCATTTAGGGAGTCCTGGATTTACGCTGTATTTTCTACCATCCTTTATTCTTCTTTCTACTAAGTTCCAACTTATCCTTCCAAACTTGATTCAAAAATCATCTTGGGAATTTTCTCTGGAGCTGGGGTTGTAGCTCAGTACTAGGGTACTTACCTAATACAAGTGAAACCTGGTTTCAATCCCCAGTATCCTCCCTATAAAGTTTCTCTGACCTAAATGCCTTAGGCCAGCGTTCCTCAACCTGTAGGTTGCAACCCCTTTGGGGAGTCAAACAACCCTTTCACAAGGATATTTACATTGTGATTTGTAACAGTACAAAATTACAGTTATGAAGTAGTAATGAAAATAATGTGGTTGAGGGTCACCACAACACGAGGAGCTGTAACTGAAGGGTCACAGCATTAGGAAGGTTGAGAACTTAGGCTTAGGCTCAGGCTGACTGGTATCTTGCCTGCCCCTCAGTGGTACTACTATATCATTGCAGACCATAAAGCTCTGCAGTCCCTCCTTTGGGTAACTCACAAGACTCTCTGACAAGACTGGCAACACTGGAAGAACAGAGGGAGTGTCTTCGTATCCTTTGTGCACTGTATTATCTCCAGTACCTAACATGCAACAAAAGCTTGAAATGCACTTATCAAAAGAAAGAACGAGCCATTAAAACAAAAATGCAAGGACTCTGGTTGAGAGCAAGACTTTATAGACATCTTTCTTGTGTTAGGATTTAGCAGAAGAAAAACACCTGTGAACAAAGCCATATAATCTTGCAGTACAAGGAAACAGAGTAAACATGACTTTCTGAGTCCTTTTAAGCACAGCATTTATGAGATACAGTTCCGTTAACTTTCCTTTTCAAGTGAAAGAGATATCTATTCTACCTTCAATCCTAATATATCTTATCCAAATATCTGATTACAAATATAAGGAGCTTTAATGAAAACATACTGGACATGGGTTTATTCAGCTCAACAATTTAGATATCCAGCTTTACCTAAGAAAATGTAATTGCTTAGCTAGTCTAAAATTAATATGGACGTTTTCCTTGTCCTTTGCAAAAAAAATAACTAAATTAACTAAAAATTAATTAAGCAATAACTATATCTATTTCTGGGGGTAAAAGCTGATCCTTCAATGCATGTGCATTGCAGAACCATTAAAGAAAATGGCAGTTTGTCTCCTTTCTCCCTTCCACAGTTCTTAAGCTTTTCTTTCTACGTACTTTCTCCCTCCTAATTATGTAGAGATTTCTGGCATTTTTTAGGCATCCTTGTTGACAGCAACTTCAGGCATTCATCAAAAACATCCTCCTAGCAAACTCGAGGCCCAGAATTGAATTTTAGATGAAGTCAGACTAAAAATACGGGAACTTTTTCATCCTTCCATGGCAAGGATAATTATGTTGTGGTGTACAGGGTGTTTATTCATGTAAACTTCCTAACAGCCCTATGAAGGTTATTACCAGCACGTCACAAATGATACCAAATCCCAAAGGTCAAGAAATATGCTTCCAAGCTACATTCCTAGGGATACTGTCTAAGTCCCAATAAAAGTACAAAGCAAAGAACATCAAATTCCGGTTAGAAAAAAAAATTCACGTAACGTTTGATTTGAGTAAAAGAATCAGTACACACACAGAGGGCTGTGTAATATTTGTATATGTCTTGACTCCATGAGATTAATTTTAGACAAAGTAAATCTGATAGTAAATAAAGGGACGAGTGTATCAAAGACCACGTAGATTCTTGCCATAGTCCAGAAAAAGCCAGATTTCCTGAACTGCAGCTCCTTACCTTTTCCTTCATGTTACTGATGTACCTAACACATCTTACCTTTTTCTTCATGGCTGCATTTGGCATTGCCCACCTGTAGATATAAACCAAAAGATAGTGTTTCTGTGATCTAATTGCCTTTTGGGGGGGGAGGGGAGACAAGTAAACAGAGAGATGCAGAATATTCTTTAAAACAGCTAAGGATGGATGAGACCTCGTTTCAGAAGTCTTCATTTTCCTAAATTATAAAGCTGAGTTTATGTTCCCTGTTTCCTTCATCAGCTCAGGAGATGCTTCCTAGGAAGGCATATTTAGGAATATAAACCATTTAAATTCAAGATTTGATATTTTGTCATAAAGCTGAAGCAACATCCTGGGTACTTTTATAAATCAAACAGTATTTTCATATTCGAATGCTATTTTTAAAATCCATCTCCTTATTTTTCAAATCTAGAAGCATCTTTGGACCTTCAATCGTCCTTCCAAGCCATATTTCATTCATTAAAGGCACAAAGTACATATAACGCAGCTCTTAAAATAAGCATATCGCATTAACGTCATTGGTCAGCAAATGCCTGTCCTCTCTTTTTCTATCATCAACAAGGTGATAACATCAAATAACCTTTATGGAAAACACAAAACAACTCAGAACTGTCTCAATTAGAACACTACGCATAAACCAGGAATCTCAGCTCCAGGCAAAGGGCTGTTTCTATTCTGTTTTCCGTC
Source organism: Rattus norvegicus (assembly GCF_021556685.1). Lineage (NCBI taxonomy): Eukaryota > Metazoa > Chordata > Mammalia > Rodentia > Muridae > Rattus > Rattus norvegicus. The sequence goes on from NC_141554.1 coordinate 25,384,043, forward strand.
ATCAAGAGCATAATATCAATCACCTATAGGTAAATTAAAGCAATTCATCACTGCAGGTTAGGGGTTGTTGCATCTCACAATACTCTCTACAATTAACATGCCCTCCCTCCCAGGTGCAGCATAATCCCCTTCACCCACCCAAGCGATCCTTCCGGCTCCCCTAGAGGAGGCTCCACTTTTGGGCCCACATTCTCTTTCTCCGTCTTTTTCTCGGAGTCAGATTCTTCCATCGCGCAACAAGTCCTTCACAGTGCCTTCTAAATCCGCAGTACTGTTCTTCTGGCTCACCTTCTCTACTGCCTATGCTCAGCGCCCAGGGCCCGCGGGGCCTGCTCTATCCCTGCCTCCGCCTTTGTCCACTGGGGGGCCGCTTTTCCCACAGTTACCTTTACCGACCCGAACTTAGTCTCCAGGCACAGCCGAGCAAGCCAGCCCAAAGGAGCAAGCGATTCGTGCATGCAAAGGAAGAGATGGAGGAGAGGGAGGGCAAGGTAGATGAGGAGTTGGTCCCGAGTTTGGGCCTCACTCTCCCAGGTCTCAAGACCCAAAGGTAACTTGGTCAGCTTCTGTGCAGACTGCAAAGGCTGAGATAACGGAATGAGCTGAGCCGAGCTGCAGAAGCAAAGCGGTCACTGCCTGGTGGCTCCTCTCGACCTCGCTGCCAGTCACAGACCGCCTGAGGATGCTCTTACTTCCGCGCCCGCCCTTCAGGAGCGCAAGAACCTCACTGCAACCACGCTACTGCAGGCCAGGATCACGTGGGAACCTGCCGTAGTCCCAGGGCCTGTCACGTGCCGCTACCCTTTTGGGGGGGCCCTGGGTTTGCTTGGAAGAATACCATAGAGACTGCTTTAGGAAAGCCAGAGTGCCACCCGCCATCACGTGGCTCGGGCTCTCATTTCCGCGCCATTGGCCCTCAGGGCGGCCTGCGGGCACCTAGACACTGATGGACACGGCCCCGCCCACCCGCTGCTCAGAGTTAAAGGAGAAGGTTGCAATTTCAGCACCTGCTGGGTAGCTGTTTTCCCTGCTCCTTATGATTAGGGCCCTGTGCATTTTTGCATTTATGGTAACTTTTCTTCCCGTTAATCCTTATGACAGTTCTAGTCATTCAAAAGGCAATACATCTAAAGTGCTTTAAACTGTCTTTCCCATAGGAAACTCTCAATAAGTTGTTATTGCCACGTCCAGAAACACAGAGGGTTTAACACGTTCACCGCTTAACTTTTAAAGGTTGCCAACGAATTTTTAAACTTCCTGATGACCATGTAATACTTGTTCATGCAGAGTTTTATGTGGAAGATAAGCTATTTGTCAGCCAGCTCTCAAATCTCAACCCAGCGAGTTCCAACCTCAATGACCTAAAAGCATCTTAGTCTTGGAAGTGTCTTAAATGTGATACCAAGGAAACAGGCTGAGGAAAGGAGTTGCTCCTTTAAAAGACTGACTTTGTCATTCACAGTTTGCAATGGCCTCAACTTTCTTAGCATACAGTAATGTTCGCTAGAGGTCTTCCCGACGCACATTCTATTAGAGTATGGGTCTTTTGTATCTGCAGTAGTTACTTCCGGTCGTATGCTTTTTACTTCATAATATTCCTTTGTTCTTTTCCTTTTGTTGTTGAGATTATACTATAGACACTTCATTTCTTTCCCTTTCCTCCCTCCAAACCCTCTCATATAACCAACCCTCCTTGCTCTTTCAAAGTCAGAGCTTCGTTCTTCATTAGTTGTTGTTACATGAACATACATGTCTATACATAGATATTCCTAAATATAACCTGCTCAGTCGGTATAATAATAGTATTTATATGTTTTCAGGGCTGAGCACTTGGTATTGGAAAACCAATCAGTGTATTCTTTCCTGTGGAAAAATATTTCTCCTGCTTTGAGTATTCTTTGGTTGCCTGTAGTTCTTTGTGTAGAGTATAATACTTATTTACACAGTAATAATCTTGTTTATTTGATCTCTGAGTACAGAAGTTCTATTTCAATGCTGTAAGGATAAGCACTTTCTTTTGAAAAATGTTCTGCTATGCACTAGGTTCACAGACCAGAATGTGAGTATATCCCTGGTATTCACTGAGTACTGTTTGTATAAAGATAGGAACAAATACATTAAGGACTTTCTGATTAAAAACAGAAAGGAGAATGATGTACGATAACCCCCATTATACATCTGTGTATTTTGAGAAGGAGCATGCCTAAACATTTTCAGGGAGTAAAGTCAATGAAAAGAGGGGAAACAATTGCTGTGAAATTTCTGGAGAGGAGGAGGAAAGGAAGCCAGAGCACAGCTAGGAAAATTCTTTATAGATAGAAGACAAAAATTCTATGGAGCCATGAGTAGGAGACAAGAGTAGGCAAGGACACCAATCAGTCTGTAGAAGTTGGTGATAAGTTGCATATATGAGGAACTATCCCAGCTGTTGTAGTCTATTATCGGTGTTGGAAAAGCAAGGTCATTTTGGGAAATTGAATAGAGATGAGACTTACAGAAATTGGTTGAAATGTTAACCATTTGATGGGTAAACAAAGGAACAGCATAAAGAAACAAGACACAAGGATTTCTGTTCAGTATTGAAAGAACAATTAAGGCTGGAACTAGGAAGATATCATGGCAAGCATACATGGATTGGTTTGAGAGTATGATTTTTGTTCTAAATGGAGTGTCTGAAGGGGACAGACTAGGGGTGACCTCTGAATCCTCTTCCAGGGCTTTTGGAAGTTGAGTAGGAAACAAGGATAAGAATAAAGAACTAGGAATCTATAAACACTCATCTTCTTATGTTCCGTGGATGCTCTTGTGGATAAGGAAAAATATAAATACTTCATAGATTTAGGCAGAAAAAGTAGGAAAAGAGCTAAATTGAGATTGGTTTCAGTGACATAGTGTAATGCTTTGAACAACAATGTCCCACAAAAGCTCAAGTATTTGTTCCCCCCAATTGAAGGTGCTGTTTGGAGAAGTTTAAGAGGCATGGCTTTGGAGCTAGAGAGCTGGCTCAGCAGTTAAGAGCACTGACTGCTCTTCCAGAGGTCCTGAGTTCAATTCCCAGCAACCACATGGTGGCTCACAACCATCTGTAAAGAGATCTCATGCCCTTTTCTGGTGTGTCTGAAGACAGCTACAGTGTACTTATATATAATAAATAAGTCTTTTTTTAAAGAGGCATGGCCTTATTGGAGGTAATATGCCACTGAAGGCAGCTTTTGAGAGTTTAAAAACCTGCACCATCTAGTTGTTCTCTCTTCTTCATACTTGTGGTTCAAGACTGAGTTCTCAGCATCCTGATCCAGCTGCCATGCTTCCCTGCCGTGATGGAGTCTTATGTCTCTGGAAACAACCAAAATAACCTCTTCCTTCTCTAAGGTGTCTTGGTCACTGTATTATGTCAGAGCAGTAGGAAAGGAACTAATACAGATGTTCGAACAATAGATGGCTAATCAATTTCATATTTAAGTTTACGATGGAATAGAAGCTATTCTGGATACTGAGAACTTGATAAAATAGCAGGCCTTAAACAAATTATTGGAACTCTCTGAACTTCATTTTCCTCTAGTATACAAACTTCTTTTTTAAAAAGATTTATTTATTTTGTGTATATGAGTACACTGTAACTGTCTTCAGACACACCAGAGGAGGGCATCGGATTCCATTACAGACGGTTGTGAGCCACCATGTGGTTGCTGGGATTTGGACTCAGAACCACTGGAAGAGCAGGCAGTGCTCTTAACTGCTAAGTCTTTTCTCCAGCCCTGTATACAATCTTCTTAATAACAACATTCTCAGATGGTTTAAGGATTGGACTAGACTGTGAAAGAAAATTACCCTGTATAGTGGTTTGCCTATAAGTGGTACTTAGTAAATGATATTTTAAAATTTGAAGTTCCATGCAAACTGAATGATGGCTATACTAGTATCTGATAAACTAGACTTGAAGTCTGATATATATATATATATATATATTATATATATATATATACTAGTTATAAGTTCATATGTATTCAATATAATATTTCCCAGGTATATGAAACAAATATTCTGTCTGTAAAGTGAAAGACTCTAGTATGTTATAGCATGGAATTTTAATACCACACTTTACGAAACAAAATAATCTAGACAAACTCAGTAAAACTTAAAATACACTTTCTATTACCCTAGATCCCTAGAACAAACGAAACTCAAGACGGATGATCAAAATGTGAATGCTTCACTCCTTCTTTAAATGAGGAAAAAGAATACCCTTGGCAGGGAAGGGAGAGGCAAAGATTAAAACAGAGACTGAAGGAACACCCATTCAGAGCCTGCCCCACATGTGGCCCATACATATACAGCCACCCAATTGGACAAGATGGATGAAGCAAAGAAGTGCAGACCGACAGGAGCCGGATGTAGATCGCTCCTGAGAGACACAGCCAGAATACAGCAAATACAGAGGCGAATGCCAGCAGCAAACCACTGAACTGAGAATAGGTCCCCTATTGAAGGAATCAGAGAAAGAACTGGAAGAGCTTGAAGGGGCTCGAGACCCCATATGTACAACAATGCCAAGCAACCAGAGCTTCCAGGGACTAAGCCACTACCTAAAGACTATACATGGACTGACCCTGGACTCTGACCCCATAGGTAGCAATGAATATCCTAGTAAGAGCACCAGTGGAAGGGGAAGCCCTGGGTCCTGCTAAGACTGAACCCCCAGTGAACTAGACTATGGGGGGAGGGCGGCAATGGGGGAAGGGTTGGGAGGGGGACACCCATAAGGAAGGGGAGGGGGGAGGGGGGATGTTTGCCCGGAAACCGGGAAAGGGAATAACACTTGAAATGTATATAAGAAATACTCAAGTTAATAAAAAAAATAATAATAATAAAAAAAATCAGAACTGTACTGATAGATCAAGTCAGTGCTCAAATAAATCTTCACTTAGAAACAAAAAAAAAATACACTTTCTACTGAATGGACCTTGAGAAACATATCTAGAGTATTCCACAAAAGAGCACAAAAGACATTTCCTCTATTTGACTTGGAAAATGCCACGGGACATTGTTATATCACAAAAATAGAAGAAATTTAAAGAACATTATAATTGTTACTAAGTTTTTTTTCTGACCACTATGCTATAACACTAGAAAGAACTAACAGAAGTTGTAAAATCCATAAATATGTGAAAATTAAGCAATGTACTCATGGATATCCAGTGAACAAAGGGGAAATTACAAGAGAAAAACAAAATGATGATTATACAAAAAAATGCTACATTAAAAAAGAAAGTGTTCAAACTCACAAAGCAGAACAACCCAATGCTCCTTCTCAAGTAAGTAAAACTGAAAAATAAGTCCAGATTTACAGAGATATTTTCCAACAAGTAAAGATCCGAGCAGAGTATTGAACTAGAAATAAGCAAAACCAATACGAAACTCAACAAACCTGAATTGCTGTATAAAGAGAAATAGAAGTGGCATTCCTTTAGCTAGACTAATTAAAAAATCCCCTCCCTCCCAACCCCTCAAATTGTGAAGAAAACAGGAACAATTACACCTGACACTTGCAGAAATTCAAAGGCTTAGACGAGACTGCTATGAGCAATTTAAGGACAATAAACTGAATAACCAGAACAAAATGGGTAAATCCTTCTTATTTTTCTTTTTATGTATTCTTCTCTCATACAATGCGTTCCAACCACAGCCTCCCCTCCCTCCACCCATTCCAGCTCCCCTCCCCCCAACCTCCCGTCTCCCTACTCCTTTGTTTCCCATTAGAAAAGAGCCAAACAGGACTGACAGGAAGAAAGAAAGAAAGAAAAGAAAGGAAGAAAGAAACAAAGAAACAAAGAAAGAAAGGAAAAGAAAAGGGTAGATTCTTAGTAATACATAACTTACCAAAAACGGAAGCACAAGGAAAGAGAGCCCAAGAACTGATTTCTTAAAAAGAAAGGAGAATAAATACTCAAATATGACCTACAAAGGAGAAATCCAGGACCTGATAGCTTCTTGGCTAAACTCTACCAAACACTTAAAAGAAAAAAATATTCTTCTTCTTTTTCATGCTATTCCTGCAAATTAAAAAGAGGAATACTTCTAAATTCTCTTTGGGAAGAATGGAAGACTTTCATAAAATTTCTGTTTATTGAAATATAAGTGTAAGTTTGCATGTGTGTAACTTAGAGAACAAAATTACCCATTCACCCCATAGGGCCCTTTGAGTATAAGAACTTACTAGTATGTTTGGAGCTTTTTCATCTTCTTCCCTCGGTGTAATCATGATCCTGGATTTGGACAAATCTCAGTTCACTGTTATTTTATTCATACGTCTATCTAGTCCTAAGTAATGTTGGTTTTTTATGGTTTAACTACACATATCCTGTCTTGATTTTATTGACCCTAGTCTGAAGATTTACATTCTTGATAAAATTAACATCACCCCATCACATCGTATATACTCTAAATACATACAAACTGGCGATGGCTAGTTTTAATTGCTGACCTGAAAAAAAATGGAGAATCACCTGGAAGATGGACTTCTGAGTATATCTGTGGGATTAATCTAATCACATTAATCAAGATGGGAAGACTAGTGCCTGGGTGAGTGGCATCATTCCCTAGGCAGCATATAACTTGAACTGTAAGAGTGGAGAAAGTGAACCAAGCACTAGCACCTATGCGTTTATTATTCTCTGTTACCCTCATGGATGTAATATGACTTGCTCTATCAGGTTCTTGCTACTGTGACTTCCCTGCTATGGTAGATTGTAACATGGAACTATGAGTCAAACACAACAAAATGAACCCTTTCTCCTAAAGAGCATTAGACTACACTTGTACTTTATAGACAGTAATCTGAGGTTGAGAGCAATGAATGTAGTTGCTTATATGCCAACCACTAGTTGTATGAAGAACAAATTCCAAACAAGTTTTGTTAACCTCTCTTACCTATGACAGCATCTTGTTGTTACGAAGAAGAAAACGTCCTAAGGCAGAATAGTTTTTGACTCAAAAGACTCAATGTACTCTTACTTCTGAATGTCTGAGGACCCTGAGACATAAAAGGATACATAAGAAGAAATCTTCTACTGATATATAGTATGAGACCTCACCTCATCTATGTAAAGTGTTCTGAGAAAAGATACTGCACTAGGAGAAACACAGTTGCAGATATCCCACAGGAATGGCAAAGAGCCCAACCTGTATTCATGCTTATCATGTGAGGGAAAACACCTCACGGAAACTGGTAACTCCCACAAAGGATTCAGAACTTCATGTTCCTAGGTTTCTAACATAATGTTAGATAATGTACTCACTTGAATAAGCCTGGCTGTCATTGCAGCCGCTTAGGAGGCAGACACAGGAGTATCCTATCCTAAATGTTGTAGTATGGCTTCTTCCTCTAGGAAGCTGTTAAAGACCCTTGACTCAGTGAATACCCAAGAAAGAGAGCTGCTCTATGGCCTCATGCCTCTGGCTGTTACACTGGTGGCTAGAGCCAAGGCAATGCTCAAGGTCCCCCCAGCATCCTCCTCTGGGCAGGGTAGCAGTGGAAACCATGACATCCTCTGTCACCCTACCAGTAAGGGGCACCTGAACACAGTATAGAGGGGAGCGATGGTGAAAGTTTCATGGGCACCTGCATTTAGTCTTGGCAATTGCATAGGTCTCCATGCATCTGCCATGCCCCTGGGCAAACCTGATCTGCTAGTTTAGGAAGGTGCCATCCCTGCCATGTTAGATCACACATATACTACAGTGCATGGTACAAAGTGGGCTTGGTTCACAGTCACTCTTAGTGAGCCAGATTCATTAAAGTACTTGCTGATACAGGAAGGGCTAAGCCCAGAGTTAGAGTCTCTAGAAGCATACCTAAATGCCTCAGAAACTGGAGAAAGGGGATTCCCAGAGAAAGCTGGCAGGCAAGGCTAGCCAAATTTGTGATCTCTGGATTTGACTGAGAGACCATAGCTCAGTGTATAACGTGAGGGAGCGATTGATGTAATTTCTGATATCAAGCTTGGGCATCCATGTGCATGTGTGCATACACATGCACAGACACACACACACACACACACACACACACACACACACACACACAGTAGCTCTTTAAGACAATGGAAAACTATAGATTACATTTGTTTAGAACATAATCCTATGAGAACTGTGTATCTTTTTTTCCATTCTGTTGAACTTCAAAGGGCTTGGATTAATAACATAAACTCAGTGATCCCTGAATCACCAGAGATTGATGTGAAAAAGTGCTGTGACTACTTACTGCTTCATTCATGAAACCAGAGCAGGAGGAAGGAACAGAAGAAGTCTAGAGATGAAAAGCCCCAAACTGTCAGGTTGCACACACAGAGCATAGTTGTGTTCTGAAAATGAAGGTTTCCCTTGTTAGGAAATGGACAGAGTATATATGAAAAATGCCATTTGAGAAAATTACAGAATGGATATATTAGGAATCAAGTTTATACATAAAAAAATAGTTTTCTGAGTTTTAGAGTTAATTTTGTGAAAACCAAGAAATAAACATCAACTCTATTAGGTAGAAAAGTTTATTAAGTACAGACTGTTTTGTCAACATTTTCAAAGTAACTATGATACAGAAGTGACATTTACAATTACTTTTGGAAATGATTTTGCTGGATTATGCAGCCTTTGCAATTAAACCTAAACGGTTTTGTATCTGCTGTAGTAAGCCATTAAAAAGTAAGGTCTCCATTGTTGTAATCATATTAAATCACCTGCTTTTGTATGGTATAGATATTATACTCTCATTGATTACTTGGCAACTAATCACATACTTAAAAGCTATTTCCTAAGTGTTGGTATATATTTAAAAATGTATTAAGACAAAAGGCAAAAACTAGGTTTACATTTTATGAACTTAGTGCCTACAAAAAATAAATTTTAAAATTAGAGTCAAAGGCTGAAACATTTGTTATGTTGGTATTTTGTTTGTGCTTTTTTTTAGCAATGCACAAATTATGTTTCTTAGTTCTGTATAGCCTTAAACACATAAGCACAGCGTAAAAGCAGTTTGGTTACCTTTCTTACAGTGGCTCAGGAACCTAGTATAGCTGTCTTCCTAGAATACACCAAACACCTGGTTAATGCTATTCACACTGTCCGCCATAATGTTTCTTCTCAGTTTATGTGCTCAGCAAATTCCTCTTTGTTCTTCAAATTTAGCTCAAAAGGCACTTCATTTTTAATGCTTCCCTGTTTCCAGGAAGGATGTGTCCCCATTTCCATGGCAACTTCGCACCTCTGTTTTATCACACATAAATATCGATGCCTCACAAATATGCGTTTGCTTTCTATCTTTTAACACCTAAGATGGACCTTACAGTTCCTCAAATAACATTTGCTGAAAACCACAAATGAGCACCAATGCACTGTCATCAAAAAGCTTAGGATTAATACACAATCAATTTAAGGACTTTCAATATTCAAACAAATAACAGCTGCCTGCATTTTTCACTGCTGGAACTGGATAGCAATAGAACAAAGCTATTAAGTCTAGGACAAGAAAGGAAAGTGAGGCTCTGAAGGGTACAATGGGTCACGTCAAAAGAAGATGAAAACAATGAATGGTGGAGGGGGATATTTGAGTCTCCATACTTTAAACACCAAGCCTAGTTCTTTTTATACACATATACCTTCACATGGCAGTGGAGGTTGCCCATATCCTGGGTTTATTTCATATTCATCCCTTACATTTCACAGTTTGCTCCAAAAGATGTAACATATTCTTCTAGCCTTAGATTGCTTGCCATGGTTCCTAAGACTTTCTGCCTCTGCTCAGAGTGTAGAACAATTCAGCTGTTGTATAACTTTCAATCCTTCTACACCTGGATTTAGTCTCTGCCTCCCCTGTAGTCACCTCTGACTATTTAACAGTGGCTAAAGACAGGCTTGGTGCCAACCAAACAGAGTAGGATTACCGATGAGTAAGGGTTAGTTCAGCACGGTAAGCAGGGCAGTGTTCCAGAAAGTGAGCAGTTGTCTTTCAGAAATGACAGAGGAGGCTGGGGAGATGGCTCAGCAGTTAAAGTGCCTGCCATGCAAGCAAGAGGATCTGCATTCAGATCCCCGAAACCAAACTGGGTGGGCATGATGACCTGCCTACAATCTCAGCTATGGAATGCATGCACAGACAGGGGATCCTGGGAGCAAGCTGGCAAGTGAGACTCACAGTATCTATGAGCTCTGGGTTTGAGTGAAAGACCCTGCCTCAAAGAATGAGGTGGAAGAGCAATGGAGGGAAAATCTTGATGTCAGCCTTGGGCTTCCACACACATGTGCACATGTATGCCCACACACATACAAGCATGCATACTCACACTTACACATACCACACACACATAAGAAAAGAAGAAACTATTAAAGATGAAAGAGGAGGTCTATCAGTTCTGGTTGGCGCATGCTCTGTTTGATGCTCTCCCTTCGAGCATAGGCCAAGACACGGGTGTCCTCCTGAAAGAATCGGTTTCCCTCCTCAGTGAGCTTCCAGAGGAAAGATCGAGGTTTTCCATCTGGCTCATCTTCAAGGTCGGCTGGTACCTTTTCAAAGCAGGTCAAGGAGCAGAGGTTGTGGCGAATGGTGTTTTTCCAGCCCTCTGGTGCTGTCCGGAAATAGGGGAAATGTTGTCGAGTAAAATTGTAGATCTGTTGCACATTGAGGCCACAGGAAGGGCTGCTTTTTAATGCAAGAGCAACTAGATGGCTGTAGTTGAGAGGAGGGCGTGGCCAGGCCTCCCTCTCTCGGTGGGGGCCATGGTACATTGTGTACTTCTTTGAGTATTTCTTAGAGGATGCGCATTCCTGTTCCTTAGTCTCCTCTTCCATGAAATGAGGGACAGTGGAGTAAATGGGCAGCTTTTGTTGCTGATGATACTCAGTGTGGATAACAGATAGGGACTGTGCCACTCTCTGGGTCCCGAAGCACTCAGACTCGCCAGTCTGTGGGAATGCTGCACTTGGCAGAACTTTGTGAATGGGATTTGGAGGCTCCTTGCTGTTGACGGGGCACACAATGTTAGGATTCACCCACATCCACAAGCTGGGTTCAGTGGGAGGACCATCATTATCAAAACTGGATTTCTTCTCCTGAGGCAGTGTAGGTGGTTTTGTCAGTTGGATTTTATATTTGGCAAGACTCTGCTCAGCGAAAGAGCACTGATCCATGGTACAAGGGAGGAAAAATTCATTCCCCATGTCCCAGTCCAGCATCCCGGGGACTTGACCATGGAGACTGTACCAGAAGTCCCGATTTTTTACCTTTACATTCATCTTTACTGAAGAGATAGATGAAGGTAAACTTCCAAATAGATAAAAGTCTCTCCAGAACTTTATGATGATATCACGGGGGCACTATTTAATGCAAAGTGTCTCCTCTCCAGTGCAATCTATCAGTAGGCCTGCTGGAAGGGCTGACCCGAGGACACTGATACTTCACTGGTCAGAGAAGCTGCAGCTTTCTGAGATACAGCTCAAAAGAGTAACTAAGAAGATCATTTTATTAGGAAAAAATGTTTTCAGATTTTTCCAAGTCTTTTCTCACTGTTGATCACAAATAAATGTTTTGATAGCTCTGTAAGATAACATGGTACATAGCATTAACCCAAAGTCATAGATCTGAGAATTGACATTTACAGAGTCATTGGAACTGTATACCTAGATAAGTATAGGATAACTGCATCTATTGCCCTTTCATAGCCCTTCACAATCCCCATGGTCAGTTGATTTCATTCAATATACTCAGTTAGTGAAGGCACAAACCCAAGTCATAGACTATAAGTGTCCTGTGATAGAGCTTCCCTTGTTAGACTCACACTTAGGCTATTTTTTTCTGAGAATCAGCCTCTACTTTTCCAGCTTGTCTTCTCAGACTATGGCTTCTAAGTCATACTCTAAAGACCACATCATCAAAGGTTTGCTAAATCATGTGAAAACTTACCTTTCATGTAGGTTTACGTTAAGGAAATTTGCAAGAAGTACAATAGGGAGTTGCCAGTCTCAAAAAAACACCTATAAAGACTATGATTTCACTAAAACCATTATATAGGGCTGTATCACAGAGGTTCTAACAAATGTCCACAGGAGCTACTAAACGGCATGGATTCCCATGCATTCCCATTTTCTGGGACAATTTTTTTTAAATTCATACATGTTTCTAGAATAACTTTTTATTGCACCACTATAATAATTACTAAGAATAGTATGAACAGTCAATATTTATTGATGCCATAAGTATGCTACATGATTTAACCCTATGCCAAAAATTACTTACTCTATGAAATAAGCAATCGTTCTTACCTTATGTAGTAAAAAATTCTAAAAGGAAACCACACAGCTAGATAATGGTGAAGCTACTTTCAAAGCTATGCAGAGAAGGTGCTTTTACTCACTATTGTAATTTGGACTGTTTATATATCACTATACAGAATCCTAAAACATAATTATCATTTTAGCACCATTGCTTCATAATTCATATGCCAGAAATACAAACCTGCTAGGATTTCCACTATATATCCTGTCTATCCTCTTTCTATGTTCCTTTGATCAAGAACTTCTGCTTAGAATAGCCTATACCCAAGCACCTTTGGTTTAGCTAAGTACCTTGGTTTATCTACTCATCCTTTTACATTTAAATTTTATGTGTGTGTGTGTGTGTGTGTGTGTGAGAGAGAGAGAGAGAGAGAGAGAGAGAGAGAGAGAGAGAGAGAGAGAGAGAGAGAGGGAGAGAGAGGGAGGGAGAGTGAGAGTGAGAGTGAGAGGGAGAGGGAGAGGGAGAGGGAGAGGGAGAGGGAGAGGGAGATGGGAGTGGGGACATGCATGCCATGGTGTGCCTGCAGAGGTCAGAGAACAACTTTGTGCAATTGATTTTCTCCTTCTACCTCTATACAGATTCTCCAGGGACATATCTCATGTCATGAAGTTTGAGCAGAAAACACCTTTATCCACAGTATTGTCTTGCTGGACCCCTACTCATCTTTTAAGATTGAAGAAATGCTGCTTTCACCTCCACAGAAACGGATCCCTTTCACAGTGGGGTACTAGCCTGGAGAAAGCATGGGCTAGAACCTGAAATATTTGGATTGTACCAATTCCAGACATCCTGGCAACATTTGAGCTTTCAGTAGTCCATTATTCCCTAAAGGAATAACAAAACGTTTCTTTCATCTTTAGAGAACAGAGCCCAATTGTGTTTTTAATAAAACCAGTTCACTACTGTGCATTTATGTTCATGCATGTACAGATGTGTGTGTGTGTGTGTGTGTGTGTGTGTGTGTGTGTGTGTGTGTGTGTGTGACTAAATGAAGATCAGAGGACAATTGCAGGAATTAATTCTTGCCCTATGGATATCAGGTCATTAGGCTTGGCATCAAGTGTTTTTATCTAGTGAGCCATCTCAGTTGCCTGCCTTTGTGCCTTTGCTGCTGAGATTACAGCTGTGAGCCACCACACCTATTTTTTTTTAATATTCAAGAGCATCCCTGTGCCCTCATATTGTCACTCAAAGGACTGGTCAAGAAAATAGCTGATATGTTTTAGGTCCTGAAAAATATCCAAGTAAATCCTTATGTTGTTACAAAGCTTCTAAATTTTTTCAATAATGTCAAAGGTAGTGTTTACAGATGAAAAAAACACCTTCAAGGGGCTTCCATTACTAAATTTTAACTTTTGACCACACACATTGTCATTAATTGAAATTATGTCAGTCAGTAAAGGACTGTGTGTATGATTTCCAAAATTCATAGAAAGAACACATACTTCAGGGTACTTAATGTTTCTGACTTTTATATAACAAAATGCATGAATATATGTCTTAAGCATATGCAAATATACATATATACTTATTTCTATCTGTGAGTAAGCAGGAAAGAATTAAAGGAAAGTAATGAGTTAATAATAAATTGTTTCAGGAAAGCAAGAACCATATCAATGTCTGTTATGCATGATTACATAGCCTGTGTTAAGTTCAAGGGTGCCCAAGAACAGAACATGAAAATCTGTCCACTCCTGGTTTTCAAAACCAGGTGCCCCAGTTCTGGAACTGTGTCAATCTGCAGGAGGTGCCTCTTTCTAATTCATATGGAAAAGTCATTTATTCATTAAGTACCACAAATCACAGTAGAGAGGGACTCTTGTTTCTAATTCATGCATAAACCAGCACCCACATAACTAAGAACTTGTAAGAATGATAAACACTGATCGGTACACATAATAACCAGGTAGAAAAAAATCCAATAAATGAACACATTTTTTAGAGAAGAGAATAATCAAAAAAGATCCAATCCCTTATCTATAAATGTATGCAATAATGAATAATGCTAAAAGACTAGGAATAGTGAGATGGGAATCACTAAATAGTCACAAATTGAAGAATGCTTCTTCAGTTTTTATAAAACCAAGTTATAAAGAAGCAAGTCTAAGTGATAACAAATGAAATGTTGTTTTTAAAAGGCCCCCAACCCAGCACACTCCGTTCAATATCAGTGAGCCCCCAAAATTAGTTTTATTCTTTTACCTTGGCAAGTCATAGGTGTGTTTTCTAGGTAGTTGAGTAAAATCCTGAAAAGACAAAAATAAAACAGGTATCACATTAAACGAAGGAGGAAAAGTCCAAGGGGAAGAATAAAGAGAAATAAATTAATTCTACTGGGTTTGCACTTTATAATAGGCTTAAAAGTAAGAATAGGAAATAGTTTTCATTGTTGGATTTGTGTACACTTAATACGCTACTCAAATGGTTTGACTTGTTTCCCAAATAGCCACATTAAATTTGTAATTACAGTGTACAGCTTTTAGGAAATTCATCATATAGATAACCAATGTTTAGAAGACCAAAAAAAGTGGTTTACAAATAGTTTAGACATCTGGCTTATGAGCTATTTGAATTTAATGAAGTTGAGCAGTAAACAAAACACGAATAGCAATGAGTTGCCCTCAGTGTACAAAAGCCACTGGGCACCATGGTTTCTCTTTCTAGCAATCTGATTGAAGTTTAAGTTCCTAGATGCTTTCTCTCTGCCTGTATACCACAACTGACTGGTCTTGGGGCTGACGAGATGGCTCAGTGGCACTTGCCAACAAGTTTAATGACCCGAGTCTGAACCCTGAGATTCCCATGATGGAGGGAGAGAACTGACTCCACGAAGTTGCCCTACGACCTCCACATACACATGTGCTGAGGCACTCTGAACACTACCACCCCCATAAACACATAATAAATAAATAAATAAATAAATAAATAAATAAATGCAAGAAAACCACCACAGAATTAAATTTTGAACACACTATAGGTATGTTTGAAGCTATGAATGTAGCAAACTATAGTATGTTGGGGACTGCGA
This sequence comes from Rattus norvegicus, assembly GCF_021556685.1. Lineage (NCBI taxonomy): Eukaryota > Metazoa > Chordata > Mammalia > Rodentia > Muridae > Rattus > Rattus norvegicus. The sequence goes on from NC_141554.1 coordinate 25,399,393, forward strand.
CCGGACTGCCGGACTAGGCACCTTGCCCTGAGCAGATTCCTGAGAAGGGCTTGACCTTTTCAAAGAAAGAACATGTCCCCGGAAGACTCTTGCCTCTTTGTCTAAGGAGGATATCTTGCAGTTTAGTGATTCACCTTATGTCCTTGGGCACTTCCCAGTACTCCCCACCCCCCCAAGCTTCAGTTCCTGCTTCAGAGCTTTAAATGCTGTACATTCCTCTCAATAAACAGACCTTGACAAGGACACTGCTTGGTCTCACTCCTCTTTCTCACCTGTTCTCCCACAGGTATGGGTCCCCCTCGACCCCCACAAATAACTGGGTCCCTGCTGGCGGGGTCAATAGTAGGCATTGAGAATAAATTATTGTCATTTTACTCTCTTATTTCTGCCATGCCATACTCTTTCCTCATCCATAATATATAAGAAACTTGCCCCAGTTAGTCATTGACAGCAAATGAAATAATACATATTATTCAATTAACAATGTTAATGTATTAATTATCTATATCAATACCTAATTTTAATATTTGAAATATGAAGTTCCATAAATATAAGCTCTTATTTATGTTCTTTGGAAAAAATATGGGTTCTTTAAAAATATTTTAAAAATTCATTTCATTTCTGTCTCATTCTCTTTGTGTGTGTGCATGTATGTGCACATGTGTGTAAGTGCCTATGAAAAGAGGGTGTTGGAGCCTCTGGAACTGTAGTTGCAGGCAGTTTTGAGTCACTCTACATGGATGCTGGGAATGAAACTTGTGTTCTCTGAAAGAATAGCATGTGTTTTTAATCACTGGAACATCTAACCAGCCTGAAACCTAGATTTCAAATCATGAATGCTTCATACATAAATCATACTGGAAGATAAAGAGAACTAATTTGAACAACTATACAAGGAAATATTGACATTCTTAAGAACTTACTTTCATCTTTAATTTTGAAGGCGCTTTGAATGCTGCAATATGAGTTCAAAAGCCTCAGAGACAAAATTTTCTTTTCTTTCATTCTAACACTTCAATCGCCTTGAAATGATGGGGAGACTCACTAGCTTATTTGCAATGGCTTTTCAATTATAAGATATGCTGATGTAAGATTCCATAACTCCTTTGTCTCTTACTGCTTGTTTTGCAAAAGGTATGACCTCACCTTCCTGGGTAAGCAAAGGAAACAAAACCAATATTAGGTCAAATAAAAGGCTTGTCTAGACGGCTACCACCAGGGGCAAATTTCACACAGCTGGTGCAAAAAGGCATATAACATCAGGTACTAAATGACTTGTCAAAGTAGAGAGCGTACATAGAGAAGTGTCAGGTTTTGGGTCTAGGATACATTTCACACCATGTCATCTGCCTTGTCATTCTCAAGAGGACAATTCACAGGAGCATACAAATAGTAAATGTATACATATACAGTGGCCAGTCCAATTTGACAGGTTGATTTCACATATTTTGGTAAAGCCCCTCCTATTTCCTTCAAACTTATAAGGAATAGTGAATCAAACTCCAGATCATATACATCATATAAGACAATAAATCTCACTATAAAAAAAAAAACTCATGATACCATTAAAAAAAAACCCAACTCATAAAAGCAGAAACTTTGCAAAACAATGAGTAAAATTGAAGTTATTGACTTGCTGACCTTTGTAATACCAAGCAGGAATTAGAAATGCAGATTGTGGCAGTAACCCAGAATCCTCACCCTGCCATCTAGTGTATTGAAAACTGGTGTGCCAGCAAGAAACAAGCAAGAGGTATTTTAGAAAAAGATGGAATACGTGTTAGACATTGGTGTCTGTAACAGAGCACATGTGCAAAAGAACTTGGAAAATGACTTATTATTCCAAAAGAAATCTTTGTGATTGAGTAGCAGAACTCTGGGGATACTTCTGGAGGTATACCCTATCCTATCAGTTTTCTTCTCAAAACAGTATTTTCAGTGTTTAGAAAAAAATCATTTGCATTCTGGATGTGGAAATCGGTGGGGTCTGGCCAATTTCTCAGATTCCCTCGAGACATCTTTCCTATTGCAGTGATGCAAAGTACTTGAGTTCATTTTAATGGCCCCATTCTTTAAAACAGCCACCACTTCTTTGACTCCAACTCTACACAGACTTCTCTTTTCTAGGAATAAGTTTTTCAAGCCTTTCCAAAGCCCAGATACTGGGATGCCTTAAATTTCCTCTACCACATTAGTCCATTGCCTTTTAACCCAGTCTTCCACAACGCCCTCCAGTCTAGTTCCCAGCACAGGGCTTGTTGCTATCCGAAGCCTCATAAACACGATTTTCACCTGCTCTTCTGGGAACCCACTTCTGTTACCTATTGTACTCTGCTTACACTGTTTTATGCTTTCTCTAGCTCGTATCACCAACTTATAAAAGTTCCTCTCAAAAACTCATTCCAAAAGTTAGGAAGGAGAGAAGTGAGGTTAGGAGTGGTAGGGGGATGACTATTTGACAGAAACAGAGAGTGAGGACCCAAGCCTGGAGCCCACTGCTTTACTCCTTTCCCCCACCTTATCCCAGGCTCATTTCTAGCCCATGGTAACATCCACATTTGGAGAAGGTCTTTGTCCTCTTATTCAAATCCTTTCTGGAGATGCTTTCATAGACATTTCACAGTTGTGGACTTTACTAATCTCTTAGATGCTTCTGAATCCAATGAAGTTAACAATCAATATTTAATCATCACAAGGAGCATAAATTAGTGAGTAAAGGAATGTAAGAATAGAAAATCAAGTTTCACTTAAAATTAGACTGACAACTCAAATCTTAAAATATGCAAAAGTTATTAATAAAAGAGCCAAACAACTATACCACAAATACATTCCCCAAATCATACTAGAAAGCCACCTACTTAGGATATTTGAATAATTGGATGTATAAAATATATGCAAAGAAAGGAACATATAGACAAATGAGAAGGAAGTGATTAAAAGTGTGAGAAATGGCTCAGTGAGATAGGAAAGGGTTAAGGTGCCTGATGCAGAGACTGATGCCCCACATTCAGTCCCCAGGACCCACAAGGTTGACAGTGTTATCTTCTTTCCCCCATCCCACAAGCATTTTGCGCCTATTGCCCTCGCATAACTTTTGAACAGAACTCTATTGTAGAACAAAGGGTTTATAGCTGGGCTTAGTGTTTACGTTTCTCCTTTGGTAGCCTTCAGAGTACCTTCCTCTTCCAAAGATGCCGGAACACAGGGAAAAAGGGTGTATGTAGGCACCAACTTGGCTTCTCCCCATTTAAACAGTGTTGTTTTCAGAAATGGCGCCTTGCTTTCAGTTTATGGAAAGTGAGCTTCTTTGGGTGACACAAGATGCGCAGCTGGAATTCTGTCTCCCCCATTATTTGGTAATTACATTTAGATCACCTTCATATACATATATATTGTAGGAAGCTTCTGCTGTATTAAGTTTCCATACTACCCCTCAACTGCTCCTTAATTTCAGTTGTCTCTTTCCATATTCCCTCCCCTATCTACCTCTCCACTGCCCTCTGCACTTGATTCTCCCATTCCAGTCCATCCCTGTGGATCCATAACTATCCTATTTCCCTTTTCTTTTTTTTTTTTTTTTTTTTTTTTGGAGCTGGGGACCGAACCCAGGGCCTTGCGCTTCCTAGGTAAGCGCTCTACCACTGAGCTAAATCCCCAGCCCCTATTTCCCTTTTCTAAAGAGATATTATCCATATAGTCCCTTGATACTTTACTTGAACTCTGGTTCTATAGATTGTAGCTTGGTTATCATTGACTTAGTAGCTAATATGCCTATAAGTGAATACATACCATATTTCTTTTTCTGAGATATCTCACTCAGGATGATTTTTTTTTCTAGTTCCAACCATTTACCGGTTAATTTCACAATGTCATTTTTAAAATGGTTGAGTCATGTACCACATTTATCCATTCTTCTATTTAGGGACATCTAAGTTGTGTCCAATTTCTATTATGAACAGAACAGTAAAGAACTTGGATGAACAAACATCTCTGTATCTTTTGGGTACATGGCTCAAGAGTGGGATAGTTGGATTTTGAAATAGATCAAGTCCCACCTTCCTGAGAAACTGTCACTCTGATTTCCATAGTGGCTGTACAAGTTTGCACTCCCACCAGCAATGGATAAGTCTTCCTCTTATTCCATGAGCTGTCACTTGTGTTGTTGATCTTAGCCATTCTGACAGGTATAAGATGGGATCTCATAGTTTTGATTTGCATTTATTTCTGTGATGGCTGAGGATGCTGAACATTTCTTTAAGAGTTTCTTAGCCACTTGAATTTCATCTTTTGAGAATTCAGTTTAGATTTGTAGCCCCATTTTTAATCGTGTTGTTTGTTTTCTCGAGTCGTATATTTTTATTAAAGTTCTTTATATACTTTAGATACTGGCCCTCTATCAGATGCATAGTTAGTAAAAATTCATTCCCATTCCGTAGGCTCACGCTTTGTCTGAATGATGGTGTCCTTTGCCGTGCAAAAGCTTTTCGGTTTCACAAAGTCCCATTTATTAACTGTTGATCTTAGTGCCCGTGCTAATGGTATTTTGTTTGGGAAATTTCCCCCTGTGCCAATGAGTTTAAGGCTATTCCCCACTTTCTCCTCCATAGGTTCAGTGTATCTGGTTTTATATTGAGGTCTTTGATCCGTTTAGAGTTGAGATTTTTTATAGTGTGCTAAGTATGGATCTATTTGGATTCTTCTAAGTACAGGTACCCAGTTTACTAGAACCATTTGTTAAAGATGCTGTCCTTTTTCCCCTAGTGTATGTTTCTAGCTTTTTTTTTAATCAAAAATCAGGTGTCCATGGGTGTGTGTATCTTCAATTCAGTTCCATTGATCGATGTGTCTATTTCTTGCCAATACGGTGCTGTTTTTATTGCTATAGTTCTGTAGTACAACTTGAAATGAAGGATAGTGATATCTCCAGCTGTTCTTTTATTGTTCAGGATTGTTTTAGCTCTCCCGAGCTTTTTGTGTTATCATATGAAGCTGAAGATTGTCCTTTCAAGGTCTGTGAAGAATTGTGGTGGAATTTTGATGGTGATTGCATTGAATCTGAAACTTGCTTTTTGGTAGGTTGGTCATTTTTATTGTATTAATCCTACTGATCTATAAGCATGGAAGATCTTTTCTGATATCTCTTCAATTTCTTTCTTCAAAGACTTGAAGTTCTTATCATACTAGTCTTTCACTTGCTTGGTTAGAATTACACAGAAATATAGTATATTATATGAGGCTATTGTGAAGAGCATCATTTCCCTGATTTCTTTCTCAGTCCTTTTGTCATTTGTATATAGGAGGGCTACTGACTTTTCTAAGTTTGTATTCAGGTACTTTGCTGAAAGTTACAATAGGAGTTTCCTGACGGAGTCTTAAGGATCATTATGTATACTGTCATATCATCTGCAAGTAAAGATAACTTTGACTTCTTCCTTTCCAACTCCTATCCTCTTTATCTCATTTAGTTGTCTTAATTGCTCTAAGATGTCTGCCTTTTAGATACTCCATTGAGAAGTCAAATGTAATTTTGACAGCTCTGCCTTTATGTTACTTGGTCTTTTTCCCCCTTGCAGCTTTTTTTTTTTTTTTTTTTTTTGGTTTTGGTTTTGGTTTTGTTTGTTTTTGTTTTTGTTTTTTTTTTTTTTGTTTTTTTCGGAGCTGAGGACCAAACCCACCCCTTGCAGCTTTTAATACTCTTTGTTTTATACATTTAGTGTTTTGAATAGAGGGGGACTTTCTTTTTCTAGTCCAGTGTATTTGATGTTCTGTATGCTTCTTGTACAGCGTATAGGCTAGGGAAATTGTCTTATATTATTTTGATTGTTGGTAATATTTACTGTGACTTTCATCCAGGATGCTCCTCCTCCCTCCATTGCTATTATTATGAGATTTGGTCTTCTTGAAGTGTCCCAGATTTCCTGGATATTTTGTGCCAGGAGTTTGTGAGGTTTAATATTTTCTCTGCTCAATATATCAGTTCTATTTTCCTATCCTGTCTTTGATGACTGAGATTCGCTCTTCCATCTCTTGTATTCTGTTGCTAAGGTTTGTCTCTCAGGTTCCTAAATTCAAGGTCCTAAATTTTTAATTTCCAAATTTCTCTCAGTATGGGTTTTTCTTTATTGACTCTTTTTCTACGTTTGGATCTTGAATTGTTGTTTTAGTCACTTCCTTCTGCTGTTCGGTTTTCATAGATTTTTAAAAGGGATTTATTCATTTCCTGTTTAAAGACCTCTATTATATTCATTACAGCTATTTTATTATATTCATTAAGGCTATTTTAAGCTCTTTTTCCTGGGCTTCAGCTATGTTGGAATATTTAGGTCCTGCTCTGTCAGGGTGGCTGGGCTCTAGTGGAGACACATTATCCCGGTTGCTACTGATTGTGGTTTTTGTGCTAGGTCTAGGCATCTGGAATTGGGAACATCTTAATTCTAGGTGCTGATATATGGTCTTGTCTTTTCTAGTTTTGTTTCTTGGTTTCTATTTCCCTTTATGGTTCTTAGAAGAATGTGGTGCCTGTGTGTTGCCTGGTAAGAAATTCTCCTGGAGTCTTGATAGATTTGGCCACTGGGGCTTCCAATTAAAATCTGTTTCTGGGTATTGGGAACTGACAAGTAGAAATGGAGATGGGCTAGAAGGAGGTGAGGGGGTCCACAGGAGGGAGAAAATCAGGGTGTTCCACCAGGAACTGCTTAGTCCCCTGGCACTGGGGGAGAGTGAGGAGAAGTCATAGCAGAAGGTCTGTTACAGAACTGGGGATGAAACTGGGGGATTGGACTTGGAGGAATGGAGGAAGAGGGGAAGGTCTGCAGTTGGATTATTTGTTTCTCCATCAGAGTGGCCATTGAATTCCTATGGAGTGCCTGCAGGTGTTCGGGGCTGAGACAAAAGAATGGGTGGGTGGAGAGGGGTTAGGAGGGCAAGACTTGGTGATCCACAGGAGATGGGGCAGAGGGGGAAGGGAGGCTGCAGGTGGTATTCTGCTACAGAGCTGAGGACGTGACCAGGGGATTGGATTTTGGAGGAAAAAGGGGAGAGGTGACGATCTATAGTTAGCCTACCTGCTTCCTTGGCCAGAGTGGCCTGAGCATTTTGAGGTAGTGCCTGTTGGAGTTAGAGGCTGAGATAAAGCAATGACAGGGGAGAGAGAATTGGAAGCGAAGATCAGTGGGATTTTTGGGAGATGGAGGCAGAGGGGGAAGGGAGGCTGTAGCAGGTGGTCTGCTGCAGAGTTGGGGATGAGACTTGGGGATTGGATTTAGAGCAACCGAGGGAGAAGTGAAGATCTGCAGTCAGCCTACCTGCTTGCTTGGCGGGAGTGGCCTTTGGGTTCCCAGGGAGTGCCTGCTGGAGCTGAGGTCTGCAATAAAGCAATGAGTAAGGGAAGCAGGTTAGGATGGGAAGATCTGTGTCCCCCAATGGAGGTGGGGGCGGGGAGGGAAGGGAGGCCTCAGCAGGTGCTCTGCTACAAAGCTAGAGATGAGAATGTGTGGTGTGTGTGTGTGTGTGTGTGTGTGTGTGTGTGTGTGTGTGTGTGTGTGTGAAGGAGTACAAGGAGATGAAGAGCTGCAGTCAGCTTACCTGTTTCCCTGGCAGAAGTGACCCGTGGGTTCCCAAGGAGAGTCTGCTGGAACTGGGGGCTGGGATAAGCATTGCCTGGGGGGAAGGGAGGCTAGCAGCAGGTGTTCTGCTGTTGGGCTGGGGATGAGAAGGGGGAATTGGATTTGGAAGAAAGGAGGGAGAAGTGAAGATCTGCAATTAGCCTACCCTCTTCCCCGGAAGCAGTAGCCTCTGGGTTCCTGGGGAATGCCTGAAGGACTTATTTTTTGACTCCCAAATGTTCAATGTGTACACGTGTGCACATGTATGCATATACAATAAATGTAACACTTTTCCCTGCTGGTAAATGAAAATGTCGTAGTCAAAGAAGAGATCAATGAACGGTACATACCAGGAGTCAAGGACTCAGTCAACACAAAGCGGAAATCATAACAATAGAAAAGCACAGTCAAGAAAAATGGGGGGGGGGCTATACTGAGATTATGTAACATCCATCTGTAGCTTAAAAGAAATTACTTATAAATCTGTAGATTTGAATAATGACATATGCTTTCATACCAAAACCTAATAGCATAAAACTCATAGAATTTACCTATAATTCTCTAGATTTGAATAATGACATATGCTTTCATACCAAAAACTAACAGCATAAAACTCGTAAACATGAAGGGAAAAAAAATACAGGGAAGGACTAATAGAGGTGTGCTGGTCTTTGGAATTTCTGAGAGGCCAGAAACAATCTACTCCTGACATGTTATTTATCTAAAATAATCTCTCAATATTTACAGGATTGTTTCAAATGCACTACATCACAATGATGAACAAATTTTGTTCCCCTGCCAGTCGAATCCAGACTTTAGAGAAGTGTCCCTAATTAAAGAGAAGTCAACAAAAATCTACTCTTCTGCAGCAGTGAAACAATAGTGAATACTGACTCTGAGGCCATGTGTCAGAGCAGGCTAATCAATAGTGTTAAGACTTTAATTGATAAAGCCAGAGTGCAGCATAAACCCACTGTTTTTTTTTTTTTGGTTTGTTTGTTTTTTTAACAATGACTGAAATGATGACACCAGAGGCTGTAGCTCTCTGTGATGCAAACTTGCTGTATAATTTGGAGAACATGCAAATCCCAATAGTTCTTTTCTTAGAAGATTTTCTCAGTAGTTCATATGGACTCTATTGAGACCTTTCATAGTATGATGGCTGAATACTTGACTCTACGCCCAGAAGGTACTGACACATCTATGCAGGACACTTACTCCAAGGTAGTATATGCAGGACACTTAAAGACAAAGTAGCATTGCCTACTTACACCTTTAAAATAAAAAGTAATACATATATCATACATGGAATTTATATATTCAGTTTGACCAATTTTGACAAATGGATGCATATATGGAAATGTCATCCAGAATCATTTCTAGCACATCTGTCTAACCATGCAGAATTTCCTCATTCTCCTTGCAGTCTTTACTCACTCATCCTTGCCGGTTATTTCTAGCTTTTATTCCTATAAATTATTTGTGTCTTAGTATAAATTATACAGTAATAACATAAACAATAAAAATAATCTTATAAACCAGTTGAGGATTAAAAAACCATTTTGTTAAGGATCATCAGTAGACTGGGGAAGGTAACAATGGATGCTAGAAATATTTTAAATATTGAGATAAGATAAGTTAGATTTTTGCATTTTCTAAATTAGTCAAGTGGGAGGACAGAATAAAGGCCATGTTAGAGGTTCCTTAGAGACCACCACTACATGTGAAGATATACAATTAAGTTTTAGCCATAAGAAAAGAGACAACTAGCATACTATGTGTAATTCTTTGTGTTCAAAATGGAAAAATATAAAAAACATCTAAAAAATAGTGAAGAATAAAAATGGCTGGTTCAAGCATACTGAGGACTCTGCCATAGTTGATGGGACAGAATTACTGAGGGCTTTGGTAGTAATTTTTGCAGTTTGGTATCTATTTACTTAGATATTTATATATACTAAGTTCAAAATAGTAAGAATGTGAATGCCATTTATGATGTCCTAAGCAGAAGAGGGAGACAAAGAAGCCAAGAGAGAAGCTGCTAAACAGAAAACAAATAAGATAATGGAAATGAGCAAAAAATATCAATAAACAAAATAATTCTGACAGATTAACCTCACTTAGGAAAACCAGGATTATTAAAAGATCTTTTCCTAAACGTTCCCATGAAACAAGAGTGGGTTTTTTGTTTGTTTGTTTGTTTGTTTGTTGTAGTTTTAGTCAAAATGTACCCTTTCAACAACTCAATTCATTTAACATCATATTTTTTAATACAATGAATTTTAATGGCTTAAAAAACACCCATGAACTGCCTGGAATTCAAAGGAGATGTATTTAAGGTCAGAGATCTTCCTTGATATTTGATTCCCCATCCCCAATATCACAGTTTTGCTTATTTGTTGTTTTGTTTTTTAAACTGGCAGGTACTTCATTTCTAGCTGCTGGTTTCAATTTTCCCATGTTCCACAACTAGCTTTTGAGTGTGGCAAATCATGGTTTACTTTCACTTGAGCATTGCTAGTTTGTTTGGAGTATCCGGTACAAAGGGTGATTCTATAATTGAATTTACACTGACTGTCTAGGAATCATTTCTAGTCCCAAAGCAACTTCATTATCCAGATTCCTCGATACAGAATAAAGCTTTTATCATTAATTACAATTTCTGCAGTATGTTTCAGATGAGTGTTCTTGAGGTTTTTCTTTTTTCTTTTTTTTCTAATTTCTTTTTTTTTCTCCATCTTTATTAACTTGGGTATTTCTTATTTACATTTCAATTGTTATTCCCTTTCCAGTTTCCAGGCCAACATCCCCCTAAACCCTCCCCCTCCCCTTCTTTATGGGTGTTCCCCTCCCCATCCTCCCCCCATTACCACCCTCCCCACCAACAATCACTTTCACTGGGACTTCAGCCTATGCAGTTACATTTCAAATATTATTCCCTTTCCTGGTTTTCCCAGACATAAGCCCCCTATACCATCCCCCTCCCCTTCTTCTATGAGGGTGTTCCCCTCCCCAACCACCCCTCCTCCCACAACCCTGACATTCCCCTACACTGGAGGTTCCAGACTTGGCAGGACCAAGGGCTTCTCCTTCCACTGATGCCCAACAAGGCCATCCTCTGCTACATATGCAGCTCAAGCCATGGGTCTGACCATGTATAGTCTTTGGGTAGTGGTTTAGTCCCTGGGAGCACTGGTTGGTTGGCATTGTTGTTCTTATGGGGTTGCAAGCTCCTTCAGCTCTTTCAGTCCTTTCTCTGATTCCTTCAACGGGGGTTCCATTCTCAGTTCAATGGTTTGCTGCTAGCATTTGCTTTTGTATTTGACATGCTATGGTTGTGCGTCTCAGAAGACAGCTATACCAGTCTCCTGTCAGCATGCACTTCTTAGCTTTATCAATCTTATCTTATTTTGGTGGAGATATATATATATATATATATATATATATATATATATATATATATATATGGGCTGTATAGCCATGTGGGGCAGAATTTGAATGGCCATTCTTTCAGTCTCTGCTCCAAACTTTGCCTCCATATTCCCTCGTATGAATATTTTTGTTCTCTCCTCTCCACTTTGGTCATCCTTCTTGAGCTTCATGTGGTCTGTGGATTGTATCTCGAGTAATTCAAGCTTTTGGGCTAATATCCACTCATCGGTGAGTGCATACCATGTGTTGTTGTTGTTTTTCTGTGATTGGGTTACCTCACTCAGGATGATATTTTCTAGTTCAAACCATTTGTCTATGAATTTCATGAAGTCATTGTTTTTGATAGCTGAGTAGTGCTCCATAGTGTAGATGTACCATATTTTCTGTATCCATTCCTCTGTTGAAGGGAATCTGGGTTCTTTCCAGCTTCTGGCTATTATAGATAAGGCTGCTGTGAACATATGTCTTTGTTATATGTTGGGGCATCTTTTGCGTATATACCCAGGAGAGGTATAGCTGGGTCTTCAGGTAGTGCAATGTCCAATTTTCTGAGGAACCTCCAGACTGATTTCCAGAGTGGTTTATAATCCCACCAACAATGTATAAGTGTTCTATTTCTCCACATACTTGCCAGCATCTGTTGTTGCCTGAGTTTTTGATCTTAGCCATTCTGATTGGTGTGAGGTAGAATCTCAGGGTTGTTTTGATTTGCATTTCCCTGATGACTAAGGATGGTGAACATTTCTTTAGGTACTTCTCAGTCATTCGATATTCCTCAGCTGAGAATTCTTTGTTTAGTTCTGTACTCCATTTTTTAATAGGGTTATTTGGCTCTCTGGACTCTAACTTCTTGAGTTCTTTGTATATTTTGGATATAAGCCCTCTGTCAGATGTAGGATTGGTAAAGATCTTTTCCCAATCTGTTGGTTGCCGTTTTGTCCTAACCACAGTGTCCTTTGCCTTACATAAGCTTTGCATCTGCTGTCGCCTGAGTATTTGATCTCAGCTATTCTGACTGGTTTGAGGTGGAATCTCAGGGTTGTTTTGATTTGCATTTCCCTTATGACTAAAGATGTTGAACATTTCTTTGGGTGTTTCTCAGACATTTCGCATTCCTTATCTGTGAATTCTTTCGTTAGCTCTGAACCCCACTTTTAATAGGGTTATTTGTCTCCCTGTGGTCTAACTTCATGAGTTCTTTGTATAGTTTGGATAAGCCCTCTATCAGTTGTAGGATTGGTAAAGATCTTTTCCCAATCTATTGGTTGCTGTTTTGTCCTAACAACAGTGTCCTTAGCCTTACAGAAGCTTTGCGGTTTTATGAGATCCCATTTGTCGATTCTTGATCTTAGAGCATAAGCCATTGGTGTTTTGTTCAGGAAAATTTTCCCAGTGCCCATGTGATCGAGATTCTTCTCCACTTTTTCTTCTATTAGTTTGAGTGTATCTGGTTTTATGTGGAGGTCTTTGATCCACTTGGATTTATGCTTTGTACAGGGTGATAAGAATGGATCAATTTGCATTCTTCTATGTGCTGACCTCCAGCTGAACCAGCACCACTTGTTGAACATGCTATCTTTTTTCCAATGGATGTTTTTAGCTCCTTTGTCAAAGATCAAGTGACCATAGGTGTATGGGTTCATTTTGGGGTGTTCAATACTACTCCACTTGTCTACCTGCTTATCTCTGTACCAATACCATGCAGTTTTTTTTTAAATCACTATTGCTCTGTAATTATCACTTGAGATCAGGGATGGTAATTCCCCCAGAAGTTCTTTTATTGTTGAGTATAGTTTTCGTTATCCTGAGTTTTATGTTATTCCAAATGAATTTGCAAATTGTTCTTTCTAACTCTATGAAGAACTGAATTGGTATTTTGATGCATTGAATATGTAGATCTCTTTTGGCAAAATGGCCATTTTTACTATATTAATCTTGCCAATCCATGAGCATGGGAGATCTTTCCATCTTCTGAGGTCTTCTTCAATTTCTTTCTTTAGAGACTTGAAGTTCCTGTCATATAGATCTTTCACTTGCTTGGTTAGAGTCACACCAAGGTATGTTATGTGATTTGTGACTATTGTGAAAAGTGTCATTTCCCTAATTTCTTTCTCAGCCTGTTTATCCATTGAGTAGAGGAAGGCTACTGCCTTGTTTGAGTTAATTTTATACCAAGCCACTTTGTTGAAGTTGTTTGTCAGGCTCAGTAGGTCTCTGGTAGACCTTTTGGGGTTGCTTAAGTATACTAACACATCATCTGAAAATAGTGATATTTTGACTTTTTCGTTTCCAATTTGTATCTCCTTTTCCTCCATTTCTTGTCTGATTGTTCTGGCTAGGACTTTGAGTACTATATTGAATAAGTAGAGAGAGTGGGCAGCCTTGTCTAGTCCCTGATTTTAGTGGGATTGCTTCAAGTTTCTCTTCATTTAGTTTAATGTTGGCTACTGGTTTGCTGTATATTGCTTTTACTGTGTTTAGATATGGTCCTTGAATTCCTGATTTTTCCAGGACTTTTATCATGAAGGGGTGTTGAATTTTGTCAAATGCTTTTTCAGCATCTAATGAAATGATTATGTGGCTTTTTTTCTTTGAGTTTGTTTATATAGAGGATTATGTTGATGGATGTCTGTATATTGAACCATCCCTGCATCTCTTGGATGAAGCCTACTTGATCATGATGGATGATTGTTTTGTTGCATTCTTGGTTTTGGTTTCCTAGAATTATATTGAGTATTTTTGCATCGCTACTCATAAGGGAAATTGGTGTGAAGTTCTCTATCTTTGTTGGGTCTTTGTGTGGTTTAGGTATAAAGGTAATAATAGGGGCTTCCTCAAAGGAATTGGGTAGTGCTCTGTCTGTTTCCATTTTGTGGAATAGTTTGGACAGTGATGGTATGAGGTCTTCTATGAATGTCTGATAGAATTCTGCAGTAAACCCATCTGGTCCTGGGCTCTTTTTGTTTGGGACACTTTTAATGACTGCTTCTATTTCTTTAGGAGTTATGGGAGTGTTCAGATGGTTTATCTGATACTGATTTAACTTCGGTACGTGATATCTGTCTAGAAAATTGTCCATTTCATCCAGATTTTCCAGTTTTGTTGAGTATAGGCTTTTGTAGGAGGATCTGATGATTTTTTGAATTTCCACAGATTCTATTGTCATGTCTTCCTTTTCATTTCTGATTGTATTAATTTGGATACACTCTCTGTGCCCTCTCGTTAGTCTGGCTAAGGGTTTGTCTATCTTGTTGATCCTTATCAGCTCCTGGTTTTGTTGGTTCTTTGTATAGTCCTTTTTGAAATCAACTTGGTTGATTTCAGCCCTAGGTTTGATTATTTCCTGCCTTCTCCTCCTCTTGGCTGTATTTGCTTCTTTTTGTTCTAGAGCTTTTTTTTTTTTCTTTTCTTTTTTTTCGGAGCTGGGGACCGAACCCAGGGCCTTGCGCTTGCTAGGCAAGTGCTCTACCACTGAGCTAAATCCCCAACCCCTGTTCTAGAGCTTTTAGGTGTGCTATCAAGCTGCTGACATATGCTCTCTCCTGTTTCTTTCTGCAGGCACTCAGAGCTATGAGTTTTCCTCTTAGCACAGCTTTCATTGTGTCCCATAAATGTGGGTTTGTTGTACCTTCATTTTCTCTAAATTTTAAGAAGTCTTTAATTTCATTCTTTCTTTCTCCCTTGTCCAAGTTACCATTGAGTAGAGCATTGTTCAACTTCCATGTATATGTGGGCTTTCTGTTGTTTTTGTTGTTATTGAAGACCAGCCTGAATCCGTGGTGATCTGATATAATGCATGGAATTATTTCAATCTTCTTGTATCTGTTGAGGCCTGTTTTGTGACCGATTATATAGTCAATTTTGGAGAAGGTACCATGAGGTGCTGAGAAGAAGGTATATTCTTTTGTTTTAAGGTGAAATATTTTATAAATATCTGTAAAATCCATCTGGTTCATAACTTCTGTTAGTTTCTCTATGTATCTGTTTACCTTCTGTTTCCATGACCTGTCCATTGATGAGAGTGGGGTGTTGAAATCTCCTACTATTATTGTGTGAGGTGCAATGTGTGCTTTGAGCTTTAGTAAGGTTTCTTTTATGAATGTAGGTGCCCTTGTATTTGGGGCATAGATATTCAGGATTGAGAGTTCATCTTAGTAGATTTTTCCTGTGATGAATATGAAGTGTCTTTCCTTGTCTTTTTTGATAATTTTTGATTGAAAGTTGATTTTATTTCATATTAAAATGGCTACTCCAGCTTGTTTCTTTGGACCATTTGCTTGGAAAGTTGTTTTCCAGCCTTTTACTCTAAGGTCGTGTCTGTCTTTGTCTCTGAGGCTTCTTTCATGTATGCAGCAAAATGCTGGGTCCTCTTTACGTATCCAGTTTGTTAGTCTATGCTTTTTTATTGGAGAATTGAGTCCACTGATGTTAAGAGATATTAAGGAATAGTGATTTTTGTTTCCTCTTATTTTTGTTGTTAGAGGTAGAATTATGTTTTAGTGTTTCTCTTTCTTCTTTTGGTTTCGTTGCAAGGAAACTTACTTGCTTTTTCTAGGGTGTAGTTTCCCTCCTTGTGTTGGAGTTTTCCATCTGTTATTCTTTGTATTTGTTGAAAGATATTGTGTAAATTTGGTTTTGTCATGGAATATCTTGGTTTCTCCATCTATGTTAATTGAGAGTTTTGCAGGATACAGTAACTTGGGCTGGCATTTGTGTTCTCTTAGGGTCTGTATGACATCAGTCCAGGATCTTCTGACCTTCATAGTCTCTGGTGAAAAGTCTGGTATGATTCTGATAGGTCTGCCTTTATATGTTACTTGACCTTTTTCCCTTACTGCTTTTAATATTCTTTCTTTATTTTGTGCGTTTGGTGTTTTGACTATTATGTGATGGGAGGTGTTTCTTTTCTGGTCCAATCTATTTGGAGTTCTGTAGGCTTCTTGTATGCCTATGGGTATCTCTTTTTTTTTTCTTCTATGATTTTGTTGAAGATATTTACTGGTCCTTTGAGCTGGGAGTCTTCACTCTCTTCTATACCTATTATCCTTAGGTTTGATCTTCTCATTGAGTCCTGGATTTCCTGTATGTTTTGGGCTAGGAGCTTTTTCCGCTTTACATTATCTTTGACAGTTGAGTCAATGATTTCTATGGAATCTTCTGCCCCTGAGATTCTCTCTTCTATCTCTTGTATTCTGTTGGTGATGCTTGCATCTATGACTCCTGATCTCTTCCCTAGGTTTTCTATATCCAGGGTTGTTTTCCTTTGTCCTTTCTTTATTGTTAGTATTTACCTTTTTAAATTTTGGATGGTTTTGTTCAATTTCTTCACCTGTTTGCTTGTGTTTTCCTGTAATTTGTTAAGAGCCCTCTTTAAGGACTTCTACTTGTTTATCTTTGTTGCCCTGTATTTCTTTAAGGGAGATATTTATATTCTTTTAAAGTCATCTATCATATTCATGTCATGTGAATTTCAATCCAAATCTTGCTTTTCTGGTGTGTTGGGATATCCATTATTTGCTTTGGTGGGAGAACTGGGCTCTGATGATGCCAAGTAGTCCTCGTCTCTGTTGCTTAGGTTCTTCCTCTTGCATCTTGTCATCAGGTTATGTCTGGTGTTATCTTTTCTTGCTGTCTCTGACCGTGGCTTGACCCTCCTGTAGGCCTGTGTGTCAACACTCCTGTAGATCTGTTTTCTTTCAGCTGGATCTGGGAACAGAGAGCTGCTCCTGGGTTTGTGTGACTTGAAGCCTCCAGGCCGGTTGCTTGGTGCAGAAGAATTGGTCTTACCTCTGTTCTCAGATATGTTGGTTCTCTTGGAGACTGGCTTTCAGCTCTTGGTGCAGACAGAAACCTGAATGTTCCTGCCCCTGATTGCTCCTAGGGCAAAGGTGGCACTAGGCAGTTTCCTCTTGGGTCAGGAATGTGGACAGAAAATGGTTGTCTCCTTTGAGTTCTCAGGAGTGTCCACACTTCTGAGCGTCTAGATCTCTCGCCCATGGGATTTGGGTACAGGGAGCTGTGGACCTGGTTCAATTCCAGTCTGGGCGCAGGCAGAAATCAGCAGATTCCTACAGCTGACTGCTCCTATATTCCTGTATCCAGAGGCCACTATGCAGGTTACTCTTGGGCCAGTTATGTGAGCAGAAGTGGCGGTTTCCCCTGAGCTCTCAAGATTGTCTTGAATTTTTTTCTATGATCGTGCATCTTATACTAGGCAGTAAAACTACTGGTAAATTGTTGTTTTTTTTTTTTCTCAGCCCTTGGTACATTAATGTGAACCTTGATTATTTTATTTAATATGAACTAAGAACTGCAGTTTTGCATGGTTTCCCCTAAAATTCTACCTTTTTCTACTACTGAAGTATTCTAGAAGTTTTATAGAGATCCTAACCTAGAAGATTGTTAGGTTTTAGACCTCAGAACAATGGACTGAGGGACATATTTTATGTACCAAAGCAGACCTGACACAGACCTGGTTCTCCCAGCGTCCCTCAGTCCCTGCCTGGCACACCGTGCCCCCAACCTTGAACTTTCCAGCTCAGGGGCTTGGCCACCCTTGCCCTAGATATTCTGCCATATATAATCCCAACATTTTGTCTAGTTTTCTCTCTCTCTCTCTCTCTCTCTCTCTCTCTCTCTCTCTCTCTCTCCCTCTCTCTCCCTCTCTCTCCCTCTCTCTCCCTTCCTTCTTCTCGACCTTCCTCTTTCACTCTCCCCCTCTCCTCTTTTCTCTCTGTGCCCCTTTCTCTCTCTCATCCCCCCATTCTCCCATGGAGGCTTACCTGGCCTTGGTTTTGGAGCCAATGAACTTGTACGTAAATGTGCCTTTAATATAATCTAATCTGGCATAAATTTATTTAAAATGTCTTAGTATTTACTATTGTTGCCCTCAGTCTCCGTGGAAAAACAGAATGAGGTGGTGCAGGGGCCTGATGTGGGTGGGTGGGGTTTCAAGCTTCAGCCATCCCATGGTAAATAAGACTTACATTTTTAATGTTTATTTTTTAAGATTTATTTTATTTTACTTATATTAGTACATTGTTGCTGTCTTCAGACACACCAGAAGAGGCTATCAGATCCCATTATAGATGGTTGTGAGCCACCACGTGGTTGCTGGGATTTGAACTCAGGAACTCTGGAAGAGCAGTCAGTGCTCTTAACAGCTGAGCCATCTCTCCAGCTCCAAGACTTGCATTTAAATAAAGTTAATAGTCTGAGCTGAGTGCTTGAGTTATCATGAAATCAGTGCCACCCAGGGCAATCTTTCTAGGATCTCAGGAGGAAAGACAGTGTGCTGAAAAACTGGGATTGAATTACTGGTTCGTGGTCTGTCAGCTAATTTACCCACAGTCTCTGCACAGCAGCTAATTTGAGTATCCATGAACTAGAAAAGACTTGTAGCAACAGAGATGTGAAGACTAAGGCTTACATTTCCAGGTGGTCCAGTCATGTCTAAGGGATGAAAGACATTCACTTTGTTTTATTCTCATTTAAACTCCAAGGAGCAGGGATGATGATGACTTTACCTTCCACTCCAAGAATGAAGCCTTCAGGTAGTGTCTCAGCTCAGATGCTTTTGGAGCTAACTAGTCATCAAAATAACATAGCGTCTGTAATCAATCTTCCTTCCTTCCTTCCTTCCTTTCTTTCTTAAAATTATTTTTCTTGTGAATGAGAGCATCCTCATAGAAGCAGGGGGAGGGGTATGGGAGTGGGGAGAAAGGTGATAACATTTGAACTGTAAATACACAAAATATCCATGAAAAATAAAATTATTAAAAAAGGATAAAATTAACAATAAAAAACTTTTTTTTTGTATTTTTGAGACTGGCTTTCTATTTGTAGCCCAGGCTATCCTGAACCAGCACATCAAACTTTGCCCCTATGTGATTAATGTTCAGATCCAAGCTGCAGAGGTTTATCAGCATCAGTCTACTCCTCCTCCTGAGTGAAGACCATAGGTCAGGCAGGGCACTATCCCTCCAGAAGCCCAAAGGCAGGGGTTCTGAGGCCTTCACAGGGGCTGCACATCTCACCGTAGGCCCCAGCACAGACCAGAGCCATGCCTTAAAAGATTTTTGGAATTGAGTTAAATACTATTAAAGCTAAAAAACCAGCAAAACATTAACTATTAAAAAAGATAAGCTATGGAACTAAGAGAAGGATGACCCAGATCTGTGTGGCACAGGTGGCAGCTTTCTCCTAGTACCTTCAGATCTGTCATCTTTTTACATTCAGGGCCGAACAGAGGCTGCTTCTTCAGTCTATCAATAAGCTATGGGTTAGTGCAAACACTGGGTACCTGCTCATAGCTGTTTAACTTCTTGCCTGCTAGATAACAGCAAAGCTGTTCACTGGCGTGTTCACACTCAGTGGATCTCACTGATGCAGGGATATTTATGTCCAGCGATGAACATGAGGATAGGAGGACACTGCTGGAGTCTAGACATATTATGTAGACATGTAGAAGGAAGCACCACACCATCGTTTAAACAGCCCTTCTACCTATCTACCTATGAAGGGTGGTGCCGTGTATAAAAGCTAATACCCAAAAGAAAGCAAAACTAAGCAAGAGAAAGAGCTTGAACCCAACCGAACTAAGTCTAACATATCTACAGACTTTCGAGTGAATAACATCCTTTAATATTATAGCTGCTTTAAATCAAATGTCTTTACTTGCAGCCAAAAGCCACAGTATACTAGTATTGTACACATAGAGCCAAAGCAATCTTACACAGAAAGAACTCTACTGGAGGACCACAATACCTAACCTCAAAAAATACTACATAGTGACAGTGACAGAATTAAGCATGTAGACCAGTGCAATAGGATTGAGGACCCAGAACAAATTACATAACTATGACCACTTATTTTTTGACAAAAGCATCAAGAAGAGACAGTTGGGGAAAATACATCCTGTTCAATAAGTGGCGCTAATAAAGCTGAATATACACCTGCAGAAGAATGAACTTAGATCTACATATCTCTCCTGTACAAAATGATCAACTCAAAATGAATCAAAGATCATCCTTTAAAATGGGAATCACTGAAAGTGAAGGTAATAATACATTTGAGGTTATTGGTAAAGGCAAGAAAGCATAGAAACCAGTCCCAAGAATCAACAAATGGGACCACATTGAATGTAAAAGTTTATGCACAAACAAAGGAAACTTAGCAGAGTAACAGATGGCTTCCATATGAGATGGGAGAAAATCTCTGATATCTGTACTTTAGACAAGGAGCTGATGTATAGACTAGATAAAGAACTGCGAAACCTGAACTCCAAAAGCACAAAGCTAATGAAATGAGCAAAAGAAAAGGAATAAAAATAAACAAAAGAAGAAACACATATAGCCAGTTTGGGGTTTTCGTAGAGTTTGCTGTTGTTGTTGTCGTTGTTGTTATTGTTCTTTTGTTGGGTTGTTTTTTGGGGGAGGGTTTGAGTTTTTAAATGCTTAATATTCTTCACCATTGGGTATTAAAGCTAGTTTGAGTTCTAACTCATTCCAGTCAGAAAGGCTATTATCAAAAAACAAATGATTACAAATGCTGGTAAGGATGTGGAGGGAAAGGAGCCCTATCAGAACCAGTAGGAATGAAAACTAATACAAGTGCTACAGAAATTGCTATGGATATTCCTCAACATTAAAAAAAAGAATTTATCAAATGACTCAGCTACCCCACTCTGCCACATGATCAAAGGAGAACCTTTATATCATACCATGTCTATTGATACATTATTTATGATAGCAAGGAATTGGAGCTAGTTAGATATCCATAATGCCCATCAACTGATGAACTGATATGAAAACTATAACAGATACATACAATTGAAGTTTACTTAGGTTTTAAGATAAATGAAATTGGAGCAGAAAGACAACTCAAAAGTTAAGAAGATCCAAGTTCAATTCTTAGAACCCTCAATGGGCAGTTCACAAAATCCTGTAATTCTAGCTCCAGAGGAATACAATACATATATATATATACATATATATATATGTATATATATATATATCCACAAATACACTTAATTTTAAAAAAGATAAAATCTCTAAATAATTTTTGTTGAAAACAAATGCAAGTGGAATAAACTATATCAAACCCATTTTCAGAAAAACAAAACTCACATATTCTCTCTCATATGCTAATATTTAGTATTTGTATGTATGCAAATAAGGGGTTGTGAGAGTGGATCTAGACTATGAAACTACAAGAGAACAAGAGGCTCTGGGGAAGAAAGCAGATGGAAACCTAGTGGGGAGTGAGGGACTAATGGAGAGTGTGGGAATGGAGAAGAAATGGGAGAAAAAAACCCAGCCAAATCAAATATCATTCAGAAAATGCCATGATAAAACCAAATGCTTTGTAAGCTAATAAGAAATTAAAAAATTAAAAGCCATATGGTTGACATGATAAAAATACATAAACATCTATAAATAGGCCATGCTCAAATGAGAAAAAAAGATAAGCTCTGTATGTATATCTAGGCATGTTTCTTATGTATATGTGCATCTGTAGTGTGTATGTATGTGTGTGGGGGATCTGAGCATGTGCTCTTGTGTTTTTTTTTTAAAGATTTATTTATTTATTTTATGTATATGAACACACTGTCGCTGACATGCCAGAAGAGGGCGCCAGATCTCATTACAGATGGTTGTGAGCCACCATGTGGTTGCTGGGATTTGAACTCAGGACCTCTAGGAAGAGCTGTCAGTGCTCTTACCCACTAAGCCATCTCTCCAGCCCCCGCTCTTGTGTTTTTATGGGTACACTTGCCTATGCATAGGCATATGGAGGTAAGAGGTTAATATTAGGAATCTTTATCATGTCCTACCTTTAAAAAAACTACATAAGGAAAGTAACAGTAATTAATGAAAAAATAAAAAATGAAAAGCTATACTAAGAAATAAGACATGTAGTAACACTAAATTATCAGGGAAATACAATGAAAAGTAAACTATATCTATAAGAAAAATGATATTCCGGGGTTGAAGAAATCGACCAGCAATTAAGAATACTTGCTTATTGTTCTTCCATAGGAATTGGGTTCAGTTCTAGCACCCACATCAGGCAGTTCACGGCCTTTTAAAAGTGCAGTTCAGAGCATCCAACAGTGTCTGACCTTTATGTGAATCTGGCACAAATGAGGTACATATAACTCATGCTAGCATACATGTGCTCATAAATACAAATAAACAAGCATGCTTACATTTTTCAAAAGGGCACTCCATAATTATGAAGATAACAATAAACTATATACTTGAATGCATGTAAAAAAAACTAGGTAAAAATATTTAAAGCAAAACTAGTAGAATTGCAAGCAGACATTTGCAGAAACGTGAAAAAATGAAAAGCTCCTCTACTGTTCAGATGAAGAAAAATAATAATGGGAAGCCAAATATAATTGAAAAGTGAAAGAAATGGAAAACATTGTTTTTAATAATTTACAAAAATTTACCATAAACTAGGTCATAGTGGAAGTTTTAAAAATGTTGAATAATTTATATCATACACTAAAAAAGTCATAAAATGTAATCAAAAGAAAGCAAAAAAATGTTTAGAGTCTTCAAAGTCTTCTCACTAATGAGTGGTTGTGAACTGGAGGACATGTTAGGTTCAGATGAAGAAATGTGAGTGTTTCATGTCTTCTTTCAAATTTGGAGGCCATAACTGCTTATCTAAATGTAAAGTATGAACAACCAAAGGTTGGGAATAGTTGGAGACAGTGAATGGATATGCAAGGCCATATTTGATTAGCTCACTATATGTGTTAAACTGTCCTCTTTTTTCCCCATTGGATATTTTTTATTTACATTTCAAATGTTATCCCCTTTCCTGGTTTCCACTATGGAAGTCCCTCCCCCTCCCATCCCCTCTTACCCCCTTTTCTATAAGGGTGCTCCTTCACAGATCCACCTACTCCCTCCCACCTCCCCACCCTGCCATTGTCCTACACTGAGGGGTCTGGCCTTCACAGAACCAAGGACCTATCCTCCCATTGATGCCTGACAAGGCCATCCTCTGCTACATATGCAGCTGGAGCCATGTTCTCTTGGGATGGTGATTAGTCCCTGGGAGCTCTGAGGGGTCTGGTAAAACCATTAAAACATTCTCTTAAAGAACCCAGATGCCCTTCAACAGAGGAATGGATACAGAAAATGTGGTACATCTACACAATGGAATATTACTCAGCTATCAAAAACAACGAGTTTATGAAATTCGTAGGCAAATGGTTGGAACTGGAAAATATCATCCTGAGTGAGCTAACCCAATCACAGAAAGACATACATGGTATGCACTCATTGATAAGTGGCTATTAGCCCAAATGCTTGAATTACCCTAGATCCCTAGAACAAACGAAACTCAAGACGGATGATCAAAATGTGAATGCTTCACTCCTTCTTTAAATGAGGAAAAAGAATACCCTTGGCAGGGAAGGGAGAGGCAAAGATTAAAACAGAGACTGAAGGAACACCCATTCAGAGCCTGCCCCACATGTGGCCCATACATATACAGCCACCCAATTAGACAAGATGGATGAAGCAAAGAAGTGCAGACCGACAGGAGCCGGATGTAGATCGCTCCTGAGAGACACAGCCAGAATACAGCAAATATAGAGGCGAATGCCAGCAGCAAACCACTGAACTGAGAATAGGTCCCCTATTGAAGGAATCAGAGAAAGAACTGGAAGAGCTTGAAGGGGCTCGAGACCCCAAAAGTACAACAATGCCAAGCAACCAGAGCTTCCAGGGACTAAGCCACTACCTAAAGACTATACATGGACTGACCCTGGACTCTGACCCCATAGGTAGCAATGAATATCCTAGTAAGAGCACCAGTGGAAGGGGAAGCCCTGGGTCCTGCTAAGACTGAACCCACAGTGAACTAGTCTATGGGGGGAGGGCGGCAATGGGGGGAGGGTTGGGAGGGGAACACCCATAAGGAAGGGGAGGGGGGAGGGGGATGTTTGCCCGGAAACCGGGAAAGGGAATAACACTCGAAATGTATATAAGAAATACTCAAGTTAATAAAAAAAAAAAAAAAGAAAAAAAAAACATTCTCTTAAAGGCCATAAATACATACCCGTTATGCAAGATGAGGAAAAACATATTGCTCAAAATAATACATATAGTTTTGTTCATCATGTATAAAGTATATGTATTAATGGCTTTTAAGATGATATTTTGAGATACAGTAAAGTGGTATTCAGAAGGAACTTATATCTAAAACTGAGCAATTACACTGAAAACCAAAACACATTTCATACTAATGATGCATCCCACCAAAATGACAGGAAAGAAAAAATATCAAAACTATAAAAGTTGCTTATAATAAAGAACTCTATATGGCACATTAGATCATAAAGCTCGATTTTTTTTTAATCTAGGTTTTTGCATTACACTCCAAAAATGACATATTTCAGTAAAACCCCAAGATTATAGAAACAAAACCTTTTAAAGTGAATCCAGATATTGTAGGGGGAAAGCAAATACTTTTTTTAAAAAAGAAAGTGCAGTAAAGGGATTAGTCCTACCAGAGACCAAGACTTGTTATGTAAGGAGATTCTAACTAAGGCTGTTGTAAATGAGGAAAGACAAAGACCAACAGGAGTCCACAAATGAACCCCTTTGTCAGCACCGAGTCTCTTTAGCACTCATCCCCTAGCTTGCTCTAAGACTACTATTTGTTATTTATGCCCTCCCTTTAGATGATAAGGACAATGAAGACAGACTGACATTTATCTATTTCAATTAGATATTCCTACTGCCTAAAAATGAGGAACCTCAGTAGACACTGGTTAATAAATAAAAACACAAGTGTAAAAAATCCAAAGTAGAATTCTTTTTAAAATACAAAAGAACAGATGCATTATTATATCCTTGCAGTAGGGAAGGACTTCCTAGAGATGGACAAAAATTAGACTACATAAAATTTAAAAAAATAGGTACTTGCAGACACCACAAAATGTTGTAAATAAAACGTAGAAATAAACTATTAAGTACTTGAAAATGTATAGGGCACACAAGCAGGAAGACATGCGATTTAGGAATGCATAAGGGATTTAGGAATGCATAGGGGATTTAGGACTGCCTAGGAGGCTTAGAACCCCATGAAGGACTTAGACATATCAATAAGAAAAGATCAAACAACTTTGTAGAACTGGCAAACCACACACAGAGCTCAATTTGCAGGAAGAAAAACAAAAAACAAAGGACCAAATAATAAAAATGCCAGAGACCTCACTATTATTCAAACAGAAGCCACTGGAGACCTCACTATTATTCAAAGAACCTCAAGCTAAACAACAAAAAAGGTGAGCTTGCAAAATATAGGCAGCCGCAGTCATTTTGAAAGTAACTCAGGGTTAGAACCTAGAAACTCTAGTTTTAAGTACGTATACAAGAGAGATTCTATCATGCTTTTGTAGTGTGTTTTACATAGGTTATTATGTGTTAATTTATTTCTGCACCTACTAAGTTTTCATCTCCCATATTTATTTTTGAAAGAATAATATAATCACATTATTTCTCCTTTTAGTCCCTCCCTCCAAAACCTCCCATACAACGCTCCTTGCTCTCTTTCAAATTCATGACCTCTCTTTTTTTAATTGTTGCTGCATGTGTATATACATGTATAGATATGTATATATACATATCTATACATATATAGATATCTATAATTTAGTTATTTAAATAATTAAATTTATATATTTAATTTATGTTATAATCAGATATAAATGTTTTTACATTTTTAAATATAAAAATATTTATATATTTAAATAAATTATATGTGTATATATTCCTGAAAACTGTCCTCTGATCGCCACAGGAAACATGGTATGCACCCCAATAAATAATAAATGTAAAAAATTTTAAAATATATAATTGGTGTACTTCAAGATTCACCATTTTTTGCTTGTACGTGGGCATCCTAGAAACATGTATGTATGTACATATATACGTATGCATGTATGTATGTATGTATGTATGTATGTATGTATGTATGTAGTTTGGATTAGAGGAGGCAGACTTCTGGAAAAGTTACAAAGGCAAAATATTGATACAAACAAAATTTTGAAAGAAGCTTGACTGGAACCCAGCTGGGCAGACCTTTAGTCAGAGGATAAGCATAAATAAAAGTGTAAGAGACTAAAAATAAAGATCTATAAGAGGGTGAAAAAGAAACCACACAGTGGTGGCACACACTTTTAATTCCAGCACCCTGAAGGCAGAGGCAGGAGGATCTCTGTGAGTTCAAGGCTAGTATGGTCTACAGAATGAGTTCCAGGATTGCCCAGGCTACACAGGAGAAACCCTGTCTCGAAAAATAAAACAAAACAGCAAAAAAGCAAGTAAGCAAACTGATAACCACAGAGAGCAAAAGGCTGTGTAATTTAGATATAAATATTATAATGGACTACTCTGTTAGAATTTGAACAAAAGCTACGCGTTTCAATATAGTTCTTTAAAAATTGTTATTTTAAATAATAAAATTTGTTGCTCAATATGGACAATATGCGTTCATTTAAAAGAAATTATAAATGCTGCAAAACAGCAGTGTCTTAAATATATAAATTTAAAAACATGCGGGCAGAGTTTTAATCCACATAAACAGGAAAATTAAAGAGGAATACACACAGGGGTTGTATTTTCAGAAAAATTATCCGGATACCCTTTCACACACTTGTTTTGGCAAATCAAAAAGTTAGGAACTAACACCTAGCTTTGACAAAGAAGGGAAATTCTCACCTACGTGTGCGAGGATAAACTGACGGAACTGTTTGCTACCACTTATTAAAAATTATAATTCTTGGCCAGTAAGCCCGTGTGTGTGTGTGTGTGTGTGTGTGTGTGTGTGTGTGTGTGTGTGTGTGTGTGTCTGTGTGGGGGGTGTGGGTGAGTGGGTGGGGTGGTTGGAGGTGGGGGGTATAGGGGGTGTGAGCCTGTTTGGGTGTGGGTGGGGTATGGGCAGGGAGGGGTGGGTGGGTGTGGGAGTGTAAGGGTTCCTGTGGGCAGGGGAGGGTGGGGTGCAGACAGGCATGTGGGGGTATGGATGAGGGTGCGGGTGGGATGGGGGTGGAGTCGATGTTTGTTCCATCCCTAAGACCTAACTGTGAAAGCAGAGAACTGATTCCTAGAAGTTGTCTTCTGAGTACCACATGAACCCATACATATGCCCCCACCCTCACCCCAATAAATAATAAATGTACAAAATGAAAAAGTCATAAGCGTTGTACTTTAAGAATCACCAAGTTTTTGCTTCTAGGTAGACATCCTAGAAAAGTAAGAGCATTTATAAAAACACCAGAGAGATTAGTTAAATTCCCCGCTCCCCCAAAAGGACTCGCTAAGATAGCAGCATAGAAACTGACTCGAATAGAAAGGGTATGCCACTTTTACAAACCATTGTTGGAAAATGAAAAGAATGGTTCAATATCTGTCAGTATAGGAGCCCGTGGAATAAACAGCAAAACCACATTAAAGAATATTATATAGCTTTTAGAAACATAATATTTATGGGAATACTGATATTTGTAGGGGGATTGACTAAAAAAATTGTCAAAAGTTCGGTAAACTCCCAGAGGGCTACTAATATTGACAGGAAGCCACAAGTGCTTGAAAAAAACTCCCAAATGCCTACCTAGATCGAAGACAAGTGACTCTAATATCACAGAGCTGCCCAAATGACTGGAAATAGCGGGGAAAAAAACATGTATTACCATCACTAACAAAAGCAGACAGAACGTTCTAGAAGCAGATCTCAACAGGCTTTTCCTATAGGACAAGCTTGCTGATGTAAGCATTAGAATTGGCCTATGAACAAAAACATCCTGGAGGCGGGGCTAAATTTAAACCTGCCAATAGAAATGAAATGAAACTTTGTATGTGTGGTTGCGTCAACTGTAAATCTGTCTGTGTCATGAAGGGGACCCAAATGCAGAGTGTTGTCTAGGAGCTAGCCTTATGAGGAAGAATAACTTTACTGCTGTGGGCAGGCCTAAACAAAAGCCTCCTAATAGAAAACCCTTGAGTTGTATCAGCCTATGACATAGGAAAACACAGGCCATACTTAGGTAAATACAGAAATTACTCCTTAGAAATGAACCCATGGGGGCTGGAGAGGTGGCTCAGCGGTTAGGACACTGACTGCTTTTCCAGAGGTCCTGAGTTTAAGTCTCAGCAACCACATGGTAGCTCACAACCATCTGTAGTGGGATCTGATGCCCTCTTCTGGTGTGTCTGAATGTAGCTACAGTGAAAAAAAGGATACTGCTACAGGCAAACATACATTGTATATAGATTTCTTACATTGTTTCTTAAGTTTATAAGTATTTTTATTGTATTATAGTTATTATTTGATATTATAGTAGATTGGACTTCTCAATTTTCTTTTTAGTTAGTTCATCATTAATGCATACAAATATGACAAAAATTTACATATTGATTTTGTAACCTGTAACTATTTGATTTTTATTATTTTGAGACTGTCTTGATAGCATGAGAGTCAGTCTCTTGCTCTCTAAAATATAAATATATTTACACATAATATGTTAATATGCATGTAAATATGTCATTATATATAATGCACAAAATATAGAATATATTATATAGTAACATATGATCGATAATATATTATTGAATTAAATTATATTATTACTTTAAATATTATAACAAATTATAATATAATAGAAAATATATAATATATAATACTATGTTATCTAATATATATAATATATTATAGATATTTGGATATGTATTTATTTGTATATATAGAAAGAAATATTTATATACAAATATAGAAATATAATATACAAGTTATATTTCATATTATATATTTTTATATTAAGATAATATAATAGTATGTATAATATTATCATATATTATAAATTTTATATAATATTTACATACTATTATATTAAATGTATATAATATATTTATAAATAATATCAAATACTATGTATTATATTTTCATAATATATTTATAAATATCAAATATGTTACATATTATACATAAATATATGCATTATATATTTCTATATAAATATATCTATGTATAATATATAACACAATATTATATGCTAATATATTATATATTACTTTATATATACTATATAATATATAATAAATGTATAAACAATTATATATAATTAATTATATACTATATTCTATCATGCAAAATGTATATTAATAAATATAGCAAAAAGATATAGAAACAGACTATCAGGTTAGTCTGAGCTACATAGCAAAATATGTATGTGCATGTATATATACATATAATAGGTATATACAAATATATATTATATATGTCAGATTTTTACACACACACATACACATATATCTCCTGCTTAGGCACTTTAGTGTTGTTCCTAATTATATGTATTTTGCCTTCTTTAGAGAAGAATGATTTTCCCTCTCTTAGCAACCGTTAGTTTACTAAGACTGCTCTTCTAGGGGTGAGCCATATGATATTTCTCTCATCCGTGTTGGCATGTTGCCTGGTGTTATTTTTTGTGTTTTGTTTAGGCAACCATATGAACCTATGAAGCTATCCGATTCTGCGATTTGATGAGGTTTTTTGATTACTGAATCATTCTCATAATTTGTTTTTAATATACTCATGTTTTTTGTATTTCATTAAAATTTGGTAACATGTTGATTTAATTATTAGTTTCTTTCATGTCAATAGTTGCTATCTAATTCATCATAACAGTATGTTATGATCTTCTTTATTTGTGTGGTATTGGTTATATGCCCCCTTTCCTATTTTATTTTTGAAATTAGTATATAATTACAACATCTTATAATTATCGAATTGCTTAATGATAAGTATAATTATATAAATATAATTATATTCCCAATCTGCATAATGTTACTGGTATATTTATGATTTCAGGGGTTACAGTTTGGTATTTCATAATCAGTTGGTGGAATCTTCCCCAGGAAAGACTATTTCTTCCACTCTTAGCATTCTTTAGTTACCTGTAGTTCTTTAAGTAGGGTTAGGTCACATGAAATTTCCTCCTTTCATGTTAGCATATCCATTAGTGCCGTCCTCATTCCTGTTTAGGCAGCTATGTTGCTGAGACTTCATGTATAGCTTCCCTGACATTTCTAGGAGACACAATCTCAAAGCAGAAGACATTCTGTTCCTCCAGCTCTTACAATCTTTCTGTCCCCTCTTCTGCAAGGTTCCCTGAGCCTTAGGTGTTAGAATTGGGTTACAGATGTATTCACTGGAGCTGGGCAAGACAGAATCACTTCAGTAAGTTGCAATGTTTTGTGATGGTCTCTGTCTATGACAAAAAGAAGTTTCTTTTTTGAGGGGTTAGAACTACACTTATCTGTGAACACAAAAATAAGTTTTTATAATGCAGTTAGTAACTATGCTGATTTAGAAAAGGACCATTTGTGGATGCTTCTCCATGACTTATCACGTCACTGGACCCTGGTAGTTGGCTAGGTTTCCAGTACCAGGTACTATTTCCCTCATGCTGAGTGGTAGGGAGATCCAATTAGAGAATTGTTTGTTATTGCTAACATATGGAGTACGTCTATTGCACCCTTGGGGTTGGCATGCCATGCTGGTCATTGTGGCAGTTCATAGGTTTATGTAAACTTTTCACAAGCTAGAGTCATCTGAGAAGACCGAGCCTTAATTTAGAAAAATGCCTCCATAAGGTTAGGCAGGTCTTTAGAGCATTTTCTTAATTAATGATTGAGGGGAGGGTGCAACTCAGTGTGGGTTGTACCACCCCTGGGCTGGCGGTTCTTGAGAAAGCAAGCAAAGTAAGTCATGAGAGCAAGCCAGTAAGCCGTGCTTCTCCATGGCCTCTGCATCAACTCCTGCCTGCAAGTTTCCTCCTGGTTTAAATACCAGTCTTAGCTTCCCTCAGTGAACAGTGACTCTGGATATGTAAGACAAACAAATCCATTCCTCCACAAATTATTTTTGGTCATAGTGTTTCATCACAGCAGTAGTAACCCTAACTCAGACACTGTTACAGCTGGGACTATTGATAATTTTCCTCTCTTGGAATCTTGCATGGGATCATCAGGTTCCATGAAAGCTATTCTTCAGGGAAGAGACTTTCTTTCAGGTTAGTTCCAGCTCAGGAGTCTCAGGAGCCTCTGGGCTCTATAGCAGAAGTACATGGTGTCTTCAACAATGGGAACTTACATTCCACTTCTGGGGGTGAACCAAGGGCAATAACAATAGCCTATAATGTTTGGGGGAGTCTCTTGGACTGCATTGACCAACAACTCATAACGGAGCTTCTCATGCCTGGTGTTTTTTTAAGCACTAGGGAAACTTTTCATTTAAAGTATGTAGATATGAATATATGTATACACATAGACTTCTATGGCTTAGATGTAATTTTAGGTAAATAGATAATACTATGATTTCTTATGACTTCTTCAGATACCTTTACTGTTATTTTGCCCTTCTCCGTCATTGTTCTTCTGTGTTGACTCCCCCCCCCCGTCCAAGTTATCCTTAACCCCCATTCCTCCTCTCAAATTACATTTACCTTACTAAATTTGTCACTATTGCTCCCCCCGTCCCCCTGCCCATGGTCCATTTTTACTTGTATTCCTAATAATTTTCATTTTTATTTTACAATCTCATACACTATACTTACTATATTTGCATCATTTTCACCCTTGTCTCTTCCACTTAAAACTCTTTCTGCATTCTCACACTTGCTTTCAAATTCATGACTTCTTTTTATAATTAGGGTTGTTTTACACACACACACACACACACACACACACACACACACACACACACTTTAGTGTTGCTCTTATGCATATGAGATTCAGACTGACCACTTGGGATTTGATAGCCTGGTAGGGGACTTATCTCTAGCGAAGAAGGAGTCTCCTTCTCCTAGTATTAGTTGCCTGTAGCAGTTCATCTCGGTATGGGGTCTTGTGATACTTTCCCCATCTATGTTGACATGGCAACTGGTGTTGTCATTGTTCAGGCTTGTTTAAGCAACTGCATTATCGGTGCAGTCATCTGATCCTGGGATCTGAGGAGATTTTTTGATTACTGATTCAGTCTCATCGTTTGTTTTAAGGTATCCAGGTTTTCCGTGTATTGTTTGCTCAAGTTTGGTAGTGTAACATTGTTTTAATTATGTGTGTCTTTCATGCCACGGATTTGGTATGTAATAGTGCACTATGACCTGTTTTATTTCTACAACATTAGTTATAATGTGCCCCTTTTATTTACAAATTTTTAATTTAAAACTTAATTTTAGGGCTGGAGAGATGGCTCAGAGGTTAAAGAGCACTGACTGCTCTTCCAGAGGTCCTGAGTTCAATTCCCAGCAACCACATGGTGGCTCACAACCATCTGTAATGGGATCTGATGCCCTCTTCTGGTGTGTCTGAAGACAGCTACAGTGTACTCATATATAATAAAATAAATCTTTAAAAAATTTTAAAAAATGTAATTTTGAGATTTTCATACATGAGTACTGTATTTGCATCATTTCCACCCCTTGCCAGCCTCCAAATCCTCTTGTGTCCCTCATGCTTGCTTTCAAATTCATAACTTCTTCATTAATTAGTGTGTGTGTGTGTGTGTGTGTGTGTGTGTGTGTGTGTGTGTGTGAATACAACTTTCTAAGTCTGTTTAGTGTTGCTCATTTGATAGTTTTTCAGGCATCTGAACCTGGAGAAAGCTGATCCCCCCACCCATTTCTTAGCCATTAATGCTTGCAGCTCTTCATCTAGGCTTGGGGCTTTGTGAGATTTCTCTCCTTGTTGCTGTTTCAGCTGGTATTGTGCTTGCTTAGGTCTTGGGAATGAAACCACACTGTAGAGACGCCATGTGTGTAGCTTCTGTGTCATGTCTAGAACACATTGGCCCACAGCAGATGCCTTGATCCTCTGGCTCTTACGGTCCACTCAACTTCTCTTGGTTGTAGGTGCTGTGTTATGGATGCATCAGTTGGTGCTGGGTGCTTCATGATCAGTTGCTCTGCGTTTGGACCAGTTGTGGATCTCTGTTGTAGTCTCTATTTGCTGCAAAAATATACTTCTGCAATGAGGAATGAGAGCTACATTTATCTGTGGGATATGGATAACTATTTAAATGCATTAGAAATTCTGGTGGTTTAAGAAAGTGGCAATGGTTGGTTCTCCTCTAGAGTGCTTGACTGCACCAGTCATGGGTTTCTAGTACGAGGCATGATTTCCCTCTTGTTGAGTGGTCCTTCATCAAACTCAATAGAAGTCGGTTACTGTCAAGATATAAGTGCCACTACTGTACAAGTGGCAATATCTTGCCATTGCCGTTCTTGGCATTATAGTTGTTTAGGAATATTGCTTCATTATTTTCCCTTGGGAGTTTGCAGGGTACCTTTAAATACTCTGAAAGTCACTCCTCAGGGACAGGGTTCTATGTCAGTTACAGTTCTATTTCTCCAAGTCCTGTGTGAAGTCTATGATATCCTCAGCAATAGGGTTTTACCTTCAAGTTTTGAGAGGTAACCAAGGACAATTGCAATAACCTATATTGTTTGGGAGAATCTCTTGGGTTCTTCTGATCAACAACTAAAATGGATAGTGTATAGCTGCTCTTAAGGGAGCATTATCATCCCAAATGACATAACTTCATTTTGTGAATATATATATATATATATATATATATATATACAATTATTACACTATAAAGAGGGGAGTTGGAAGTTGGGTGAGAAGAGAAGGGTGGATGGATCTGGAAAGGATTGGAGGAGGGAGGGTGAATATCCACTACATTGTGTGAAATTCTCAAAGACCTAATAAAATATATTTGAAAAAAATTTAAATGCCCTTAAACTCACCCTGTGTACAGGCCGTAAACTTACAGTGCTAACCACAGAAACCAGAACGGTAGAAAGGGACTATGCAAGGTGAGCAAGGAATACTAAGCAGGGGACAAATGCTGTGAAGTGGGAAATGATAAAAGTGACAGAAGGTAATTGCAGAGGAGAAGGAGAGACCAATACAGAAGGAGGAGAGAAAAATAACACTAAGGGTGTATGAAAAAGCCATAAGGAATCCCATTACTTTTTATTTACCTAAAAGTACATGTAATATACATCTATATATATATATATATATATATATATATATATATATATATATATATATATATACCTATGTGGATACATATTTTTAATGAAGTTATGCCACTTGGATTGACATTAATCTCACAAGAGCCATAGGCTGTCTAACAAAAGTCCCAGTATTAATCACGAGAAATACCCTTTCTTTCTTTTAAATTTCTTTTTTGTTATTTTGTTTTATGTGTACGGCTGTTTTGCCTGCAAGTGTGTATGCACACCATGTTCGTGTCTGATGTTGCAGAGACCAGAAAAGGGGGTCACATTTGCTGAAACTGAAATCACAGATGAATGTGAACTGCGGTGCAGGTTCTGGGGATCAGATATGCATCCTCCGCAAGGGTAGCCAGTACGCTTAACTGCTGAGACATTTCTCCTACCCTATATTTTACCCTTTTTCAATATGCTTCCTCAGCTTTTTGGTCCTGTGCTGTTCTGTAAGTTCTGATTTAGAGTCTAGATTCCTCTATAGGTATGTTTGTCCATGGGTATCCATTAAATTGGTGTTTCGATGAGGGGATCAAGGCCGGAATTTGACAATTTTGACAATAGTATTCTTTCATCTATTCTTGTAAATATTATAGTTTTCATACTGTATATTTAAATCAAGACATGTGTTTCTTCCCATTTTTGTCTCATTTACTATTTCAAGATCCCTTGTGATTGCATATAAATTTTAGGATGAATATTTTAAAATGTTATTTAGGACCATGGTGGTTATTCCATGAATACGCAATTTGCTTTGGGTAATACAGACTCTCCCAATCCATGAAAATATGATGCTGCTTTGCCACTTCCTTGGGTTTTTAATTGCTTCCAGCCACAGTTTGTTCGCTTTCCTCAGTGTACATTACTTTGTAAGAATTCTTTATTGTAGGTGTTTATAGCCTAGAAGTAACTGTGTAGCTCTGGCTTATCCCACACTCTTGGTATTTACGCGCCAGCCTCCCAGGAGTGTAATTACAGGCATGCACTGCATATTCCATACAACCGGTGATTTGTCTTCTCAGGATGTTAGCAACGGGAATACAACTGCAACGGGCTCTTGTGGCCAGATAGTTTGCCTCTTATTTTGCTGTTTTAACATGTGTTTTTGTGGAGTCTTTAGGATTTTATATACATAAAATCATGTCATCGATAAACATATAGTTTATTTTAGTTTTTAATTTGAAAGCTAGTTCATTATGTCGGTTTCCTAATTAGTCCACATTTCCAGTGTTAAGTTAAATATATGTGGTGAAAGTAGCAATCCTTGCTTGTTTCTGATCCTTCCAATGAAGTTTGTCACCTTTAACTGATGGGTATTGCATTATCTGTGGTGTTCTCATATATGACTTTTACTATGCTAAGTAGCAGAAAAAGCTTCTTTTTTTAAAAAAGATTTATTTATTTTATTCTATATGCACACTGTAGCTGTCTTCAGACACACCAGAAGAGGGCATCGGATCTCATTACAGATGTTGTGAGCCACCATGTGGTTGCTGGTAATTGAACTCAGGACCTCTGGAAGAGCAGTCAGTGCTCTTAACCACGGAGCCATTTCTCCAGTCCGAGAGAACACTGTTATAAGTACTTAAATCACATAATTAGGGAGAGAGAAGATCAGCAATGTGTAAGTCAAGGACTCAAGAAAATTGATGATGACATGGCTCTATCCAAATCTGAAGGCCTGGAAAAACTAAAGCTCCAGCTTGGAGACAGAAAGCTGAGAAGATAAATTCTTATTTGTCCTCTCATTTGTTTTATTCAATGGAGTGGGTAAGCCCTACCCATACTGAATAGCACAATGTGTGTGCTTTATTTATTTGGCAATTCCAATGTTAATCTCATACAGACACCTTTTTGTCAGTCAAAGTAATACATGAAATTAGTAATTACACATCATATCAATAGAATGAAGAGTCTGGCACTAGAGAGATGGCTCAGCGGTTAAGAGCACCAGCTGCTCTTCCAGAGGTCCTGAGTTCAATTCCCAGCAACCACATGGTGGCTCACAACCATCTGTAAAGAGATCTGATGCCCTCTTCTGGTGTGTCTGAAGACAGCGACAGTGTACTTATGTAGAATATATGAATAAAATCTTAAAAAAAGTAAAAACCAAAAACAAAAAAACCCAAAAAACCCAAACCTACAGAAATACCTATCATGTTGTTTAATTGTGATGAATTTTCTCTACATTTTTTGTAAATCATATAAATTTATTGCTTTTCACATATTCAGTACTTGATTTAATTTGTATTTTTTCATTATGTGTTATTTCTTTTCATTTTTTGTGCGTATTCCGTGTGCGTGTTTGCGTGCATGCTCACGTGTATGAGTATGTGCACATGGAGCCACTGATTGCCACAAGGTATCTTTCACTGATCCCTCTGTCCTTTGAGATAGGGTCTCTCACTGAATCAGAAGCTTATCAATATGGTAAGAATGGCAAGCCAATGAACTGTACAAATCTGCTCGTCTCCACCCCGTTTTGGCTCCCCTACCAGGGTTGGGGTTAAAGACACATTTTTTTTACATGGGGTCTCAGGTTCTTATGTTGCATGATAAGCATGCTAACAACTGAGCCGTATCTCCAGCCACATAACTATTTTCTTTGTTATTAGCATGGACATTGCATATAATGAAGTTATGGTAACCAAATTTTGATGAATTCCTTCTCAACTTCAGTCATATTCAGATCTCAAGTACATTATCTAGTAACAAAGATTTATAGTTCTTTATATGTGGGTTTTCAGTGCAATGGAAAATTTAAAAGGTGAAGTTAAAAACCAACATTACAACTACCAATTTATATGATTGTCTATATATTTTCATTTACCAAAATCATTCCTAACCTTCACGTAGATTTGGATTACAGTAAATACTGCAGCCTTTTACTTCAATGTTAAGGTCTCCCTTCAACATTTTTTTGGGGAGCGATCTTACGGCAATTAGCTTCCCTAGCTTTTGTTTATTTGAAAATATAGATTTCTCTGGCTGGAGAGATGGCTCAGAGGTTAAGAGCATTGGACACTCTTCCAGAGGACCCAGGTTCAATTCCCAGCACTCACATGGCAGTTCATAACTACTAGAAGATCTAATACCCCCACATAGATATACATGTAGCAAAACATGAGTACACATGAAATAAAAATAAATCTTTTAAAAAGAAAATAGAAAGTTCTCTCTTGTTATAAAATGGCTATTTTCAGTGATTTTAAAGTTCTTATTTTATGTTTTTTTATTTCTTTCAGTACTCAGTGTGCAGTGTTCCGTGTGTGTGTACCTGTGTGCGTGTGTGTGCACGTGCGTGTGTATGTATGTATGTTATGTCATTCTTTGCTTCCTGGTCTCTAAGGTTTTTTTTTTTTTTTTTTTTTTTGCTTAAAAAAAAAAAGACCGATATTATCATTGGGGATCTTTTTAATGTAATCAATATTTTCTTTTTTGCTTTTAATTTTTCTCTTTTACTTTGCCCACCAGCTGTTTAAATATAACATGTCTCAATGTGAGCCCATGTTTTTCCTATTTGATTCCTGAGATTCCCAGATGTTCGGACTTATGTTTCTGCACAACCAGGGGGAATCTTTTGTCATCCTTTATCTCTCTCATCACCTCTGGAACTGCCTGGATGTATACACTGGGCCTCTCCATCATATTTCATATATTCCTTCAAATTTGCTCCCTTTATCTCAGTTCCATCAAATGCCTTCTTTCTAAGGTTACTTTAATTCCTTCTAGCTGCTCAATTAAATTGCATTCTATCTGCTGAATTGTGTACTCAACACTTTATCACAGTTACTAAGTACTGTATGCTCAGGTCCTGGAATTTCTAGTCCTTTTATCATTTTTGTTCCTTTTATAATTTTTTATTTCTCTTGGTTGATATGTTCATTTTATGTTATTTTAGTGAAAACCTTAGGACTTGTGCTTCTCTTTAGCCTTTTCAACATATTTAAGCTGCTGTGGGGCTGACTAAGGCACTTGATTGTCTTTCAGTGGACTGGAGTTTTGTTCCCTGCACTCATGATGGTTCTCTAACACCATCTCCAGGAGATGTTCTGGACTCCATGGACACCTGCACTGGTGTGCGTGTGCACACACACAGCTAGAAAGAAAATAAATTCCAAAAGAGAAAACTGCAGTTTTAAGGTCTTTGACTAAGTTAGGCATTGTAGAATGAGCTTCAGATCCCTGCACTGAAGAGTCTGAGCCCCGAGAACTGTACGTTTGAAAGCAATATATCCTGGGCTATATAATACAGAAGAAGGTCCTATATAAAAAAAGAATTTAAGAAGAATTTGACTAGATACTCCTCTGCCTATGTTTCTTCTTGGACGGTTTAATGATAACTTGATTTTCTTTCGATGATTGTGATGGGTCACTTTTTACTGTTGTTTTGTATATTTTATGGGGTCTTAAATGGATGAAAATTGGGCATTTAAGAGAACAACTATTTCTCTCAGTCTTCTTTAGATTGGTCCTGTGCCAAAATGGTCCCTCAATAGTTAGTTGGTCATGTTCTGTGTTCTTTCATCAGACTGTGGAGAAAATTTGGCATTATTAGTCTTTACTGTATATGCATCTCTCACTAGTTTTTGTTTTGTTTTTTGTTTTTTTGTGGGTTTTTTTTGGTACAGCTTTATGAAGCACAGACACAGTATGTGTCTTCAGTGGAGTCTCACCCAGTATATGATTCATACTTCAGGGTAGGCCCCATGCTCAGCAGTAGATGGCCAACAAAAAATCAACTTAATATTATTTTTGCAGACTTTTTTTAATCACCTAGTGCCTCGTTTGAACATTTTTGTTTTACTGGTCTTGTGTTTGTATATTTTGGTTTCTGATTTTTTTGTGGGGAGATAAGGAGGATCTTGGAGGAGTTTGTGAAGGAGAAAGGCATAATCAAAATATGTTGTGAAAGAAACTTTTGCAACAAAAATGCCAAACAAATATATCCCACACAATATATGTGTGTACATGTTATTTTACGTCTTAACTCTCCCAGAGTTTTATTCTACACTCTACTTATCATTTTACCTTTATCTATAATCTGCAGCCCCATTTGTCTCTAAAGGACTGGTTCTTTGTAGCTGTGCTAGGCAGTGTCCACTGCATCTTTCCACCCAAGATCAGATTAGGTGAAATAACGATCAGACCTTCAGGCAACCCTTTGGTAAGATGGAAAGCCACAACCAAGGTCCCCTGGACTCACCACTGGAATTTGTTGAGGGGAATTCAGAACTGTTCTACCATCTGCCCATTGTGGATGCTGGGAACCAAGCCTAAGTCCTCATCAAGAGCAATAAGTACTCTTAATCAATGAAGCATCTCCTCATCAAAAGGTTTTGTCATGATTTCTGACTGCGTTTTCATTTGCATGGCTGATGGCTTAATATAATCAATACTTTTCCTCACAGTTATTGGCCATTTATACTTCTTCTAAGTGTCTGTTGAGTTTACCCATGTGTATATTGGCTGGATTATCTGCTTCTCCAGTGTCTACTTTCTGATTATCTTAAAACTTAAATTTTCTCTAATTCTTAGAAAACCTTTTTTATTAAACATTTTTGTTTATATTTTCCACCTGTTATTTCCAAGTTTTACTTTGCTGTTTTTCTAGTTTTCTTTTTAACTATCTACTCTAATCTTTATATTCTTTCTCATAGTAGTTATTTTCCCAGCAAACTAATTTCCCCCCTCAGTTTGCTTTTAATTTTAATAAAACATGTTGTCTTGATTGTCTTCTCTTTCTTCTTTCTAAGTATAAATTTTTCCTTAGCACACTTTCTGTAGCATCTTTTGGGGGTTAATATAGTGTATGTTCATTTGTATCACTATTTTCTACATTTTCTACTATTTTCTACATTTTCTCCTCATTTTCTTCTCGGATCTGTTAGTTATTTAACCTAGTCTAGCTACTTGTGCCTTTCTATAGTGACCTCTAGGCTTCTACAAGGTCCCAAATCCAGAGCCTTGTCCTAGTCTTACCCCTTTCTCCTGTGCTGTAGCCTACAGCTAGGCTCCCACACAGAACTCTTACAGCTACCTACACCATCCTGCTTCATACTCAGACTTTCTACACCTCTACCAGTCTAGCCTAGTGAATACCCACGTGATCTTTAATATCACATAAACTGGGTATGGAAAATTGGTGAGAAGCTTCAGCTGAAGCAGCAAAACTTGTGTTTGTCAATGTAATGTACCAAAGTTGCATGAATTTGGAGGACCTCTGGAGTGGTAAATGGGAGGATTTGGAGGGAGAAAAGGGGAGGGGGAAGTGCTGTGATTAAAGTAGAAGCTCAAAAATGGACAAAAACACATTTACACAAACCAAAAAGACAGACCCACAGTCTTCGACTTACAAGATGATGGGAGATTTTAACCAAATGAGTGAGTTAAAAACTTACATGGATGGAATTGTAGAAATCTGGGTAGAGGGTATTTTGTGAGGGTGACCAGTATGCAGTATTTACACTTGT
Source organism: Rattus norvegicus (assembly GCF_021556685.1). NCBI lineage: Eukaryota > Metazoa > Chordata > Mammalia > Rodentia > Muridae > Rattus > Rattus norvegicus. The sequence goes on from NC_141554.1 coordinate 25,440,006, forward strand.
ATAGTTGTTAAAAAACAAACTTGATAAAAAAATATTGGAACTCAAAGTATATTTTATTTCTGCTAAGAAAAGAAGAGAAAAAGACAGCTGTTGCTAGACCTGGAACATTTTGGAAGAGCATTAGCAATTGGTTTGCAGGTAGAGTTTGGACAGCTTTGACCAAGCAAACTCAAGAAAGCCTAGAAGGCTGCAAGTAGAGCTTCAGGAGTGACAGGTGACATTCAGGGGATCAAAATGCTGACTCATAACAGCAAGCTGATGAGATCTCGGGTAATGATGAGATCTCTGACAGAAACTGTCCTACAGGCCACTCTTTTTACACTGTGGTCACTAATCTGGCGGCATCGTGTCCATTTCTGAAATTTTGTAGGAAGCTGAATTTAAAGCCAATAGCCTAGTTTATCTGCTGGAGGAAACTGCCGAGCAAACTGGCAGCAGCCTGGACATTACAGTCTGCTTCTAGTAGAATTGACAGAGTCAGGAGCAAAAATGATTCAGGGAGGAATGGTACAAAAACTTGCAGTTTATTAAGAAAGTAAACACAAAGAAAGTACTGGTCATCTAGGTGGTCTTAGTTACTTTTCTTGCTGCTGTATTAAAATACCCTGACAGTAACAACTCTGGGGAGAAAGCATTTATTTTGGCAAACACTTTGAGGGGACAATCACCCATGGCAGGAAAGCTGGTGGCAGGAGCTCATCAACACATTACATCTACAGTCAGGAAGCAGAGAATGATGAACTTTGGTGTGTAGCTGCCTTTTTCCTTCTTGTGCAGCTGAGGACACAGGCTCGGGAATGGTGCCATGGGCGATTAAGTTGGGTTTTCTCACCTCCATTAATTTAAATCACAGTAATCCCTCACAGGCATACCCAGATGCTTGTCTCTTAGTTGGTTCCAGATACTGTCGAATTGATACTTAAGACTAACATCACGGAGGGTACAGTTGCAGTCATTAGTGCCATGAAAAATTAAAAGTTAAAATACATCAGCTTGGAAATTTAGAATGCAGATTTCTATACACATAACAGGTCGTGTGCTAGGAAAATCAATGTCATGTTCAATGAAACACAAATTAGTTTCTGTGAGAGACACAGATTGAGGATAGTTTTTCATAATAAAAGAAAGCAAGTGTTTTGTAATCACAATAGGAAATACTCCTCAAAAGTGTCTCAGGAATTAGGAAGGTATAATAAAAGGCACAAGTTTATTGTAAAAGAAGGAAATTATCTAAAATTACCTGGGTGCTTTTTTTTCCCCACAAGGTTGTCTTCTTCCTGGTTTTTCTTTGGTGAGAAAGTAACACAATTTGAAAACTGACTGTGGTTGAAGCATGCTTATTTGTCTGCATAACAATAAAATATTTTTTATTCTTTGAAAAGGTGATATTCTTATCCAATGTATATTGATCATATCTGCCAACCACTGCTTCCCCTTCAAAGGCATAGGGTACTGTGGGCCTGTAGTCACAGTAGCAGGTGTCAGAGGCGGGCCTATACTTCATTACAAACAGGTAGCAAAGAGAGACCAGAGGCCCAGAGACAAGATTTCTCTTCCAGGGTGCTTCCCCATGGCTATACTACTACTTATTTACCTACCTACTGAAGTTTCTAGAACCTTCACCAACAGGCTAGGGAGCAAGTCTTTAGGGGAATACTTGATATCAAACCTTAATGCATGCTTTTGCAAAATGTTTCCCAGGAAGGTTATCTATCTCTGAGAAAGTCCCAAGAGATTCAAAACTAAATCAGGCCCTTGAACTAATCCAGGAAGGTGGCAGACAAGTCATAGTGAGCAGTCACATCTCTCAGTGAATTTGGCTAACTCTGTCCCTTCTGGCATCAATAAGACATAGAAAAAAGTGGATAACCATCACTGTGGCCACTACTTGATTGTAGAGGTAAAACATCATAGGGAAGATCAAATGTCCCAGTAACCTAGCATAAATGTTTTCAGATTTGCTTCATTAATAACTCACCTGGTAGTTTTTTTTTTTTTGAAATTTTTAATCCTGATGTTTGTCCCCTTCATATATGGTTACATCTATAAAAGCGCAGGTCCTTGACACCCCTACATCACACATTAATTTAAGAAAGATTTCACATTGTTCAGAAGATAAAATAATTTTCTTCTGAAGCTAAACTAAACGCTCATTTCTTTCATAAAGTAAATGTAGTCTATCTGAGTATATACTGCTCATTGTCTACAAGACACAGTAAAGTCATGGGGCTAAGTGGGATACTATGGAGATCCAACAGAAGTGTTCTTCTGTTGCCTTCACAATGTGAATCAGCAACATATTGATTTGATCACTTCTTCTGCTAAGAACTATAAGTACATCCCTGAAGCCTTGTTGTAGAAAATAACTCTCACAGGATGTTGTTGAAACTTTATAACTCTTGACTTAATTCCTGAGTTCTGAAGTACATCAATACAGGTCAAAATGTACTTATTGGTGTTCACTGGGAATTAAAGTGACCATTTATGGGCACTATCTCTCACTTGCTCAAGAAGGGGACCAGGAGCGATGCTTTTTTTTTAAAGTTTGCAGTAGTGGGAGGATGTGTGGGGGTTAGTCATGGGGAAGTAGGAGTGTACTAGAAGGGATGGAGTGGATATTATCAAGATACATTGCATATGTATGAAATTATCAAAGAATAAATGAATTTTAAAGAGGAAAACCTGTGCAGGCTGTGCCTGTACATTACCATTATCTGCCAGTGACTGAAACTTACAACTATTTTTAAATTTGGAGGGCTAGAAATGTGTTTAAATTGGAAGAGCTTTCACCTAGCATTATATGGAGACCTTAGTTCAAACTGAAATACCACATAAACCATAAATGAGAAATGCTGTTACCTTGGCACTCAGAAGGTGGAAACAGGAGGGTCAGGAGTTCAAAGTTATCCTTAGATATATAGCAAGTTTAAGGGCAGGCTGAAATAGATGAGATCCTGTCTAAGTTTTGTGTAGTAAATGACATATTTATTATTGGGTCCTGTGTGGGAGCCTAGCTGTTGGCTACAGCATAGGAGGACTAGGCTTTTCCCTCTTTCAAGTAGGGAATAAAGAATGTTTGAGGAGGCAGTTAAAAGCTTCCAAAGGGATAGATTAAACTAAAAAAATAATGATTCAAAGAGCATGAAAAATTGGTGAGAAGGTTCAGTAGAAGCAGCAAAACTTGTGCTTGAAACTGTACCATGTGAAAACTGTGAGAATCTGCGTGGGGATTAGATCACATCATTGTCAGAAGTCCAAGGATATACAGAGCTTGGCCAATCTTTCATAAAAGCTATTCCCATAGCCTTAGATGTTGATGAATGATTATGTTTGAAGGGGGTAGCCTCAAAGAAAATTAAACATGAATGAACTGAAGACTATTTTCTGTAATACATAAGTTCTGTATGAATTGATCAACAATTTATATGATGGGGAAGGACACACTAGGGAAGGTAGATGACTTGTTCATAATGCACAAAATGTGAATACAATTTAAACACCCAGTGGATGAATGGATAAATAACATAAGCCAGGCACAGAAAGATAAATATAGAATATATAAAAATATTGAAGCTAAAATAGTTGATCTTACAATAGAAGTTGGGAATAGAAGAGGGGTTATGAAGAGAATATGTTGTTGAACGGTGAGGTGATATTGGTCAAAGGATATGAACTTTCAGTATCTAATGATGGTGAGTAAGCTCAAGAGATTGATTGTGTATATAGTGGCTATAATTAACAATACATTATATATTTGAAAATACCAACTCAGTGAATGTTAAGGATTCCTGTTACAGAAGTGATAAACCTGGGGGTAATAAATTACCAAGAGCTAGTCATTTTACAATATATGTATGTAATATATATTTATATTTCAAAACATCATGCTGTATACATAAGCGTCATTTTTAATCTGTGGATTTGAAAAAAATGTGATTAAAATGACCTAAGGATACCTAATTCCTGTGAAGTAATTTATTCATATACCCAGTATCTGTAGCTACATAATAATCATAATGGCTTAAAGCAATGCTTATTTATTATTCCATTCAATTTGAATCATGATTTTAAGCATGCCTTAATGAGTTCCTCTGCATCAAAGCTTTATCAGACATTAGTGACTTAATGACCAGTGCATAAGGCATGAAGTTTGTTTTCAAAAGGTTTAATTTGTTGTAACCTGTTATGGCCTCAGTTAGTTGCTAATTTTTGTCCACAAGATACTTGCATTTCCTTGTGAAGATGTAGACCTCTCTATAGGATGACACACAGTAAGACAAAGTGCTTCTGCTGAATGAGCAAATGGGAGATCAGGAGACTGATCATGGCAGAAGCCACAGTCATATGCTAATCTTGGAGTTGGTATCCCATTATTTCTGACATTAGAAGCAAGTCGCCAGGTCAAGCATATATTCAAAATAAAAAAAACCATATAGAATATGTCTAATGTGAGATGGAATCATTGGAAATGATCAAATAAACAACACCATCATTTAGCCTGCCTTCCAGAGCTTCATGGTGAAATGAAGAAAAGATTTGTACTAGATGTGCATTGATTAAGACAATTCTACATCAGTACTTAATGTCAGAACTTCTGGCACAAAAGTACACTACTATGTTGTCAATGAAAGAAGGCATTACCTAGAGATTAGATTATGTCTTCCAATGAAGAAAACATTTGCAAAAGGATAGAAGTCTCTTAATTTATCAACTCTGGTTATTGTCTTCTGGGAGTGCATCAACCCTAATGCAAAAATGGAACATCCTCTCCTGTCCCATGTCATGAAGCAGACTTTGTTGGATATTCTTGTAAGTGATATATCACTCAACTCAAGAGTCTAGTTCTATCCTCATACCAAATGACAGTATGACTTAATTTTCATATTCATATCATTTATTGAGTAGTATCTTCTGAATTGTGTATCATATTTTTATTCAAATGAAATCTTAGCAATTGTCCCACAGATAAAGTTTCAATGTGTCAGACAATAATAACATTTTTTATAAATATATTTAAAAAATCACCCGGAGTTGCTCAGTCTGTTGTGGAACCTGGTGTGCTGAGATGCTTACTAAGAATGTCTGGGTCCCCATGAAACCCTACTGTACCCATATTTATTGCAAAATTTGGGTAGGAATGGGTTAACGACCGCATCTTTTATAAAATAAGGACTACTTTGAAAAGCTCCAGTCCTACACCTTCCTATGGGCATCATTATCCATTATCTGAGTCAACTCAACATGAATTGTATCGGGTAAACTTAAGCAAACTGTGTTAGATGAAAAGAAGGAAGGTTGCTGTATATTTATCTAAGTATCATTTACAATGTGGCATCAATAAATTGGTATCTAAGAAGAAAAAAATTCATGTAACATTATAGGTAACTAAGTATGTGGTACATAACTTGAGGCTGGAATTACTTTTTGGAACTTTTAAAAATTATATACTAAATTACAAAGTAATGAGCTTCACTGTGACATTGTCTTCTACAAAAGTATAGAGAGTCTGAGCAGTTGCAGTGGTGGCGCATGTCACTCTAAAGACAGATGCAGGCTGATCTCTGAGTTCAAGGCCAGCTCAGTCTACAGGGCAAGTTCCAGTATAGCCATGGTTACACAGAGAGATTCTGTCTCTATAAAAATTATAAAGTATATATAATCTTAGAAAGCCAACAAAGCTAAAAAAATGAGTCGACAATCACAATTCATGTATTTTGGGATAAATTTTAAAATATTTACACTGATGACATTTTGAAATAAAAATTTTTTCTTTGTGGTAAGATTGTGTCATTTACAAGAGAAGTAGATGCTAGTAGAAATTATCATATTAAGTGAGTTTACTCAGACTCAGTAAGACAAATGTCACATTTTAAAATTGTTTTGTGATCCAGATTTTTATCTGGAAATCTGAAATAATGTATGAGCATATGGCATGGAATTAGAAGCCAAACTGTTGATGAATGAAAGGGACTAATGGGAGTAGGAAGTGACAGGAATGGGCACAACAGTGGAAACAAGGACATGGTTAAAGTGTATGTGTCAGCTGGAGGATGGCTCTGGCTATACAGCACCCACTTTGCAAACATGAGGACTTGAGTTTGATGTTCAGAATCTACATAAAAACTCTGAGTATGAAGGTGTATGCTTCTAATCCTAGTGCTGGAGAGGCAGAGACAGGAGAATTCTGAGCCTTTCTAGCTATCCATTCTAGCTGAGGTTCAGACCAATGAGAGACCCTGCTTCAAATGTGGTGGATGGAAATCTTGAAAATTACTACTAAGATTGTACTGTGGCTATCAGGTGCACATACACTCACATACATGTGCAATATACATAATTACACACACATATATACATACAAGCACTCAAATATGTACACATTCATAAAAAGTACATTATCAAAAAACAAATGACATCATATCTTGGTGTGGGTGTAGGGGAAAAGGAAACAACCTATGTACTGCTTGTGGTAGTGCAAATTAGTGAAAACACTATGGATATCATTGTGGAGGTTTCTCAAAAAAAATGAAAATAGATCTAACATATGATCCAGCTATATCACTCTTGGGCATATACCCAAAGGATGTTTATATATGATTGTAGAGATACCCATTCATCTATATTCATCGCTGTTTTACTCACAATAGCCAGGAAATGGAAACAGCCAGGACATCCATCAATTGATGACTTGGTAATGAAAATGTGGTACACAATGGAATATTATTCAGCTGTTAAAAAATGAAATCATCAGGTAAACGAATGGAACTGAAAATAATCATTTTGAATGAGGCAACCCAGACACAGAAGGATAAATATCATATTTCTTTCATTTCTGATATTAGCTTTGAATATTTAGATAGGTGTAGTCCATTTGGAATACCCACAGAGGTCAGGAATTTAGCAAGGAACCATTAGAAGGAGGGGTTTTCAAGAGAAGGGAGCTAGAACACAGTGGTATAAAAGGTTAGAAGTGTATAATGGAAGATGAAATAGGAAATTGTAGTAGAACATGGGAAGGGAGGGGAGAGGAAAGGATATGATGAGGGATAACTAACACTAGATGCCTTGTGAAAAAGCCATAAAGAAGACTATTACTATAGAAGCATCATTATATAAATATACTACACACATCAAAGTTTTATGAAGTTACCTTACAACAGAGGTATAATACCCCAACTAGACATTTTATACCAACAAACAAAACTTCTAGTACCAGGAATAGGTTATCTTCTTTTGAGTTGTTGTCAATGGAGTGTCACATAGACTACCCCAGAATAGCAAACAGTTGCCAGTACTCTTGACTACCCTCCAGAACTAGATGATTAAGACCAGACTATTGTAAACACCACATACTTGAGTCACAGAACATGGAGAAATCAAACTGGTACTCACCTGGAACCTTCAATTCTACTGGTTAGCTTTATGGCACTGGAATGTGCTATGCATACTGCTAGAAGAGAAAAATAATCCACAGCACCACCCATTTGTAAATGCTGCAAACTAAACGGACTGATCTGACCAGATATGCCCTCTGGTACAATGGGGGCACTAATGTTTATGAAAGTAACAACCACTTTCAGATTGGATCTAAGGCCTGGTCCGTGAGATATAATCTATACCTGACACTATTAAAGGGGCCAAAATTCTGTGGATAGATAGGTCATCAGCCCTAGGGGAGAACCCAATACTATTATTCTGCTAAATGGACACACTATCAACATAATACCTAGTAAGTTATTTTGCTATATCCATAGATCAGAGCTTTTCTCAACCCTCATCATAGAAGCTTCTCTCTATAGTAGATATCAGTTAATACACTGAGACTCCTAGGTCAATGAGCAGAGAATAAGAGACTGTGTGGTGTTAAGGCCTAAATGGAGCATGTTCCTGTTCCTCCTCCTCCTCCTCCTCCTCCTCCTCCTCCTCCTCCTCCTCCTCCTCCTCCTCCTCTTCTTCCTCCTCCTCCTCCTCTTCCTCCTCCTCCTCCTCCTCTTCCTCCTCTGCCTCCTTCCCTCTCTCTGTCTCTGTTTCTCTGTGGTTCTGTCTCTCTGTGGCTCTGTCTCTCTGTGGCTCTCTCTCTCTCTCTCTCTCTCTCTCTCTCTCTCTCTCTCTCTCTCACACACACACACACACACACACACACAAACACACTCACCAAAGCTCAGGTAGATATTTAGGTAGAAATAGATGGAATTAGTATGATTTGATTAACATTAATGAAACAGTATTTTCCAGATACACCAGAGCAATTGTACATATTAACTCACAGCACTTGTGACAGTCTGCCCAAGTTCCAGCTAGACAAAAATCCCAGAACAAAGATAGAAAGGCAGGCACAAAATCCTACCACTAATGGACCCCTAGTATGTGACTACATACTAGTGCAGATTCTAATCCCAAGACAAGCTAGGCAACACAAACTAGACTTTACAGAGAAAGATGAAGAAGGAGGAGGAGGAGGAGGAGGAAGAGGAGGAAAAAGAGGAGGAGGAGGAAGAAGAGGAGGAGGAAGAGGAGGAGGAAGAGGAAGAGGAGGAGAAAGAGGAGGAGGAGGAAGAAGAGGAGGAGGAGGAAGAGGAGGAGGAAGAGGAGGTGGAAGAAGAAGAAGATGAAGAAGAAGAAGAAGATGAAGAAGAAGAAGAAGATGAAGAAGAAGAAGAAGAAGAAGAAGAAGAAGAAGAAGAAGAAGAAGAAGAAGAAGAAGAAGAAGAAGAAGATGACGACGACTCAAAATTGAATGGGAAGTTGGGGGAGGGAATATGAATATGTTCTAAATGCATTGTATGAAATTCTCAAAGCATTAATAAAAATATTATTTAAACAAGTACATTCTCTAGTTGTATGAAAATGTCCTCATGGAGCTGAGTGGATATGGAATGTGTAAGAACACTTTCTTTGAAAACATGAGTAACTGAGTTCTAACAGTAAAAATCCAGGCATGGCCATCACACCTGTAACACCAACACTGAGTGGAAGAAACAGGTAGGTCCTAAGAGCTTGCTGGCTAGCAAGCCACCTTTGATGAAAGGGCATGTTATTGGTTCAGTGAGAGACTCTGCCTTAAAAAATAAGGAAGATATCAATGACTTCCTCTGGCTTCTTGTCTCGCATGCATTGGTACTCATCCCTACCCTCATGTGCATGCACTACAAAACCACATGAAAACATTCAACAAGAAAATTACTTTATGAAACTCAATGCTGTGTACAATGAATAGACACCAATAAAACATTAAATTTACTAAAATACTAAAATTGAGTCTGGGGATCCAGATAAGTCAATAAAATACTTAATTAACATGTATGAAACTGGGGGTTTGATCCCAAGCAGCACATTAAACAATAAAAAAAAACATCAATTTACCAAAAAAAAAAATGCTGGGGTGGCCATACCCATAATGCCAGCACTAGGAGTAGAGACAAGAGGATCAAAAGTTCAAGGTCCTCTTCATCTATCTAGCTGGTTCAAAGGCCGCCTGGGATATATGAGAAGAAAAGGTAAAAGATGAGCAGAATCTACATAATGAGCTAAAGTCAGTCTAAAACAACTGCAAAAAACAATGAGTCATTCCAAGAATCCAAAAGGATGGAAACCCTGTAAGTCTTATTAAAGTTCGGAATGGTCTTTTGTGATAAAGATGTGCTGCCAATGACCGGCAAACTGGCTACAAAGATACTATGCATTGGATGTGTTGATCAACTAACTTCATTCTAAGTCATGCTTTATATTTCTGGATGATAAGGCTGAAGCACAGCAAAACTTATCCATTGTCTTATACAAGGGGACTACATTCCCCTCAATACTTTATGTTGCACCCCTGAATTCAGAACATATTCACATATATGTGTCCACATGAATATACATGTAAAATAGATTCTCACAAAGATTTTGCAAGTTAAAAGCATAAAAGAGAAAGTTGTATACTACCTCTCTATATATACCATTGAAACATCACACCTCAGTAGACTCTAGCAAAGTAAGCCTGAATCTTATACAACGTGAAGATACTGCTTTAAGCAAGATGTATGAAATTGTAACTACGAAATTAGATTCATCGGTTAATTTTTATTCACAATGAAACTCACTATAATGCCTTAGATTGTTTTTATTGAAAAAATTTTGAGCCAGACTTAGTGGCACATACCTTTAATCCCAGTACTCAGGGGCAGAGGCAGGACAATCTCGAGTTTGAGGCCATCCTGGTCTGTAGAATGAGTTTCAGGACAGCCAGGGTTACATAGTGAGACCGTATCTCATAAAGACATTGATTAAAATCTAATTACATCACTTCCCCCTTCCCTTTCCTCCATTTAGCTCCTCCCATGTCTCCACCCTCTAATCACTTTCATATCCTTTCCTTATTATTGCTATATATGTACAATGTGTACAAATATACAAATAAAAATTACTGGCTAAAAAGCATCATAAACTGTCATAAAACCTATATTCAATACATTTTCTGTAAATTTTTATTTTGCATGTGTTAGCTACTGCTCTTTGATTGCTTCATATGAAAAGGATAATTTTAAGTTATTGATAATTGAGATATACCAAAAATGAAAATTCATCTATGAGTACATGCTGTAAATTAAACATGTATGCTTCATGAAGGCAGAGACTACAATGAATTACTTTCCACCAATTTCTACTTTAAAAAGGCAAAAAGTAGTTCATGCACAATTAGTTTCAAAGTCAGCTAGTAAAATGACAGCCAAGTTTACACAAAATACATGAATATCTATGTATTCATTTGCAAGTGAACATGCGTTGTATAATGTTGCATATAAAAAGTGGAACAATGGTTATGCATAATTGAATAATCTATGATATGTGATAAAGAGAATCTTCAAATTAAAATTATCTATATCCATATTTATATCTATCCATCTATCTATCTATCTATCTATCTATCTATCTATCTATCTATCTATCTATCTATCTATATTTCGATATATCCTGACCCCAGCCTTCTTTCCATCAACTCTTCCCAGATCTACTCCCATTTCTTCTCTCCCCAGATCCAGATCCACTGCTCTTCTATTTGCCTTCAGAAAAGAACATTTATTTATTTTTTAAAATAAATTATTTTACCTTCCTCCACATTTTTGTTTTTTGTTTTTGTTTTTGTTGTTTCCAGACAAGGTTTCTCTGTATCCCTGGCTGTGCTGGAACTTACTTTGTAGACCTGGCTGGCCTTGACCTCACAGGGAGCCACTTGTTTCTGCCTCCCTAGTGTTGGTGTGAAAAGCACTTTTCTTAACTTTTAAATGATAAATTTGATCCTAGCTTCACAGGGCATTTTCACACATAGACATCGCTATTCTTTGTTCTTCCTCACATTACTTTCTCAGTGTCCTCTCCCATTCCCCTGATCTCCATGGTTAGCTGTCTTCTCCTTTCTCCCAAGCAGCACTTACTGACTTCTACTTTGTGTTATATTCATTTCATCTCCCTTATTCTTTATGCTCCATTTTGACCTTGATGCCACCCCCATGCACAATTATAATCTTGGTGGTGTAATTTGAGATAAACATGCAGTATTTCTCTTTGAATCTGTCAGATTTCACTCGATATAATGATCTCTAATTTTGCCCTTAGTTTTGCCAATGCCATGATTTCATTTTTCTTTCTAGCTGAAACCTTTTCTACTAAGTGTATATACTACCTTTTCTTTAACCATATGACAATGGATGGACATGTATAAGAGATTTCTAAGCTATTGTGAACAGAGTGGCAAAAATGGACATGAAAATATCCTTGGATATATGTAGTATATGAGATATATGAGTAGTATAGCTAGATCACATGATAGCTCTATTTCTACTTAAATAAAGAATTCTTTTTTATCTTATATTTATGGTGTTTTGCCTGTAAGTATATCAGCGATCAGAAGAGCACATCAGATCTTCTGGAACTGGAGTTATTAGACAGTTGTGAGTTGCCATGTGGATGCTGGGCATTGAACCTAGGTTCTCTAGAAGAGTAGCCGATGCTCTTAATTGCTGAGCCATTTTTCTAGCCTCTAATTTCTAGCTTTTGAAAAAAAACCCTTTACACTTATACTAGCATAGGAAATGCATGCAATGTATTGCATACATTGATATGGTTTGCATGTATAACATTTGTTGTCCTTTGCTTTCTTGGGGTCTTCTGTCTAAGATGAGATGAAGTCCCAAAGCAGCTCTAATTGGCTAACATTTTTATTGATAAATTTTATTTTTACTTTCTAAAATTAAAACATAATTAATCGTTCCCCCTCCTTTTTCTACTCATGACACCTTAACAATATAGATGCCTAACCAAGACCCAAAGCAGGCTGACACTAAGAGACATGCAAAAATGTAAGGGGGAAATCTCACAGGATCCCACCCCTAGACAAAGAACAAACAACTGCCCAGACAGGGAGAATTAGTCTTCTGCAAGTATGAGTCCCTTAAAGTAGTCAGTCCAGAAATAATATAGAAATTAGCCCCAGGTTCTATTTAACCGAGTTTCATGTACAACAAATGAAGAATGTCAGCACTTAAGAATACACATACTATATTAATAACAACATTTGGCTGTTGTTGGGGGGCTGGGGCTATAACTCAGTAGTAAAATACTTGCCTAGCATGCAACAGGTCTTGGGTTCAAATACTTGTAAGATCCTAAAAGGAGAGAAACATTTAAACTTGGGGAATCTTGTAGAAGAAGAGGAAGGAGGATTATAGGAACCAAGAGGGGTCAAGGATAATACCACAAGAAAATTCACAAAATTGATTAATCTGGCTCATAGGGGCTCAGTAGCTGACAACCAGGGAGCATGCATGGGACTGACTCTCTGCACATATATTACAGTTGTGTAGCTTGGTCTTTTTGTGGGACTCCTAATAGTGGGAATAGGGGCTATTTGATTCTTTTACCTGCTTTTGGTATGTTTTTCCTCCTACAGGAGGCCTTAAAATGAGGACAGATGCCTAGCCTTCCTGTACCTTGATATGTCATGTTTGGTTGCTATGCATGGGAGGCCTTCACTTTTCTGAAGAAAAACTGGAGAAGGATAGTGGGACAGATGGGAGGTGGGGACTGGGAGGAGAGGAGAGAGGGGAAACTGCAGGCAGGATGTAAAAAAAATCAATAATGATAAAATAAGAAAAAAAACCCTACTTTTAAACAATGGGTTCTAATTGGCTAACTTTTCTAAACAGTTTTTCAAATGCTTTTTGCTATTTTATATCTTTTGAGAACTGTCAGTTTAGTTCATTAGTCCATTCAACAGATATTGTATGCTTAATTTTCCAGTTTTTATCATATTCTATGTATTAATCCCCTATCTTGTGTATTGGGATTGTAATTCTAGTTATTAATCCCTTGTCTGATATATCTTCTCCCTAATTTCTTTCATGGCAAATTAATGATTGATATATAGAAAAGCTACTTATATGCATGTATTGTGTTTGTATGCTGCTGAAAGGATATGTCTGGTCCAAGTTTTGTGGTTGTGTCTTCAGGGTCTTTTAAATATTGATCACACCTTCTTTGGATATGGATAGTTTGATGTCTTCATTTTCTATTTCTGTATCTTTTATTTCTTTTCTTATAATTATTTTTCTGTAACTAGAAACATCAAGACCACATTGAATAGCAGTAAAGAGAGTGGACACTCTTGTCTTCTTAATGCTTTTTGGAGGAAATACAATTTCTTCCCATTTACTATAATATTTACTGTAAGTCTGTTATTTCTAGTCTTTATTATGTTGAGATGTATCCCTTCTATTTCGTGTTTCTTGAGGGTTTAGTTGTTGATCTTGTTATAGAACAATGTTGGGGTTTGTCAAAATCTCTTTGTCTATTGACATGATCACATGATTTCTCCTCTTGAATCTATTTGTATCATGTTAAATATATTGTTTGAACATAGTAAGTTGACCATACATCTCTTCAATGAAACCACCTTGGTCATGTTTATTCTACCATGATCATGTTAATATAGTCCTGAATTCAATCTGCAAGTATTAATTGAGAATTTTGGTCCCTGTTTTCGTTGATATTTAGAATTGGTATATAGTTTTCATTATCTTGTCTTTATTTGGTTTTGATTTCAAAGTAATACTGACTTTATAGAATGAGTTTTGTGGTATGTTTTCTTTTTCTATTTTGTGAAGAGGTTTGAGGAATATTGATATTAACTCCCTAAAGGTTTGACCCCAGTTGGTAGGGCTCTGGCTGGCCATGAGCTTTTTTTCTTAAGAGGTTTTTAGTACTACTTCTCTATCAAAACATCTTATTTTGCTTTCTATTGCTGTGATAAAACATGAGCCAAAATCAATTTAGGGAAGAAGGTATATTTCATATTACATCTTATAGTCTATCACTGAAGGAAGTTAAGGCAGGAACTCAAAGTAGGCAGGAACCTGGAGGCAGTAGCTGATGCAGAGGTCATGGAGGGTGCTGCTTACTGGCTTGCTCCCCATGGCTTGCTTAGCCTGATTTCTCATAGAATCCAGGGCTACCAGTCCGGGGATGGCACTACCCAGAATGGGCTGGGTTCTCCCACATCAAGCACCATTTAAGAAAATGCATCATGAATCATAAAAGAAGATAGACAAATGTAGAAATAGAAGGGTAAAAATAGAAAGAAAACAAACAAAAATAATGGAGAAACTTCTTTCTCAATCCTCAAAACTTGTCTACTGCCAACCTTATGACTAGGGTTGGGGAGTCAGTCGAATGTGTGAGCTTTTGTCTTTGCTATGGTTTATGCTGGGGTTAAGTCTGTATTGAACATGTATATGGTGTCCACTAGAGCCGTCTTCATCTTATAGAATTTCCCTTCTTTACATGGTAGGGCCCACTACCAATTGTACAACGTGGGGGCTAGGCAGGTTTTCTGGTCCTCTCAAAACTTTCTAGATCATGTCTTCTGGTGTGGCCAGTGTTCCATCTGGGGGTTCCATCCAAGAATGTTGGGAATGTTAAAACCTACCATAGCCTTGAGATGCATACAGTTGGGAACCTATCATTCTAATGTGATATCTCCTAAGCACAAGCACCCTGCAGAGATATGGTCTTCAGTGCTGTTAGCCTCTAGAGCAGTAGAGAGCAGATAGATGGCTCAAAAACACAGTAATACACTTGATGACCTCAGACTCAGGACTACCAAATAGCTTTCTTCAGTTTCTGAGCTCTGCTATAGGCCACTGGGGGCAAGGTTACATATTTTACTGCCTAAGCTGAGCCTTCTCCAGCTTTCACTTTTGCTTGATAATGTTGGACACCCCCCCTTCCTACTGCAAAATGAGAGTTCTCTCCATTTCTAGCTCATTTGTTAGAGGAAACACCATGTCACCAAAACTCTCCAAAGGATTCGAGGCTTGTGAGTTCTGTGAACTTGCTAGACTTGCTACAAGTATAGTCCCACCAATGGTTGGCAGAAGCTGCGTTCTGTTTTCCTTATTGTATTGCCTATCTTTTTCTCTGCATTCTTTGGCCATCCTAATATCACTTCTGTGAGTTTCTGAAGCTCTTCCCCTCTGTGGAATAAAGTCTTTTCTTTCTTACACCTACTTCTCCCTAGCCATGTCACTCAGAACTAGCTTTTGTCCCTCTGTATTAACCAAAAATCTAATCGCATTGTGATTGTACATGAAAAATAAAATGTTAAATGTCATACCATGTGCACATTTCTATTTGAAATAATTTATGGTGTATCTGAGGAGCAATTTAGATTGATTTTGGGAGATTAGCCACATTATAAACCTGTGAAGAGTAGATACACAGACATCAAGAAAACACTATTCCTGTGCTGCACAGGCACACACGTATATACATGCATACAAGAGAGAGAAGGGGGAGGGGGGAGGGAGGGAGGGAGGAAGAGAGGAGAGAGAGAGGTGGAGTGGGGAGGGAGGGAGAGAGCTGAAACAATCTCACTTGGTTAAGCAGATCCAAGTATCTGTAGTGAGAAATGGCAGTTTGAAGGTGTTAAGAGAAAATGAGAAGCTGCACAACTTTTAATATCAGCACCACAGATAGAGGCAGGCAGATCTCTATGAGTTTGAGGTCAGTCTGATCTATAGAGTGAGTTCCTGAACAACCAGTGTCTACACAGAGAAACCATGTTTCAAAAAAAAAAAACCAATAAAAAAACAAACAAAGAAAAAAAATGTATGGTATGGTTATGGAGACCAAAATTTCTAAATGTAAACTTCAACTTGGTTGGCCTCTGAATGAATACTTAACAAGGATATCTTAAAAGGGCCAAAGAAAGTCACTTCTACCATTCCCCTGACATGAGGTGATATCTCAAATCCATCCAGACAAAATGTCATCGTAAGTTTTGGGATGTCATTAGTGGAGGCAAGTTTTTAATAGCTGTCCTTCAGTTTCTTGCCTTACCGGTGTGGGGGTTCCTGATTGCCAGGACTAGTTTCTCTCCATAAAAAGTTGATATGAAATTGGGAATTTGTGACACAAACTACCTTAGTGCCATTGACATTAGTAAAAGTAAAGACTCCTGGGCTCCTCTTCCTTGCCTAGTTCACATAGCCAGCGCTACTGTAGAAATGGTCCCTGCTGCTTTCTTGTTACTTCAGGAGTCACAGCATTCAGGTGTCAGTTGAATACACATAGCTAAGATACTTCCCACATTGCTTTTCTTTGTTGTTTCTATTTTTCTCTCTTTCTCTTTTTTGGGGGGGGGATAGGGGAGAGTGCGACATGATCTCACTATTTTGTTATAGCTGGCCTGGAACTTGCTATACAAAGCAGACTAGTCTTGAACTCACCAATATCATCCTATGTCAGCTGGGATTAAAGGTGTGTGCCACCGTATACACCATGCCCTATATTTCTGTTGCTCAAAGCAGTGTAATCGAGGCCTAGCCATAGATGAATGAGACATTTTAAAATAGAATAACCAAATCAATAACGTGCACATAGTTCAGCATGAACTGAACTTTTGTTTTCCCTTGAGATCCCTCAAGTTATTTTGATTAGACTCAAACAGCAGGCACAGAGTAGTTTCAAATGTGAAAGGAATAATGTATGGTATGGAAGTATAATAAAAATGTAAAATGTGCTCATTTTACCCTGCCTGAAATAGCAGCATTTGGTAGGAGACAGAATGGTAGATAACGTTGACAACCCTGGGATTGTTCTCTATAGGAAGATACTCAGTATCTTTGTTATGAAGCTGCTTGTCAATTTATATTTGTGATAAGTTAAGAAAATGTGTCTCCAATTAGGAGATTAAATAAAGGGCCTTTCAGTTGTTTGTTTGGATTTTAGCTTTTTGTGATTGTTACGCGTTTTGTTTAGGGCAGAGTCTTGCTGTGTAGGTCAGGCTGGCCTCACGCTGGAAATATTCCTGCCTTAGCCTCCTGAGCACTGTGAACACATGGGGCACACCATCATGCTTGGTTCACATACAGTCTTTATTTCATTTTGCCTGGATATGACTGCTACTATTTTGGTGGATGTTTCATTAGTTCAAATAGCTTTGGGATAGCACTGTTATAGTCAGGGAGAAGTCAGATACATTTCCATCTGGAGACCACATTTTATGAGACTAGACTCCTGCATATAGCACCTCAGAAAACGCCTGGAAAGCACAGGTATAAAATAGGATAAAACCTCAGGTAGATCTGAAGTTGGACAAGGAGCCCAGTTTCCTTTCATCCATTTTAGATAGGATTAGTGAAAGAGGGGAGGGATCTTAAGTTGCTACTAGATGAAGTATCTGAAGCCTTGCCATTGGCTTCTGCTGACAGTGTGAGTTAAGGTGAGCTAGGTTGTGTGATATATAGGCAATTTCTACAAAAGGACTTGAGAGTGTGAGGGCTGATTAGGAATACCACCTAATAATTATTCATATTCTTCTGACATAAGAACAAGAGCTAAGTTGTTGATCAGAGCATTGTGGGTTTTTTCCCTGTAGCTCTCATGTCAAACAGAGTGATGTACTCCATGTGATCACAGTGCTCAGGAGACTCAGGCAGAAAGATTTCTAGTTCGAGACCAGCCTCACCTATACAGCAAGACTCTGTTCTAGAAAAAAAACGCACAACCATGAAAAGGCAAAATCCAAACAAACAAGTGAAAGGCCCTTTATTTCATGTCCTATTTGGAGCCACATTATCTCAACTCATTCCAAATATTAACAAGCACCTTATAACAGAGGTACTGAGTATATTAATGGACTCAGTGGGTGCATTCTATATTGTCAACTGTCTGAGGATAGTGTTACTTTAGTTTTGTCTTTGTTTTTTCCATGTTAGTGGGGTTTTGTAATCATTAGCTTTCATTGTCAAAATGATACCTTTGAAGAGAGACTCAATGGTGGGTTGTCTATATTGGCTTGTGGGCATGTCTATAGGCAACTGTCTTTTAAAAAATATTACTAGTTCTTTGAGAGTTTCATACAATGTATTTTGGTCATATTCATCCTCCCTCCTCCAACTTTTCCAAGATCCATCCCACCATCCCCACCCATTCAACATTGTGGCTATTGTCCTGTCAAAACAAATTTCTGCTGCCCAAATACTCTTGGATGTATGGCCTTCCACTAGAGTGTGAGACACCAAAGCTACACTCTTAGGGAAAACTGACTCTCTTCTAGTAGCCAACACTCACCAAGGCTACTGTTAGCACTGTGTGCCCCACTCCCTTCTTTTTCATTTTATTTTTAGACATTATAATATAATTATATAATTTCTCCCTTTCCTTTCCTCCCTTTAAACTTTCCCATAGCCCTCATTCCACTCTCCCTCAAATTCATAGTCTTTCTCTATCCTTCCTTCTTGACTTCCTTCCATTCCTCCCCTTTCCCTGCCCTATTGTTTCCCTCAAGCCTTGTTAGATGTTTTTCCACATCACTGATCTTTCTAAAAGTAAGTCTTTTATTCTTCTGATATTCTTTTTCTATTCTTAGTTCTATTGGTTTCTGATCAAGTCTTCATTACAGAACTTCTTGATTTTTATTTACTTTGCTGTTTTATTTTATTTTTTAATGTTTTTTTCTCCTTTTAAAAAACTTTTTAATTTTTAAATGAGCAAAGTGTTAGGTTTCACTTTGACATTTTCAAATACAATTTGGTTTTCTTGTAGGTTTTTTATTGTTTTGTTCAAGACTTATTATTCTTATTATTATCATCATTATTTATTATTGGATATATTTTTATTTACATTTCAAATGTTATTCCTTTTCCCGGTTTCCTGTCCATAAGCTCCCTATCCCTTTCCCCTCCACCTACCCCATAAGGGTATTCCCACCCATCCACCCCATCTTACCACCCCCCTGCATTCCCTTGTACTAGGGGTCCAACCTTGGTAGGACCAAGGGCTTCACCTTCTACTGGTGCCCCAACAAGGTTATTCTCTGCTACATATGCAGCTGGAGTCCAGGGTCAGTCCATGTTTAGTCTTTGGGTAGTGGCTTAGTCCCAGGAAGCTCTGGTTGGTTGGCATTGTTGTTCTTATGGGGTTGCAAGCCCCTTCAGCTCTTTCAATGCTTCCTCTAATTCCCCCCAAGGGGGTCCTGTTCTCAGTTCAGTGGTTTGCTGCTAGCATTCGTCTCTGTATTTGACATGCTGTGGATGTGTCTCTCAGGAGAGATCTATATCCTGTTCCTGTCAGCATGTACTTCTTAGCTTCATCAATCGTATCTAGTTTTGGTGACTGTATATATATATACGGGCCACATTGACTTAAGGGCCTAACTTTTAAAAAGTTATACATATGTTTCCTTGATACTTGCTTTTTTATAAGTGGGTTATTTGAAAGAGTAGTGTTTAATGTATAAGTAGCTAAATATTTTCTTGTAATTTTTTTCTTTTCTTTTGTGGCACTAAGGATTGAACCTCAAATCCCATGTATATAATGTAAACTTTATATGAGTTAAGGTAATATCCCCAGATTCTTTTTCTGTCATTTTTCTATTTTTAATCTCAGTTTGATTCTATTGTTAAAACAATAGCTTGGTTTATGATTGAAATTGTCTTTAAAACATTGAGATTGATTTATGGCTTACCATATGTTCTTCGTAAATGTATATTCTGACTGTTCTTATGAGTGGGTGGTTTAAAACAATGAACAGCAAGAATGAAAAGAATATTTTAGAAATGTTACCTTGACTTAGAGAATGTGCTCCCAGATCTAAGCACATAAATGGCTTACTTTGGTTTGACTACTAACACTGACTGCTAAGGAGCCTTGGAGAAGTCTCATACATTGTTGTGTTAGGAGGCAGTACCAATGTATTCAGTGGTGGCCATAAATTTTGGAATTATCTTTTAATTCATATATAGCTTGCTGTGGTATAATTTAAGATCAGTTTTGTTTACACAAAGTAACAAAAAGGGACATATTCATGCTCATTGCCAAGAAAGGTACCTAGGTACCACTGAAGATGCAAAGTGGCTTAAACCTGGGCTCTAGTTCCAGACTCTCCTGAATCTATAAGAGGCTTCTAGAGATTTCAACTATCTGTCACTGGAACATTCTAGCTGTGGTACTGTGGTGGTTTGAATGAGAATGAACTTCATAGGCTCGTATATTTGATTATTTAGTGCCTAGTTGGTGGAACTGTTTAAGAAGTGTCCTTGTTAGAGGAGGTTTCAAAATCCTTATGCCATCCCCAGTGGGCTCTGTCTGTCTGTCTGTCTGTCTGTCTGTCTGTCTTTCTGTCTGTCTCTCTCCCTCCTTCCGTCCCTCCCCCCCTCCAATTTGTAGATCAAGTGAGCCCTCAGCAATTTCTGTGACCATACCTTTGTTCCACAACGACAGACTCTAACCCTACTTGTTAAAGGCTTTCTTTTACAAGTAGCCCTGGGTATGGTATTTTGTTACAACAACTGAAAAATATGTTAAACAAGTGCTTTGAGTAAGATCTCCATAGTTTTGGACATTTAAATACTTGGTCCCAGTTAATAAGTTTGTGGAAGTTTTAGGATGTATTACCTCGTGGGCTGAAGTATGTCTCTAGACATGGGGTTTGAGAGTTTAAAGCAGCAGTTCTCAACATTCCTAATGATGTGAGCCTTTAATATGGTTCTTTGTGTTGTGGTGATTCACCCTACCTCATTTCATTACCACTTCATGATCAATTTTGCTACTGTGATAAAGCATAATGTCAATATCTGATATGCAACCCCTGTGGGGTCATGACTCAGGTTGAGAACCACTAGTTTAAAGCCTCACAGCATCCCTGGTGCTGTATCTCTGCTTCTTGCTTGTGATTTGGGTTAGGAGACCATAGCTTCTGTTCTAGCTACCATGCCTGCAGCCTGCTGCCTCAGGTCTATATCACAGACTCTCAGCCTCTGTAACCAGAAGCCCAAATAACTCCTTTCTTCTATAAGATGGTGTTTCATCACAACACTAGAAAAGTAACTAACACCCTTGGTAATCTCAATAACACAGCATATCTGAAAGGGTTTCAAATCATCCAAAACCCTTGTTAACCATGGTCTCAGAACATTCTGCCTATTTAAAGTCCCAGCTAGGAGACATACTTGTATTAGTCCATGGGGCAGACATTTTAATATCCGTATTATAATAGATGTAAAGAGCTGTTAATCTCTTCCTCATCTCTTTTCATTGTTGTTTGACATACTGGCCTACATAGGGACTCCTAGAAGACCACATTAATCAGTAACCCCTCCAGGCTGACCTTCTGACCATAGTATCTCCATAAATCTAGACTTAGGAATTAAACGTCTCAACTGTGGTTTGAAAGCAGGACTGCACATGCAGGAGCCTACCGTGAAACACATCTATCTATGACTCTAAAGACAAACTAGAAGACCTCTGTTTTAGCTAGAGACA
This sequence comes from Rattus norvegicus, assembly GCF_021556685.1. Taxonomy (NCBI): domain Eukaryota; kingdom Metazoa; phylum Chordata; class Mammalia; order Rodentia; family Muridae; genus Rattus; species Rattus norvegicus. Next base: position 25,461,810 of record NC_141554.1, read on the forward strand.
TGGAAGTAGGCCTGCTACTGTGTTTTAGCTCCTCTCAGTTACAGGATAGGATATGGCTGGCTGTATGCCTCCAAGCACATGCAGTGATTCAGTACAATACTATCAGGTACTTGGAGGAAAGAAAGCACATAAATTTGTGCATGTAACTCTTGAGTAGGTGCCAGCACTTGGGACTCAACTGAAGTTCCCAGAAAAAAACCACAATATAACATAAATAAACAAGCATAACAACAAAACAAGAAACATAAGAACTGCACCTGTTAGCGATTCTATAAAGCTAAATGACCAACCTTCACGATTATGAAGAGTTAAACTGTTGCATACCAGAACCAAATTATTTTGGGTTCTTTTTAGTTTCTTTGAATGCTGTTCATTGCCCATTGTCTGACCTTTGTGACTATCAAAAGTTTCAGATGTATTCTGAGCAAACCACTAGCTCCAGCTATACAAAAACCAAGAGTGTCACCAGAAAACCTCTGAGGGCTATAGCAACCTGTAACCTGTCTATTGGACATGCTAACGTATCGTAAGTGTATATTTTAAGTGTATTTAAAGTACAACTTTGTTTTGTTACCATAAAAATCATGAAGCTAACTTATTGGAATATGGCCTTTGGAGTAAAATGAATCTTTGTTTCCAAGTTCATATTTGGCTCCAGGATAAACTATCTCTTATTTCCTTTAAATTGAGAGCTATTTTTTTTAATCAAGAAGACTGAGGTACTACTACTACAAGACTGTCCAACCCACTCTGATAACAGACAGGATTCACATATGGTAGATAAAAGGGCATGTTAGGGTTCTAATACTGTGAAAGAATATCGGGCAAAAAAGGTTTTGTCATTGGGAATCTATGTCTCCTTATGGATCATCATATCTAGAAAAAGGGCACAGAAAAGGGAGTGCTGGTCCTCAGCTGCCTTTCTCCTTTCTCTGTTTTAATTCAGGATAGACTCCCATGGTGACTTACACCTTCAAGGTACACTGTTTCACTTTAGTTAATTCTCCCTAGCAACCCCTTCACACAGGCACATCCAAATGCATGCCTCACTAATGTCCGAGCAACTTTTTAATCCAAACTAGTTGACAAAGAGGAGTGACGATCATACTAGCCAACTAACACAGAGCAAAGTGTAAACTCAGCTGGAATATTGCCCATCATATAGTAGGACTGGAGTTTTTCTTCTCTAGCTGTTGGCCGAAGGTCCTTAATCCTGAGACTTCTTTCCGATTTCTGTGCAGGGTCCTCTCCATCTTCCAAACAGGCATGTTTTTGAATCCTCACGCGATGCATTTCTTTCACTTATTCTTCTTCTGCTAAGACAATGAAACTACTTTGAAATGGCTGTCCTGATTTAGTCACACATTCCTGGATAATTTTAAGATCAAGTGACTCGAGATCTAACTTACATTTCCAAAAGTCTGCCCAGGAATACCTATATTAGTGTCTTCCTGAATAATCAGAGAATGAAAACTTTGTGGGGCAGCTTAGGTTCATAAATTCACATCCATAGAAAATGGAAATTACAAAGCATCCTCATTTAAAGCCCTCAGAGTGTTCTCTCTGTTACATTATCAGTTTACTGTCAAAACCCCATCCAAATCCATTTAGCTCTAATGCATCAGTGTTATCGTCTATGTAATGACCATCAGGTATGGTTAAAGGTCAGGTACAGTCTCTGAAGTCTTTGAGAGCACAGCTCTTCTCTGTGGCTATGTCAATCGCAAGAGTTGTGTTTGCTACCAATGCTTTCAGCTTTCAGTGCTGAGGTGTGTGTGTGTGTGTGTGTGTGTGTGTGTGTGTGTGTGTGTGTGTGTGTGTAGGTTTGAGGACAACTTGCAGGATCTGGTTCTCTTTATATCATGGGGTTCCTAGGGATTAAATTCATGTTGTTAAGTGGCAAGTGGCTTAATCCACTGAGCCATCTAACTAGCCCCTATGTCATTTTATTTAATGAAAAATTTCAGATAGCACATTTTTCAATGTGTATTGCTATCCATTCTATAGACAGCATTTTTTTTTGTATTGTGAATTGGTATCCATTCTCAAATATCATGATGTCTCTTATTTGTAGTATATTTTTCATTTCTATTTAATGTAACTACAGATTTCAGTTAATTACAATTAATTATAATTACAATCAATTACAATTAATGTTATTACTTTAGTCTGTATTTTTTAACTTGTATTCTCTTTATTTCTCTTTTTTCATGCCTTTCTATGGGTTTTATTTATACCTTTTTGACTTATACAAATGTATGAATATTAATTCAAAATCAATTTATGAGAAAACATAAGTATGACTTCCAATAGGAGTGTGATCCCTGGTCTTGGTACCAAGATGACATATATGAGCTTGCAATGAAAAAATTTTTTCAAGTTAAATTATTTGTAATCAGAACTTTAATCCCAAGGATTCCCCCAAACATTACAAATAACAGCATGGAGGAAGAGGGGTCACTTGCATACTAACTCACCAACTGAGCCCCACAAGAACCTTTGAAGTGGCAGGGCAAGAGTCTTTTAAAATCTTAAGTTTCCAAATAAATCTATCACAAGCAGCTATGTATTCGTTTATACCAATCATATGAGGAAGTTATGACCTAAGCAGAGGTTAAAGGGCTTTCTATGTATTGGATTCTACATAATTTATAGCTAAGCAACCTCTGCCCACAGGGAACACTGGTGGGATTCTCAACAATGCTTGCCTGTAGTCAGTGGTACAACTTTCCTTGTTGGCTTGTGCTCACAACAGTTTTTAAAGAGTGTTTAGTTACCCATAGCTGCATACTACATCCCAGCTATGAAAGAAATTAAACCTCTGTTCGTTCAATGGCTGACAGTTTTGCTTTATTAGGTCACACTTTAGATTAAGCAAGACTTAGAGGTTTATTTCAGTCTATGTTAAACTAATGTTCATAGCAAATTCACTCTTCCTTAAGGAAACATTTTAAAGCAACGATATTTTTTATATTTCATGCCTCATATAATCCATTTCATATCAGAAAGAATTATATCTAATGTGGTTTCTGTTCTAGGAGACAAACCTTAGCATCTGAAACATCGTAAAAGGTAGCAAGCTTATGGAATTTCAAATGAAACTTGATTTTTCTGTATACACATATTCCTGTCAGTTATTTCCTACATATCACCTCTGCTGCAAACTGTTATTTGACCTTGATGGGGTACCAGACCTAAAGAAAAATGTGGACAGCTGTGATTTACCCCTCAAGGCAGTTATCTTTCTCTTCTGTCTCTGGCTTCAAGAGATGGGAGAAGGTTCCCAGGAGAGGAAGAGCCTAGAGGAAAAGGACCCCAGGACCAGGCTAGCCACTCTACCTCTCAGGCCCTGGATCTATGGGCATCTCAGGAGCCTGTTGTGCTAAATGTCTGATATTCACATTAAAATGGTGCTGGTTTGGGAAACTTCAGCAGAAGACTTAAATTTGTTTTTACCATGAAATATCTTTCTTTCTCCTAATGTGATTGATGGTGTTGTTAGGAGTAATAGTCTGGACTTCTATCTTGGATGGTGTCAAAGAGCTTGTAGAACATTCATCTAAGCCCTTCTTGTTTTAGGATACCCATTAAAAATATCTGATGTTATTTAGTGGGCCTGCCTTTATATGTGACTTGTTCTTTTTGTCTTCCACTTTTAATATATTTCCTTTTTTCTAAACATTTAATGCTTCAATTGTTATTTGTCACGGGGAGTTTCTGTTCTTCTATTTATTTGTTGTTCTACATAATCCTTATACCTAGATAGACATAATTTTCTTAAGATTGGGGAACTTTTCCAAAATATCCAACAGTGGGAAGAGAGAACCTGGAGACACCACCTCCAGTAAATAAGCATGGCCCCCAATGGAGGGATGGGATCATCAATCCATCTCAAAAATATTACCCCAGAATTGCTCCTGTCTAAAGGAAATGCAGGGACAAAGAGTGGAGCAGAGACTAAAGGAAAGGCCATCCAGAGACTGCACCATTCTAGACTGTCCCATCTGCAGACATCTTTTGCAGATGCCAAGAAGTGCTTGCAGCCAGGAGCCTGGTATAGCTGTCCTCTGACAGGTTCTGGCGGCGCCTGACTAAGATAGATGTAGATACTCACAGATAAGCATTGGACTGAGCCCAGGGACCCCAATGGAAGACTTAGGGGAAGGACTGAAGGAGCTGAAGGGTATTTCAACCCCATAGGGAGAACAACAATATTAACTAACGGGACCCCACAGAACTCCCAGGGACTAAACTACCAACCAAAAAGTATACATGGGTGGGTCCATGGCTCCTGCTACATATGTAGCAGAGGACTGTCTTATTTGCCATCAATGGGAGGAGAGGCACTTGGTCCTGTGGGGCTTGTCCTAGCAAAGGGGAATGCTGGAAGGGAAAGCTGAGAATGGGTGGGTGGAGGAGCACCCTCTTAGAGGCAAAGGGGACGGGGGATGGAGTGGAGAATTTGTTTGTGAAGGGGGAACACGGGAAGGGGGGAGGGGGAAACATTTGAAATGTAAATAAGTAATTAAGAAAAGACTTTTCTGTGCCTTCTATACCTATTATTTGTCAGTTTGATATTTTCTTTTTTTTCTTTCTTTTTTTTAAACGCATTTATTTATTTATTTATTTATTTATTTATTTATTTATTTATTTATTTAATTAACATACAATGTCCCACATATATAGATGTCAGAAGAGGGCACCAGATCTCATTGTAGATGGTTGTGAGCCACTGTGTGGTTGCTGGGAATTGAACTCAGGACCTCTGGAAGAGCAGTCAGTGCTCTCAACCTCTGAGACATCTCTCCAGCCTTAAACTCATAATTTTTAATAGTAATTTACTTTATCTTTGAGAAATTATATATAGATGTATATATATGGTAATATCCACCTCCCACTTTCCCCAACTTCCCTCAAACTCCCCAAACATTTACCTCCCAACTTCTTTTTTCTTTTAAATAATCCACTAAGCCCCAGTTACTGCTGTGCACACTGTGCTTGGATGTTGGGGTGTGGGACTATCCACTGGAGCATGGGAAATCTGCTGGTGGCAGACATTTTAAAAAGGGAAAAGAAGAAAGAGTGATTCTCTCTCCCCAGAAGGTTGCAAGTGTCAAGAGCTCCTCAGTCAGGATGTGGCCTGAGACCACCCAGCCTCCATCTATTCTGGACTTTTTTTTTTTTTTTTTTTTTTATTAACTTGAGTATTTCTTATATACATTTCGAGTGTTATTCCCTTTCCCGGTTTCCGGGCAAACATCCCCCTCCCCTCTCCCCTTCCTTATGGGTGTTCCCCTCCCAACCCTCCCCCCATTGCCGCCCTCCCCCCATAGACTAGTTCACTGTGGGTTCAGTCTTAGCAGGACCCAGGGCTTCCCCTTCCACTGGTGCTCTTACTAGGATATTCATTGCTACCTATGGGGTCAGAGTCCAGGGTCAGTCCATGTATAGTCTTTAGGTAGTGGCTTAGTCCCTGGAAGCTCTGGTTGCTTGGCATTGTTGTACTTTTGGGGTCTCGAGCCCCTTCAAGCTCTTCCAGTTCTTTCTCTGATTCCTTCAATAGGGGACCTATTCTCAGTTCAGTGGTTTGCTGCTGGCATTCGCCTCTATATTTGCTGTATTCTGGCTGTGTCTCTCAGGAGCGATCTACATCCGGCTCCTGTCGGTCTGCACTTCTTTGCTTCATCCATCTTGTCTAATTGGGTGGCTGTATATGTATGGGCCACATGTGGGGCAGGCTCTGAATGGGTGTTCCTTCAGTCTCTGTTTTAATCTTTGCCTCTCCCTTCCCTGCCAAGGGTATTCTTTTTCCTCATTTAAAGAAGGAGTGAAGCATTCACATTTTGATCATCCGTCTTGAGTTTCGTTTGTTCTAGGGATCTAGGGTAATTCAAGCATTTGGGCTAATAGCCACTTATCAATGAGTGCATACCATGTATGTTTTTCTGTGATTGGGTTAGCTCACTCAGGATGATATTTTCCAGTTCCAACCATTTGCCTACGAATTTCATAAACTCGTTGTTTTTGATAGCTGAGTAATATTCCATTGTGTAGATGTACCACATTTTCTGTATCCATTCCTCTGTTGAAGGGCATCTGGGTTCTTTCCAGCTTCTGGCTATTATAAATAAGGCTGCGATGAACATAGTGGAGCACGTGTCTCTTTTATATGTTGAGGCATCTTTTGGGTATATGCCCAAGAGAGGTATAGCTGGATCATCAGGCAGTTCAATGTCCAATTTTCTGAGGAACCTCCAGACTGATTTCCAGAATGGTTTTACCAGTCTGCAATCCCACCAACAATGGAGGAGTGTTCCTCTTTCTCCACATCCTCGCCAGCATCTGCTGTCACCTGAGTTTTTGATCTTAGCCAATCGCACTGGTGTGAGGTGAAATCTCAGGGTTGTTTTGATTTGCATTTCCCTTATGACTAAAGATGTTGAACATTTCTTTAGGTGTTTCTCAGCCATTCGGCATTCCTCAGCTGTGAATTCTTTGTTTAGCTCTGAACCCCATTTTTTAATAGGGTTATTTGTTTCCCTGCGGTCTAACTTCTTGAGTTCTTTGTATATTTTGGAAATAAGGCCTCTATCTGTTGTAGGATTGGTAAAGATCTTTTCCCAATCTGTTGGTTGCCGTTTTGTCCTAACCACAGTGTCCTTTGCCTTACAGAAGCTTTGCAGTTTTATGAGATCCCATTTGTCGATTCTTGATCTTAGAGCATAAGCCATTGGTGTTTTGTTCAGGAAATTTTTTCCAGTGCCCATGTGTTCCAGATGCTTCCCTAGTTTTTCTTCTATTAGTTTGAGTGTGTCTGGTTTGATGTGGAGGTCCTTGATCCACTTGGACTTAAGCTTTGTACAGGGTGATAAGGATGGATCGATCTGCATTCTTCTACATGTTGCCCTCCAGTTGAACCAGCACCATTTGCTGAAAATACTATCTTTTTTCCATTGGATGGTTTTGGCTCCTTTGTCAAAAATCAAGTGACCATAGGTGTGTGGGTTCATTTCTGGGTCTTCAACTCTATTCCATTGGTCTATCTGTCTGTCTCTGTACCAATACCATGCAGTTTTTATCACTATTGCTCTGTAATACTGCTTGAGTTCAGGGATAGTGATTCCCCCTGAAGTCCTTTTATTGTTGAGGATAGCTTTAGCTATCCTGGGTTTTTTGTTATTCCAGATGAATTTGCAAATTGTTCTGTCTAACTCTTTGAAGAATTGGATTGGTATTTTGATGGGGATTGCATTGAATCTGTAGATTGCTTTTGGTAAAATGGCCATTTTTACCATATTAATCCTGCCAATCCATGAGCATGGGAGATCTTTCCATCTTCTGAGGTCTTCTTCAATTTCTTTCCTCAGTGTCTTGAAGTTCTTATTGTACAGATCTTTTACTTGCTTGGTTAAAGTCACACCGAGGTACTTTATATTATTTGGGTCTATTATGAAGGGTGTCGTTTCCCTAATTTCTTTCTCGGCTTGTTTCTCTTTTGTATAGAGGAAGGCAACTGATTTATTTGAGTTAATTTTATACCCAGCCACTTTGCTGAAGTTGTTTATCAGCTTTAGTAGTTCTCTGGTGGAACTTTTGGGATCACTTAAATATACTATCATGTCATCTGCAAATAGTGATATTTTGACCTCTTCTTTTCCGATCTGTATCCCTTTGATCTCCTTTTGTTGTCTGATTGCTCTGGCTAGAACTTCAAGAACTATATTGAATAAGTAGGGAGAGAGTGGGCAGCCTTGTCTAGTCCCTGATTTTAGTGGGATTGCTTCAAGTTTCTCTCCATTTAGTTTAATGTTAGCAACTGGTTTGCTGTATATGGCTTTTACTATGTTTAGGTATGGGCCTTGAATTCCTATTCTTTCCAGGACTTTTATCATGAAGGGGTGTTGAATTTTGTCAAATGCTTTCTCAGCATCTAATGAAATGATCATGTGGTTCTGTTCTTTCAGTTTGTTTATATAATGGATCACGTTGATGGTTTTCCGTATATTAAACCATCCCTGCATGCCTGGGATGAAGCCTACTTGATCATGGTGGATGATTGTTTTGATGTGCTCTTGAATTCGGTTTGCCAGAATTTTATTGAGTATTTTTGCGTCGATATTCATAAGGGAAATTGGTCTGAAGTTCTCTTTCTTTGTTGTGTCTTTGTGTGGTTTAGGTATAAGAGTAATTGTGGCTTCATAGAAGGAATTCGGTAGGGCTCCATCTGTTTCAATTTTGTGGAATAGTTTGGATAATATTGGTATGAGGTCTTCTATGAAGGTTTGATAGAATTCTGCACTAAACCCGTCTGGACCTGGGCTCTTTTTGGTTGGGAGACCTTTAATGACTGCTTCTATTTCCTTAGGAGTTATGGGGTTGTTTAACTGGTTTATCTGTTCCTGATTTAACTTCGATACCTGGTATCTGTCTAGGAAATTGTCCATTTCCTGAAGATTTTCAAATTTTGTTGAATATAGGTTTTTATAGTAAGATCTGATGATTTTTTGAATTTCCTCCGAATCTGTAGTTATGTCTCCCTTTTCATTTCTGATTTTGTTAATTTGGACACACTCTCTGTGTCCTCTCGTTAGTCTGGCTAAGGGTTTATCTATCTTGTTGATTTTCTCAAAGAACCAACTTTTGGTTCTGTTGATTCTTTCTATGGTCCTTTTTGTTTCTACTTGGTTGATTTCAGCTCTGAGTTTGATTATTTCCTGCCTTCTACTCCTCCTGGGTGTATTTGCTTCTTTTTGTTCTAGAGCTTTTAGGTGTGCTGTCAAGCTGCTGACATATGCTCTTTCCTGTTTCTTTCTGCAGGCACTCAGAGCTATGAGTTTTCCTCTTAGCACAGCTTTCATTGTGTCCCATAAGTTTGAGTATGTTGTATCTTCATTTTCATTAAATTCTAAAAAGTTTTTAATTTCTTTCTTTATTTCTTCCTTGACCAGGTTATCATTGAGTAGAGCATTGTTCAATTTCCACGTATATGTGGGCATTCTTCCCTTATTGTTATTGAAGACCAGTTTTAGGCCGTGGTGGTCCGATAGCACGCATGGGATTATTTCTATCTTTCTGTACCTGTTGAGGCCCGTTTTTTGACCAATTATATGGTCAATTTTGGAGAAAGTACCATGAGGAGCTGAGAAGAAGGTATATCCTTTTGCTTTAGGATAGAATGTTCTATAAATATCCGTTAAGTCCATTTGGCTCATGACTTCTCTTAGTCTGTCTACATCACTGTTTAATTTCTGTTTCCATGATCTGTCCATTGATGAGAGTGGGGTGTTGAAATCTCCCACTATTATTGTGTGAGGTGCAATGTGTGTTTTGAGCTTTAGTAAGGTTTCTTTTACATATGTAGGTGCCCTTGTATTTGGGGCATAGATATTTAGGATTGAGAGTTCATCTTGGTTGATTTTTCCTTTGATGAATATGAAGTGTCCTTCCTTATCTTTTTTGATGACTTTTAGTTGGAAATTGATTTTATTTGATATTAGAATGGCTACTCCAGCTTGCTTCTTCTGACCATTTGCTTGGAAAGTTGTTTTCCAGCCTTTCACTCTGAGGTAGTGTCTGTCTTTGTCTCTGAGGTGTGTTTCCTGTAGGCAGCAGAATGCAGGGTCCTCGTTGCGTATCCAGTTTGTTAATCTATTTCTTTTTATTGGGGAGTTGAGGCCATTGATATTGAGAGATATTAAGGAATAGTGATTATTGCTTCCCGTTATATTCATATTTGATGTGAGGTTATGTTTGTGTGCTTTCATTCTCTTTGTTTTGTTGCCAAGACGATTAGTTTCTTGCTTCTTCTAGGGTATAGCTTGCCTCCTTATGGTGGGCTTTACCATTTATTATCCTTTGTAGTGCTGGATTTGTAGAAAGATATTGTGTAAATTTGGTTTTGTCATGGAATATCTTGGTTTCTCCATCAATGTTAATTGAGAGTTTTGCTGGATACAGTAATCTGGGCTGGCATTTGTGTTCTCTTAGGGTCTGTATAACATCAGTCCAGGATCTTCTGGCCTTCATAGTTTCTGGCGAGAAGTCTGGTGTGATTCTGATAGGTCTCCCTTTATATGTTACTTGACCTTTTTCCCTTACTGCTTTTAATATTCTTTCTTTATTTTGTGCGTTTGGTGTTTTGACAATTATGTGACGGGAGGTGTTTCTTTTCTGGTCCAATCTATTTGGAGTTCTGTAGGCTTCCTGTATGTCTATGGGTATCTCTTTTTTTAGGTTAGGGAAGTTTTCTTCTATGATTTTGTTGAAGATATTTACTGGTCCTTTGAGCTGGGAGTCTTCACTCTCTTCTATACCTATTATCCTTAGGTTTGATCTTCTCATTGAGTCCTGGATTTCCTGTATGTTTTGGACCAGTAGCTTTTTCCGCTTTACATTATCTTTGACAGTTGAGTCAATGATTTCTATGGAATCTTCTGCTCCTGAGATTCTCTCTTCCATCTCTTGTATTCTGTTGGTGAAGCTTGTATCTACAGCTCCTTGTCTCTTCTTTTGGTTTTCTATATCCAGGGTTGTTTCCATGTGTTCTTTCTTGATTGCTTCTATTTCCATTTTTAATTCCTTCAACTGTTTGATTGTCTTTTCCTGGAATTCTTTCAGGGATTTTTGCGATTCCTCTCTGTAGGCTTTTACTTGTTTATTAATGTTTTCCTGTGCTTCCCTAAGTGTGTTCAGGTCTTTCCTGAAGTCCTCCAGCATCATGATCAAATATGATTTTGAAACTAGATCTTGCTTTTCTGGTGTGTTTGGATATTCCATGTTTGTTTTGGTGGGAGAATTGGGCTCCGATGATGGCATGTAGTCTTGGTTTCTGTTGCTTGGGTTCCTGCGCTTGCCTCTCGCCATCAGATTATCTCTAGTGTTACTTTGTTCTGCTATTTCTGACAGTGGCTAGACTGTCCTATAAGCCTGTGTGTCAGGAGTGCTGTAGACCTGTTTTCCTCTCTTTCAGTCAGTTATGGGGACAGTGTGTTCTGCTTTCGGGCGTGTAGTTTTTCCTCTCTACAGGTCTTCAGCTGTTCCTGTGGGCCTGTGTCTTGAGTTCACCAGGCAGCTTTCTTGCAGCAGAAAATTTGGTCTTACCTGTGGTCCCGAGGCTCAGGTTTGCTCGTGGGGTGCTGTCCAGGGGCTCTCTGCAGCGGCGGCAACCAGGAAGACCTGTGCCGCCCCTTCCGGGAGCTTCAGTGCACCAGGGTTCCAGATGGTCTTTGGCTTTTTCCTCTGGCGTCCGAGATGTGTGTGCAGGGAGCAGTCTCTTCTGGTTTCCCAGGCCTGTCTGCCTCTCTGAAGGTTTAGCTCTCCCTCCCACGGGATTTGGGTGCAGAGAACTGTTTATCCGGTCTGTTTCCTTCAGGGTCCGGCGGTGTCTCCGGCAGGGGTCCTGCCGCTCCTGGGCCCTCCCCCACGGGAGCCCAGAGGCCTTATACAGTTTCCTCTTGGGCCAGGGATGTGTGCAGGGGTGAGCAGTGTTGGTGGTCTCTTCCGCTCTGCAGCCTCAGGAGTGCCCACCTGACCAGGCGGTTGGGTCTCTCTCTCACCGGGTCTGGGAGCAGAGAGCTGCTGCGGGCCAGTTTGATATTTTCTTAGTGTTACATATTTTCTGGATATTTTGTGCATGGATTTGTTTAGATTTGCTTATTTTGACTGAGTTATTTTTTCTACCTAATCGTCAAGGTGTGAAACTCTTTTACTTCATTCAAACTCTTTGGGAGCCGTAACTCTGAGCCTCTTGTTTGATTACCTGCGTTTTTCATTTTGAGTTTTATTTCGGTTTGATTTTCTTTAGTGATTCTATTTCTTTGTTGAGCTCTATTTTCATATCTTGAATTTCTTCATCATTTCATTCAACTGTTTTAATGGTCTTCATTGTGGCATTTATTCATATTCCCATTAAGATCCTTGAACACATCCATACTTGCTCTTTTGAAGTTCTTATTTCTTGCTTTTGCTAAATTGGCTTTCTGAGGGCACCTTACAACAGGGTGCTGATTTCTAGAGCAGACATATTGTCTTTTTTTTAAAAAAAGATTTATTTATTTTATGTATATGAGTACACTATAGATCTCTTCACATACATCAGAAGAGGACATTGGATCTCATTACAGATGGTTGTGAGCCACCATGTGGTTGCTGGGAATTGAACTCAGGACCTCTGGAAGAATGGTCAGTGCTCTTAACCACTGAGCCATCTCTCCAGCCCGGACATATTGTATTGATTGTTCCTCTTTGTGTCTTTGCAATTGGATCTAGGCATGTAGAGTTATGACATCTGTATTTTTTTTCTTCTTACCTTTGCCAAGTGGTTGGTTCTTCGATTGCTGTTACCACAATTTGATGTATTGTGGATTAGCAATGATGGTTGGTTTTCCATCTCATGGCTGAAACTCTGGGTTTCAGTTTTCATACTTCTGAGCAGTTTCAGAGAGGTACAGTGGGTTGTGTGTGTAGTAAGCTAACAGGCAGGTGAAGCGGGGACGTCACTAGAGGTCTCTTAAATAGGCCTCAGGGTCCAGCTCCATGAAGGGCAGCAGACAGCTATGGCAGGAGTCCCAAGGGAATGGAGATAGGCTGGAAGTGGGGGGCTTAGACATACAGTAGCAACTGGCCTAGGGATACCCTAAAGAGACCAGATGGAGGAGGAGAAGGAGGACACAGGTAGCTTACCTGGGTTCAAGCCAAGTGTGGTAGCTATGGGGTCCCTGGTAGAGAGAGGTTCTGTGGTTCGTGGAGGGGTTACAGAAGACTGGAGATGGGATGGGAAGAATTGCTAAGGCAGGTAGTGAGGAAAAGTTAGGGAGACCCTGGGTTCTCACCAGAATAGTGGCCGAGAAGCTCAAGGGAACCTAAGTTTTAAAAAACATTGTTTGTGATCTGTCCTAGAGAGCTTCTTCTCTGATCATGTCTGTTTGCAGTTCTCTATACTCGTTGTATTTAGATGTCTCCTTTATTCTCTAAGTTTTAGAAATATTCTGCTATAATTTTATTATATTTTCTGTCTATTATATTTGATTTTACCTCTGTTCTTTCTTCTATACCCTTAATTTTCAGGTTTAACCTCCTGAATGTATTCCAGGCTTCTTAGAAACATTGTTCACACTCCTTATTTTTCTCCTTTTTATAGGTCTCTATGTATCATCATCTCAAAATTTTCCTCAACCCCTGAAATACATTCTT